>NW_023276563.1:0-1200000 GCF_013357705.1 Chelonus insularis | reverse complement strand
AATATCATGAATTTAGTATTTTATTGACATTATCATATCAAAAATTGAAAATCGATAACAGGCTACTAGAATTTTTTTTTATTGATAGGCTATTAAAGTTTCCCTCAAAGACGTCCAACCGGCCAAAGGGCAAAAGTGGTCGATAGAAGTGAATCATGCTATAACAATGTTCATGGAACCAATGGCAAGAATATTAATATACGAAAAAAAAAATGATTGCTATATAGTTGATGTTATCAATGAACATAATGAAACCTTGGCAAATCATTTAGAAGTGAATGGTTATGTTGTACCAAAAGCAATTAAGAAAACAACAAACGTTTCTAAAAAACCCAAAAATAATAACAAAAAGAAAAAGGTTAGCAAACATTTGGATTTATTCCATGCATATGTTAATTCATTGACGGATAATAGAAATAACTCAGAAACAAATGATTTTCCGATCGCAAAAATAAATAATAAATCGAAGGAAAAACCAGAAGAGAATGATCCGTTTAAAGTAAGAGTAATTATAGAAAAAGTTGTATCACCTGATGAAATTTATGTATCAAAGGCAAGTAGTTCGGAAAGTCCATTTCAAACGTTACACGAGATTGTTAATAATTTTTATATGAAAAATCGAGCAGTCAATTCTATACAATTTAAAGAAGACCTTATTTGTGTAGCATATATAGATGAATATAATGCGTATTATCGAGTCAAAATAACCAAATATGATCCACCGAAAAATATTGAAGTAAAACTTTTAGATATGAGAGGAATAAAGAAAATTGTATCAGAAGATAAACTTCAAGCTTTACATATTTCTTTTTTTGACACTCCAATTACTTCATTAAAAGTAAAATTGGGAGGAATACTACCGTGTGGTGGAACTTCAACATGGCAATCAACATCTTGTGCAAAGCTTCAAGAAATAATTACAGAAAATCAAAACTGTGAATTTTATATAACCAAAGTATCTACTGAATCAGACAAAGAAGAAAATCAAGATGATGATGATGATGATGATACAATAGTCGTTGATTTATATGTAAAACAAATTAAAATTCATGATCCTCTAGCACCAGATAAAATTTATTATACTTTGGTTAATCGTGTATTAGTGGAAGAAGGATTAGCTTTGCCAATTAAAAATTATGATGAAAATAAATCGAAAATTTCACTATTAAATATTCAACATCACTTTGAATGTGATGACAACAATCAAGATGGTAATTTTATTCCTGTAAAAGACGAAAATGATTCAGAGCCTGATGATTTATTCCAAGATCCTCCACATGATCTTTCTAAATCATTTCCACCTAACAAAAGATCTTGGTTACCACCGGAAAAGTTTACAGAAAAAGAATTCATAGCTTTTCCTACCTATGTTGATTGGGATGGATTTGTTTACTTACATTCAATAAATCAAAATAGTCATATAATAAAAAATATTGAAAATGACTTAAATACTTATTATCAAACAAGTCAATATTGTCCTGAAATTGATTCTAATTGGGCTCCAGGAGATATGTGCATTGCTAAATTCCGTAATAACATGTGGGGTAGAGCTGTAGTCCATGAAGTGAAACGTAAAAAAATAGCTTTAGAATTTATTGATTATGGAACTATGGACTGGCAAGATCCAGAATCATTGAGAAGAAACATATGTCTACAAAATATACCTAAACAATGTACTAAATGTAAAATTTGGAAATTAAATCCTGCACATGCTGATAAAAAATGGACTAATGAAGATCTACAATTATTACACTTTACTTTGGTAGATAAACAGTGTATAGCTAAAATGTTACGTTTATCATCAGAGTACGTGACAATTTCAGTTGATTTAATTGAGGAAGGCACTAGTTATGATTTAATACCATATCTTATAGATAAATACAATTTAAAACTTGATCGTTCCGAAAGTCTTGACGACCATGGAATTGATGCATGGCAAGAAAATATTCTAGTTAATGGAAACGATCCTGATGTTATAATCTATGAATACAGTGATGCCACTGATGACGATGATAATACAATAAACAACTATTTAAATGTAGCTGAAGATGACACTTTGAGTGATGTGACTGAAAAACTAAATTCAGATTTTACTATGGATCTAAAAAGTGAGGACTACAGTCGTATAGCAAAAGAAATTGATTATTCTCCAGAGCTCCTAGAGAAATTTTGTATAGACATAGTGGTAAACGGAGAAGCCATTTTTTCTGACGGCAATAATTATGTTTCATTTCCTATATCATATAATCTTGATTCCTTTAATGCTACTATCAGTGAAGTAGATCCACAGCAGCCTAATTTAGTTTGGCTTCATCCTCTTTCTGCACCAGGCAATCATTTAATTAATATTTTAACCATTAAATATCAATACTTATTTCAAGAATTATATGCAAGTGCTAGTAGTCAACCGATGTTAACTGATTTAAAAAAAGGAGATCCATGTGTTGCTCTATATCATGACGATAACTGTTGGTATAGATGCACAATTATTAATTCAGATATGGATAAACTTGTTCAAGTACAATTCGTTGACTGGGGAAATACTGATTGGGTTTCATATAACGATATTCGTAAAATAAAACCTTGCTGGTTGAGTTTACCAAAAATGGCTGTAAAATGTAAACTTTGGAATACTAAATTGAATAACAAGGCTATTGGAGCTCGTGAATGGCTGAAAAAAGCTTCAGCTAATAAAGTTTTCGTTGCTTATGTACAAAATGTCACTCAAAATCCATTAGTAGTTCAATTATTCAGTGACTCATTAAATAATCAAACTTTATTTTATCAATCTTTGATTGATCAAGGTCTTTTTAGTTCTGAAGACGTAAATTTATAAGCTTAAATTTTTATTTAATAATTATTAAGTAAGTTATTCAATAACTTTATAAACCAAAACATTCCAAAAAAATTATCATTTAGATTTTTTATGTTTGAAATACGTTTAATTATTGTTTATTGCTCAGATGCAAGAGTATCCAAGTGTTTTATATGCGTTTTCTTTGATAAATAAAGGAATTTAAACTTTTTATTTTGTCAATTCATTGTTGTTTTATTATTTGATTTATTACAAAAAATTATCATTATTTTTTATGAAAAAATTTATTATTTCAGTAATTTCATCGCTGTGTACTTTTGGCAATTTGCTCCTTCAACACTAAAATACTTTGTTTTTGTTCCGGTGGTAACATGGCAATTTGTTCATCTGAGAGTTGTAACACTTGCATTATTAACGCAGCCTATGAAAAATACAAAAATTTATTAAACATGATCATATTAATTAATTTTGTTGAAAGTCTAATTTATATTTAACAAAAATATACTTTTTCTTGATCTGAAGCGCCACTAGGAATATTTCCAGCAGATGACATTCCAGCCATAAGTCTAGATGTAGTTGCAGCATTAGGTGGAACAACAAGTCCAGGTGTTGTAGGTACTACAGTCAAAGTATTATTAACTACTGGTGGTGGTACAGTTGATGCTATAACTGGTCTTGGGACCGCAGGTGGTGGCACTATTGGTGCTACAGCTAAAAAAATTATTTAATTATTAAATTATCTGACTTTAAAATCTAATTTGTAAACAACTTTTTTAACACAACACAACACTGACGAGTAGTATTTTTACTTATTCTTGGATCGATAGGCATCCTTGGATCTCGTGGATCACGTGGATCTCGTCCAAATCTATCAGTCCTTGGATCTCTGCAAAAACTAATCACATTTTTTAAATATAAAAATTAAATGTCTAATACAGTCAATGATAAATTAAAATTATAATGTATCTTAACTTAAAAAATTCGTTATAATAATATTAATTGAAAAACCTTTCAATTCCATCCGCAGGTAAAACGCTGCTTGAAGATGTAGAAAATCTATTAAAATATATATCAATAATTCAAGTGATATGGTATAATTTAATTATAGTTACTTGTCTGGCAAAACAAAATTAGCTCCTCGAGAGTCAACAACTGGTGGAATAACTGGAGCAGTAACAGACATTGGTTGAGTTTGTGGTGGCCCTCGAAGATCCTGATCCATTCTTGCTAATCTAGGGTCTATTTGACGATCTATTCGAAGATCAACATCTTGACCTATTTTTATGATTTTATAAAGTATTAATAATTTTACTTTAATCTAAATTAAACTAAAGAGATATTTAAATGCATACCAGCAAAAATTGGAGCAGGGGGATTAATACTAGGTGCAGTTCTTGGGGCAGCCCATGGTTCTTCGATACGCGGAGGAACAGTAAGGATTGGTGGCTTATCAGATGGTGTTAAAACATTGGGTATTGGATTTGCTTTATGTAGCATACTAACTGCAGTATGGGGATCAACAATTCGCATTACAACTTGAGCTTGAAGAAGAGCATATGCGAGTTGAGGATTCTGAAGTAGCATTTGTCGTGCTTCATTAGGATTGTTTTGAACACATAGCTTCATTTGCTTCATTAACTCAAACATTTGTTCAGGGGGTAATGAAGCTACTGCTTTACTTATAGCTTCTGGTGCTTTATCTGCTTGAACAGCTTCACCATATGGATTTTCTGTGTTTTGCCCTTGAAGAAGACTCTGCATCTCCATACGACTTTTTTCTGTACAAGCATTATCAACTCTAAGTGTCCTACCACCAATTTCATATCCATTGAGATTTCGCATGGCACTTAATGCTGTCTCTTGATCTTTGTATTCGCAAAAACCATAGCCCTTTGGTTTTCCTGTTTCACGATCATAAACTAACCTGATGACAACAAATAATTAATGATGACTGAATTGTATTTTGATTGGATATAATTAAAGATATCTAATTAAACTCACTTGAAAGAAAGAACTGGTCCAACTTCACTAAATATGTCTTTCAAGTTTTCTTCGGTAGCTTCATAAGGAATGTTTCCAACTGTAAGTTAATATATTGAAATAGTCTTAATCGTGTTATAATGATTTTAAAATAATTCTGTCACTAATATTTAGGCTTGGCTCAAATAAAATTTATTTGGGTTATGTTTCAAGGATCAAGAATAATATTTAAAAATTATAACCGATCTTACCAAAAACACTACGCATCGATTTGTCCATTAAGGACTGATCAGATATTGTTGAATTACTCATTTTTGTTACAATTGTATAAAACTTTTTTTAATCAAATCAAAATTATTGAACAAGCCGACTTCTGTTTACTACACTGATGTGTCTTATGATTTAAACCCAACTTTTAGTCCATTATATTATCAGTGTTGGATTATTTATTGTACCTAAATGTGGAAAATTAAAAGATTACACTTATATCTAATGTAAATTTTAATTTTTTAATTAATTATTGTTGTTGAAGTTGTAAACTTTTCATTCATACGTGACTAATGTATAGTTTATGCTACATTTCCGGTATCTTCTCTCCGATTGGCTGCTACAGAGATGAAGTTCTTCAATTAATGAAACTATAGTATACGATTAATCGATAGCTGTCAAATTTTACTTTGGAGCTATGTTCACTGTCGTTGGTCATATGATCGTTCTGTGAGAGAAGGGCGAGTCCGACAGATCTGGGAAAGAATTTTCAATAGTTCTAAATTGTTGTAGCTAACTAAAATAATCAAATTACTAGCAAGATGAAAGGTTGTTTTTTTAATATCGATGGTGGTTATTTGGAGGGTTTGTGTCGTGGATTTAAATGTGGAATTTTACAACAAAGTGATTATCTTAATTTAGTTCAGTGTGAAACGCTTGAAGGCAAGTAAAATATTCATCTTCGGCAATTAAATATTATCAATAACAGATAAATATACACCTTATTTAATGTTTAATTTTTTATGTGAATTTGTGAATTTCTAGTTGCCTAATTTATTTTTATAAATATTAATTTGTTAATCATTTTTTTATAGATTTAAAATTGCATCTTGCTGGAACTGATTATGGGAGTTTCCTCGCTAATGAGCCTTCGCCTCTTGCCGTCAGTGTTATCGATGATAAACTCAGGGAAAAACTCGTCATCGAATTTCAACACATGAGAAATCACTCATTGGAACCACTCTCGCAGTTCCTCGATTTTATAACTTACAGTTACATGATTGACAATATTATTCTTCTGATTACTGGAACCTTGCATCAACGACCAATCTCTGAACTTATTCCTAAGTGCCATCCTTTGGGAAGTTTTGAGCAAATGGAAGCTATTCATGTCGCTTCTACTCCTGCTGAATTGTATAATGCTGTACTTGTTGATACTCCATTAGGTAAGTTATGATATTACTATCTTTATAAACGATCAATAGTAAACTCTTAATTCCTTGATTATTTTTAGCTCCTTTTTTCGTTGACTGCATCTCAGAACAAGATTTAGATGAGATGAACATTGAAATTATTCGAAACACGCTCTACAAAGCTTACTTGGAAGCTTTCTACAAGTTCTGTAAAGATATTGGCGGTACAACAGCCGATACAATGTGTGAAATTCTTGCATTTGAAGCTGATAGGCGTGCAATCATCATTACTATTAACTCGTTTGGTACCGAGTTAGGCAAGGATGATCGTGCTAAACTGTATCCTCGTTGTGGTCGTCTTAATCCTGATGGACTGGCTGCTCTTGCTCGTGCTGATGATTATGAGCAAGTTAAAGCTGTTGCTGAATACTATGCGGTATATTGGAAAACTTGAGACAACATTACTGAATTTTTAATCATTTAAAATTTTTTAATTAATCGAAATTGGATTATTGATTTTTTTAGGAGTATAGTGCTTTATTTGAAGGAGCTGGAAATAACCCTGGAGATAAGACATTGGAGGATAAATTCTTTGAACATGAAGTAATAATGATATCTCCATTATATGTTATTATCAGTTTAAATCATGTTGTAACCGTATGAATTTCAATTTTTAGGTGCGTCTCAATGTACACGCTTTTCTCCAACAATTTCATTTTGGAGTTTTCTACAGCTATCTGAAGCTCAAGGAGCAAGAATGTCGTAATATAGTTTGGATAGCAGAATGCGTTGCTCAGAAGCATCGTGCAAAAATCGACAATTATATACCAATTTTTTAATTATGCTGCCATCTAAATGGTTTAAATTGTATTATATATATTATTATAAAAAATGAAAATCCAGGAAAGAAATTATCAAAGTTCATCCAGCATAATTTCGCACAAAGAGGAAAGACATCAAGTAAGACCTAACATATTGCTTAATTATTCTAAAGATGGTATCTTAAGATGTTGACAAATATATACCTGTAATTTTATTAACAAAGTTATCAAATAGTTTAAGAAATAAGAACTCAGAAAAGTAACTCGGGCTTTGATTTTTTTCCTGGGATTCTTTATAAATGTCCTCGTGTTATAAATTATGCACCGTTGAATTTGTTTCTTGTCCGTCAGATGACAAGTATCTCGATTAAAAAACAAAAGTTTGTTGTATAGAGTATTAATATTCATGATAAATTAATTACTAAAAAATATTATTAGATTATTGTTAATTTTATCATTGAATATATGTTATAATAATATAATGCATTCCATTTTAAAAACATCGTGAACCCGAAAACGAAATATATATATATCATAAATATTGTAAAAAATATATATATGAATAGATGATATTTAGTTTAAAAGATTTAAGAATTTCTTTTTATTTAATTATTTAGCTATTTAGTAAATCTGTATCATTGATTTATTTTCTTTTTTTCCTTACAAATTTTATCATTTATCTTCTTGAATTTTTTTGATTCTAAAATCTCAGGATGCTCTTCCCAAAACTTATCACCAATAATATCATCATAAATAGGAGTTATTATACATTTCACCTTGGATCCTTCATCTGGTACATATTTTCTTATGAGTGTGGTGCCTTTTCTAAATATTTGTGGCTCATTATTATAGTTTATTCCAAAAGTTGAAAATAGTAATTCATTTTTAAAAGCTGATAGAGTTCCTCGTAGAATTTCTTGTGCCTACAGAATTAATTATAAGATGAGACGACGAATTTATTCCGTTTTTTTTCATAATTTTAGAATCGAATATTACCTCTTTCGTCGTCTTATTTTGCTTTTGAACAAGACTCCAGAAGCAGGTATTATATAAGTTATTAATATGAACATCAGCTTGTCGCCAAGACAAATAATCTCTAATATTTTTATCTGACGGATATAAAACTACTCTCCCATCAAATGCAGGAGGATATTGTAATGGAACATCTTCAAAGTATTTAGACCAATTAAAAACATAAGCTGATGAGAATAATGAATTTACATAAGTTAACAACTTGGTTTCTGGAAAAAAATTATTTTATGACATAAGTGATTATTAATGTTGTGTTAATATTGTGAATTATTCATCAATGTAAAATATGTTATTATGATTACTAATAAATAATTACCCCTTCTATTGAACGATTCTGTTTCTTTTTTGAAAACAAAAGAATATTCATCACTCTGTCCAAAAGCTAGAACAATTTCTTTAAATTCCTTCATAACTGCTGATGCAGCAGCATTCATCAATCCTAGAGCTCTGAGATCGTTGGGCTTACTAAACTTATGTGTATCACAAAATTTAGTAAAGTTCCATCCGTCAATTCTAATAACAATCCAACAATTTGGTAAACACATACGTTCACTTTCAAATTGTTTTGTATATTCAAATTTACTCTGTGCCATTGTTATTGAGGTGATAAACGATCGAAATGGAATGTTCAAAATAGTTTTAAACGCTGTGAGTATCCCCTGGTGCATTGACAAATAATTAATTTGTCTAAAAAATATAAAATTTACAATAATATATGACCAACACGAGACTCACGTAAATTTCTTGATCATGGGTGATTGTTTATATGTAAAGCTACATAACCTCAACGCACGTGATCTCTGGAAGATTGACACATCAATTGTTTTTATTGTTACAAAATTATAAATAGTATTGAATAATGTTAATAATATTCAAATTTGAAACAAATTATTATTGAAAGTTTGTTAAAAATTATTACAATCGTCATGAATAACAATGAAAAGTCTGTAAACAGTTCAAATATTGTAAATTCATCTGATGAAGCGGCAATTATTAATTCATTATCCAAGTATTTAAGTAATGAAGCTGATTTTTTGACAACTAAATCGAACAAGTATGATGTATTTTTTGAAAATGATCATCTATCTGTAGATGTATCTAACGCAAAAAATTTACCAGTGAAAGTCGACAAATTGAATCTCAATAATACAGAAGCTAATGCTGAAAAAATATATACATCTTTACAAACAGTTGAGTTTGCAAACCAAAATGTTGAAGAATTAAATACTTCAAAAGAATCAGAAGATTTTGAAGAATTGGTAAATTTAGAAGATGTAAAGAATATCGAAGAATTAGAAAGCTTCAAAGAATCGCAAAACTTCGAAGAATCAATTGATTTAGAAGAAATAAAAAATATTGAACAGTCTGAAACTTTAGAAGTTTCACAAAATTTTGAAGAAACAGTGAATTTTGAAGATATAAAGAATATTGAAGGATCAGTAATCATAGAATTGGATGATGTTGAATTATCACAAATTCAAAACAGTAGTCCTCAAAAATGTCCTTATCTTGTAATTGAAATTCCATCTCAAAAGGTCGAAGATGAAAAAGGAAATGAAGATAATGGAAAATCTGATTCAATACATAATAATACAAATTCTACAGAAAATAACAAAGATGAAATAACGTTTACTCTACAAAATTTAGAAACTTCTAGTGAAAGCGAAAATGATCAAAATTCATCGAATCTCATTTTACAATTATCAAACAACCAAAGTTACGTTAATTTTAGAGAACGGGTAAAAAAACGGAAAAGAAAAATAAGAAAGAAAGTTAATACGACTGAAATAAGAAACGATGAATTTAAAGTAGAAGATCAAACAGTCAAGTCAATAAATGATGATAAATCTGAAATTACATTTATTAGACCTATTACTCCCGATAAACTTCATACAACCAAAAAACTTTGCATTGATGATAATTCTAGTGAGCACGATTTTTTACTATCTAGTCCAAGATTGTCAGTCGTACAAACGAATTTAACTGACGAAAAAAAAATGAAATTTAATACAAGTCAGGATATAATTAACAACTCAGATAATGAATTTGAACAGATATGCAATTTTATAAAAAATGGTAGTTATGATCCTGCTCAATTGAGCATGGATACTCTAGAGTTATTAAATGAATTTACGGATTTTGATCAATCAACTAACGAAAAATTGTTAGCTGATTTAATCAACTCTCCAATGAGAGTCAGCGATCAGATTCAAGAAGAGTGTAAAAAAGTAAGTACTCCCGAGATCGAACAAGACATCAGGGATGCTTTTGGAATCTGTTTAAATAGCAAAGAAATCAATGATGACGAGCCTAATATACCAGAACCACTAGAAGACCAAATAAAACATGACAATTTTGTAGAGATAGCTAATGATGTTAATGCAGAAAGACAAAGTGAGAGTGATAATGAGAAAGTTTCTAGTTCTTATGAAGATGATGATTCTAGTTACCATGATGATGGTTCTAGTTCCCATGATGATGATTCAAGTTGTAGTGAGATTGAAACTTCTTCTGAAATTGATTTAGAAGATCTCAGAGAAAAAGACAGAAAAGTCAAAAAAAGTCTTGTAATTAAAAAAGAAGTCCGTAAAGTAAGTATACCAGTGATACTTATGACTTAATCAATTCATACGATTATATTATTTATTATTTTACAGAAATTAGCGAATTTTACTGTAAAATTAAAGCATGAAGTACCTCCGCAACACATGCTTGAGAAGACCATCAGAATGCCGCTAAGTCATCACATACGGTCGTTGTTTGAAAAGCATACACCAATGAAAAAGGGAACCTTCACTGCAAATGAAGATAAAATAATCAAAGAAAATTGGGAATATTTTTGTAAAGTAATGATCATTTAAATTTTTATTGCAATTAAAATTGACAAACTTGATAACAATAAATTATTTTATCATTGCAATGTAGGTTCATAAATGGGATTCTGCTGACGTAAAACCATTCTTACAGTTCAGATATAAAAGAAAACGCATGATAAAACAAGAGGAGGCAATTAATTTTGCACGATTCATGGCTAGAGGCTTACCTTCAAGATCTCTATTCAGTGTGATAGCAAGATTTAGACGTCTCTTTCGAGACACCTCACGGAATCTGTAATTATGACAATTTTTCAGTATAAAGAAATTTATGGTATTATTCATAAAACTTATAACATGTTATTTATTTTTGTAGATCGAAATCCGAAAGATGTCCTTATACAGCTAAAGAAGACAAGATAATTATGGCTTATTTAGAAGATAAAGAGATTGATCATCGAGACGAAATAATAAGATTAGCAAAACTATTAGATCGACCATGTGAATCAGTATACTATCGATGTCAAAGATTGAGACAAAAAAAGGGACGAGAAATGTTTTTATCAAAAAAAAACATAAGAAAACATGTTGACTGGGATATACCTTTAGCTGAAAAATTTTTAACGAAATTAATGAAATTAACGTTGAGTGATGATGTTGAAGAGCTGAAAAATGTATTAATTCCGCCTATAGTATGGAGAAAATTGGAAAAAAAAATGAAAATTTCAATTGATTGTTTGAAAAGTTTTTGGTTTAATAGACTTCATGCACAATTATTCTATGAAAGACCGTTCTTTCTAAATGACATCAAAGTTCTTTTGATTGAATACATGTATGCAAAAGGTATAACAGATCGTGAAGAAATAGATTGGTCAGAAATAGGTGAGTTATTTGATGGAATACCAATCAGTTATTTGATGAATGTGTTCTACAGTATGGAAAGATATTGTAATTCGAAAATTAAATCAGATCTAGGAGGTGAGTAATTGATAAAATAACTCATTGAAATAAAAGAATTAGTAACTAAAAATTTTTTCCTGTAGATATTATAGATTGGTTATACAAACATCGTATCAATCGAATAAAAATAGCAAAAAGTGAAAAATATTTGCCAGGAGTTATTTATAAGGATGGAAAGATAGAAATATTCCATAGATCTTATCCTACAGTAGAAGACTGTGATACAAATAATTCATCAGAAGATATTTGCTAATGTTTTTATATATTTTATAAAAAATCTCATTAATTAGTTCTTAATAATACAATAAAAACAAAATATACGATTTAGTATTTAATAATAAAAATGAGAAATTGATTATAATATAATGAATGAGTCTTTCATCCAATTTTACTTAAATGCTTGCAACATTTATAATTCCTTATATTTATTACAAAAGGATAATTAATTAATCTTCGTTTTTCTTGATTCTTTTTCGATCGCAACTTCTTTAGCTTTTTGATAAAGATGAAGGAGCTTTCCATCTTTAGCTAAAACTTTTAATAATTCAATTATTAAAGGAAGGTAATTATGTTTGCGACGAATATTTTCTAATTTATGACGCTTTGATTTGTTATTTTCTTCTTCGATTAATAATTGCAGTCGTGCTATTTCTGATGGATCAGTTGTGTTGGCTTTTTGTCTTTCATAAAGCATTTTTCTATCTGATATAATAGCCATTAAATTAAAATGAATTTCCCCTTCATTATATCTAAAAAAATATTTTAAAAATTATCGTCATAAATTGGTTACAGTAAATCAGAAACAATTAATGCTAACACTTACTTGTTAATTCTTTTTTGAATAATAGGTTTAGCAGCTTGAACCCATTGATCGCCTGGAGGACAAGGACCTAGATCCATGGGTCCGTCTTCAAGTCCATCTAACTCATATAATCTCCCATCAATCGGAATATAACTGACAAAGTGAAAAACGTCTTCATCTTTTGTTGCTTGTTTTGAATCGTATTCGAATAGAGTGTGTCTGAAAATAATTGTGAATGCTTACATTAAAATGCAGGAATAATTTTAAAAGATTTTGGAGTAACAATAATGATATATTACCTGGAAAAAGAATTATGGACTTCACGTATTATATCAGAGTTACTAAGTGCAAGACCTCTCATTGTAGCATCAAAACTCTGACAAAAGTTTTTGAATTCTTCTAAATTTGGCCCAATTGATACATCAGGATGTTTGCAATTTAAAAGAACACTAACAATAGCTTGTGTTGCACAAGCATTATTGATAACCTTTTACAATAAGACAAAAAATGTTAGTGACTTGCAATTTTATTTGAGCATTTAAAATTTTTTGAGTAGTTACCTGTTTGGCAAAAAATATTTTGTCTAATCTGTTATCTTGAACTAAAGTTCCCGCTGGTTCATCATCTTGGAACCATTTGAACAGAAAAATTAATCCATGAATAGGTCTAGAAAAAAAAATATGCAAATTGATATAAATACTTTAAAGGTTATGTTTATAAAATTTTAGACTGAATTTAAATTTTTAATAAAAGCATACTTAAGATTTTCAAATTGTTCATCATCAAGACTCCATAATTCTTCAACTTGGACACCTTTTGCACCTAAATGATGGGTAATAATAATAATAAATAAAAATACTCTCCAATTTATTAATTTTTACTAGCTTGAAAAAACATTAATAATTATTAAATAAATTGAAAAAATATGATAAACTAGTCAGCTAATTAAAAATAAAAATTTATAATAAAAATAATCAATTATTTGCTAGAATATTTCTTACCGAATTCACGAATTAATTCAGTAAAAACACCGGGATCACTTTCAATGAGACACCAATTTCCTGCAGAATCTCCCATATTTTAATATTTTGATAAAGTAATAGAAATTAATGATCAAAAAAGAACTTATTGAAATAAGTAACTAATAACATATAAGGATGATTTAGAGTTTTCTTAATAACAAAACTATTTTGTTTAGTTTTTTTGTTAACACATTTCGACTATTACAAAGTCTGTTGAAGTTAAGTCCTTCACACAATTGAATGGAATGAGATAAAAATAGGTGCATCCTTTTCTATTCGATTGTGTGAAGGCCTTTATTGCAATCATTCCATTGCTTTGAAATTGGTTAGTTTTCAATTCTAAAAATGTTACCAACTTTTATCTTTAAATAAAATTTTATTGATTTTTAACCTTCAACAATATCTTTATTATACGTTATAACATACTAAAATTTTATCATATTTTAATTTTTTTGACATTCATTTATTGCTGATTTTTGTGTATTTTAAAAGAAATCATTTATTGAATAATAATGATTACTTGAAAAGCTTATGATTATGTTTTCTAACCTGTACTATTGATCTGCGCATGCGTACAGAACATGTAATATTAGGAGTATGGCGTCAGCTGAATTCTGTGTCACGGCGATAGGATAAAATTAATTGATTACACGCTTATTATTCATAGTTGTTCACTTCAAAAGATTAATGTTTATATTTCTTTAATATTCTAATGAAACAGGTTAATTTTTATTATTATTATCTTTATATTTCTCGAATAGTTTTTGTTTTTATGCTGCTTAGTATGAGATTCTAAACGCGTCATGGCGGCAAATATATGTTAAAACTTCACAATATTTACTTTATGTCGTTATTATTACTAATTGAAGTTACACGATAAATTTATATAAATCCCATTGTTTTCTTTTGTACTGTTGACATTCTTCTTCATAATAGTAAATTATCAAAATAATTACTTTCAAAAGTAAATTTTATTCAATTGTAGCTGATCTTGTAGAAATAGTTGACAAACGATTCAAAGTGGTTATTTTTCCTTCAAAAAATAATCAATTTATTGTTCAATAAATAGCATAAGCTAAAGTTGTTTTATTTATAGATAATCTAAAATGCATAAACGAAGAAGAACATCGTCTGTGGCAAGTAGGGGAACAGAAGATGATCCTGAAGATGTTCAACCGGAGCCGACAAAAAGACGAAAAAAATTAGATCCTGTGAGTAATTTATTGTTAAAATTATATTTTTATTAAGAGTTAAAAAAACGTAAGAATTATTTCATTTACATAGTAATCATAAAATCGATAAATCATTTGTTTATTTATTTTTTACAGAGTGATTTGTGCCAACAGTTATATGATATCATAAGAAATCAAAAAAAGGAAGATGGAACTCTGCTTTGTGATGCTTTCATCAGAGTGCCAAAGAGAAGACAAGAGCCAGGATATTATGCAGTAGTTTCTAATCCAATAGATCTACTTAAAGTTCAACAAAAATTAAAAACTGATGAGTATCGTGATATGGAAGATTTAGCCGCTGATATTCAGTTAATGGTGAATAATGCAAAGGCATTTTATATGCGCACTTCTCCAGAGTACAAAGATGCTACGGATTTATGGGAATTATGTGTGAACACAAAAAATCGAATTATGGATGAGTATGAAGAAACAGAACCAAAAGGAAAAATAATTTTGAAAGTTGGTAGATTTCCTAGAAAAGTTAATGTAAAACAAGACGATGCCGAAGATACATCTGAAAGTTCTACGAATCCAGATGATGAATTTATGCAACCATTTGAAGAGCTTTTTGCAGCAGTTATGAATGCAACTGATCCACTCGATAGTTCGCGACCTTTACATTTAGAATTTCAACTGCGACCATCGAAAAAACTTTATCCAGAGTATTATGATATTATTGAAAATCCTATTGATTTAAAGACAATCGCTCGAAAAATTCAGGACAATGTTTACCTATGTTTAGGTGATATGGAAAGAGATCTGATGCTGATGTGCCGAAATGCTTGTCAGTTTAACGAAACAGGATCTACAATTTATAAGGATGCTAAAATGCTGAAAAAAATTATTACTTCAGCTGCCCGAAAACAAGATAATTCATCAAGTAGTATTTTTTCAAAAATAACGACAGTCCCATCGACAAGAAGTAGTAAAAGAGGAAATCGTAGTTTTTCTCAATCATTAATAGCACAAATTGCTAATTTACGTAGTGAAGATGACAGTGATGACGATGATGATGAAACAACTGAGTCCGAAGAAACGGATAATGCTCAATGGCAATTATTTCAAACAATAAGAACTGCTTCAAACAGTCAAGGTGTGCGAATGAGTGAATTTTTTTGGAAACTACCGTCCAAAAGAAATTATCCTGATTATTATAAAATGATTAAGAATCCAATATCTCTATCACAAATTAGGTCGAAAATTAAGAAAGGAGAATATGGAACTGTCAGTGAAGTTGCTGGTGATATGAATATCATGTTTGAAAATGCTAAAAAGTACAACGTACATACTTCCCGTTTATATAAGGTAATTATTTTAATTAATTTAGCCATTGATTCATTATAGTTATTTATTTAATCATTTGATTTCAGTGTGCTGTTAAATTACAAAAAATTATGCAAGAAAAGGTACAAGAGCTTTTAGAATTTGATCAAGACTCTGATTCGGACTGTGAATCAGAATCTAATTCACAGCCTAAATTAATAAAGCGTGCCTCTAATATTCTAACTCGTGGAAAATATAAAGACAATATTCCTTTAAAGAAAAGATTACACGCATTAGTTAAATGCGTCATAGAATACGTGGTAGGTAATTCCAATTGATAAATAAATTTTCACCAACATCACATTAATTGAATTGTTTTAATTGCAGTGTGAAGACGGTCGTCAGCCAATGTTGATGTTCATGGAAAAACCGTCAAAGAAAATCTACCCAGATTATTATCAAGTAATTAAAGAGCCTATTGATATGCTTGCAATAGAAGCAAATATAAAAGCTGAAAAATATCAAAATGAAAATGAACTCATCCAAGATTTTAAATTGATGTTCAACAATTGTCGGCAGTATAATGAAGAAGGTTCATTAATCTATGAAGATGCCAATACATTGGAGAGAGTATTAATGGATAAAGTAAGAGAATTAGGTCCATTACCTGATGGAAGAGCGATCAAATCCACAGGATCTACGCCTACGAGAAATGTTGGAAGACCAAAGAAAGTAGTTCCACTTCATTTACAAAAACTGCGGACCATGTATGATACGATTAAAGATTACCATGACTCTAAAGGAAGACAATTGTCTTTCATATTTATGAAATTACCCAACAAAAATGAATACCCTGATTATTATGAAGTTATAAAACAACCAATGAATATGGAAAAAATTGCATCGACTTTAAAAAATAATGGATATGAAACTTTAGATGAACTAGTGTCGGATTTTATATTAATGTTTGACAATGCCTGCAAGTACAACGAGCCTGATTCTCAAATATATAAAGACGCCTTAATTCTACAACGATTGGTGCTACAAACAAAACTTCAACTGAGTGAAGATGAGGAAAGTGTCATAGATGTACCTGCAGCAGTCCAAGAAATAATGGCAACTATTTTTACCGCTTTATATAATCATCAAGATGAAGAAGGTAGATGTTATTCAGATTCAATGGCAGAATTGCCAGAGCATGATATTGTTGATGGAAAAAAGGTGAGAGGTTTATCATTGGATTTAATAAAACGCCGATTAGATCGAGGAGTTTACAAGCGACTTGATAGATTCCAAGAAGACGTTTTTTCATGTTTAGAAAGAGCTCGAAGATTATCAAGAACAGATTCTCAACCATTTGAAGACAGTGTGGAACTTCAAGCATTTTTCTTACGAACTAGAGACGAAGTAACTAGAAATGGTGATCTTTTACATTCTCCTGCTCTCAGTTACACCCTTTTAGATTTATCAACTCAAGTAGCTGAATTAAAACGTGTCAAGCTTCAACAAGAATCCAGTCTTTCACCCGAAGAAGAAAGTTGTGATGGAAATGAAACCAAAGAATCTGAATCAAGCCCTGTTACGAGTGGAAATGGTAATGAAAACGGTGGTTCAATGAGTTTTAATCAAGAGCTTTACAGAGCTGGGGATTTTGCTTATATTGAACCTTCTGAAAGAGGTATGGAATACGGTGTCGTATTAATTGAACGATTATGGACAAATTCTGAAGGTCAACAAATGCTCTATGGTAACTTATTCTACCGCCCAAGTGAAACTTATCACATAGCATCGCGAAAATTTCTTGACAAAGAACTTTTCAAAAGTGATGTTCATATTGCTGTGCCTTTGTCAAAAGTTGCCGGAAGGTGTTGTGTTTTGAGTGTAAAAGATTACTTTAGAATGCAGCCTGAAGGATTTCCTGACAAAGACGTATATGTCTGTGAATCACGTTACTCAACTAAAGCTCGTTCTTTCAAAAAAATTCGAGTATGGAACTTTGATCCAGATCATTTGAAACTAGTCCCAAGAGAGAAAGTATTGGAACCTAAACGAATCATTTCTGTTTATAAAGAGCGATTGGAAAAGCACAAAGAAGAAATAGCGGAGCTAGAAGAGTGTGAAAAAGCAGCAGAAAAAGAAAGACCGAATATAGTACTTTATAATGTTGATGATACTGATAATACATATTATGAACAGTACAATACTTGTAGTGGACCTGTAAAAACTGGAGATTTTGTCTATGTAGCTACCGATGGAGGTAGACAACAAATAGCACAAGTAGATTCTATTTGGTCTACGAAAGATGGAAAAACTTACTTTAAAGGACCTTGGCTCCTTACACCATCAGAAATCCCCCATACCCCCAATAAATTATTTTATAAACAGGAATTATTCCTTTCTGTAGTCGACGCCACTCATCCAGTTGTTGCCATAGTCGGTAGATGTGCAGTTTTAGAATATGCAGAATATATTTGTGGTACGTGTTAATGTTTTTATTCTTTAGTTTGAATAAAATAATTATTTTTAATTATACACATTTATTATTTAGGTCGACCAACGGAAATACCAGAAGATGATGTTTTTATTTGTGAGTCAATTTACGACGAAACAAAAAATTTTATTAAAAAATTACCAACAGACGGATTAAAAAAATGTGGTCATTCAGCAGGAGTAACTCAAGATGAAATATACTTCTTCCGGAAGCCTTTAAATCCAACAAAAGTTAGTGAAAAATTTTATTCATATTTTTAATTAAATTTATGTGCTGATTATTTTATTCAGTTTTTAGTTTTCAGCTTAGATTTTAAATGTTTAATGCAATAATGCTTGGCATGTGTGCGTTATAGGTTTCAAATGATGTGACGCAGACACAATTACCAGTCAAATCCATTTCATCAAATACTCAATTTGAAATGGTAATTGTAAAAGAATTTATTTCTCTCTCAAGTCACTAATGAATTTTTGAAACAAGCAAAGATTAATTTCTCGCATGCCTTTTCTAGTGTTAAGCTAGAAGCTAATGCAGCTGTTTCATTTTTCATGTTTATACAACAATATGCAACACATGTTAGATATAATACAAACTATCACCGTTATTAACTTAGAAAAAATATTTGTCCAGTAACAGAAGTAATATTCTTTACGCTGCTATAGAGGTTTTCTCTTTGAAAAATATTCCAAATAGTTATTAACTGTGTCAACCTGTGCTTCTGCATGAATTTATTTTTATGCCGGCATATTTATTTCTGTTTTAATTTATTTCCATTCATAAACCCTGAATTAAGCAAAGCATCTGTAGGGAAATCATCGAAACAAACATATCAAAACCAATGAGCACCTGTTGGGTTTTATCTTTATCTTAAAGCAGAGTTAATTAAAAGCATAAATACTAGAAATGATTAAGTTATCAAAAAGAGCTAAATTATGGGTTTTCAAAATTTTTAAATTAAAAGCAATCAGTTTAATAAACATAAACTGAATTGTTTATTGATCGGCTTTAAAGAATTAAGGTAACATTAAAATAAATGGTGTAGGATGCATCACCATTACTACAGAAGCTGGACCCTGATGTACTAAGCATGGGAGTGGGATTAGGAGTAGGGGAGGACAGCATGGATGCAGGTGGACCACCGTCCGTGGGATCCACTGAAGCTCAACCGGTGCTCTCCAATGCCCAAACGCCCGTTTCTACTAAAAAGGTAGGCCCGACCTATCGATTGTTCATTATTTTTCATTGAAATGTGTTTAATTAATTTTTTTTTTTTTTTCAACATATTTTGTTCGTTAGAAAATTTTTTTATTTACCTGCCGATTCCTTTTTGCATTGATTTTAATTTTTTACAGAAATATGCCAGCATATTTATCATTCGACTTCGTTTAAAATTGTACATATTCATAGTCATTCATCTAATTCAATTTAATTGGATATTAACTTGGCTAAATTAATTAATAACTTTATATAATAAAATTTCCGATTTTTTGTTTTCAAATTAAAAAGAGGATACATTTTGTTTATTTTTTTTTAGTAATAGCATGAGTTATAATTTGTGTTTTCTTCTGTTTAGAAATCTACGGGTAAGAAATTAGTTACGGGATATATTTTATATGCGGGTAAAATGCGAACGCTGATTACACAAAACAATCCTGAATCGACATTTGGAGAGATTAGCCGAATTGTTGGCAATGAGGTATTTATTTATTTTCATAATTTTTTTTCCATTTTCTCTTATTATTCTTGTTATTATTACTATTAAGTTTATTAATTTCGTTAATTCATAATTTTTACGAGACTCCAAAGAAGTTTTAACAAACTCTCGTTGCCGTTTGTCGAGATTTTCATTTTTCTCCTTCAAAAATTGACACAACAATCACAAACAAAAATCGAAAAAATTATTCACATAAAGGTTCTATAAATGTATCGAGATAGATGTATCGGGATGTTCGTTAATTTTTCAGTGGAGAAAATTGCCAGCATGTGAAAAACAAGTGTGGGAAGAGAAAGCAATAAAAATGAATCTAACTGAAGGAGGTGATACTAAGTTAGTCTTTGGATCGACTATTGGTCCTCCAGATCAAGTATTCGAGTGTTGTTGGGACAACTGTGATTGGCAATTTGAAGATATGACAGATTGTATTGATCATTGTATTGCTGAGCAAACTGGACATGTGCAATTATCTTTTGTTAATGCTACACCCGGTAATTTTTTCATAATTAAATTAACTGATCGATTATTATATCTAAATGTATAGTAATTGTAAAGTAATTACAATCGCTGCATCTTATGTTATGAAATTTCGAATTAATGTTAATTTTCATTTGTTTACTCATGAATTAGATACCGAGTTCCAATGCCAGTGGAGAGGTTGTGGTAGAACGAAAAAAAATGTGCCTCCATTTCCCAGTGTACAAAGGCTGGCGAGGCACGTAAAAGAGGTGCACATCGTCAAAGGGAATGGACGAATTATTCCAGCCAACGAACGGAGCAAGTGAGTATAAAATTAAGTGGTATTTAAAATAGTGTATCCTGAACCGTATTGTTAGTAATTAAATTTTACTTTGTACCGTACAGAAATTATATGCCATCAAAGAGACCTACAGCAGCGTCTATGGACAACGGTGAGTTTTTGAAATATTTTATAATTAATAAATTTATATTTAAAATTTTTCCATTGAAATATCATCTTTTGTAGAAGCTTCAGCCACAGCAACACAAACAACAACTTTACCTTCAGTGAAACAACCAGATCCAATATTCATCGCGGTTCCTCCTCGACCAAGCCGAGTTTTACATTCGGATGCGTACTTAAGGTAATATAAATATAGTGGGAAATACATTATACAAATACAAATCTAGTGTATACTAATAGAAATATTTTTATAGATATATTGAAGGATTAAATGTAGAAAATCGTTACATATCTAATTGGGACAAACAGCTGAGTGCAACTCCAGAAAATACGCAAATACCGGATGTAGCGAAATTACCAGCAGAATGGTTGGGTAATGGAGTTGGTAATCATGGAAATGTCGTTAATGCCTTGTGGACACTGAGAAATATGATGATGAGGGACGTATTAGCCATCAATAAAACTTTATAGTTTATAAAATGTTAACGATCTATGTTCGTTCATAATTAATGGCATAAATATTATGCTACACCTTGACAACTAATTCTTCGGCCTCTCTTTCACTCTTGTCTCTATCTCTTTTTCTCTCTCCGATTAATTATAATGACAGTAATAATAAATTATGGTAAAAGACTGACGGTAAAAAAACTCAAATTACAATCTTGGTAAAGTACTTGTCTCAAGTCTCATCGATATTCCTTCTTATATACCTCGTGTTTATTACAAACAAAAAAAAGCAAATTTGCTATAATTATCTAATTGATATTAATTAAAGTTAAAAAGTTCGTATGTTTGGGTTTGATGAGTTGTCTAACTGTAAAAATGAGTTGTAAGATGCTTGTGGATAGCTGATTGATGAGTTTGAATTTCCAAATTTTTAGTATTTGTTTATAAACAAAGTGAATATTTATTAAAATGTTGTAATACATGATTTATCAACAATAGTGAATGATAAATTTATTGATTAAACTTTCAAAAAATTGATAAACAATTATGCAAAAAAATTTATGATCAAATTATTTAAAATTTGCACCTATTGCAAATGGTTCTAAATAAATAATAACATTAAATTTTAACTATTTAATAATAAAAAAAGGGATTCTATTTGTAAAAAATATATTTGAGTAACAGAAAAGTGAATAGTAATGCCAGTATTTAGATATAAAATAGCGTAAGGACAGTTGGTATTATTTTTTAGATTAAAAGAACAATTGAAAAATCAACTGATTGTTAATTTTCTTTGTAATTTGGATATACAATTTATATATCACGAAATGAAGATGGTATATGAATAATTCAGTGAGTATCAAATTAAAAATCGCTAACCCGACCTCCATGCTGCCAATCTCCCCATTTAGTTGGTTCTGGTTCACTATCTGGTTGAAACTCTCCAGTTTTTGGATTAATTTCAATTAAAAGAGGATCTTGAAATTGATTTACATTCTCTTAAAATAATTTATGAAATTATTTAAATCATTTCATATTTTAAAAATAATTTATTTGTTTATTTTCACTTACGAGAAAATATTTTTAACTTTTCACGAAATTTTTTCATTCTATCAGATTCTTTAATTTTTTTCATTTTTGACATATTTATTAATCCATTAGATAAATTGACATCTAAAAGTTTTTTTAAATTATATAATCAATAATAATTATTCAATACCGTGTCTCTTACCTGTCGACAACAATTTGATATCGATTTTTTTTAATGGATTAATAAGTTTTCTGGAGAACATAATAGTTGTTAATTTTGGAGCAATCAATTTTTACAAGATAGAATTAATAATAACGAAATGATAAGTCCAATAAATTAAACTCACTTGTTTATTTTCACTTGTTTATCAACCTAATTTCAATTTAATTCTATATTTATAATATTTTAAAAATCTGATACACGACCTTTTCGTTCCCAATCACCATAACGTGTTGGTTCAGGACCTTTAGGTCCTCCAATTTCTCCTGTTTCTGGATTGGTATTATTAGGAAATGGTTTCAGAGGTTCTTTTTCCTGATAAGGATGTTTTCCTTCTTCGAATTCTTCCAGTTTATCTATTCAGCAATGATTATTTAATGATAAAATAACTGTACATTGTGTATTATTGAATTAATATTTTTGTCGCTAAAGGATAAAATTTTAGAAAATTTAGCTATAAATATTTTCTATTTTTACATAAATAATAAACAGATTAATATTTTTCTAAGAATCAACATGACAATTTTTATCCCAAGATCATAATATTTTTGTTACCTATTGGAGTAGTTTCACGTAATTTTTTCCTAAATTCCTCTAATCTCTTACTTTTTTTTTCATTTCCACTATCATCAGTTGCTAGAGATCGTATAGTACCTATAAAATAATTAAAAAATTAAAAGCGCCGTTTCTAACGATACAAAATTGACATTTTGAAGGTTAGTTTTTTATAATTTGCGGATCGATAAAACAATTACCATTATTAAATATATATTTAATTGGTGAATATTTAGTTGACAACTTAATCGTACGAAGCATCTTGATAAATTGTTTAAAAATAAAATTTTAATTATTGCTATCGCATTTTTTTATTAATACATCTAGCTATACTCTTTATCACGCGTGTAACAAGTTTGTTTACGTTTCCATATGATTGGAGTAAAATAAGTGATGTCAAAATTGACAAGCGTTTAGTGCAATTAATAATAGCACCTATATTTACTCTACATCTACAGGTAAGATATTTTTTTAAATCCGTTATGTAAATCAAATAACAACTATTTTTTCTTTCATATTCGTTTATGTATTCGAACAGATCGAACTTGTTTTAACCTCTATTCTTTTAAAAAAAAACTGAAAAGATAACTAAAAAATTGTATTTAATTATTTGCAAATTTCAAGTTCTAAGCCTTATATCTTTAAATTAATTATCCTTAAAGAAATTATAAAATATTAATAAGTTTTATAGTAATGTTGAAATAATGTGTCAGTATCTTCTTTACTGTTAAGACTTTGACAAGCATCATCTACAGATCTAGCTATTGTTGGTGATCCACAGCTAAAAACACCAATTTTATTTATCTGAAACCAAAAATCATTTTTACAAATGTTGAAATAAATTATTAAAAGAAAATAATAATAAAATTATTATTGAGAGTAATAAATACTTACATTAAGATGAATTCTTTGAATTGCTGAGAAAAATTGAGCAAAATTCGGTCGTCCAAAATGAGTGACTGCCATTAGACCAGTAAATAATGATTTATTTGACACTTTTTGAAAATGTCTTTCACAAATATACTAAAAGCAATTCTATTTGTCTATTCATTATATTCCAAAATAAGTATATTATATAAAATCATGATAAACTTACTAATAATATTGTTCTCAAATCAAACTTTTGATAGAATTGAGTAATGAATATATGAGCAGAAATCATATTATTTATATCAGCCTTTTCAATATCTCTCAAAATATCTACCATCCATTCAAACTGTTTCTGACTTCGAGTTACCCAAATGAAATAAATCTGAAAAAAAGTTTAACTCAATCATTTGACTTCTTTAAAAACTTACAGTTACATCAATCTTTATCTTTATGCAATGTTTTTTTTCTATTTTCTGATTATTTATAATGATACATTTAATATTGATAAAAAATTTTTTTTACTTTTTTACAGCTTATGTTTATACGTTGATTGGATTTATACACAATATCTTTTAAAATCGATGCAAATGGAGTAACTCCAATCCCTCCTGCTACCATGATCGACAAGTCGTACTTATCCCAATTTTGATGAGATTCACCATAAGGACCATCTATATGGATCTATTTTTAAATTAAATCAGTAAGTAAATTTTAATAAATAATTATTATATAATAGCTTTAAGAATAAGCATTATAAAGTCTAATATTTTGCATACTGGTGGTAGTATTTCAAATTCTCTTCTATTTGGATCTAATTTTTCTCGAAGATTACGTGTCCATGGCCCTACAGCTCTAATATGCACAGACAAAGTAGATTCATGAGGAGCAGATGATAAAGTAAAAGGATGATATTCAGAAGCATCTAATGATGGACAAGAAATTCTAATCCATTGTCCTGATTTATATTTAAAATTTAGTGGTTTTGGAAATATTAAATTAGTAACTCCTGACGGCAATAAATCTGCCCTAAGAAGTGGTATTTCTATCTTTTTTCTTGTCACAGAAAGGGTTTTATCAACGATAAAGAAAATTCCTGGAACTAAGAAAAAATAGTGGAAAAATGGTTCTTGAATCAGTCTACCACTTCCATGTAGAAAAATGAGAAGATAAAACATTGGATACAGCGTATGAGCAAGTGAAAACCATCTGTATAGTTCTCTCTTAACAATTGGAATTGAACAAATATATAATATTCCTGTTATCAGTGTCAGCAGTATTGATGTCATACCAGTTGTTGTTAACCAAGCCCAGTTGTGAAATTTTGGTAATTCATGAGATCTATAATAATTATCAAAGTTATAAGTAAATTTATAAATGGTTGATTTTTTCTACAAATATTAAGTTTAAAAATAATACTGACGCATGGAAATTGTTTCGAAATAAACAAGTCAAGTCATCTGCAGTTTGTGTAGAAATATGATAGAAATTAAATCCATGACCAATGACATGGAAAAAAGTAAAAGTTAATCCCCAAAAAGCCATGTACTTATGCATTTCAAGGGCAGAGTCGAATGGAATATAATACTGAAGAACGCTATCCCTTAAAATAGTAATAATATTTTGACACATCATAAGTAACATGCCGGAATAACAAAACATCATAGCTGAAGCTGATCCTCGAGTTATTGCTACTCCGTACCCCAATATTTGTCTTAATCCTCGATGCTCATTCAATACAGAATAATGATAAACTCTTTCAGCAAAAAATCCAAATAGAATGATAGTCCATAAAGTACACCAAAATATTTGCAACTGTTTATTAGCAATATACTTTATTAGAGGCTTCCAATAACTCTCTTTTTGCTGAGAATGTTGAATAATATTTTTATTTTCATCAATTTCTCGAGATTTTTTATCTGGAGCTTTGGGTCTGTATTCGATTTTTCCTTCCACTCTTGATTTAAGATCAATAGGATCAGCATATAAACTTTCTATTGTTTGTTTTACTTCTCCAATGAATGTAGATCTGACTGTTTTCTTTCCAGCATGTAATTTTCTGTTCGTGCCATCAGCATTTATTTTAAATTCTAATTCAGCATAACTAAGCTTATCATTGAATTCTCCTAGGATATTTTTAAAATCTTCTAGATCTATTGTCTCTTTAGAAGCTATTTGAGCTTGATCCATCATTGAGTGGATAAGAGATTCTAGTTCTACATCTGAAATGTCTACATTTACTGTTTCCATAAATGATTTCAACATTTGAGCGAAATCATCCCTCTTTAGTTGTCCTGTTCCATTGATATCATACATGTCAAACATTAATTTTAATTTATCATCAGCTGTACCATTCAAAAAGAGAACCAACATATTTAAAAATTCACGAAACGAAATGAATCCATTTTTGTCTGTGTCTACTAAATTAAAAATCTAAAAAGCAAAATGATTTTATTATTCATGTGTTTAAAAAGATTTAAATAAAGAAATATATATACCTTTTTAACGAATTCAGAATCTACTCTCATACTAAGAGCTTCAGCAAATTCTAACAATGTTAATTCAGTATAAATAACCTCCTTAGCCACTTTGGAGTCAATAAGTAATAATTCATCTTCTGAATGAGCAATATTAAAAGCCTGAGCAAAAACAACCCGAAAAAATTTTTCGATTTTCTTACGTCTGTCTTTTATAGTAACAGCTTGTTTGAGAATAGCTTTTAGAGTAATGCGAGAAACAAGTTCTCTTTCTATATTGATGTTCATCAAGAATCTTTCCAATGATGCGATCATGTGGTTTCGTAGAAATACTGAAGCAAATTTCAGAACTAGATCGTAATTATGTTCAATTCTTATAAGCAAATATTGACAATTATGTCCAGCGTATAACTGTAAAATGTTTCTATCGTAATTATTTTAAAAATAAAATAAATTACAAGTATAAAGAAAACATTAGATAATTACTGTAATTTTTCTTGATCCATGAAGATCTAAAGCTCGTAATATAACTCCTAATTGATTTTTCACAATGATTTGCTTAGTATTCCCATTGAAAGCTATTATAACTGGTCTGGTGGATGATTTATATCCAATCCATTCATTAGCTAGAATTTTGATAGTATTTTCATTAATTATAATAATTAAAATAATAGTCATCTATGTTTTCAAATTTTTTTATTACCTGTATAAATATTTGATGATTCATTCAAGTTCATGTGGCTTTTTTGTTGATCAATTTTTTTTACTCCAATATTTTTATTTTCTTTCATTCGTATTTGGCAAAATAAAAAAACTGTAAAACTGACAAAGAATAGAAATAATCCAGATAGTGTAAAACAAAATGACCATTCACTGTTTTCAAAATAATCATATGTTTCTGGATCAGTACAAGCATCCACAACTTCATCAGTAACTGGTGGAGCATGAAAACAATTTATTTTAATATTATCAAAAGTTTTACAATTACCTTCTACTATTGTTTGAGATCGAGTACAATTTATATTAATATCATCAATCGAAACAGGAACTTTAAAAATATTAGCAGGAAAATCAAGCTCTCCTACATCAGTAACAGTCAGTAGAATTTGATTAAAAGTCAAATCTTGAATTCTTTCGATTTCTTCTGGTGTAAATAATCCATTATGTGTATTTTCAAACCAAAATCTATCTCCATTTCTAATTCTTTCAAATTGATCAGCTATGATTGTTCTAAATAATTCACCAGGACCATCTTCAGTCTCAAGGATTCCACCAATCCAAATATCAATATCATCGAATGAACTGTTATACATTGTCAAAAATTCTTCTTTAATTTTAGGATGAACGTTTCTAAAGTGATCAATACTATTAACTCTTGGTAAATTATAAGCTTTTCTTGCTGTATTATAATCAGGTACTCCATGATCTCGAGCTCGTTGGATATTCAAAGCCATAAGATCACGCCTGGAAAATTCTAATGGTCCAAAAACGCTTCCTCGAAGATCTTCTACGATTTTGTGATCTTCTTCTTCTGCTAATTGCACTGCCATTCCCATAAGAAGCTTTTCTACGTCTATTGCTCCCTCTAGTCTTTGAAATTTATCAAAAAGTCCATTCTAAAATAATGATATCGCAACAATTAAACAATTATTACTAGTTGTATTATTCAGTTAATATAATCTTGATTAATACCTCAGACATCCAATAATTATTGCAAGTTCTGATAGCTCGTTTGCTCAGCTTCAATTTACATCCAAATTCTCCATAATCTCTCAAATAAACTCCAGCAGGTACTAGCGTGTGACCAAACCGAAAAGCAGCTGATTGGAAAAACTGATCGATTTGTGGATTAACAGACGCATCATATCCTTCGTAGTCAGAAAGATTCATTCCTAGCCATTGAGGTAACCAGTCATAGACCACGATTTTTTGTTGAGATGCAATGACCCATTTTCTAGCTTCATTAAATATTTTTTCTCCACCCCATTCTTGATGTATATTTTTTAATCGTTTTGCAATACTATTGTGCCATCGAAACCAAATAATTCCAAAAGTCAGTAGGAAGGGATTTTCATTTCCTCTAGGATTACCGAGTTTGAAAAATCTATCGACTTCTTCTGTGTAGTGACGAGTAGTGTATAGTTTATGGCGAGTTGGAGGTGGAGGATTTGCCATTGGTAAACGAACAGTATTATATTCTGGAAATTTTTCTCCATGAGAAGAAGCAAGAAGTCCATTAGGATCCATTTTTCCATTGGAATACATTCTTAAGTAGTTGGACCAGGCTTTGGTTGTTCCATAAATTAATCCTCCATCCAAAAATGGCGTTATTTCGTTCAATTGCTGACGAGGATTATTTGGGGAGTGTCCTGTAGTTTGATCATAACGAGTTCTTAAAACTGGCATTTTGGTATGACCTGTTTTTTTTGTATAATTATGTCCTTCTGGAATATCTATGTTTATGTATTCTGGTGGACATGCAGGTCTTTGAGCATCTAAAATCTCCTCGACAATATGTTGCCCAAAGAAAACCATCAGCACATTTTTTCCTGTTCGAGATTGACTTCCAATTGTCCCTTTCAATAATCTATCACTAAGTTCTATTGGATTAGGACGGTTTTTTCGGAGTTTATAAACTCCATCTTCATAAGCTGCTGGCCATCTTCTTAATAAAGGTGTATCTACAGCTCCTAGATCAGGTGTCCCTATATTATTATACCATCCATCGTAACCTGGGTACTCAGTTAAAGTATGTGATGATGACTCATCACTTATCAATTCTTCTAGATACACTGTCCTATCAATTTCTTCTGGAAGAATTCTTGGATGGTTTTCTGACACAGATGTATCAATTGGGACGCTGAACTCAGGCTTAAAAAATATAATAAAAATTTTTACTAATATAAAAGAAATTCGATAGATAAAAAATTAGATTATGATACAATTTATTTCAACATTTTTATTATACAAAAATTACCACCTATTCAAAGACAATTACATAACTAATTTCTTACTTCAGATGTTGAATATTCATTTTGTTGATTTTTATCTGTATCCGGTGGCTGAGACTGAGCATGCACATTAAAATTACATAAATAAAATATCAATAATATATATACCGTTTCTAACTTCGACATTTTTTTTTACAGAACAATATCAACGTATTCGTCATTTGAGTACAGTCTGCTGATTAGAGCAAAGGAAACTGAGTTGCTGAATGCCGGCTTTCAAAAGCCTTCCTGCTATATTGTGATAAGCATATATTCTTAGGAAACCATATAAGAATACATTTTATCAGAATTCTGAATAATCAGACAAAAACCATCTGTACGTATTTGAAAATATTGAGTAGTGAGAAAAAAAAACTGAGTAGAAATTTACACAACTCATGATCAAGACTATGTACGAACCTAGACGAAAAGTATTATGGTTTTCGATAATATCACGATTATTTATAATATTTTTACAGTTCATATTTAATTTATTATGTCCTGATCACCATGCAGATGCATTTACTAGTCGAATAAATCCCAACGATCGTATTACTAATTACGATAAAACAATAACTATTTTATTTGGAGGACTGACGAGGTGGGATGCTCAATATTTTATCCATATTGCTAGGTATGGATATACATATGAAAATACATTAGCGTTTTTCCCTTTATATCCAATATCTGTAAGATATGTCTCCAGAATAATAAAGAAAATCTTATTTATTTTTAACGATCAAAGTGTAGTATTGCTAGCGGCTGTTTTAATTAATTTTGTATGTTTTGTACGATCGTCAGTAATTTTTTATGATCTCAGTAAGAGAGTTTTAGGAAACACAACGACTGCTTACAAGGCTGCCATACTTTATTGTATAAATCCTGCTAGTATTTTCTTTACAGCAGCTTACTCAGAGTCGATGTTTGCATATTTGACATTTTACAGCATGATAGCTGCGATAAAGAATAATAGATTTGTATGTTTGCCCATTGGTTTATCGGGAATAGTGAGATCCAATGGTTTAGTAAATTTAGGATATCCTTTGTATTATTCTATCCAAGAATTATTTTTTTTTAGTTTACCAAAAGTAATATCAGAGTATCGACATCCTTCAGTACAATCAGGATTCATTTCAGAATTGTTAAATTTTTTTTCAACACTTTTATGGATGTTTAATACAATTTTATTATCTTTAGTTCCATTTATATTGCTCCAGATATATAATTATATTTTATTTTGTACTGAAAGAATTAATTCCACTGCAGTTCCAAGTCATGTCGTTAATTATGGCCTGATAAATAATTTAGTTATGCCTGGAAACAATAAGTTACCTTGGTGTGAACAAACAGTTCCAGTAGCTTACTCTTTTGTTCAAGAAAAATACTGGAATGTAGGATTTCTTAAGTATTATCAAATAAAACAACTTCCGAATTTTTGTCTGGCAATGCCAATATTATACATCATGTTAAAATGTGCGAAAGAGTATTTTATAGAAAATAAACGTCAATTATATAATTTCGAATTTCTAACAACGAATTCTGTAGAAAAAGTATCGATAACAAAACGTTATCCAGTACAAATGTTTCCATTTGTTGTACATGGATTATTCTTAACAATTTTTTGTATCTTATTTGTGCATATTCAAGTCAGTACAAGACTTCTAGGATCAGCTAGTCCTTTATTATATTGGTTTAGTGCAATTACTATGTCACATAGAGTCAGAAAAAGTGATAAAGATGAGTACGAAATTAATGATAATGCTTATTCGAAATGGAAAGTATTTTTCATGAACCAAAAAAAATATACAAAGAAAGATAAGTTATTTTTAATATATTTCTTAGGATATACCATCATAGGATGCTTTATGTATTCGAACTTTTTGCCATGGACATGAAAATTCCATATTTTCGATTATTTAGAGTAAATAAAATGTGAAACATAGTCAAGACACATTTTAATAATATATATTTGTATTTACTTATTTACAACACTATAGAATTATAGTGACTTGTATTTGTAATCAAAAGGTTGAGTAAATGAAAATGATTTTGCATGTGATGTATTTTTCATTTTGCACATTAAAATATTTATAGTATTTTAAATAGTATTTAATATAAGTTGTAGTAACAACAGCTTTTTATACATGTCAAAGAAATACTTAATAATATTTAATGTATTTTTGTAATATTTAACTTTGTAAATTTTAATAAACTAAATTCTAAACATTTACTTTGATTTCAGTCTTATGTTTTTATAAATAAATAAACTAATGTTTATAAAATATATTATAGTATTGATTTAACATGGGTTAAAATGTTTCTTTTTATGTTTAAGTATTTCTACAGGGGTAAGATACAAAGTTTCTTTACAATCAGGGCATTCATAGGCTTTAGAGTTTGGTTTCCTAACAATTTTTTTCTCAGTCTTTTCAATTTTTTCACCATTCAATAAATTACATGATCTCTGATGGAGTAACTTTTCCATACTTGACATAATCATTTCACAATCACATTTAGAACACTTCCATGGAGTTTCTGCCATTTCAACAATCAGTTTATCACTCCATTCATTTTCCATCAGGCAGTTATATGTAATATTATTCGTAAGTTTTACACCACCTTTAATTGAATTAACGACACAAGGGAAATCATCTTGAAAAGGATTAGGATTAATAATTGAATCATTATATCCTTCACCAACATAAATATTCTTTAAATCAGCTGCTAAAAGCCTTTTAATTGTGTATGGAACTGTGGTATGCATAAATTCAATGAGTTCATGACTAAGTTCATACTCTAATTCACTTAAGTTTTCTTCATCAACTTCTTGACCTTCTGATATTGGTGTTGATTTTCCCAACTGTTTCGCAAGAAGTAAATCCCATTTCTGTCGAATTTTCGTAGCTTTTAATAATAAATTCTGACCACTGTCAGGTATTGGAAATTCTAGCATCAACCAACAGTCACAAACAATCAATGAAAAAATACCATTCGTGTCAATTTCTTGAGCATAAAGCAACAATGTTTGTGCTGCCGGCATTCGAAGTGTATTGACTAGATAAGGCTTTGTAGTTTCAAGAAGAGATAAATATGTGAGTAACTGATGTTTTGAACTCAGTGGAGTTTTAGATTTATATCCAGGAATATTGACAATATCTGGCTCTTCAAGTTGTAAAACCTGTGGATGATTTCCAAAGAAGCTCATGGGATGAAGAGCAACAAAGGGCTTTGCTTTTGTATGAAATAATTGTTCATTAACGGATTTACAGTAATTAAATTCATCTGCTATAGCGAATTGAGGATAAAGTCCACTGCATAAAATTAATTTTAACATTGTTAAATCTTTGTAACTACAAGCAGTGCTTGCGTTCAATAAATTTTGAACTTGTGAATAATCATTTCTCATTCGGAATTCCACGTCTTTAATATCAATCTCTTCATCATCTTCTTTTTCAAGCTGCAAATTAAAGTCATCTACTTTTAATTGTTTTCGTTTTTTTGGAGCAGTTTCTTTGTAAGTTCTCTTGAGAGATTTTAAAATTTTTATTTCTCTATGTCTCATAGTTCTTTCTGTACTAGTCATTGATGAATTAGGTTCGGAAAGGGTTTTTAATAAATTGCAATCTTTCAAAAGATCATTAAACTGAGTCCTTAGCTTAGTCATCTCATAAAATCGCTGCTCCTCTAATCCACGTCTTTTACACCATTTTTTACTGCTGTTACGTTCTTTATAATCTTGACTGCTTACTTGTTTTACTTCCAGCCATTCTCTATAAGCATTTAACAACGTAATAGGATCTCCATGATCTGATTCAAGACTTTTTCGAGATGTTTCACATTCAGAATCTTTAAAAGCTCTATTTGTAAAAGGATTTTGAGTGCTCAGAGCTGCTGCAAGTGATAAAACTGGCTCTACTTGATGAAAAATTGATCCCATAATTAACATTTTTCCTATCGTAATATCAACAGGAAGTTTTGAAAGAGTTTTTCCAATACAAGTAAGTTTTTCATTTTCTGTCAAAGCTCCATGTTCTTTCAAAGATAAAATCGAATTTTCAATACTTTCTGATGGTGGTGGTTCAATAAATGGAAATTTGCGAGCATCTGGTAAACCCATTGCCATCATTTGTAGTAAAAGAGAATCTAAAGGAACTCGTTGAATCTCTGGAGTTGAATATTTATCTAATGCATTGTATTCTTCTTCAGAATAAATTCTGTAACAAACACCTGGTCCTGTTCTTCCTGCTCTTCCTTTTCTCTGTTCTGCACTTGCTTTACTAATCCAGAATTCCTTGAGCCTCTGCATTTTACATACAGAATCATAGCTCATTTCTTTGACTTTCCCACTGTCTGCTACGAATCTTATGCCATCAATGGTGATTGATGTCTCTGCAATGTTGGTCGAAACAATACATTTCCTTACACCTTCTGGAGGATAATCGAAAACTTTGTCTTGTTCTGCAATCGATAGTGTACTGTGGAGTGGTAAAATAATCCAATTATTTTTTTTTTTAGCATATTCTTTTGCTGCATCCACCACTGCAGTTATTTCACTCATTCCACTAAGGAAAATTAATAAATCACCTTTTTCTGTACCTGAAATAGAAAAAAAATTGTATTTTCTCGATCTCTTAATTATTTTATAAAATTACTTACCAGGATATTTTTGGTCAATTATTTGCATGACTTGAATAAAAGGACTTGGATTGAAGCGGTCATTTTTAAACCTTGTGTCTTCGATACCAGCAGGTCGATACATCAACTGAATGGAATATAACCTACCAGGAACTTGAATAACTCGAACATCTTCTTTGGAAAAATAGTTGCTGAATAATTGAATATTTATTGTCGCCGACATCAGAACAAGTTTCATATTAGATCTCTGATGAATCAGACATTTCATGATTCCTAATAAAAAATCCCCATACAAATGTCGCTCATGAATTTCATCGAGAACTATCACATCATATTGAGATAATCCAGTTTCATCAGATACTTGTCTTAGAAGTAAACCTTCTGTGATGAATAAAATTCTGGTCTGTTGATTTTTTTGTTTCTCGAATCTTATTTGATATCCTACTTCATTCAAATTTTCTGTTAATGTTTCAAATGCAACTCGTTTTGCTAAAGAAATACAAGCTATTCTTCGTGGTTGAGTACAAGCAATTCTTCCAAAACCTGCAGAATATAAATATTGAGGAACTTGTGTTGATTTACCACATCCTGTATCACCTGCAATTATCACTACTTTTTCATTTTTCACAGCTTCCACTATTTCATCACGATATTTCGCCACAGGCAAATTTTCTTGACTTTCTCTGAGCTTTTTCAATTTTGAAAATTTTTCTTTTTGTTTAAAATCTAAGTACAAAACAATTATTTCCTTAAATTTAGTCAGTTTAACTTCATTTAGCTCTTCAATTGGAGGAACTCTAGCAAACAATTCATCGGATTTGATATTAATTTTTAAATTGATGCAATAACTTTTATGAAACTCCTTGGGAATACCAATTGAATTTAATTCGAAATTTTTGGAAGTACTTTCCCCAGATTTTTCAAGCTTAGCTTGAAGAGCTTCATATTTTTTAACAAAAGCCCAAAAATCTTCTGGATCTTGAATCAAAAAAGGATTAGCAATAAAAACTTTGTTTAGTTCATACCGAAATTTTATAAATGAAAAGCTATTATTTTTTTCATTCTTTTCTTCTGATATTGTTTGTGAGGGTTTATTTGATGCTCTAGAGTTTGGACCATCATTGTTTCTACGTTGTTTTTTTTCTTGATGACTCAATAATTCATGTGAATCACAATCTTCAGAAATTTTTCTTCGATCTCGTTCAATAGATTTACTCCGTTTAGGTTTATAATTTGAATAACTCATTTGATTCAATATTTTTTCAAAAAAAGACTTCACGACACCCTACTATTTACTGTTTGATACTGTACGTACACACTATATATGCTGAAACAAAATAATGGAACCTAACCTTAAAAGTTTCCTCTGCAATCAAGCAGGAGTCGATGTTTAGAAACGCGGCTTTAGTATTTATATCGCAAATACATTTCAGTAACAATTGTTCAGCCGGGTCCATCAATAACAACAATAATGTCAACCCAATTAATAAAAAACGTTCAAAGAGTATCGAAGCTATTTCAACCAATAAAAATATTTCCAAAAGATGCAACAATAACAGGAGACGAACGAGCAAAAAGTTATAGGGTTTGGCATTTATTTGCATTCGTTATTAAACGATTTAATCTTTAACTATTTAAGATTCATTGATTTAAATGTTTATCATCCACAGCTGATGCTGGATATGGGTTTTATTCATCGAGAGAATCCTGGAATGTATAGTCTTCTTCCTCTAGGATATCGAGTGCTTGAAAAATTGACTGCCATCATCGATAATGAACTAGCAAATATTGGAGCACAAAAAATGCTTCTTCCTCATCTAACTAGTAATAATTTATGGAAAAAAAGTAATAGAATTTTGCCAATGGCACCAGAGCTTTTTAAGCTCAAAGATAGGCATTTGGCTGGATATATATTAAGTCCTGTAAGTCAGTTGATTTACGTAGAAACTTTTACTTATCTGTAGTTTATAAATAATTGTATTTATTATAATAGTAACAGTTTGTTTTTATAGACACATGAAGAAGCTATATCCAAATTGTTAGCAACATCTGAACCTTTAACCAAAAGCCAACTACCTCTCTTACTTTATCAAATTTCTACGAAATGGAGAGATGAAATGAAACCCAGACTAGGACTCTTTCGAGGTCGAGAATTCATTATGAAGGATTTATATTCATTTGATAGTTCTTTTGAAAATGCTAAAAGTACTTATGAGCTCGTTCACAAAGCGTATGACAAAATTTTTTCACAACTTGATATTCCTCACACTATTGCTAACGGCAGTACAGGATTAATGGGTGGATCTTTATCTCATGAGTATCATTATTTATCAGATATGGGTGAAGACGTAATTCTTCATTGTACTTCTTGTAATGAATACAATAATGCTTCTTTCATTCAAGAGTCAACCGAAAATGAAGAAAATCCTACTTGTAAAAAGTGTGGTGAACAATTTATAAAAAAATCAGGAATCGAGGTACCATCTTTATGAATTTTTTCATAATAGCATGAAATTAATAGAAGATAATAATCATAATAATTAAATATTTCAGGTTGCTCATACATTTTTGCTTGGAAATCATTATTCTAAAATGTTTGAAGCAAAGTATATATCCCAGACAGATCATATTCCATACGAAATGGGTTGTTATGGTATTGGATTGACAAGACTGATGGCAGCTGCAGTAGAAATGTTATCAACAGAAGAAAGTATCAAGTGGCCAAAATCTATCACACCTTTTACAGTATGTCTTATTCCTCCAAAAATACATAGCAAAGAAGCTGAAGCAGATCACCATGTTGACAGAATAATTGAAATGTTAAGTCAGAAAAATATTGACTTTATTGTTGATGATAGAACTAATTTAACTATTGGCCGACGAATGGTTGATGATAAAAGAACAGGGTTTCCTTACATTCTTATTGTAGGAAAATCTGCAACGTTACCTGAACCTACATTTGAACTTCATGATCTACACAAAGCTGAACAAGCTGATATGAGCATGAATCAGTTGGATGACTTTTTTGATAGTATAAAGAGAAATGTTTTAAGCCCAAGTAATCAAGATGAAGGGAACCAAGGAGAATCGAATTTGAAATTAAAATCACTTTATGTTAATATTAGCACTATTGGTAAATAAGTAAAATAAGTAGGTAAGAATAGATTAAAGTCATAAAATGACTTGTTTATTCATATTAATGTAAATTTTTATAATTAATAATTATTATCATTAATTATTGTTTTACTTTGACTTTGACTCTATGGTAAGCATTACACAATAACCCTCGAAGATTCCAAATATTTTCAAAATTCTCTGGTTGGACATTATAAGAAGCATCTACTGCTTTAGCCCAAATTTCAATTTCAGGGTTATTATTATTTTTGTCTATGATATGTTTAATAGGAATATCTGCGTGCCACAGAGTCCAGGCCCAATGTCTTCCCTCTTTTGCGTTTTCATCATGGATTAAGTAATCAGCTGTATGCCAAGTTTTTCCTTTGTCTACTGTCAAGTCAACTCGGATAATTTTTTTTCCTCCTCCAGACCAAGCATAGCCTATGATCAATTATTTAGTAATATAATGCATAAAAAAATTGATCGAAAAATCCAATCGTTAGATATAAAATAAAATTCATGTTTATTTACCTTTAACAGAAATTTTTCCATCTTTAACAACTACAGTGTCTCCAGGACATGGATCACAAATAGCTGAAGTAACAGGCATATCTAAAATAGCTGGAGACTTGGAAAAGTCTACATTATGCCAATCGATGTTTGGAGAAAATCCTTTATAATCACCTCTTTGGAATTGTGAAGGACTTTCTTCTTTCGATATCACAATTCTTGCTAGCCATTTCACATTCCTAGCACCAACTACTCCTGGAACTATTGCACGAATTGGAAAGCCGTGATCTCTTGAAATTGGTTGACCATTCATCTCATAAGCTAATAAAACATCAGCTCTTGGATCTAGAGCTCGTCCAATAGGAATACTTCCTCCATAAGGAGTTCCTGATGGATCTAAGTCTAGACCTTCGAATTGAATGTGCTTCCATTCATCTTCATTAATATTTAGGTCTTCTAATACATCACAGAGACGTGCTCCTGACCAAGTAGCATTTCCTACTGCTCCTACTCCCCAACTTAAACCTTTTAGTGGTTTAATCTGAAAAAGATTTTTTTAATATGAATTGTTTAGTAAAAAATTTTAAATATTTATTAAAAATAAACTTTAATAATTTAAGGCAATTAATTACAGCATTCATTTCTGATCTTCGATTTCCTCCGCACATTATTGATGTTGTAATTGAGTATTTTGGATATTTTTTTATAGATTTAAAATCCAATACTTTTTTTGTATTATCTTCTATTGAAATTTCTAGAGTATAATTTTTAATATCAATTTCAGGAACCGGTAGATGATTTCGAACATAGAAAATATCTCTAGAATAATAGTTAAAATAATTAATATAACATACCTTTGGAAAATAATTTGTATAATTAAAATACTAACGAAGGAGTTATAAATGATTCAGCGAGTAAAGGAGCTGGTGTTTCCCCACAAAAAGGTTTTGGTCCATTTACTATCAAAGCTTTATGCCTTTTAGGTTCATTGGCATATGGATCATAAATTTCTTCAGTTTTTATCGTTTCGGACTCTTCACTTGTGTCTAAATTACCAATTCTCATTGACTCTAAAAGTTCATAAATTTCCGGCGCATTATGATTAGCAAATATCATCCAAAAGGGTTCAATTGAGGCTCCAGCAGCCATCATAATTTTTCCAGGTCCTCCAGGATGCTGTTGTATGAAATTAGTTATATCATAAACTCCTTCTTTATAACAAACCCATATACCATCTTTTTCATTGTCATGTTTTCCGACTTCTTCTGCTGTATAAGTTTTCAAGTTTGGCTTCTTTACACCTGGAGCTACGTTAGTGTTTTTAAAAGCGTATGCAGTGTTCTTTTTTGATATATAATAATAGTAAAATCCTAAAATTGAAGAAAATACTGCTGCATTCAACAGGTAATGAGAGTAATTTTTTTTATCATGATTGGAAGAATTCGACGTATTTTTTCTGTATGAATGTTGTTGATGAGACGTAGTGTGTAAATAATTAACAGTATTTTTTAACAATCTGTTACTGAAAAACAATTAAAATGTTATTAAAACATATTTTTAATTTACAAAATAAATATGAATATGTTCATCATTTTAGTAAAAATAAAAAAATTATTACTTACTTAGTTCGATGTAAATTATTATTATAAACAATATAAAATATTTTTGATTTCCAAGACATTATTGAACTTTGAAATAAGCTACTCTAAATAATAAATTATAAAAGATAATTTATTTATTTTATGTGGTGCATGAAAAAATCAATTGGTATTGATTCTGAATCATAAATAATTTCAATGTATACAATCAGATATTAAAATTTTATGGAAATTTTTATTGTTATAAAACAAGTATACATTTTTTATTATATTTCACTAATATATTTCTTTAAGATCATTTGTTTTTTAGCAAACCACATGTAATAGCATATTGTATATCTCAAAATATCTTTTTTTCCCATTTTAATCGAATATTGAGATATATACTCTTATCGTTAGTATGTAGATGTGTGATGCACGTAACGGATAAGTAAAAATAATGAAAACATGTGTCCACTGTCAGCTGAGAAGCTTTTTAAATGTATTTGTGAAGATCGAACTAATCGGTGTTTGATATTTTTTCATGTAGTCACGGCGCCCTGTCATCTCATCATTTTTAAGGTTATTTGAGTTGGAGTATTTAAATCAAGTTCATTCACAAAGGCAGGTGGTAAAAGCTGTTGTTGAATTAAAAAAAAATAAGTTGAGTGATTAAATATTTAATAAAACAATATGTAAACAATAAATATATTTTACAAAGAGTATATTTGTTGAAAAAAATAATTTTTTAATAATTGTTAACGGATTTAACCTTTCTATTTTCGACATTGATATTATGTGTCTTTATTTTTGTATCTATTTTGGAAAGTAATATGTTAAACAATTAATAAAACATATAATGGCTATGAGAAAAAGAAGTGGATCTGGCTCGAAACGCCAGCATAAAGGAAAATTAATTCCTATTTATGAAAGTTTGTTTAAAGGAGAAGATGTAACCTTGGGACAACCTAATTTTTGGAATGAGTTATTTTTAATTAAGCCAATTGTAAGTAATATTAATAAAATACTTATTTAATTTTTTTAATAAACAATTTTAACAATACACATGACATATTGAATATTGTATGAATACTTTTTTTATTTCAGGTACCTCATATTGAAAGTGAAATTTTGAAAATGACAATGGACCAAATGACAATTAGTAAATCTAATTTGAATTCATTAGTGGGTCACTGTATAGACACATTAGTAGATGAACATCCATTTCGAGTTGTCTATGCCTTACAAACTTTAGCTGCTGTAATTCAATCGATGTATAAGAAAGTTAGTCAAAATGATTTCGAATTTAATTTAATTGACATCCTTGTGGGTTTGGATGTTGCAGAGCAGCGAATGACAACATTAATGCAGCATTGTAATAATTTTCTAACTGGAGAATATCCACACAGTTTGAAAGCTGTTTGCCTTAAACTCTTGTTAATAATTGTGACTGGAATGGATAATTTAAATCAAAACAATTTACTAGAATATGTAATGGTTAATGGAGTTTTTGAATCATTAATTCAATTATTAAAACACACGACAGCTCGCAACCGCCATGGAAATGATGCAGTATTGCTTTTGACCCTTTTAGTGAATTATCGAAAACATGAAAGTAATAATCCCTATATTGTGAAGCTTTCAATTCTTGATGATGAATTAGCTTTGAATGGTTATGGTCAAGTCATTTCAAGTTCTTTGACAGAATTTTGTAGACTTTTTGTACAACAAAAAGCAGAGGTTCAAGCATCCTGGCTTTCCTCTCTCACTAGTATAGTGGGAAGTATGTTTGTAGGTGAAGAAGAAGCTAAAACTCAACAAATTCGTGCTAATAATGCTCTACTTCTTGCTCTTTACGAAGCAACTCATTTAAATAGAAATTTTGTGACCACTCTAGCCTTCACTCAGAATGATACAAGTGCTCCACCGTCTCCAAATAATACTTTAGGACATAACGCTGTTGCTCCTGGATCACAACCACCGGATATTGTCGCTCAACCTTTCAATTTACTTGCTATATTTCTACAATACTGCTCTATAGTTATGCAAGCAATAAAAACTGAAGCTATTTTGCATAATGTTAAATTATGTTTCTTAATATTAAGCTGCATTGCGGAGGATCAATATGCTAATAGCCTGATGCATGATGGCAGTTCTGCATTTCGAGTTCAACTGCATCGAGTTCCTATGCATCACAGAAAACTTTATGATAAAACAGCACCAAGTCAACCTTTAGCTGCAACACTTTTAGATCTGCTTGTAGAATTTATTACCTCACATATGATGAAAAAGTTTCCTCTAGAGCTTTATCATCAATGTATTGGAGTACTACAGAGATTATTATGTTACCAGAAGAGATGTGGGGTACGACTTGGATACCAGTGGAAAAATCTTTGGACGGCTTTATTTAATTTATTGAAATTTTTAACTACTCATGAAGCTCATTTCATTAAGAAGATGAATATTTTTCCATTAGCAATACAGGTTTGATTTTTTAAAATTATATTCCACTATTTATAAATCATCAAATTTATTATTATTTATTAATGAACTGATTAATCTTAAAATCATAAATTTCAGGTTGTTAACATTTTAAACTTGTTCATTACTTATGGAGATACATTTTTATCATTGCCTGAAAGTTATGATGAATTATTCTATGAAATAATACGAATGAGACTCATTTTCACCAATTTAAATGCTATGGGTAAGCATATAATTAATAAAAAAATTAATTTATTATATTTGTGAAACCAAAAATTTATATTGTATTATTTAAAGCTTTGAGATACTCTACAATGGAGACGTATGAAAATAAAGAGCATGCCTTGAAGCTCATGAACAGTCTTGTTAATATACGAGATATTGTTAACCATTTTCCACCAAAGATATCTGCATGGCTGTCTAGCGAAAGTCTTTCAACTCCAACGGAGCAACAAATACTTGAAATTATTATTCAAAATTATGACTCACTTGCTTTAAAGCTCCAAGATAATTTAGATCAATATGAGAGGTATTCTGAGAAACCAAACCATACTACATTTTTTGAAGAAATGGTAAACACAATATATTAAATTACATTATTTATTGTTTATTATTAGTAAATAAAATATTGATGAAAATTTTCAATTTTCAGGTAACTTGGGTTATAATTGATACTCGATCTTCGATAGATTTAAACTCACTTGATACCCAAGCTATTCTTCAGGAGCTTTCAAATATTTCGTAACGTTTAACTATTTAATATGTCAATTTCATCATTACCTTTGAATACAACTTATTTAAGAATAAATATAAGAATCTTGATATTCTAATAAGAATATAAAAAATGAGTGCAAAATACATTTTTCAATATTATTATATAAATAAAAGTTAAAAGTGTAAAAAAATGTATTGTATAATATATTGCAAAAACTGAATATTTAATTATATACATGTAAATTAAACGTTCAGGTGACGTTTGATATAATTTTTTAAATTATCGCACTTTTGAATAAAAAATAAATGCATTTTTCGCTATAAATATAATCATTTATTACTGTTTTCAGTCATTATTTTTTACGTTCTTTAGCTAATAGAGCTATGCCAACTTTTGATTGAGATTTTCTTCCTAATTCATTACTAATCCAATCTCCTATTTTGATTACTGCATTTAAATCAACACCTGTATTGAATCCTTCATTATGGAGTAAATAAAGGAGATCTTCTGTAGCAACATTTCCAGAAGCTCCAGCAGCATAAGGACAGCCTCCAAGACCAGCTACTGAGGAATCAAAAACTCTAATTCCATATTCAAGACTGGCATAAATATTTGCTATTGCTTGCCCATAAGTGTCATGGCAATGAATAGCAAATTCTTGTAAATTTCCTGCTGTTGACAAACTTTTAATCTCCTTTAGAACTGAGTTTATTTTTTTTGGAGTACCTACTCCAATTGTATCTCCAAGCGATATTTCATAGCAACCTTCTTCTAACATTAAAGCTGATATTTTAGCCACAGATGTTGGACTGACATCTCCTTCATAAGGACATCCTGCAATACAAGAAACATATCCTCTAATTTTTAATTTACTTTCTCGAGCTTTTTTTATAACTTCTTTAAATCTTCTCATGCTTTCATCGATGGAACAATTTATATTTTTCAAAGAAAAAGATTCAGATGCTGCTCCAAAAATTGCAATCTCTTTCACTCCAACTGTAAGAGCACTTTCTAAGCCTTTTAAGTTTGGTACTAAAACTGGATAACTAATTTCAGAATTTTTATTGATGCCTTGAAATACTGCTGTATTATCTTGCATCTGAGGTATCCACTTTGGCGATACGAAACTTGTAGCTTCAATAGTTTTCAAACCAGTTGTGGATAGTTGATTAATGAGTTCTATTTTAATGGGTGTTGGAAGAAGTTTCGGTTCATTTTGTAATCCATCTCGAGGTCCAACTTCTACCACTCTAATAAAATTACTTAAACTTCTTACAAAATTCGATGACGTTCTTGGGATGAATCTCTTCGAGAACATTTTAAAAATCTAGAAAAAGAATTTTTCCTCAATTTAAATTTGGCGCTAAAAGTTTTCAAACAGCGCACTCTTGTGAAGAATTTAATAAGTTAGAAGTGCCAAACATAACCTTATTATTCTATTCCGAAAAGTTGATAAATAAAAATTTTCATGAGCTAATATTATAAATAAAATGCGAGTGTCTTGAATAATTTTATTGCCAAGTACTTACTAGAAAATTAATTTTAATAGTTATATAAAATGTTTCCGGCTTATATGCATTTATCAGCATATGATAGACATAAGAAAATAATAAATGATTATTTCCAACTGAGAGGAGGATCTGCACTCAATCTCAAACGAGATACGTATGTACACCAAACAATACGCAATATTTACGATAAATAATAATTATAATAACGATAAAAATTAGAATATTCTTTTTTCAATTACGTAATGTAATATCTCAGCATATTATGTTAAATTTGAGTACATTCCAAAATAACTTATTGTCACAATGCCATGATAAAAACAAAAATCATGAGTGAGGAGGTGCACAATTAATATTCATAATATAGTAAACCCTGGTTCGAACAGCTCTTGATGTTTCGGAGTGTGTTTCGAGGTCTCGGGACAAGACGGACTATGATGTTATCAAGGAGAACCACAAATTTCTTTGGGATGAGGATAAGGACATTCCAGACACTTGGGAAGCTCGGCTTGCTAAGAAGTATTATGATAAATTGTTTAAGGAATACTGCATTTGTGACCTGACTTACTACAAATATAACAAAGTAAGGCCTTATTCAATTTTTACGTGCGTAATAATAAATAGGTATATTGAGTTAGGAAAAATATTTTTTATTCCCGATAAAATAGCTAATATATAAAATCAAATGAATTCGTGAATTGTGAAAGAGTCATTAAATACGGTTTTTTACTTGAGTTGCAATTTGTTTAGTTACCACAGCCAACTTATTATCATTTGTTGAAATCTGTATAACATATGATTTACCATCTTTTTTAACAACTTCGATTTCTATGTCATCAACAATATCAGAATTAGGAGAAGTCAGCAATTTTACGCAGGTTACTGTAGTTATATTGGAATGATACAATAAATCGTCTAAAAATGTATTGAAATGTAGAGTTAGTAGTATAATTAAATAAATATTATATAGCACATATATCTAGCTATATTACCAATAAATTCATTATATGGAGCATCAGGTGAAATATCCATATCTACTAATTGTTTTCCTTCCAATTGTTCTAGCATAATATCAACCATTTTTATGAACCACTTATAGTTAAAAGCATTATTACCATCCTGTAATTCATTTTTTTTTTGCTCTAGTTTTTTGATAAATTGACAATTGTAGCAACTAAAAAAACTGAAAATCATTTTTAGTATTATTAATGAAAAACTATCAATTGAATCAAAAAATTAATTTATTATAAATACCTTATTAAAAAAAATGCTATGATCGAGTACTTCATCATGAACTGATAATAAAATATTTATTAACAATTTTTTAATGACGAAAAAGTAAGAAACAAAGTTTCAAATTATCAAGCTTCTTTGAATATTTCTTGGCTATGCTTAGTTATTTTATAGTATAGCTCTAAATGATTATATTTTATGTTTACATGAATTGCGATAATTTAATGAATTTTATGGAATATTCGGAAATAGCTTTATTAATATTATATTCCTTGGTTTTTGATAAAAAAAGTATAATATTCTTTAACACTAATCTAAATATTTTTTTATCATTAAAAACTACTTTGAAATGCTTTTATAAAAAACCATAAATGGCTTCCATAAAATACAAATCTGCATGCAAATCAGAAGATTGCAGAATGATAACGGGCACAGTATTCACTTTATCAACAATATTAATTTATGAATAACTTTTACAAGGTCATGCTGAACGTCAGCTAAAGTTATTTATATTTGATCAATTTTTTAAAAACTAGAGATTCGTTGTATGTATATCGTGCTCATTCTTCATTGCTTTGGAAAATTAGTGAAAGACGCTATATGATCTATTTTATAGTTCATAGAACAATTCGCTTTATGAAGTTAAAGTGCTTAAAAAAAAATGATAAGAATTTTTAAACGATTATATGAATTTTAGGTAGCTCTACGATGGAGAACAGAAAAGGAAGTAGTTGTTGGAAAAGGCCAGTTCGAATGCGGCAATAAGAAATGCCCAATTAAAGATGATCTCCGGTCTTGGGAAATAAATTTTGCGTATGAAGAGCAAGGAGAAAAGAAAAATGCTCTTGTTAAATTGAGTGAGTATAAATTTGAGTTAGAATGAAATTTAATGAACGTAATACTTTAAAAGGCCATATTCTTATTTGAAAGTTTCGGAATAAATTATTTCATTTTCTATTCATAGGATTATGTCCTCAATGCTCAATAAAATTGAACTATAAATCGCAGAAACGTGAAATCAAAAGAAATAAAGCCTTGAAACGATTAGGAGTAACCTCAGATCAATCCCATCCAAGTGCTTCGAGCTCTACAGACATTTCGGAAGTGACAGTCAAAGAAGAAAAACATGAAGCCAATGAAGAAGATAAAGACCGTCAAGGAGAATTAACAGAAGATAATAAAATAAAAGAATCAGAAATTTGGAAGAAAAAACCAGAAGAAGGTATTGAAAAATCTCGAGAAGAAGAGTTTGAAGAATATTTAGCTGATCTTTTATTGTAAATAATCATTCTTTATTACAAAATAAAATGAAGTTATAATATTTGATATTAAAGCAACAAATAAGTCCTTAAAAAACTATTTATATGCTTATTAATACAATCTATTGAAAAAAACTATATAATTATAAATGATTAATTAGAATAATATATTATTCGACAACTTTTATATTTGAAAATAAATTTATCATCAATCATCAATTAATCATATAAATAATCTGTTTTTTAATTTGTTTTTATTTCAATAAGAAGTTTTATCCAATTGTGCGAACAACAAAGATAGTTTGTATTTACAAATAATCTTTCTGGTAATGAACATAATTTGTTCACTTAAAATATCAAATTTAAGCATTTAATCAATTAATAAAAATGTTAGTTTCTTATGTCAATTTAACTATCACGGTCAATAATATAATTTTATAATTTGTTGATATAATTTCTAATGATCTCATAGAAAAAAGACTAGTTCTACATTAAAAAGTTTTTAAAATGCTCAAGCTCGTTCATCTCAGCCTCTAAGATTCATTATTATTCATAGGTATTAATTATTCAATTACCTAGCAATTTTTAAACGGTTTTCAACATTTAAATATTTTAAAAAGTCTCTTGTGCGAATTATTTCATTTTTTCATTCATGGCTATTGTTTCAAAAATCAAGATGAACGAACATCTATTGGTCACAGAGTTTATATGTATAAATCTACTAATATACCAGATTTGAATATTTGTAATTTATATACATAAAATATTTATGATAAATAATATTATCAAGATATAATTATTAGTATTGTCGGCTTGAACGTGATAAATGTGAGCAAGAACAATCTGAGTAGACTCAATCAATCAGTGAGTCTGACGAAAACAATAATTAAATAATGATTTTAATAATGAAACACTGATTATAACATAATCCATGACTGTCATCATTAAAATCATTATTGATATATTTATTATTACTACAATTATTATTTAGGCACGTCAAACCTGTTTTATTTTATTTAAATTTAATTCTCAACTAATGAAAATGTTAGGATTCGTTGTACTTTGGATTAAATTGACAATAATTAATCAATGAAGAAGATATTTACAATAAATGTAACGTTATTAATATAAGTAGGCGACAAAAATTAACAAGTTTCTGGTAAAATATTGAATATTCAAAAGAATTCCGAGCAAGAATCATTAAATGAGTAACAAGTTGTAATAAATGTATTGAGAGAACCACTTCAACAAACTATATTTAATTATTCAAGAAAATTCTTGACTACCTAAATGGTTCTTTTTACTTCAGTCTCTTTTTACGTTCCTATTAAACTCATGTTTGAGGTAAGAACAAATTATTTACTCTCTCAAACAATCTGGATAGTTTATATTACGTACAGGAAACTTCATATGATTCTTATTCTAGTTATCTATCGGTATATTCAATATATTAATTACATTCTGCTTTCCTGGATGACCGAGAAGCATTTTGTTTTTGAGAATCACTGTCTTCGTCACTGCAGTCTTCGTCGTGAGTGTGAGTAACGTTGCGAGGTGTTTCTGGCCTGGCATGAGGAATTGCACTGCTGTGATCTACTTCCAAAGTTTTCTGAATCAAAAGAAAATGAATCAATTCGAAAAATAACGTACGTATAAAATAAATTCAATATTTTTCAAGCCATGTAAATAATTATGTTACATACAGCAGCGATATTATTTACTTCTTCATCCTCCTCAGTAAGTTTGAATGTACGAGAACGACTGATCATTGGGGTTTCCATAACAAATCGTTGTTCATGAGCTACCGTACTTTCGTGAGGCATCTAAAAATAATTTATTGATATATTTATTAATATTCTACTTAAAATATCGAGTACGTGCTAAAATAAATTATAGATGGATAAACGAAATATTCACCAGCATCGCAGGTGCTCGGAACATGTAGGAAAATGGATAGTAAATGAGATTAAGGAAGGTAGCAGCATAAAGATCAGCATATCGAACAACTTGGCTGCTGAAGAATGTTTGCCTGCTTCCACTTCTGAAGAGTGAACCCATCATACCGTACGCCAAATCCATCTTGTGAGTCACATCTCTGATGGAAGCCCGAAGTTTTGAAATATCTGGCTTTTCGTGAGTACTACTGTCTAAGTTTCTAAGTAAAAATAAATAAAATAAATGAATTTGCGTTCGGAAAAGTTTCTAGGGAAACTAAATATCATGGATCATGATGAACTATTAAATTGATGATAAAATGCTTGCTATCGATCAAATGCAGATGACTTTGAAAAAAATTGCAAACATTTTAATGACAATTTAATAATTGAATCAATTACTCGATAAATTAATTCACTTACTTGTACATTTCTCCAAGCATTACATCAAGACTTTGGAGTTTTGCAAATAATTGACACTTATCAGTCCAAACGTGAAGTTCTTGAACCAGTTCAGGAACAATCAAAAATGTTCTCCATCCCCGAATTTTTTTACTTTTTAAAATATCACCAAAAATATGATCTCCAATATAAAGCACATCTTTTCCTTTAGCTCCAATCATTTCTGTAAATACATCACACGATCCACCGGAATAAACTTCACCTGAAATTTAAAAATAAAACGGTTAGAAAAAAATAACAGACTTAAGAGGCCTAGAAGCCTTTAAATCTTCACAAGCTTGAATAATTAATTCTATCTGTTTGATATTTCAGCAATATAAATTACCGGTATGGAGTGGGCCTCTGTGTGTTCCTAGCTTTAAGGCGCCTGTTTTCGTATCAACCTGACGTAAAATAGTACCTTCACTGAAAAATAAAGGTTTATTGGCATCTACCACAATTGTGTCAAAATAAGTCCTCCAGTTTCTGTGAGGTTCATGAGGCTGAAAAATTAAAACATTAATTTATTTTTATAAAACTAATTAATATATATTTGTCTATAAATTGATAAATGAAACTTACTCTTGCTCCATGAGGAAAATCAAAAAGATAAGTCATAATTTTATTTGTAAAATTATAGTCACTATTAGTTAAAAGAAAAACTTTAGCTCCACTCTCACGGATTCTAGTTAAAAACATGGGTAATCTCTCGTCTTTCTTCACATATTTATCAAGATTTTCGATAGTTTTAGTCTTGAGATCACCTTGAATATGAATCCAGTCAACAGCATTTCTAACATCTTGAAAAATACTCTTGAAACTCATTGTCAATTCACCCTCCTTCACTCCTTCCTTCTCTCGTGAGTATCGAGGCGAGTTCGTGAAGAAATCAATCAGACAAGCGAGAAGATATGTTTCCGGAAGGTTAAATAATGTATTCAGAACATATACTCGAGATTCATCCAGTTGAAGGAATTTATTTGGATACAACTCGTATACTTGAGAGCTGGAAAATAAATAAGTTTATACATTTTTTATATCTTCATTTTCTCTATTTATCTAGAAATAAATGACCATTAAATTTTTTTTACAGAATTCCAAACCAAGAATTTCTCTTACAATAAACTAGGATTTATCCAAGTAAAATATATATGAAATTAATAGAATACTGGTAAAAAAGATAAATACTTACTGTTTAAGAAATTCAAATCCATGAACGCATACCAGAATGTTACCATAAGCATCAACTTTTAATAAATTTCCATAAAGTGTATCAAACCACAGACCTCGAACTGGAAAACTTGGATCGTATTCAAATGCACGGATTTCATGGGGGTAACCTAGTGATATTAGACGTTCTTTTAGTAGTTCAAATCCTAACTGCTCGTATTGGGGAGATTTGTACTCGGCTAAAGTATAATCCATGTCGAATCCATAAAACTTGATGTTCTCCAAGTGGAGACTTCTATTAACGAAGATTCTACAACAAATAATAAATGAAAAGATTAATTATTTTAATTTTAAAATAATTTATTATTTATTTTTGATTAATATTTTTTTAAAAATCAAAAATTCTTTTATAAATTATTATTTGATAAAAGAAATATTTTCTAATAAAAATTTCAACCTCTTCTTTGGTTGATATTTTGTATCTTGATTGTCCAATAATATATTCTCATCATTATCATAATCCAAAAGTAATTTTAAAAAATTAAATTCATTAGAATTAATCAGTGACAAGTTATTTTCAAAAATTCTTCTTTCTCTGCGTCGTTGCTTCAATTTACTTAAATACTCTCCCATGACATTAAATTTTAGTGGACAGAAAAATCGAATTATTTCCCAAACAATTGAAAGATCATAAAATGAAGATAAACAAATATTAACAAATGAAGATGAAAAATGAATGAGCTGCAATTCATGAAAAATAAATGACTGAAAAAAATAAAACTTAATCAATGTGATGTTCCTAATAAACATCATTACATCATTCTGTGTAAGACGTAATTTAGAGAGATTTATTTGCAATAAAACATATTGAACAAGATAATGTTGAGAAAATAGAATGCTGCAGATTCGCTTATTAATTAAAATGTAATAGATATCCATAAGAGTTAATGGATGATGCAAAATATATTATTCTTATTTATTCCAAGTTATCAGTTTTAATGATCAGGATTCTATATCCAACCGGATCTTATTTATTTATTCACTGATTTTTTTTATTGATTCATATGCTAAGTATTCAATCATTCTTAAATCAATAGACAAAGAAAAAGACAAGCTACTGTCGTTGAATATGATAATGAAAAAGAAACACTGGCCATAACAGTCAATATTAATTCTAACCAACAATGAACAAAAACAATGTAACTCATTATTTAACTTTATAATTATTTTAAAACGATTTTTATTGCTTCCTTTTATGTTAACAATTAAGCGATTTTTTATATTTGATAACTTACTCATTTGGAGCAGCTAAACGTAAAGGATTTGATGGATTAGGGGAAGATGGTCCAGCATTCATATCTAAGAGCTTCATAATAACAATAATTACTGAAATGCTTTGAAATATTTATTATGTGTTAATAAATTAATGAAAACGTTATTTATTGCTGACAAATAGCTGTAATCACTGGTTATGTTAAACAATAAATTGTCCAATCAAAACATCAAACAAAGAATTCTCATGTCATCAATTCAATTAACCAACTTCACACATTTCTAGTCGAAACGTCAGATTTTTTGTTTTTGTTCCACTTGTGTTGCTCTCTTCAAGTGAATTTCGCGATAAAATATTTATTTCACAAACTGATAAGTGATGAAATGCTGTCAACATATGTAACTCTTACATTACGTCAAATCTTTCGACTCATAAACAAAAAAATGACAAGAAAATGATATTCAAAGTCATATGTAGTGCAGTTGTGGAAAATAATAACTATATGCGAACAGCGGTAGTGTTATAAGTAAAGTAACAATTTACACTTGACAAGCCAACGATCAAAGACTTGCGACTTCGCTCGCACGTATCTGACTGTTCTCAATAAACGTGGTGTAATGAAAGTTAAATCCGTGGCATCCTACATGTTGTAGGCATCGTACTCGTGGGGAGTTGATGAGTAACATGCAAGAAATTCCCAGGAAATAATGGTCAACTTACGTTGAAGAATTCGACATTACAGCCTTTGCTTTGAAGGGTACAAAGTAATGAAAATATTCTACTGTCAGTCAACAATAGTTCATCACTGTTGATAATAGAGATCATAAAATAATCTTTGACTCAGGGGGACTATGATGTGACTCACTAAATCTAGATAAGGAAGAGGATGAACGTTCAATTATTGTCAATTACTTTAAAAGTTTTTTAAACTAAATTATAAGTTTCTTGTTGCTTCAAGTATAATACAAGAAGGAATTTAACCCATTAAACTCTTTTTAATATTTATCGAAATAAGATAAATTATTTCTGCTGATATCTGATGATTGAAAATCTTGATACAAGTTTGCAATAAAACCGTTTCAGGAACTGATAAAATAATTTCCTAGAAACTTTAAAGGTATCGAATGTTAGAGTTCACCGTTTTAAATATCAGTCAGGGTTTAAAGTCGTTTTTTCAAGGAGATTTAGGTTGTAAGGTATTAAGACTGGATTGAAGTTCCAGCTATTATAAGTAGCTTTGTAGAAACTTGATTAATATTATCATTATTTATTAATAATTTTATTTAGTATTAATAAAGCAGTAGAATTTAATTTTAAAACAATTATTGTTATCAAAATTAATCATAATCTGGATTATTAATAAATGAAAAGATAATTTTACCATTTCTTGAAAACATCAAAGGAGTTGAATCAAAAATATAGATATTTCAGATCTTTATTATTTTTTGTCGAATTTACTTTTATTCTTTTATACCTCACTGGCCTACAATTAAAAATTAAAGACTAATTATTCTTACATTCATATTTAATAATAGCACTAAGAATATTCAACTTCAAAAGAATCTTATTAATAACCATTCATAATAGATTAGAAATAATACTGTTTTGAATATGTATTGTGAACAATTGATTATTACATAGCTACATAACTTATTAGATTAAAAACAAAAATATCTTTATTACTGATTAAAATTCCATTTAAGTAGCACATTGCTATAATGATTATTATTGATGATTTTTGATAGAATATGTATTGAATGAAAGAAGAAATATCTTGCGTATAGTGACGTGAATCAAATCACGTTTTCTTTCTCTTGAACTTTATCCTCAACAGTATTTTACATTGCCTTTCACGGTTACCTCGCGAGATATTTCTAGCTAACGAAGGCATGAAGTTTAATGATAGAGACTTACAAATTCTCTAACCAATTAGCACGCGATTGCTATGTCAAGATTATTCACTTTTACCCTCGCGTGACGCGATTTACAGATTTCATTGTATTTTGTTCGCCTCTATTTATAACTGGTAGGTCTAAAATTTTCTAAAAAAGTCTGAAGAGTTCAAGTAGAAATGAGTTTATCATCTAGAATGTAAACGAGAAGATATAGATGTGGGAAAAAAATTTATTGCGCAGTTAATTTAATTTAATATAATCATTTGATAACATAGAGATGAAATTATGAGTGTAATCGATTTAGATTGAATTGAGAAGCTTGAACTTGCTTTATAGTAGGTGACTACTTAAATGTAATTTCTTGGAGATTCAATTTAGAACAAAATTAACTAGCTTTACACTATTGAATAAATAAAATTTTTCATTAAAAAATGTTTTTCTTTTAACACTCATTTTAATGAATTATCACTTGATTAACAGAGAGTACCAAGTGAAGACATCAAGAAGAATTTAAAAATGAAATAAATGAAGGAAAAATATCTAATTAAAAAAGTATGTAATCGAGTAAATAAAATTTAAACAAAATTCAACATGACTCAAAAATCTATAAAAATTTTTCCAAAATATTCAAAGATTTCCGCAGTAATTTACTCTGAATTTATATCGCAACCATTGGCACTCTTAATTTTGGCTTTGTGCCAGAATCATAGTATCCTGAAGGACGAAAAGTCACTTTTCATTCCTTTCATTGCTAATGACACTCAAAAGTTTATCTAATCATCAATTATCAAAGCTATAATAAACTCTACTGTTATTCATGTAGCTTAACTAACATGATTAACTTTTCAAGTTAATTATTTATTAACTTTATCCAATTTTATTCTAATGATAAGGATAAAATTATTAATTACACTTAGAATAAACTTACTTCATTGATCATAACTGTGATTTATTAAATTAAAAAAATTTCTACCTGTGACCAAGTTCTCTCTTGTAAGGAGTTCGAATGCCATCAACCCAGCTGATCAGATCCTGATCATTTCTATTATTCATATTCTGTTCATCCATCATAAAAGAATTGGAATGTAGGTTGTCATAGTGTGATTGAAATTTCTCTTCTGCACAGGAATTCATGTCTTTTAGCTTCCCAGATGCTAATAAAGATGTTTCCAGTAATGTAGCAGCTTCCAAAAATTGAAATGTACTTTGCTTTCTAATCAATTTCTAGATGATTGTGAGTGTTGACCAATCAATCCGTTCAATAATTGCACTAGTGTTTCAACTCTTTAAATAACTCACTGTAAATTCAATTGTTCCTCATAAATTCTAGTTACCATTGACCAATGAACTTACATAGATATCTTTACGCATAGTTCAATAAAAAGGCAGTAAGTTTGTTGTCACTTGGTATATTAACTGATTGTGTAATAATTAATTCAATTACTTAACGGAATGAATTAAAGTCTTTTATCAAAGCAATTATTATGTACGTATATGTTTTAACACAACCGTTTGAATGCGTATAGTTGTTTCAAGAGTGGATAGAGAGAGTATGTGACCGACTTCTTGGCACGACACCACTGGAATGACGATACTTTTCTCCGTAGAACCAAGAATAAATAAATGGTCGACTGTAATACAACAACTAAGTCGAAAACAGGCCAAATCGAAAAGCGATAACATATAATCAATGAAAGGTCATCCTTGGATTGAATTTTATCACCGAAAAAACATTTATGCTGTTGTTTGGTCATGATTTTGTATAATTTTTTTTAGAATGGAAGATTTTTGTGTGATTTGATAATTTATTTCACAAATCGGTTGAAAGTAAAATGTTCTATTATTAATCATCATTTCAATATTTGTTTCACTAATAATTAAAACCAATAAATCTTATTTACGTTTTTATTAGTTGTTTGTGTTATTTGTTTATAGATTTATTATTTTTAAAGATGGATTAAATTATATATTTTTAGTGCAGTTAATCAAGGTTCATGTGGAATAAACAAATAAAATTTCAGTTGTTTCAAAATATTTGTATTAGCAAAGTAAGTAAACTACCCAACTCTGCCAATAACCGATAAATTTGCTATCAGTATCGAAATGCAGTTGTTATTATTGGACACTCTAACAACTCGTGCATGTAGTCACACGAGTTTCGTAAGAAGATAATTTTGTTTAAATCCGAAAATGGCCAAAAAATGTGGAGTAAAAATAGAAATCATTGAAATATAAGCAAAATAAAGTGGATAAATGTAAAGCATGGTGGAGGTGATTAATTCAAAGTGATATATTAAGATGTGCGAGTTTATTTATACAAACATGAAATAGGTAGGCAGGAACAGAATCAAAATAATATTATGTCTCACGTAAAGCTTTGCTTATACGCAGATTTTCTTTGAAAATCAAGAGAATAAAATTTTTGCATTTTTTCATGTTAACATCATTATGTTCATAGTAATACTATTCATATTTTTTTGCTCATAAAAGTTTAAAAATGGATAATTATATTAATTCATACAATTTTACAGTTAACAATTAAACGAATGAATAATGAAATGACATTCATCAAGACACATGAACAAATAATTGAAGTCTAAATCATACATCATTAAAATTAAAAAATTATTAACTGATATTTTAATAATGCTATCACAAACCTTTGACTAGCCTGCCTGTACCATTTTTTTGGCCCACTTTGATCGTCATTTTTGGATCCATTTTCAAGATATCCATGACAATTTTCCAACTCCATGATTAACTAAAACATTAGAAAAAATATGTGAACCTCACTAGATTAGGAATTGATGTATTCTTATCAGTCATATTACAATGAACCCATGATGTGTAAAGGAAACATTAAAAACTGGAGATAAAACCTTATCAAAATTATTATAGCAATTTATTCAACATTTATTGAAATTATCATGCTTCTCAAGAGTAATTAGTCGAAATATCATTGAAGTAAAAACATTTTTTGCAATTTTTTATTTATTATTTATCAATGACTTTTCTTCAGAATTGGCAAGAAATGAATATTTGCAATCAATGAGATCAATGTTTAACATCTTATTGATTCATACCTAATCAAATCGAAAAAATCTTCAAATAATTAATGGCACTGATTTATACTCGCATTTATTTATTAATTACACTTTATTTTCGAACTTGACGTTTCCAACAGTATCTTGATAAGTAAAATAAAATCGAACAATGAACGATAAAATCTTCTCAAGACAATCGGCAATACAAAATGACTGAAAAACAGCTGCGGCAATAGAGAGAAGTGGTTCTCAACTACACTATTCAGCACGACATCTCATTATTAGAAATATGTCGAAATTGAATTTGGCGCTCCAAATAAAATTTTCTAGAACATCACATGCGCAGTTATCTAGTGACTTTTTTTTAGCGGGATTTATTATTTGAATATAAAACATTGGATAGGTAAACAATTGTAAAATTAAACAAAATGGAACGACTTATTTATTTTATTAAAAAGTTAAATGCGTCACAATAAGATAATTCAAGTAGTACATCATTTAAAAGAGTAGAATTAATATAGATGAATGGAATGAAATCATGGTTATTACTGTTATATTTCTAAAATTGCATTAAAAGTTCGAGTTACACATGTGACAAAATATGAACAAAAAATATTGGCATCTTTGACGTCATAAATAAAGATAACTTTTAAATGCTGCACGCGCAACAATATATAGTGCACTAAAGTGTATTTATTCGACCTCGTGACTAGACATAGGAATGTCTAACAATGGATGACGATTGATTAATCAAAAGGATATACAGTGTTTTACAATGATAGATTACTAACATGCTACAGAAAAAGATCATTGAAAAAAAAGAATTATGATGACAAATAAAATTGGCAAAAAAAAGAGGGAAAATAAAGTAATTTGAATCTTTTGAAAAAATTATTTCGACCACAAGTTATTACACGCTGTCAGTTATCATGCAATAAAAAAATTGATTGATAGAAGGAAATTGCACCTGTCGAATTATCGAGGGACGAATATTAAGATGTTTGGAATTGGCCTTTGGCGTGCACTCGGACTTTTCATCGGCAACAGTAGTAGAGGAGTATGTTCGTGGCGCCGTATTACGTTGTGTTGCGTCTGTTGTCCGGCGTTGTTGGTTGTTCTTGAATCTCAGAACGTAAGAACACCGAGGTAAAACATTTAATTTAGTGATTCCACGTACAACAGAGCCGTTCATTATCGGAAAATCGCGGTTAATTAAGTGCACAGTTGATGAAAAGATAAAAAAAAAGAAATAATTGAGTTGAATACTGCAAAAAGAAGGCCAGTCAAGTGTTAGAGAGACGATCAAAGAGCGTTTTGAAACGGACAAGTCAGACAGACAACACGTTAGTAAAGTTAAGAAAAAATTCAAAGACTTGTCTTGTACGGAAGTCACGGTTTTGGGCGAGCTCTTTGTAAACTCAAGCTTTTTCTGACGCCCCTCAAAAGTACTCGAACAATTACGTTCACCCGCGCTCGGTGTACATTGCGTAAAATTAATCTCATTTAGGTGACCTCGAGTATCACATAACCTCAAGACAGCTCGACGAAACACGTCGGTGAGATCGAGGTAAAAAGCATCATAATTCCTGTTGTGTTCATAGAATCATATTTAAATATACTTAATAATCATCGGCATTTGTGTTTGATTATATTTTAAAGTTTTAATTAGTTGATATGAAAAATCAGAGGTCGTAAACCAATATGACCCAACCCATTTTTGAATGAACTATTTTATTTTGATGTTTTAGTTATTTAATTTTTCCATTGACAAACGTAGGAATGACTTCTTTATATTATTAGTATAAGTTCAACAGGGCTTTTATATTTTTTTTCATCACAATTAGTCATGAAAATGAACTTAACCTTGAAAGACATTAGTTCAAATTAATAATACATTTCATTATTAATTTAATTAATTCATTGTAATTTTTTCCACATATGCACAAAAATGCTAAAATGTTGATTATCAATAAACTGATTACATCGTTTTTCAACACTTAAATACAAAATTTTTGTTGCAATTTATTGTTATGTATTTCATTCTCTTTTATTTGCAATAAATATTTATTAATCACAATGCAACTGCGTTTTTATTTGTTTATCCATTGTTTACACCAACAGCACTTAATAATAAATAATCGAGAAAAAAATTAAAACAAATTATTATTTTGAATCCCTCAAACACCAACAAAGAAAATTTTCTTGTTGTCAAACTTCTAATTTAGATCAAAAAGAAGAATCATGTACATCCAAAATCTTCAATAATCTCTAAAATTATGGTACTTTAACGAGTCAATAAATAAATCAGAAAATATAAGAAAGAAGATAAAAAGGATCATTTAAACGATGAATAATCAGGCATTTAGTTTGGCTGAAAAGCTCATTCCATCAACTTATGTTCAACAAGGCTTGAATGCGAAAAAGACACGAGAGAATCTCATTCGAAGCTTTATTGAACACGTAAGTATAATTTCGTGATAGCTTAATTATTTATCAGTTTACAATTTTCTTGAGCGTTTTGATATTTTTCAATCAGCGTAAATGGCCGGAAGAAGGTTGGGACGATGCAACAATCGAAGCTTTTTTAGCAGATCTCTCTCAAATGGACAGCAACAACTTTCCCCTTAACTGCAGTGTGGGTGAAAGAGAATCGAGAATCGTATCAAACATAGTAGCAAGGCGTCACTTTCGTATGGGACATGGTATTGGCCGATCTGGAGATCTTGAAGAAGTCCAACCAAAAGCGGCTGGAAGTAGTTTGATGTACAAACTAACGAATGCTCTCGTTCTAGAAGTTATTCGATATATGGGTATTTTTTCAATAATAATTTTGTGAGCCATCAACCATAAAATAATTCTTTTTTCCAAATTGGGTCATTGTTTTAGGTGTAAAAAGTATAGCAGGATGCTTTCTATCACCGATGGCAACAGGAATGAGCTTGGTTTTATGCATGCTGACTTTAAAACTTGATAGACCAAGAGCTAAATATGTTTTATGGTCTAGAATTGATCAGAAATCAAGCTTTAAGTCAATAATCACTGCTGGACTAGAGCCCATTGTCATTGAAACACAGATAATTGGAGATGAGTTGAAAACTGATATGCAGAAACTAGAATCTCAAATGGCTGCTCTTGGAGAAAGCATCGCTTGTGTTCTATCAACAACTAGTTGCTTTGCACCAAGAGCTTGTGACTCAGTTGATCTTATCGCCGCTCTTTGTACACAATATAACATCCCTCACCTGGTCAACAACGCTTATGGGTAAATTTCAAAGGCTTTAATATTTTTAATTACTTCAATAATTAATGAAAAACTTTGTTTGAAGACTGCTTATCATTTAAATTAATTTTTTCAGACTTCAAAGTACTAGATGTATGCATTTGATTCAAGAAGCTTCAAGGAAAGGTCGAGTGGATGCTTTTGTTCAAAGTACAGACAAAAATTTTCTTGTTCCTGTTGGTGGAGCAGTAATAGGCTCTTTTGACAAGAATCTCTTGGACCGAATCTCCAAGATGTACCCAGGTCGTGCCAATGCCAGTTCAACGATGGATGTTATGATTACGCTATTGAGTCTGGGAATGACAGGTTATAAACAGCTGATAGCTCAACGTAAGGAAATGTATGCATATTTGAAAGAAGAATTAGGAAAGCTTGCAACGAGGCATGGAGAAAGATTATTGGATACGAAAGGCAATCCGATTTCTATGGGGATGACACTTCAGTGTCTGACTCATCAGCATGATCATAAACAAGTAACGATGCTAGGGTCCATGCTGTTTCTTAGGAATGTCAGTGGGTCAAGAGTTATTACTACCACTGACATAAAACACATCGTTTCACACAAATTTGAAGGTATACCAGTTTTTAATTAAAATATTTAATAGTGTTAAATACAAAAAAAAATAATAATAAAAGTTCTTCAGTGAATGAAATTCTAATATTATGAGATATTGTTTAATCGCTATTTAAATTGGATACTAATTTAATTAATTATACTTGTTACAAGTTTTATAAGCACAGTATTTTCAATAAGACTTAAGAATAATTGTTATCAATAACTTTTTAACGATGCAGTTACATTCTGAGAATGAATAAATTTATGATATTCTAGAAAACTCGTAATTGAAACCAATTGTTATTCGTTAAATTATCAGTCTTGATGAATAGCCTTATCTAAATTAATAATTAATTCTACAATTGAACAATGACTATGTTTTACTTATTCACGCGATGCATAATTTATAACTCCATTTATTATTTAAAAAAATTCCAGCACAAGAATCATTTATAATAGTCTGAAATTTTACGTATTTAACCTATGTAGTCACTCGAATATTTCATGTATTTTTCTAGTAAGTAATTATCCGATAAACTCAAACAAAAAATTACTTTTAGGCTGGGGAGCTCATAATAGTAATTATCCTGTACCATATCTAACTGCGGCAGCGGCGTTGGGAATGAAACGCAGTGATGTTGATGCATTTGTTCAGCGATTAGATAAAGCATTAACTAAAGTACGTCGACGATCAGCTCCAGTGACCCCAACAGCTTCTCTTGCAGGATCAAGCATCAATGGAGATGCCAGTAATCCCGGTGGTCCTGGTGAATCTAGCACTGCATCCACTAGCCGTGCTAGCAGTAAAGATAGCCTGCGAAAATGAACCGTAATCAACGCAACTGGTCAGTCGAATCAGCATATCAACATCAATTTGTAAACAATTGTCTGTTTATAATGATTTGTCGAATCTCTTTTTGAATCTCTTTGTTCCATTTATGAATAAATATTCATGAAATTTCAAAGCAAACTATCACAATTGTAATGAATTGAATGAACAATGAGATCTTAGAAAGAAGACACGACATATGCTGATACGACTGTTCAATTGCGTTGGGAATAACATTGAATGAAATAAATAATAAAAAATAAAATAATTAAACTAAAAGTGATGCTTGAATAGGTCAAGTGGAAGAAGAAAAAGCGCTGGTCGCTGCTCTACATTAAAACAAAAGTTAGACTTGGAAACAAACGAATTTATTAATTTATTAAATTAAATTAACTTTTTTTAATAATTCATTACGATAATTATCAATGAATTTATTCATATTGCTTCTGCGTACCTTTTTTTGCTAAGTCAAATTTTTAAAGATAAAATATAATCATAAGTAAAAAATAATTAATGCTAATTTTCTTGCAAATAAAAATCAATGCGAATGACATAATATATAAACTAAATGAACAAATGATTCTTTGTTGTGAAACTATAAAGGACAATGCAAAAACAAAGCATGGTTATGAAAATTTTTCGATAGATACATTATTACTTAATAATATCATTTAGCTGATATGTGTGTGAAAATGTGTGTCTAACAGATACGCACTAAAAAAATTAGATGATCATGGCAATTTAAAGAAAAAAAAAGAAAGGCTTCTAATGATACAAATAACTGAATAATTAGCATAGCTTTTTTTACTTCACTTCACCTTCATTGTGCGCTTAATAATGAGAAGAATGATTACAAAAAATAAATAAAAACACAAATGAGTGAATAAACAAATAGAAAATTTTCACTTGACGTTAAGTATACATCTAAATGTAGCCTAGATGAACAATCATACACATTAAGAATAAATTTATTATTAAAGTTAAGATAAAAAACCTGAAGAAAAAATAAACAAAGATTATTGCATGATTTTAGAAAGAAAAAAAAATTGAGAAAGAAGGCAAAGCAAAGGCCTGGAGCCTCAAAAAGACTTTAGTGAAGTTATCATTAATTAATCAAACATTGATTAATGATTGATGATTAGAAATAATTAGAGAAAAAGTTTGTTATTAATTTAAATAAAAGATATAGCTTTACACATTGTTAGTTGACTGTGCTAATCATGTTTACAAATTTTACATTTAAATCTAGCTCAATTATGATAAATAAATAATAAATTATTTTTTATTTAAATTTTATTCTTCATTAATTCATTAGACGCTTTTTTGGTCTAGAAGTGACTTTGGCGTATAGGAGATGACTCAGATAATATTTATGAACTAGTAGCAATTAATTAATTATTTAATAAAGAATGTTGATAAAATAACTGGGTAAATAGATATGTTATACCCAAAACAAAGCAAACTGATAATCAAGATAATTTATAATTGTTTACTATAAAAATATAATTCGTTAATAATCATTAAATATTTATGAAGATACATTCCTATGTAAATAATAAATATTATCTTAGCAAATTTTTTATTAATCATTTATCAATGGACTTTGCTTGAAAATTTCATAATCAAGATTTTTAATAATTTGTTAGAAAAATTATCAGGTAATAATTAAAATGAAAATGTGTGAATTCAAGTTTTACTCATCGAATGTGTCCAACGATTCGTTGAAAGGCCTAAGTTCGAGCTTGATAAAAAATTTATCTTTGCTTTTACAGAAATTTTGCGACAAAAATAATGTATATAAATAATGTAGAAATCATGTAACATTTAATGAGTAGATAAAAATAATTGAAATCCATACGAAACATTCCATGAATAAATATATTGAAAACATTAGACATTATAATTGCTCTTGTATAAACTGTAATACAAAAGTAAGCATTAATTAATTCGCAATTTATAATCACCGTATAGACAAATTTAAATAAAACACAAAAGTATAAATTATGAATCATGTAAACGAATTAAGTATGAAGGGTTGGTTACATAGAAAAATAACTAAATAAATAAATTTAGAAAAATGAATGTACAAGCTCTTCCTAAGTAGTTTTAAATAATAAAATGTAATTGTTAGTTATGTTCTGATACTTCATTCTAGGTCCTCATTAACAAAGATTTCTCAAAAAAATTATTTCATAGATTGATTTTATTTAAAACATGTTAATTATTCAACAACTGAATGTAGAAGCTTTTTATGACTAAATTTTTATTTACTTTCATGAATTCTGAAAGCAATCATAAATTGGAATTTTAAATTTTCGCGCTCAAACAACGCTATTCATTTTCGTCCCATTTTACAAGAATACATTAGTCAAAATAAATCAAATATTGCTGCAGCTGTTACAGCTGTCATTTTATTTCCTTAGAAATGTTGGGAACAAAATAACATTGTTAAAACAGATGTGTTATAAATGTTTCTATATGTACGTCAAGTATTGGTAATAAGCTATTGATAAATATTTAAATATTCGACAATAAAAAAATGGATATAGCTAAGTGTCTGTTTAATGTTCGGGATCATGAAGGTTACGTTGGAAGGGAAGATCATAACGTAAGTAAACAATAAATAAATAATTGTTTGTATAAATAAAAACTTTCAATTTTTTTGAAATAGAAAAAATCTTAAAAATATTTTATTTATTAGAAAAAGCTTCAAACGATTGGATCTGAAGATGAATGTGATACAGACGTCAATGGATTATGTGAAGATCTAATTTCTCCAGTTCCTGGAGGACCATTTTCTGCTTTAACTCCATCAATGTGGCCTCAAGATATTTTAGCAAAACTCAGTCAACCAGATGATCCAAATTCTCAACCAGATTATAGATTTGACGAGTTTGGTTTTCGAGTAGAAGAAGAAGATGGTCCAGAGCAGAGTTCAAAAAAACTTTTAGGCGTTCCTTTCGTAGAAGATCCTCAACATCGCCAACAATGGCTGACATTGATGGAGTTTAGTCGTACACAAGAAATATCTGATGTCTCATGGAATAAAACAGATCAACGATTACCAAGGACTGATAAGTTAAGAGATATGGTAAGACGGGGGATTCCACATTCTCTCCGTCCAAGGATCTGGATGAGGATGTCTGGGGCTTCACAAAAAAAGATGTCATCAGAAATGACTTATAAAGACATTGTCAAAGCATCTAGTAGTGATGCTTTGATGACTAGTAAGCAAATAGAAAAAGATTTATTAAGGACTATGCCTGCGAATGCTTGTTTTTCTCATCTACACAGTACAGGAATCCCTAGATTAAGAAGAGTAATGCGTGGATTAGCTTGGTTGTACCCAGATATTGGTTACTGTCAAGGAACTGGTACCATTGCTGCTTCTTTATTATTATTGCTTGAAGAAGAAGATACTTTTTGGATGATGGCAACAATTGTTGAAGATTTATTACCAGCTTCGTACTATTCTTCAACTCTTTTGGGTATTCAAGCTGATCAAAAAGTTCTAAGAACACTCATAGCTAATTTCTTACCTGATATCGATCACGTTCTAGTCCAACATGATATAGAATTGAGTTTAATCTCTTTACACTGGTTTCTTACTTTATTCGCATCTGTTGTTCACATGAAAATTTTACTGAGAATATGGGATTTATTCTTATTTGATGGATCTATTGTTTTATTCCAAGTTACTCTTGGAATGTTAAAAATCCGTGAAGCAGAATTAAAACTACTGGAAAACTCAGCACAAATATTTAACGCACTTTCTGATATCCCTGGTGATATCGACGATGTTGATCAATTATTTGAAGTATCTTTAGAAGTAAGTGGATCTTTGACTGATGTTCTTGTTGAAACACATCGAAGAAGGCATTTGACTTATTTAATGGCTGATCAAGGTGGCCTTGTTGGAAACCCTGATGCCGCACCTAATTTGCCTAAACAACACTTGAACAAACGACAAATGAAACGAAATAAATCAGCGCTACAGATGTTTTTATTTGGTAGTGATTTAAGTGAAGAAGATGCTAAGTCTAAAAATATTCGGCAAACAGAAATTTTAGTAGATTTGAGAGAAACAATTCTTCAAGTATCTCGACACTTCATCAATGTTGATCCCAAATTGAACGTAACTTTAGTGGCTGATTATACCATGGAAAGTCATGCTAAGGATCATGACAATTACGTCAATGTTTCTAGAACAAGAAATAGACGAGCGAAAGCTTTGTTAGATTTTGAAAGACATGATGATGACGAGTTAGGTTTTAGAAAAAATGATATAATTACAATAATAAGCCAAAAGGATGAGCATTGTTGGGTAGGAGAATTGAATGGACTTCGGGGTTGGTTTCCGGCAAAATTCGTTGAGTTGCTTGATGAGAGAAGCAAACAATATACATGTGCAGGTGATGATGCAGTAAGTGAAGCAGTTACAGATCTTGTAAGAGGAACATTATGTCCAGCAATAAAAGCCGTACTCGAGCACGGAATGAAGAGACCTTCATTTCTTGGAGGTCCTTGTCATCCGTGGTTATTTATTGAAGAAGCTTCAACTAGAGAAGTTGAGAAAGATTTTAATTCTGTCTATAGTAGACTGGTGTTATGTAAGACTTACAGACTTGATGAAGATGGTAAAGTTTTAACTCCAGAAGAGGTAATATATTATTAATATCAATAAGTATCCATTTCATTGAATAATAATTACATAAAAAGGTATTTAATTTTTTTTAGTTGCTTTATCGCTGTGTTCAAGCTGTTAATCTAAGCCACGATAATGCTCATGCACAGATGGACGTTAAGCTACGATCTCTTATTTGTCTGGGATTAAATGAACAAGTTCTACATTTATGGCTTGAAGTTTTGTGCTCTTGTGTTGAGGTTGTTCAAAAGTGGTACGTAAAAAATAAATTATAAAGCTTTATCACGCTACTAAAACTAATTAATTAGAATAATTTATTTTATTTTCTTTCAAGTTGATGATTATCATGCTTTTTATTGATTTTCTAATAAATGCTGTTTAGGTATTACCCATGGAGTTTTGTCAACAGTCCAGGATGGGTTCAAATAAAATGTGAACTACGAATCCTTAGTCAATTTGCATTTAATTTAAATCCTGACTGGGAATTACCGCAGAAAAAAGAACAATCCCAGCCTTTGAAAGACGGGGTGAGAGATATGCTTGTAAAACATCACCTCTTTAGTTGGGATTTGTGAAATATTTAATTAATTTATTCTTTGGAAAAAAAATCTACTAACTTTTTAATGTTAATCTTTTATCGAAATTAATATTTTTTATTTGTTCAGTCTGTAATAGATACTTGCCAATGAAAAAATAATATTTACTATTTATTTATCACTGTATAATCAGTAAAACGAATCAAACAGATATTTAAGTACCTGTAGAAACGTGCGCATCCATAATGTAACGATAATCCCTGTGGATCTATCATAAATAATATTTTATTTTCTTAATAAGCCAAAGATTAAATAAATTGATCGGAGAATATTTTAATAGATACTTTTTCCGTCCTTTTATTCTGTTTTTCTGAAATATAAATGACAAACTGACTACGATAATAAAATAAATCAATAGATAATAATAACGATAAGAATATTAATTATAGTACCAATTGAAGAATAATATTAAGAATGTGTTTAAATTGCAATGAATTTAAAGTTATATTGTGAATTGAAAATTGTGCAGTGTATTAGATTATTATGTATAAGATTTTTGTTATACATATTCAGAATTTATAATGTAAAAAGAAAATTATATTTCTTATCTAGTGTTATGTACTTCTGTATGAAATAATAATGTGTATATAATATATTATAATGTATATTGCACTTTAATTTATTTATATATTTATTCATCGTATAAACATAAAATGAAAATAAAAAAAAATTAAATTACAAATATAAATTAATGATAAAAATATTTTTTTATTTTCTATTAAAAATATTTTTTCAACATTTGCAATGTTCTTCTTTACTATTTTCTTTTTCAATTTCGTTTAAACATTTACATTGTCGTTTTTTAATATAAATTAAATGCAAATCCATCACATTAGTTCCAGTAAATCCAGTTTTCAATAAATCATCACCTTCTTTAAACCATGAATAAAAAGAGTAGGAATCATTATTCTTTAATACATTTTCTAAACTCACACTTTCTACCTTTGCTTCAAGATAAGTATTGTTTTTTTCATTTACTTGTCTATTATTTACAACTTGTTGACTGTTGACTATAGAAAAATTTATTCCAGCATATCCAAAAGCTCCTGTCGCGTCTGTGGGTCCGTCTTGTCCATCAGTACCAGCACTGAGAAATAATACATCATACGGATTCAACTTAGAATTATTCATAACAGCTTTATACCAGTCAAAAGAGAATGTGAGAGCAAGTTCTTGATTTCTTCCACCTTTTCCGGATCCTTTTACTATTATTGTAGGTTCTCCACCTGCGATTAAAACTAAACCTTGACCTTCAGTTACTTCAAGGACTTGATAAATTTCATTTGCTCGTCCACTTAACCAGGAAAGACCTTGATGATTTTTCAATGCTTCTTGAAATTCCTCTTTAGAAATTACTTTACTCCAAGCTTCGCAGATCAGTTGACATAACTCTGAGTACATTAAACTGACTTCACTAACCAATCCTTCAATATTATTACACAAAACGATAGGATTCAAAGACTGCCTGATGGTTTCAATTTTAGCATTAGCAATAGCTAATGAATTATTACCAATTATAAAATTGTTCACATGAAGAAATTGATCTTTATTATCAATTTTGTCGATAAACAGTTTATCTTCATTGGATTCACGTTCCAAAAGAATATGTTTCAAATTATCTTCAACTTTATCCAACAAGTCATACTTTTTTAATATCGTTTCAATTATTTCAGGATCTCTTACACTGTAAACAGTTGGTCCAGATGCAATTAACTCTACAGGATCTCCAATAATATCTGATAAAATTAATCCAATAACTTGAGCAGGATAAGCTATTTTAGCGAGTCCTCCTGCCTTTACCATTGATAATTTTTGTCTGATTAAATTAACTTCTTTGATATCGGCTCCTGAATTAAATAGTTTCTTACAAATATTCAATTTCTCTTCTGAAGTAATTGATGGATGAGGCATTGAGCATAAAGCCGATCCTCCCCCAGATATTAAAACTATTAAAGTGTCTTTTTCAGTTAAAGATTTTGCTAAATTAATTATTTCTTGAGTTACTATTAAAGTATCATCATCTGGTTGATTATTTAAACTGTTTTCTCTATAGTCTATTACCCCAGTAAGTAGAGGAAAGGAGTCGTTGTCGACGTTCTCCCATATCTTACTTTTTAATCCTCTTGGAATACTAACAATGCCTTTTATCAATTGATTTTTAAGCAACTTTTCTATTGCTATAGCCATGCCCATTACAGCTTTGCCAAATCCCACTAAATAAACTCTTTCTTTAAGAGTAAGCACAGTTCCATCGATGCACAATTCATTATTCTTGAATGTTACTTTGTTTTGAATAATTTTGTGAGGTTTCACAGAATTCAGTCCAGTGTAGAAAATCTTTTTCAATCTATCTTTAGCTCCTTTTAATGATACTTCCTCTTGCACGATGTTGTTGATAGTAGATACTTGAGGTTTTGTACTGTTTTAACAGAAAAAAATATTTTAAATAATTGTTTCTGTATATCTATTAATAAAATAATTTGTTTCAGAAAAACTTATTACCTTTTAGATGTCATTTTTCGAGTTCCAATCAGTTTTAAGCGTGAGAATAAATAGGTATGTATTTTGTTCACAAAACTCATCTGTTACAACATTCAGAGCTTTTATTGAATACAGATAAAAATATATATTCTAGCGTTACATTTTTGGAACATTTCATTTATATTAATTAAGCGATTAATAAGACAAATGTTATATAATGATTACACACTATCTCTATTCATTGTTTATCAATTTGAAATGATATATATTCACTATATAATTTAATTTTCATAAACATTTGATTACATCAACACTAGAATCAACAATAAATAAATTTTATATTATTTTAAAAAGAATAAATAAGTTTCCTTTTGTTAATCATTAAATGCAGTAACATTAATTTGTTTCGTTTGAAAGACAGTTAAATAGTTTAAACAATATACTTTAAGTTTATAGCTAATGTCATTGAATATTATTAAATAAACTTTTGTGGTTATATTTTCTGTATTAAATTTCTGAATGATTTGATTGATGACTTGGTTATTTAACTTGCTTTTTCTGTTTTTTTTGGTAGTAGGACAGCTTGAATATTCGGAAGAACCCCACCTTGAGCAATTGTCACGCCTGACAAGAGTTTATTAAGCTCTTCATCATTACGAATAGCGAGTTGCAGGTGACGAGGAATTATTCGGGTTTTTTTATTATCACGAGCAGCATTTCCGGCTAACTCAAGTACCTCAGCTGCTAGATATTCCATTACAGCTGCCAAATAAACAGGAGCACCAGCACCAACGCGTTCTGCGTAATTTCCTTTTCGTAACAAACGATGAATTCGACCAACGGGGAATTGCAAACCAGCTCTACTTGATCGTGACTTTGATTTTCCCTTTACTTTGCCACCTTTTCCTCTTCCAGACATTTTGTATATTTATTTTTATATTACGTATAATATTTTGTTAATAAACAGAATATGATAAGGTTGCTTATTTGACAAATTAGAAATATGAGTTTGCGCAGTTTATCTTTTATTTTTGCCGGGACGTACGCAAAACAGCAGAAGTCTGTAACAGAGAAGAGACTAGTATCGAAGCTCAATCCTGGGTTCAAAATCCGAACTTGGTTTCGGCTAACATGTCGGTAAATCCTAGAACTTATGTTCACTAACCGCTAGTTGTCGCGTCGGAAAATCGACCGTAGACACGCCCCCAAATTTCAAAGCGCATGCGTGAGAAAGGAGTAAAATAAAATTTAAAATTAATTCCTAACTTTTAATCTTCGTATTCTTCTAAACGATTTAATACAAAAATTTATTAAACCTTTAAGATGCCAAAAAGAAAAGAAATGAAGTTGCAGTATTTAGGGTAATTGCCAAGTATTTTGGCGATTCTATGAGGAATAAAAATTTTTTCGTTGTTTTTTGAGGATATGTATGTATAGCTTAAATTCTGAAGTTCCTAAAACGTCTTCAAATAGCAATTTTGGACCAGCAGTTCTGAAGTTATTGAAGCTCAAAGTCTTACCTGTGACCGGATTTTTCATTTCTAAATATCAAAACTTGGTAAATGAGCCCCTGATTATCAAAAAATGGCAAGTTATCATATTTATGCTTGGATCATAAAATTATGCATATGGTTGGAAAGATCTTGATGAGACGATTCCAAAAAGGTAGCTATTGACTTTGGTTGGTTGAGGAAATCACGAGATATTCGTGAAAATCTGTAAAACATAAAAATATGCATAACTCCTATGCTATTAATGCTACGAGGGTGCTTGAGGGCTCATATGAAAGATCAGGACCTGAGTAAAAAATTGGGGTCCCCCTATAGGATAACCCCGTCAAAAATGCCGTATCTCTCATAGTTTTCGAGTTATGAGCGTTTAAAGGTTTTTCTATGTTTCGATGCAGCATAACTTGGTTTTCTGCTTATAACTCACGAACCATTAGACGTACATAGACTTTGAGCATATCAATGGATTCGTAAGAGCTAGAGCTTTCTAATGCACTAGTCAAAATTATGACTTGAGCATAATTTATGCTCCTTTTCATAGCAACTTCCGATTCGATCTTATTTTGAGAGTCCAGCAATTAATTTCTTGAATGTTTGAACAAAGAAATTTCTACATGAACTGTAACACCCTTACAAATTTCGAGAGATTCAATTCTGCATTAGTACACATCAAAACGTAGTAAATGAGCCCTCGATTGTCAAAATTGGAGCTTTTTTTATTTTCCGGCGAAAAAAAATTTAACGGGGTTGGAAAATAAAATTTTTGAGTTTGACCACTCATTACCTTTCTGTTGACATCCAGAAATGTAAAATCAGTTCAAACATTCAAGAAATTAATTGCTGGACTCTCGAAATAAGATCGAATCGGAAGTTGCTATGAAAAGGAGCATAAATTCTGCTCAAATCATAATTTTGACTAGTGCATTAGAAAGCTCTAGCTCTTACGAATCCATTGATATGCTCAAAGTCTATGTACGTCTAATGGTTCGTGAGTTATAAGCAGAAAACAAAGTTATGCTGCATCGAAACATAGAAAAACCTTTAAACGCTCATAACTCGAAAACTATGAGAGATACGGCATTTTTGACGGGGTTATCCTATAGGGGGACCCCAATTTTTTACTTAGGTTCAGATCTTTCATATGAGCCCTCAAGCACCCTCGTAGCATTAATAGCATAGGAGTTATGCATATTTTTATGTTTTACAGATTTTCACGAATATCTCGTGATTTCTTCAACCAATCAAAGTCAATAGCTACCTTTTTGGAATCGTCTCATCAAGATCTTTCCAACCATATGCGTAATTTTATGATCCAAGCATAAATATGATAACTTGCCATTTTTTGATAATCAGGGGCTCATTTTCCAAGTTTTGATATTTAGAAATGAAAAATCCGGTTACAGGCAAGACTTTAAGCACCTATAAATCTCAAACAAACAGTCTAGTAAAATTTTTTAGGGACGTTTTAGAAACCTTGAAATCTGAGCTATCGACCACAATCCATAGATTTGTTAAAAAAAATTTATTTCACCCTTAAAATCGCAAAAATAGACAAATAGTCGCTGTTTTTTAAAGGAGCATAAATTATGCGCAAATCATAATTTTGACTAGTGCATTGGAAAGCTCTAGCTCTTACGAATCCATTGATATGCTCATAGTCTATGTACGTCTAATGGTTCGTGAGTTATAAGCAGAAAACCAAGTTATGCTGCATCGAAACATAGAAAAACCTTTAAACGCTCATAACTCGAAAACTATGAGAGATACGGCATTTTTGACGGGGTTATCCTATAGGGGGACCCCAATTTTTTACTCAGGTCCTGATCTTTCATATGAGCCCTCAAGCACCCTCGTAGCATTAATAGCATAGGAGTTATGCATATTTTTATGTTTTACAGATTTTCACGAATATCTCGTGATTTCTTCAACCAACCAAAGTCAATAGCTACCTTTTTGGAATCGTCTCATCAAGATCTTTCCAACCATATGCATAATTTTATGATCCAAGCATAAATATGATAACTTGCCATTTTTTGATAATCAGGGGCTTATTTTCCAAGTTTTGATATTTAGAAATGGAAAATCCGGTCACAGGTAAGACTTTGAGCTTCAATAACTTCAGAACTGCTGATCCAAAATTGCTATTTGAAGACGTTTTAGGAACTTCAGAATTTAAGCTATACATACATATCCTCAAAAAACAACGAAAAAATTTTTATTCCTCATAGAATCGCCAAAATACTTGGCAATTACCCTAAATACTGCAACAATTAAATAAATGCTAAATCTTGAAATGGTGTCGATAATTCTTTTGTAGAGTTTCAATAAGTATGAAAAACAAAAAAAAATGTCAAATATCTTCACTTCTCCAATTTTGTTATAATATCATTATTATTCTTATAAATATGTTAAGCACAAGTCTATTTCATGCAGTAATAATAGTGTAAGGAAAAGGATCTTAGGTTTAGGTAGAAAAAAAATACATTTTTTGGTGTATATCTTCCACTTCTATTAATTTTGTACAGGTATGATACAATTTATTTTTACAGACTTCGATTAAGTATCCGCGTTTTCATATTTCGAAGAATCTTAAGATTATTTTATATATATTTATATATTTATAATTTATACGCCTCTTTTTTACTCATTTTCTAATTATTTAAATTACACATAAAAAATTTCTCTCATTTAAATTACAGCGTTAAATTAGTACAAGATACTCTTTTCCACATTACTTTTCACATTTATATATAATTTTTGTCATAAATTTTTATTCAATTTGTCGACGGATCAATCAATTTTAGCCTTTCATTTTATATTTATTCAATACATTTGTTCCAACGTATATAACTTCATCTTACAGATTCTTTGTAATACCTCAATTTATAACTAATTAAAATTCATATTAAAATTCGTCAGTTAAGAAAGACACAAAGCATATTTGCTGTGTATGTGTGCAGCATAAGCAACATAAGATGCAATTATAAAATTAAATCCTACTATTTTCGTAAATAAATATCAGAAAAAATTGTATACAGCAATACATTGGAAAATACAGTAACTACAGAAATACTAAAGACATTTGAATGGTAAAAGGCGACTGGCAGTTTCACATTAATCAATCAATCAATGACTTAACTAATTAATCAACTATCCAACAAGTTGACTAATTACTTAGTTAATTATTTAATAAACAAATGTAATAAATACATTCAAAATCTCTTTATATATAAATTAATTATTAATTTAATAGAATCACATTTTTGTATACAAATGTTACTACCTTAAGTAAATAATATTTTTAATTTTAATTAATACTAAAGAAAATACAGTTAATCGGTACGATCGAAAAATTAATTAATTAATTATAATATTTACATTGTATAAACATATACATCACTTAGTCTGTGAAAAGCGTGAACATGAAGTGTGTGGATTATTTTGTACCATAAATTCTCGAATACAAATAATAATTTATAATCGAGTTGCTGGCCAACATAGTTATTTTGTTTATTTAGAAAAAAAAAAAAAACAATATTACATAGTATTTTTGTGAGGAAAAAAATAAAATCTCTGGCACATTCAGTAAAGTAAAAAGTTTTTCAAAGTTTACACACTGTTGATTACCATTTAGTTAATTTATTTCCTTTTACATTAGTTTATTATTGTGATAATTTTTCATATTGAATATTAAACGTTAAAAATTGATTAACGTTATTTTATTATTCTTGGGCAATTTATTTTATTTTATTTATTCTTATTAAACTAACTAAGTCTCATCGAGAAAGGACTGAGCGATAATTAAATATTTACTGTACAAATTTTACTTATATAATTTCACCATATAATTTTTTTTATTTTATGTTAATACGACACCAGAGCTCGGTTTTCTTTTTATTTCTATCCCCTCTCGTGCAATATAAAGGGAATCTTATTCTTTTTTATTTTGGACCCCACGGTCAATAGTTATTATTTTTCTTAAAAATAATATCCATACAACATTCCTGTTTTGTCTTCGTATAGCGAGTCACTTCGAATGTGAATGATTATCTACAATAATTGCATGAAAGATGCACTAAGATTAATCAATTAATAAATATTTTATTTATTTATTTATGAACTTTTTTTTATTAAAGCGTTTAAAAATTCAGTATTACAATGCATTGATTAATACTTTAATACTCTTAATAAAAATTAGCTGATAAGATATTCAGCTTGATATTTAGTTATAGTTGTAGAGTTTAAAATTTTATTAAGCAACAGATTTAATCTTTGTGCATCTTTCAAAAAGTTTTTTTTTATTTTTCCATTTAATCATAAACATTTTTTCTTAATTCTTTTATTTATGTTTATCAAATAATTACCTTCACTATGAAGATTCATTAAGTACTTTTTGCCAATAATGCAATTAAATTCAAATTCGAAGCATTCATTTATTTACTATCTATAACTTAATACAGAAAGTCTAGATAAGTCAGTGCTATACCTTGTTATGAATTTTAATATGTTCGTTTAATCGAACATCAAAATAATTTAGCAATCGTTTCAAAAAGCATACATCGATCTTTTTTCAATGATTGAAGTTTGTCAAATAAAATTCCAATGTTATTTAGTTTATTTTTAGTGAATCATTAATTTAAATGGATTCTTTAGTTTTTAAAGAGGGGATTTTTAGGGGACCGAGATTCCACTTCTACGTTGGTGGTTTTTTTATACATGGGACATATTTTACACTCATTAACGTTAAATTATTTCTTCAAATACAGAACGTCGGGTTGGCAGAGGACAGATCCTCGTAGTTGCATCTTCGGCTCTGACGATGACGTGTCTCGTTGCAGGAAACAACTATAAAATCAAATAAAATAGATTAATTACCGTTATTATGATGTTGAATAATAATAAAAATTTGATTTTAATTTTATTTAAATGAAATCGTAATTTTAATTATAAAAGGAAAACCATGTTGCTTTATCAGAATTGGATCAAATTATTAAATATTAAAAAAACTTATTAAGAATTGAATTTGCATCTTTTGTAATCTCTCTAGTAAATTGGAATGTAAAATTTGATTATAGTTAATAACAGTACTGAAATTGAATTCGATTAGGCATTTAGAAATAAATGTATAATTCTTGAGAGATTTCATTATCAAGATGATTTCAAAATCAAACAATTTCAATTTTAAATGGAAACATTCTCTAAAATTAATGCTTTCTCTTGCTTTATTCAAGTGATCAATAGCGAGAGAATAAAATTGTATTTTTGCATATTCAATCATTGTCAGGGAACAAAAAATATTCAATCAATAAAATGTATATTTATCTTAAGATAATTGATTGTTAAATAAACTTGTTTTCTTTACCTTGTTTACGAGCGGCTTTGGAGAACGCCAATCGACGCGAGCCACCCGACACAGTTTCTACGTATTATTGTAGAGTTGATGGTGGCTCTGATGGTGGGCTTGGTGATGGATTTGATTGGAATGCGAGTGCTGGAGCGAGTGTTGGTGCGAGTACTGTTGAGGGTGCTGATGGGAATGTTGATGTGCTGGTGTGTGCCTCGCACTGTACCTGACACTGCCAGTGAGTGAATTGCCTCTTCCATGAGTACCAACAATACTTTGTGAGTCGGAGAGGTCTTCTTCTTCAGCACCTAAACTACGAAATCTAACAAACCCGTCTTCAGCAACGAGCATGGTTGATCCAGTAGCTGGTACTTGTTCGTGCAAACCTTGAACAGGAGTGTGTCTTCCTCTCGTTTCAGAGGCTCGTAGGGTTTGAACACCATTACCATGGCGATGAAGAGAACCCCTTCCCTCGTGGGGAAAGTGTCCCATGGTACCTGATTTACGTATGGAATGTCGTTCGAACGTGCCGGAAATATTCAAGTGCTCTGGCAGGGTATTCAAGGGAAAACTGTCGTCGTATACCTGTTTTCCCGTACGCATCGTGTAGTTTTGAATGGCCTGGTTAGTGCTGCAAATTGCTGGGTAGAGAACGTCATCCATATTTTCCGTGGACGTGGAGCTGCCACAGGGAAAAAGTGCAAATCCAGAATGGGCTGAATGTTGTTGCAACTGTTTCTCTCGTAACGGAAATTGTGACAAGCTCGCGACCCATGCGAGTAATCCACAAATGGAGAGCTCCAGAAGTCTAACTGAAAACTCCCATCCCCACCAAAGCCATGGATATGGTGGTTCTCTTTCACGTACTCCAAAGATGCCATAAAGTTGAACGAAACCCATAAGTATGAATAGCAATGCGGTGGCAATGGTTGTAGTAATTGCAGTGCCAAGCGCCACGGTGGTTGGATCGCCTGCCACATGTGGACCTACCGACTTGTTGCTCGTCAGGTTTATCTGAGACCGCACTACTCGGTACACATACATGTAGCAAAGACCTAGAGTCACGCAGACCACGATATAGATACATTGGCAAACCAATGGGAAAATCCTTGTACCTCCGTAACCTAGCACGTGAGTTGATACATGCAGCGAGATGCAAAGGACGATATGGACCGTTGAATAGAGTGCTAAAGCCATTGGAGATAGAAATTTGTTGTTTAACGAAGGTGCTTCTGAGCATTTAGCCAGGTAAATGACGAGCGTGGCGAATGCTGTTGACAGCAATGGCGCAGGAAGGTACATTAACACTTGAGAGAGTGGTTCAGCCAATGATCTTCCTAAGTTATATGCATCGTAGAACAAATGAAAGCATCTGAATGTGCAGATGGTCGTCAATAAGAGATGGACAGTTAGAAAATAAGACTGCGTGAAAAGATTCGTAGCCTCGTTGAAGCGAACTATTTTATAGATGGAGTATAGGGCCATCAAAGTGAATGTAATAGCAGCGAAATAGACGTGAAGTGACCAAGCAATTCTCCAAGTTGACTCTAAAGGATGTGTATCCACTTGAGGCACATTGTGGTCATTATCAACTGGTCTCTTTGATGGAGCTGGTGGTTGGGGCTGAGGATATGGTAGCCGTTCCGCATCAACTATTTCAATCTGCTCAGTCTTTAATCCTTCATCATTTTTATGTTCTTCTTGTCTCCTCGTGTTGGGTAGATTCAAGATTGTCGGATAAGTAACAGATCTTGCAATTCCAGTAGTAGTTTTCATGGTAGTCGTAGTAGTGGTAGATCTTTGTGTAGTTGAAACTGCTGGAACTTCAATTAATGGAACTTTCGTCGACAATGGCTTCAATAAAACTTCCGGAATATCTTGTTTCCTTCCATTACTACCCGATAATATCCGAGAAATACTTGATGAATGAAGAGTGGGAAGATAATCATTACTGTTATTTTTTCTTTCAATTTCTTCAGTAGCTTCTTGAACTTTTTGCTCTTTGCTTGGAGTATTTAAAGCTTTATTACGTGTAGGAGGCTTTTCTGGCTGCTGGACAGAACTTTGAACTAAGTCTGGTGGTCTTATAGGTATTCTCTCATGTGCTGTCGGCATGAGACTTGGCCGTGGAATAGGTCTTCTCACGCCTGAGTGCGACTCGGAGTTTGTTCCCCGAAGAGTTGGCTTGTTAGCAAAAGGATTTAGATACTCTGCAGGCAATGGAGGCGTGAAAGAAGCTCTAGAGGGTGGCGCGTATGATGGCATCTCTCTGTATGCTGGTGACATTGTGACTCGAGATATTGGATACCTGAATGACGGCACTGGAGGTGTTGTTGTTGTTGTTAAAGGTGATGGAACTGTTGATAATGTTGTGCTAGCTGATACTTGAGCTTCATAAGCTGGAACACTTCGTTTCGTTGTCGCTGAACTATGTGCTACTTTATTAAATATTGCAGCGATATTTTTCTCCAACGCTGTTTGGTCCAGGTTGAATACTGGACTGTTAGGTCCTCCGTCACTCGATCCATGTGTCAGCTGAGTGAAAAGGAGAAGCAGGATAACCTGCGTTATCATTCTTCTTGTCCTTACAATCTCCATCATTTTTTCACAGTCAACAGTCGTCTATCTGTCTCATCACAATTTATATTTTATATCCCCCTGCTGGTTGTTTTTAATCCTTTTATTAAATTTTATTATTTCGTTTAGAATATTTTCTTCTTTATATCAAGTAAAAACGATAAATGAACTTAAGGACACTTGACGGGAAGGAATACACTTTTCTTTTATTTTTAAGTTTATTTTATAGCTATTTTATATTTCCCTTTTTTACTTGGCTCGATCGATATACTTGCCCCGGAAATAGTGGCAAAGTAAAAACGTCTTTACGACGCGACAAAACTTAGTTTTCAAAGTAGTATCGCTTCGGTTTCGAACTTTCTTTAAACTTCTACTGGTCCGTTAACTTGTTTCTTCTGCGTATTACACTTTGCGTTGCTCTTTTTTTATATTATTTTATTTTATCTCACAACACTGCAGTAAAGAGCAACAGCCACTGTATTTCACAGTTTATTACTGACCGGGAAAGCACGAAAACTTTTCTCACAGCACAACAATCGGTAGTAATTAATAATGAAAATAATAAATAAAAGTTTTAAATTTTTTATACTAAGATTGTCACTGGAATTCACCACTATTGCACTATCGAACAAACTGTTGGTTCGACAATTGAGACGAACGTGCGGTTTAAATTCTCTCTTGTTGGACAATTTAACTTTTTGTTGACGTCAAACTGTATTCAGGAAGTTCCTTTAGTTACTCCACTTGACCACTCGAATCTCTTTCCACCACCTCTGTGATTGCCGAGTGTACTTAGGTAGAAGTTAAGATAAAGAACAATGGAATTTAACAAATTTGCAAGATATTTCATGCAAACTTCCTTATTGAATAGTTAACCATTATTTTAATTGATTTATCTTCATTAAATCCAGCGATCCAAGAGTATTTAGCTTTCCAAATCGATGATTGATCGTCCAAAGTTTTTAAATCCTATAACAACAGAAGAGAAAAAATTTTTATTAAAAATATGGAAATTTCTGAATTAAAAGTGAAACAAAAAAAAGTGAAAAATGGAAATAAATAAATCTCACATTGTTTTTAGCTGCGAGAGGAAGTACCTGCGAATTTACATAACTCGTATATATTCGACTATAAGATAATAATCAAACAAGCTGTCTTTCATAACCGGAAGTAGGTCAGATAGACGATAGTGATAACAAACCAGCGAAAAGGCTTACTCTCTCGCTTATACACATGGATTTGCGTACATTTGCATCTAAATAGGATAAAAAAAACGGCTGTCCACGAGAATGACTGAATGTTTAATGGGGATTAAACAGATTACCGAAGTATACTTTAGCAAGAGTGGCGTCTGTGGTTCTTTTGAGATTAAAAACAAAGATGTACAAACTGATGTTAAATGCTTGTTTATACTTGTAGGTAACAAGTGAATGTAAACAATGTCTTGTATTCCTGATGACACATGATCTACTGCTACTTTTTTCCCGTTTTGATAAATTTAAAGGAACTCTTACGAGAAAAATTACAATTTCGAAAAAAATTGTACACTTGATTTCTATCAACTAGACCTTTATTGATCCAAACCAACCTGAATATTTTATTAAATTAATTTTAAAAGAGCTGTGTTCGAGAGAAACTAATTTGTTATTAACAAAAAAATGTATTGATCTGCTGTCAAATAGATCTCAATAACGTTTTTTATTAACTTTGCATTTGACAATCATTTTTTTTTTTTAATTTCAGTAAAAGTATTTTAAAAAATTATATCAAAATTTTTACTATATAGAAAATTAAGAAAACTCCTTTAAAGTCACAATTAATTTCACTACTTTACTTAATTTTTGAGGAAGATAAAGAAACAAGTAAACATAGTAGTGAATGGAAATAATGATAATGATAGTAATAACAAAAATACTTACTCTAATCCTTCGTCGGTACTCTAAACGTTCCATCTCTCATCGAACGTCGCCAAAAATGTTTGCGTTGGCGTTGACATACTCAAGTGGATTGAAATCTTGAGATCGACGAGGTTGTACAATAGACTGATTGTAATGGATCCAAAGGGTAATCCGTTTATCCTCAATGTTGATTACATTTCGGTTGTTCGACGGTTCTTTCTGTCATGACCGAAGAATCAACGATGAAGGATGGAGTGATGTAGGGATAAAAGATATTTACGTTTCGTCGAAGGCTTCTCGATCTAATTCACAAGAAATTTAAGCCTCACATTCGTATGAGGCTTCCCACGTCCAGTGATGATTCTTGAACATTTTAGATGGGTCAATATCTGCAACAAAAAAAACACTCCTATAAAAAATTGCTTCTTTTTTTTTATTGCATTCTGAAATGAATGCCATTAAAGTAGAAGCAATCAGATGAGAATAATAATAGAAATGGAATAGATGGTTGGAATATAAAAATTTATCTTGAATCTGCAGAAAACTCTTTTAGAGAAAATGAATAATGTCATACACGACCATAGTAATTACTATAAAGTTGGTAAAACAATACTTCAATAGTATACTGGAAGGTACAAGCATCTTCCTTCCAACTAGAATGACCTTTTGTGTGGCAAGAAAAATGTGTAACCAGATGATCATGGCACTTCATTAGCAAAAAGCTTTTACTAGCGCAACTGACTCGAGAGTATCCACTTTATATAGCTTTTATATAGTATAAAAATAGTCAGGTCTGAGAGCTTTCAAAATTTTTCTCAAGCTCGACTCTACTTTCTCTTTTGTCAGGGCTTTTTTTTCTCTCTATAAAACTCATTATTTTAGCATTACTCTTTATCAATTTCGAGAATTGACATTAAAGAGAGGTAACTACCAGCTTGGAAAAATATTTTCAAGCACTCAGTACCTATATCCAAAAATGGACTTTTAATTAATTTTAGGAAAGGTATTTAGATGTCAGAATTGAAAGTTGTCCGTTGTAAAATAATGACTATTGACTTTTATTTATTTTTTCAAGAAGTTTAAAATTATGAGAGAGAGAGAGAGAGTAAAAATTGATGGTTATATTGAATATTTTAAATCAAGAGCTTTCGCACTTTATTTATTTTCTTATAATATTAATATCTCATGAATAAAGAGCTACAATACTATTAGAAGAATAATGATTGAGTTTTTTAGAAAAATACTAAAAGAATGAAAAAACGTTTTGGTTATTCAAACAATAGTTGTTAATGAATAAATAATTTATGTTGGTAAACAAAGGTTTTATTCTAATTAAATGAGTAAATAAAAATGAGATATTAATATTAAGAAGAAATAATTAAAATATTTTTTACTAGAAAAAAAAAAATCACAAAGAATAATTAAATTAAACTAATGAAGTGTAGAGTAATTTGAACAATCGTGGAAAAGTTTTATTTTAATCCAGCGAGTTCCACACACTCTAATTACCACTCCACTGTGATGAAAACACATCAGAATGGTGAATAAAATAATTATCAATTTTAAAAATATTTTAACTATCCATATAAAAATATTCTGACTAAAATAATACTATCCAAAGTTAAAATGTTACCAGTCGAGAATTGAATTGAATTCAATATTCATAAATTAATGATTAATATAAAATCGTCGAATGTGGGAGAAGTAGTCGATAGTTTTTGGGTATTTTTTTTAATTTAAATTTATCAATTTGTCAATTAATGTCAGGTGAGAGACACATACAAGTTTTTGAATTCAAAAGTTACTCGATAGTATCCTCCTGTCTGATTTATCTATTTTTACGGGATGCCACCCGCTGTGTGTTCGGGTTAACGATTCTCTCTGGGGTTTCCGATGGAAAACGGAAGAGAGATTGGCGCCAGGCAATAAATAGAAATTTCCCTGGTGGCGGATCATTCGGAAATGGAATGAACAACAGCTACTTTTCCAAGAGATTGTTAAGATTCCATCTTAAAATATAGATATAAATAATTCGAGTTCTTTCATTTTTTCCAGCAGACACAATTGCTAAGTCAAGTCAACCTTGAAGCTCAAATATTGCCAATCAATTTCTTGCTTTCAATTTCAGGGTAATGAGACTTGGCCGAGTAGAAATATCACTATTTGATGAAGAAAATTGTAACTTTATGTCTTAATCAAAAGATTTAGTTTTTTTTTTTCATTGAGATTGAAAAATTACTAATAAAAAAATTCATTAGTGTTTTGATATTAAAAATTATATATATGTCTTAAAAATTAATTAAAGTTTTTAATTTGAAAAATTAATTTTGTTCTAAATATAATTTCTGATTGTTGAAAATTCATCATGTAAAAATACTAGCACATCTTTTTGCAAAAGAAGTTAATGTTTGTTCACCCCTCAAGCGTTTATTAATTTACTACTCCTAAACTACAAACGAATGAAAATTTTTTGAATTGAAAAGGCAGATTCAACTGACAAAAATAAAAAAAAATTTCAAATATATAACACACACCTTTATGCTGGCAAAGATTGTGAAACAATCAAAGAAACATCCACTTAAAGAAGTACTTTGTTTTGAATTAATGAATGTACCCTAGATTTAATCCTTTGTAGTTAATTTATATAAAGAGAATAAGTTTAAGTGAATGAAGCAAATAAGATCAAAAAATAATACAGTAAATTTCAATTATACAATTACTTCCTAGATGATATAAAATGAATAAGAGATTGTGAGTAATAGGAGGTTACCGTTATTCTTCTTCTCAAATAATTACGCGACGTTAATGATAGTTGGTTGAGTGTAGTTATATACATATACATACACAAGATTCATTAAAAAAATTTATACAACAGTTATTACTTACATAAATACACCGCAAAGACATTCAAGATGGAATAACTCTTGTGGTCAAATAATTTTCTCTTACTCTAAAACTGTGTAATTAATTTGATCAGAATAAACGTTTTTTATCTTCTTTTCTTCCGTCGTTTTAGTTCGCGAGAGTTTTTTAACAGTCTGCATTGATGAAAGAGTTTTAATAAAGTCTTGTGGATCTACGAAACTCGGCCGCAAGTAAAGAGAAAGAATAAAAAGAAGAAGAAAAGGTAAAAAACAAGGAAAGTTGATATAAAAGAAGAAGAAGAGACCGAAAATCGTGCCGACGTAGAGTATCAAGCAACGTCGGAACGCCTTAGCTTACTCGTTGTTACTGCAAAAACCCGCTACGACCAGAGAGAAGCCGCCACAGCAGTTCGTTGGATTGTTCCATCCTGGCATTTAACTTGAGTACAAAAAGCATCAGGAAAGATTGGGTTTTGTCGCGCGGATGAAGCGCATCCTGCCGATCCTTCAATTCCCACAAAATTCGCAACGCCCTAAACTTTTACTGACTGTACTCTGTCGAGGAGTCTTTCTTTTAGTTTGATGCCGTGTCTCATTGCTTATTTTAACTAGCTGATGCTGTACTGTTGTACTCTATACTTTGATCAGAACATTTTTTTGGTTGGGTTTGTAATAAAACCTCTACTTGCACCAGGAATTTATTCATTTGATTTTTTTTTTTTTTTTTATATATTTTTTCAAGATGATCAAAAAGCTTATTTATTCCAGGAAAAATTTATTACAATAGTTTAATTAATTTTGAATGATTGGTTACAATTTTAAGAATAAATTCTTAAATACCTATTTATTTAATAAAAAAAGTATAGTTAAGCTAATTTGTTGAATTAGATTGAAATAAAACCAATGAAAACAAAGGTAACATCGACAAATAAATGATTGTTGAAATGGTGTTGGTTTAATTACCAAGTGCGGAATTTTGAAAATCCATTTCCAATATCACTGGGATAAGTATCAATACATATTGGATATTCTCACGAGCTTCGTTTTCCTTTTGGATCACCTTCGATCTCAGCTGCCTCTCTGGTGTATCCATCAGCAAAGTGTACCTGAGAGTAACAGGGTCTGTGTGTACATGGCAAGCAACGGTACTGCTTGTCCACACGTTCATCACGGCTGCTGATCCATCTCAAGTCCACGCTTAAATTAAATAGGTAGAGCAAAAACTCACTATTTGTTATTGGATTTAGTAGAGGCCGCGCGAAAGGATCAAATCGTTATTCTCACGAAATTAGTTTTACCTCCACCCACTTGATTAAATTCCCAATACACTTTTAACATAAAAACGATAAAATTTAATTCAATTTATTTTTCTTCCAGTTAAGTAAATTTGATTGATCAATTTTTTGGCTTGCTTTTGTCGTTAATCCAATAAAGAAGCCGGAGGACTATGGCAAATAGGTAATGAAAAAAGACAAATGGATGGTACGAAATTCTATATAGATCATGTGCGTAACTTAAATTTTAGCCTGGTATGCCAAGCAACCAACCCTCTTTTCTGACTGGATGTGGCCTGGGGCAAATCAACTTCCCATTTCTCGTTCCAATCAAGCGCAGCTGGCGTAGGCTTCAACCCCCTTTAAGGCCCGGGGCACATCGACATACGACATACGGAAAGAAAACGCTCGATTGAACGGAGCAATAGTCTACTCTGCTTCTCCACTTGTGTACTATGCTACCAACACCCTACACTAAGAGAACTAATTCCCTTGGTAAGATGATCCTCAGGCTGTCTTCACTAGGCTTCTTTTCCTTTTAGGTACTTAGCTGACAACTTCTTTCTTTCATGTTTTTAGACTCTTCAATGACGTCTAGAATATACACTGTCTTGGTCAAAGCATTACTCCAATTACAGCCGTAAGGTAGCTTGGCTTGTGAATGTTTCATTCACTTTTTCATGAAATTTAAACCTCCTCACGAAATCATCCTAGTTTAGAACTAGATACATTCATGTTTTTTATCATTGACAACAATGGCAGGAGAATGAATTGATAATTCAATTGAATTATCATTGAAGTCAATTTCATTTTATCAGTTTTCATCATTGATTTTTAATGTTCCTCAGTTAATTACTTTGTTTTTATGGCCATATGAAATTAATAGAAAATTGGATAAATAACTTATAAATAAAAACAATGCCGTCAATAAATTAAAAATTGGATCAAATTTAATCAATAAACTTCAATTACGTGTCTTTGTTGACAATTTTAGAACAAAGCTCTGAAAATCAAGTGTTATCAACCAATTTAGCTTGAATCAAATAAAAATTGACAAAAGTGCTCTCCTTAACATCGATTAAAACAACTCATCGGTAATAAAACAAAAAAAAAACATGATAGTGCTGACATATCTTTTCTCCGCAGTATTTTTCTCATGAATATCAAATGCTAAATTGCCTGATTCAATGAATTTATCATTTAATAGTGAATTTTTTTTTTATTATTAATTCAGTAAGTTCGAATAATAATTCAAGAATTCCTTGGCAAGCAGTCAGTACCAGGCTAATCGCGTTGGTTGATCAAGGTAGAAGATAGCCCCCAAGCAAACGTAGGCGTATATTCATACATGTATAGGGACCCCACAAATTCTATTGCGTAGGCGATGACACATTGATGTGTCATCACAATTAACTATGATAAGTGCGTACACAAAGTACCATTAAATTTAACGTCGTCACTGGTAGGTGTTCTACAACAGATTAGTCCAAGTTTCAAATATGTCCATTAGTGACAGAAATTTCTACTAATCGATTCGCTAGATATTAAACATTAATCTCAACTTTATAAGTACCTTACAATATAACTCCGACTAATCCTAGTCAGTGTGATGGTAACTTAACTTTTCATATTAAGGAAGTCAAATATCCTGGGAAAATTTCTCAAGTTCCGATCCAATGAAGAAAACCTTCAAGATTAAAGTCTTAACTATAATTCAACCACCAAAAGATCAGTAGAACTCAATCTTCTGAACGTGCGTCACGTTCTGGGTTAACTTGCTACCAGGCCAATCGAACTGTTTAAATCGATCCCAAGGGTGTCACGTGAATTTCTCAACTACAAGGCTTCGGGTCAATGAAAGAAGATACGCTTCTGTATACCAATATTTCTCTCCCTGCTGCCCCTTTTTTCCTACTGATTCTACACCGAGAATATAACTACATTTATTCTGCTCCAAAATCAAAGCTGCTATTCTACCAGAAAGCAGATATAGTATTGCTATTTTATTGCCAGATGGCAAGCTAATTTATTGTATTTATGAATTGTTGCGTTCATTGTCGACATTTAAATTGAGAAGAAAGATTTAATAACTTGTCTAGTCATGAGAATATCAAAAATCTCATTTAAAGTATACTTCTCAGGAACAGTTACATTCAAATGTTGGAGAATAATCATTTTTAATTTTTATCATGTTATACTATAATGGTTAGTTTAGGCTTCAGGGGAAATGAAAGGTAAACTTTAAGGTGAAATACCGTTTAGAGTTATTAATAATAAATAAATGTTTTTTTTTTGTCATAAGTGATAAATTATTTAAGTCTTGTTGGTACATAATGAAGAGTGAGTATCTTTTGTTGGTGAGAGAAAAATTAATTTATTGTTTGAAAATTAGAGATTCAAGTTTGATAAAATAACTTGGTTTTAATCATTCTGGAGAATTTCAAGGATAAAGTAAAGACTTGTTACAAGGTTTAGTCCTCTTTGTTCTTGCTCATTGTTATTATAATTTTTAGGATAAATTTAGCTGCTTGGAGATTTATTTGATCAGGGAATTTTGAACGTACTGAACATAATTTTAGAATTTATTTAAGGATGAGTGCATGTTGGTGAACTCTACGAGGAGTTTGAGAGTTATGTGATATCAAACAAAAGAACGAGCAAGCTAATTAATTAATTAATTATTATAAACAATAAATGAAATGAAAATAGGATAGCAAAGTTTTTTTTTAAATAGAAGCTTTTATATTATTTAAAAAATCCATCTGCTCGTTAAAACTCTAGCACACTTTATTTATCTACTTCTATAAAATGACCCAATTATCTCAATAGCTTGAGCTAATAAAAGGATTAGAGAAACCATTACATGATAAGTCTTAAAAATTGCATAAGAGCTTTTCTTAGAGTACCACATTGAAAAAAAAATACACTTGTACTGTGTATAAATAAAAAAATGGATCGAATGTAGTTTTAAAAAAAAAACATCTTTTTAATCCAAGTTCATTTTTAACGATATTAAATTTTTAAATTTATCACTTTTTCACATTTTTATAAAAATTTATTTTTACACCAAAGAAGATAAATAATTAATTTTTGTATTCTTTTTTTAAAATTCAATCAAATTATCTGTCGAAATATTTTTCTTCTCTTAAACAGTAGTTTTAGTATAAAAGGCGAATATTTGACAGCAAAAATAAAAAAGGAAATAAAAAGAATAGATATATGAATTTTATGGTGCCATGAAATCTGCAAGAGAATGTCGCGAAAAAGTGATATTGCTAGTAGAATGGTTTTTCGATCACCTGGTATGATTAGATAACATAATGCATTTTTAAATATAACACTATTTCGTTTAAGTGAATTACTTTCTGATGGCACAGTGATACCAATATCGTATTCTAAACACAACTGATAGCTAAGTAAATTATGTTGTGGCCTCAGTGACGAGGTTTACAGGTTTGATTCTAATCGACCTGGTTAACGAGCTGTGTTTCTTTGATCCTCGCCCACTGAGTAGGTGACAAGAAAAGCTGTAACAAATGCTAACACCCGGCAAAAAGATAAATAACGCTACTGCTGTGGTTTTTTTCACGTTAATTTTGCAATGTGAAATCTTGTAATCAATCTTTTGAGCTCGCTTGCCACATAAATATTTCTGTTTTAGGGGAAAAAAACGTGGAATGAAATTACTTGACTTTTGACAAATCTAGACCAGATCTTAAATTATCACCTCTACATTAAAAAAATTTCATTAACAACCATCAACTAAATTATTTCATTTTTTATTTAATATCTAATGTATAGAAATATTTAAAAAACGGTTTTTATTTTTATACAAGTATTATTAATGCTCTATTTATTTGTTAAATGTTTTTGTTTCTAAAATGATGTAAGGAGTTTTTTTATTGCAATTTCAAAGAAAAATCATTTGCAATATTTAAATTATTATTCATAATATTGACATTGCTATTTAAATTATTTATAAATTATTTCAAAATCAAAGTATTAAATGTTTATTTAATATAACATGTTTGTTTGAATAACGAAAAAATATTGACCAGTCAAAGGCAATATTTCATCTTGATTCGAGAGGAAAAATAGTGATAATATTAAAGTGGCATTTTGTAGTTGGGAAAATAAAAAGTTGAAAGACGGTGAATTGCTACGGTCTACTTCCATTTGAATCAGAGGAAGAATTAAAGAACACTCGGAGTTACGGAAACTGTCGAGTACAAAAGAGAAGGTAGAAGAGAGAGGGAGAATCGTGTGCACCATACGGGAGGAATGGCATTCAATTTTGAATTCTTATTTCGTGTCCCACTTTATTCGGAAGTAAAGCTTGGGACGTTGAGTTGTGTGTTGGAGAGATGAATCGATGCGCCAGTTGCTTGCATGGCGTACATACTCTACTTAGGTAATGTTGACGTTCAACCCATGAGGCGGTGCTAGGTCTCATACTATGAATGAAGAAGTGGCATGAGAAGTAATCAAGGGTCTGAACAGCAAATCGTTGTACCTTCCATTTGGGTTAGCAGTTGAAATGCCGTGGGGATGATCAGACACAGAAGAGGTGGTGCCGCCCATTGTGACAAATGAGCTGAGGTGTGTCTCTCAAAAATTCAATTCATTTCAGACGAAGAAGTTGCTTCTATATACGACATTAAGTTACATTTTAAAATATTTCTCTTATGTAAAGGGTCTTCTTCTTCGTCTTCTTTGGGGTGTATGGTTTTTGCTATTTTCGTTTCACGTAAAGTGGGACAACGCCTGAGAAAAATGGCGGAAACAAAAAATTAAGTAGTGGGAATTTGTATCTAAGATTTATACTGAACCCATGCTCTCAAATGTACGAACAAGAAATATCGGGTTTCAGCTATACGAAAAAAAATTAAAAAGATAAAACAGCGGATGTAAGTTTTTTTACTATTCCAATAAATTATTTAAGACAATACAAAGTTGTAAAAATAAAAATCTTTCGTAAATTTTCTACAGTTAAATTAATTCTCTTTCAACCATGATTTCTTCTGTCTTCATGTTTTGACATTTAACGAAAATTTTTAAATTCCTCAACGTATAAAGTGGAAATATTATTATTTTCACAGAAGCACGAGGAAAGTAGAAGACTGATGAATACATTTTTTCTTGAGAAAACAATCGATTTCACTTGGATAAATATTTTTGTTAGTCGGTTAATATTTTGATTTGGGAAAAAGTCGATTTTCATGTAAATAAACATGAGCTATTTATTCTATCAAGGGAAATTTGTCAGATAATTTTAGGTGAGAGAATGTGAAAAAGATGATAGATAAAAAGATTGAAATGTGATAAAGTATTTCCTTGTTGAAAAATTCGTTAGTCATGATCGAAAATGATCTTTTTTGAGTGTAAATAACCACGTGAGAGAGGTAGAAAAGGGACGTCAAGCGTGTAGTATGGATGGTTAACGCATCAAATTTATCTCGAATGGTATCCCTGAGTAGGTCGATAACCTCATGTATTACTCAAGCTAGACATATTCCGGCAGTTTGATATAATTCATTTGTAAATTGTGTTATATTAGATTAGATCTCGTTTAATTCTGGATTCTACTGAGTAGAAAATGTATACAAGATAATCACGGTAAACCTCCAATGCCTACTTCAATTCTCAGAACAAAAACATCCCGATTTGTCTCTTGTGTGTATTTCACAGACGTTTCTTCTCTTATTGGAGTAAAATGTAGCTGCATCAGTGGAAACATGTCTAGTAAAGATGCTCCGAGCTGTTGTTGTGTCAGACAATACCAGAGAAAACTCTGGAGACACGTATTCACAAAATTAGAATTAGACACAAAGTCAAGAATGATTGCAGATTCTCTGCACCTTGTTTTCATGTTATTTTTTTCTCGCCTGCCCATTATAGAACTCTCATGTTCATTAAACCTTTCAAATATAATATTACTCTCAGCATACTAATGGGGCTTTGCTTTTGGCGGACGAGTAGAATAGTTGGAAACTATTTGTTTTTGTTGCTTCAAGAACTCGTTTGGATATTCAATTTTTTATTTATTTTTTTTTTTTTATATATAAAACTATTGTTTTCATCATTTTCCTTTTTATTTTTTTAGTACAAAAATATTAAAATTAGATGATAAAAATAAAATATTCGTTGTTTTTTTTTTGTTTACTCCAAAAATGTTTGAACCTTTTTTATTTGATTTTAAAAATTTTTTTAGCTCTATTGATATTTTTAGAGAACATTGTGAAACATGTAGTGAGCTTTAGAATGAATGAAATTAACAATAGGCTAATTTATTTAAAAATTAATATTAAATTGGAGCAATGTTTTTTTTTTTTTTTAAACTCTATAGAAACAAAATAAATTGGCAAAGTTATCTAGGCACTTAAAAAATTTCAAACAACAATATCTAAACGGCAATTTAGGAATTTTATGGCTGTCTGGCGCAGAATGAAGCCGTGTCATTGGGATATTAAAAAGTATTAGTTAAAGACAGAAATCATAACTCGGACAGTTGAAATCAATGGTTCCAAAGGAATTTCTTCTCGTCGTTATTTACCGAAATTGGTTAGCTGCTGTTACGATTAGAAGCATTTACTCAAAGCCTGAAATTAGAGAAACTCTTGTAACATGGCAAGGGACTGCTTTTATTTGGGAATTTGTCTCTCTCCACTCTATGTTACTATTGGTTACCGCCGCCAGCAGCCCCTAACTATTCAGTCAGCTTGGGTTATTTACAGAAATAAAATTGAGTAGAGAAGCAATCGAAACAGTTTGAAAGAAACGAAGAATTACAGAAACTCTCAAATGTTTGACTACTCTATATTTTAGGATCATTCTTGAATCTGATTGATGTTTAAATATTAACCTTCTTCAGGTATTAAAATTTGTGCCAACTGCAAACAAATAACTAAAATTGCATAGACACTTTGATAACAGTGTTGGATTGCAAACATTTTTAGACGCAGTTTAGAAACTCTTGTCTTTTAGGAGAAAATTATGCCACAAAATGCTCATAAAAATACACCCTAGGATAATTTCAGCACTGAAAATAACAGAGGGTTGGAAGAATTATTCATTTATTGCTGGAGATTAGTTTTTTTTGGTGTCAAAATGTGCTTCTAAGAGAAGTCATAACTTTTCTTCGCTTACGAAAGTGCAGAAGTATCAACGGTATTGCATTATTAAATATTTATATTTAAATAATGAATATTTTTTTTTAAACATCAGATTTTTCATTAGAATTTATTTTTTTAAAATGTTTTTAATTGAATGAAAATAATGAGATGAAAAAAATTTTTCAGAGTGTAAATGTAAACATATTTTTGTTAATAAAATCTGCTTTATAATTTTTTGAAATATTCAACAGCGTAGAATTGTATAAATTGAAAAAAAGTAAAAAGTATGATAAGCTTGTTACAACGAAGAAATTCTGTCCGAGTATATTTACTGTGAGTAGAAAAAATGAAAAACAAGAGAACATTAATTAAAAATTCTTCTTTTACTTCTCAGTGTGACTTTAAATATTCATATGAAATCACAAGAAAACAAAATTTCAAGAATAAATTCACATTGAACAAACAACTACAACTCTAGGACATTTCAGCATAAAAAATTACTCCTTTTGTTTCAAGAAACAAAGAGCTTAGTTATAAAAATCTTGATGAATTAATAACAAATCATAAAAACAACTTGGATGATAATTTTTCACTTTATCAAACATAGAGAATAAATAGCAAAAGTTTTGCAAGAAGCCATAAAAAAGGCCTGAGCTAATTGAACTAAATCTCTAGAGAAATTATTTTTAGACACCATTAATAACATCAAAAAAAAAATGAAAATAAATAAATCTTGTACAAATAGTAGAGAGAACTGAATCACCAGGTATTTTTATCAATAGTATAATTATCAATGTAAATAAAAAATGAATGAATGGATTGATGAGTAAAGTGGAAAGTGTGAAAGGGAGTATGTCGGTTCGTTTGTTTTGTTCTCTCATGAGAGGTGCCTTAATTGAATACGGCTTTGTAATTGAATGTCTTCAGCCTGGCGCGTTAATGTTCATGCAGTCTGGCCTCGGTTGCATTACAACGCCCCTTAATTGCCACGTTGTAGGGTAAAACTGCTGAGGGAAAATTACTTGTATGAACGTTGGTAAGAGGTTGTCACCAAATGACTGCTGTTTGCCTCAACATACCTCTCATCTTAAAATTCAAATTATAGATTACATTATTTCCGAACATAACTAATCTCCTGACACAAGGATATACGTATGATTGATCATACTGACATTATTGCTACTCACAAATTTTTACAGCAAAATTTTTCTTCAAATCCAATCGAATATAGAACAGTTCGATAATTAAATGTCTTGGATGGATGTTCGCGCGTCTGCTCGTGCGAATATTGGAACCATGGCTCTTGCGTAATTGTGCTGTCGATTGGAAACGAGAACGTCACTCTTGGAATATCTATTTCTCTCCTCTCTGTGAGAAAGTCTCTTTGAATATTTTTAACAGGCATTCAATTGGAAATGATAGAATTTACTGCACATAATTTAGACTAAATAGACACATCAAGAAGTTTGACAGATGAAATAGTCCACTTCGTAACGAATATAAAACACCCAACTGAATATTTATGATTCCATTATTTCTATCAATTCACCAAACCTGTCAATAACAGCCTCCAAAAATTTTGTTTTAAATTTTTGTCACGGATAAATTCTAGGTATCTATGTTGATATGGATTTATTTTTTACGTTTCACTACATATTGATTTAACATGTTTACAAATACTAAATAAATACTACCAAAAAATTCCAACACGAAAATTGTTTTGATAAAAAAAACAACCTTTCCAATCAATGCTCTTTAAAACGTCTATTTAACTCGTGTAAAAACTTCTTACACGTTTTATTGAGTAATCCTATTGCATTCGATAAAATTGAAACATCTACTCTGAAAACTCTGAAGAAACTCCATCACGTTGTACTGAATTATCGGATGAAATGTTGATGCTATTATTTCGAAAAATTCATCGTTGAACATGATACATTGAGTTGCGAAATTATAATTGGCTTAATTGAGATTCTTTATGGCATTAGTGATATTTTTTTTTTTAATTTTTAAATTGTTATTGTCAATATTATAATAAATCGATAAGGGAATAAATTATTTTAAATATTTTGAAAACGGAATTGGTAATGATTTGTAAATATATAATTTTTGTAGTGAAGAAGAAACAAATTAATTAATATGAAATAATTTAATCTATGAGATTAAATAGATAATTGTTCAAATAAATGTATGATCAATTCAAACAGAAAAATGTTTTATGATCATAATTATCTAATCAAATGCTTTTAATAAAAATAATTACCATTAAAAAGGTGTATCAATCAATTATTCAGCTACAATTAAATTATTAATATTAATCCTCCTTGATGATTTTATTTTATTATAATCTAATAGTGCACATTGTATTCAATTATTGCAACACAACAAAGTTTTATCAGTAATTATCATCTTCACACCAAGTTTTATTCATTTGTCAGAAAAAAAAAGATCCCTCATCATAGATGTACGTTTTTTTATTTAAATAAAATTGAATAGCTCTCTAGAATGAATAGTTCATTAATGATGATCCTTAAAAGTCTGGATAATTTTTCCATGACTGCAATATCTCATCAGCGAAGTAATTCAAGCTGGCAACATGAAACAAGCATCGTCAATTCCTCGTCTCTTATTCGTGTGATAGTAATCGATTTTTTTTTCTCTCATCTCTAGCTGGAAAATTTCGAAATCGTTCCAGTCACAGCCTCCATGACAGAGCAATTACACAGGAGCTGTCGCGGCAGTTGTATATGTAACAGCAGGCAACAGCTTTACAGTGAGTGGAGTCGTGTATGAACAGTGGAGCTTGAAACAGCTCTACCTCTAGAGATTCTGAAGAATCGTTGCCTTCAGGGTGTGTGTCACCATTGTCAGGGTGCATTGCAAAGAGAACGAAAGACATAACAGTGAGGGAAACAGAGAGAAACACTAGCTGAAACGTCACGTTTACCTAGTTCTCTATTCTCCGTTGCTAGTGTGGCGTTTTAATTACAGAGACCTGACCCTCGGATCGACGATAGGTTTGTGTATTGAATATACATTCGATTACTGTAGCTCGATTACGAATTGGACCAATTTGTTGGTAACTGAACTGGAATTATAGTTGAGTACTTCATCTATTATATGATCCTATTTGATATTCAATTGGAATATTGCTCATGTTTATTCGTGTTTATTTGTAGTTTCAGCTTGCAAAATATGAAAAATATGACAATTTAATGAAAAATAGCATGTGTAGTTCATTTTCTGTTTGTTTCCTATGCAATTTCGCTGCAAATTACTTTAGTTTTTCTCTATTTACTAATATCTCTCTGTGTAGCTCTGCATATTTGATAATAATAACCTAGTTATGAGAATTTAATTGGATGCAATCAAGAGTATTATTTATTTTAGGAATTCTTATTTGTTCGGGCATATTCTTTTATTAGATCAGGATTGTTGATGATCATTTTCATTGGGGGTCATAATCATGCTGGCAATTATAGAAGATGTTGATTGGAGACAAAATATTATTATTAATGATTATTAAGCATTGGAGTTTTTTTTTATAAATAATTCAATAATTGTTGCAATAATTTAAACGTGTTTCATTGTCTGAATGTACGGCTGTCTTTCTGTTTACCATAATGTAGTTACTGATATCAATGTTTCAACATTTTTTGTTTTCTTTCTATTATTGTAACGTATCATTATTATTGTTATTAATTATGATCTATTATACAAATTTTGATATCCTGTCATGTGCCATGATTTACATTATAAAAGACTCTCTAATTATTTCACAATAAAATTCTATTCAATAAACTATCGACTCCAACAACTCCAATAGATTCTATCATTTTTCTCATTCCAATATAAATCCCATTGATTAAACAACCATTATTTATTTCATCTCAATTCAGAACTTTTCTGTGCAAAATTTCATTTCAATACATGTAATAAAGTGCGTTGAATATTCAGAAACGTTTTATTCTAGGTCAACAGAAATATGAAATAGCACAAATATATTTATTCATTGTGTTATGATCTTTTTATTATTTGTAATAAAAATATTGCAATAAAAAATTCTTTTATTTATTTTTATATTTTCTTTCTTCTTCTTTACTATTTTTCTTTATACCAACATGCCGCATTCAATAATGTGTACATATATGTTAATAATAAGATGAAGAGACGTCCAACAACATCAGAAATCTTGCTCGTCATATGTGTTTCTATCTTTTACAATCCAACGAATGGATTCTTAATGAACGATGATGTTCAACTATTTTATCCACCTACCCTAAGGCAGAGAGTGTATTTCTCCTTAGTCATGTTCTCTTCTTTTCTAGCTATAAAAATCACACATCAACTTTATTATTTCTTTCATATAAAAAAGAACTCACCAAAAGTACCAACACCATATACATATTGATTGATGTAAGAGCAAAACAGAACAGGAAAAAAATTAATACAATCTATATTATTTAATTCTATAACGATTTATATTTTTTTTTATCATTCAAAGGAAAGCTATGTAAAAAGTAAAAGCAGATAATGGATAAAATAAATCAGTGTAAGTATGACGAATGTGAATTTAAAAAAAATGATATAAAAATTGATAAATGATTTGTTTTATTCATATATATATATATGAATAAAATTGTTCAAGGTTAAATTATCAAAAGTTTTCATTTGACGTGGTCATGAGTCATGTTAGAAGGATGCCTTTGAGCTTAACAAAAGAAGTGTAGGATGGTATGCTGGAATACCTCTGTATCTAAGGTGTATCACAAGAGCTTCTAATTAAATGTCATGTTTAAGTTCCACTTGAAAGTTCCAACTTCGTCATCATTTGAGTAAAATTCAACCTACATCTTCTTTGATTAATTGTGCTTATTTTTTATTTTTTTAAGAAATATTTCAACGTGAACTTAATAATAAATGGAGAATTCATTAAAATATTTATGCTGCATTGTTGGAAATAATTGGCATCAATTTAGGAAGCTTCATAGAATAAAAAATCTCGTTAACAATGCTGGATTATTATAGAATTCCAGATTAATTTATTTAAACGTTTATGGATTGTTGAAATGACTTGTTCTGATAAACTTATTATGATTGAAGACATGAAGTATCGATTTGAAGTGGGTATGTAAAATATTTAAGAGCATATTGTTAGATACTTCTCTAGGGAAACGAGAATGGCGAAGGTAAAGCCATTAAGTACGAATACGAAATAGAGCCCTCTTTACCTCTTGAGACAAAGTGGCTCTTATCGTTCTCTGATCTCAAAACCATTCTTAGTCTGTGGGCACGCGATGCCCGAGCTTTTGTAACAGTACTGTAGGCTATCTTTCATCGTGATTACGAAAAACTATTGCTACTGCAACCCCTTTACGCTGTCAAGAAGACAAATCAATTCGGAACGATATTAAAAAAATTGAAAGTTTGTCTAGTAAACAGAGTATGGACTAATATATGATTTATTACTCAAAACTTTCACTCTGTGATTCTCGAGATGATCGCTTAATAATAATTATGAATGTCATTCAGGCTTTATTCAACAATTTATCACGGTATTATGTCATGCATAAACTTACCAATATGCTGAAAGATGAGTTTTTATTTTTCAGTGCCAGATTTGGAAACTTCTCATTGTGTTGATGCTGTATTGGTGCAGGAGCTTTCCTGTAACAAATTTCATAATTTTTATTATGCAATTATTCTGAGAGTAATATTTTTATAGTTTTTTTTTTTAATTTAAATAACTGGTAAATAGGTCATGATAACATTAAATTTAATTAAAATTCTTTGAATTATATTTTTTATAAATTTACAACATATTTGTTTCAATCTTAAACTTTGTTTTAGTTTATAAACTTTTGTTAAAAAATATTATGGTTAATTAATACTTAATTTTTTAAAATTATTTTAATATTAATAATGAATAGTAGGAGAATATGATAGTTTGAGTTTGTTGGGTCATTAAAGAATAACAAAAACATTGTTAGTAATACATTGGGATGATATTCGCTTTAATCATTATTTGAATGTTCATTTGATGAGAATAATACGAGGTTATTGAGGCAAGTGTTAATCAGCAGACAAACACAATCCGGAAGGTATGAGATAGATGATCTACACTCATGACTTGATGAGATATCGTTAGCTGGTGTTTTAAAGGAGAACAATGGACCCAGCCAGAAGCGTCTAATTGCGAGGTGGAAAATTATAGCTAGTGAAAGACATTTAGGTAGATGACACTATATAATTAAGCCAAAGAACTTTCCTTTGATGATGTAGGCGTTACATTCAATTACAATCTCGTTAAGCTATTGGAATTTCTTAGTAGCTCGAAAGTTCTAAATGTTTTTTGGCATACTTTGAGAGTTCATTAACTATTTTTTTCTCTATCATTTCAACCAATTCACAAACTTGTCTACTAATATTTCCTTACTAACATTCTTACAATGAAACAAAAACCTTCATCACAGCATTTTTTTTTTAAATAAATGTTTTCTTTTAAGAATAACTTTAGATCACTGTTTCACAATAGATGAATGTGATTGTGTCTCACACAAAGGTTATTTAGAGTATTACTCAACTGATGGTTGACCTTTAAAAGTATTTTAGGTGATTAATTGATTGATTTAAAAGAATTTTAAAATTAATTTTATTGAAATCGTTGTTATAAAAAAAAAAATTCCAGCTTATATTTCATATCATTAACATAATAAATAATGAAACATTGAAATGTAGTTGAAAGAATAATTAATAACTGGACTTATAAATAAAATAGTTGAATTATTATACAATTATTTATTCAACATTTAAATTTATTTTAATTCAACGAAAATAAAGTTTTACTTATTTTTGGATGATTAATGAATTTTTAAGATACCATTAAACTCTAATAGAGCTTTAATAAATTTATTTATCATCATTATACATGTATTTGGCTTCTACGATGAAGTTAAATAGAAATCACATATCACCAAATCTTATTTATACTATATTAAAAGGATCTGTCACCAATACACCAATGTAATAATAATCATCCTGACATTCGATCAAAACAACTCTAATCATTATCCCAAAATCCCTCTAAGAATAAGCGAATATCTTTTCCCACAATTACTGATTCCGATCAACATAAGGATAAATAAATAAATGAATAAGGGGTGAAATAACACTCGAATGTGGGAAAATGAAATAAAATTTATTCCAATTGATAGTCGAGTCAGGACATTTACTGCTGACGGTAATGGTGAATGATTGAATTTATGTTTAGCCCTTTGAAGGAAAGTTTACTCCATGGAATGTTGGATTCCATATAGGGGAATTGTATTAATATCTGACAGATTTCTGCACAACAAACTGGGAACTTATAATCATGAACCAGTATCGCATGTCAACACTTGGATGACAGCTAAATAACCACCCGTGACTGGTTTCAGTCACAATATTCATGCTTCATCACTTCATCGATCATCCAGGCATCAATGACGCCCAAGGGATTAGACAAGCCGAAAAAGGGTGGATTCTCTTTAACTTCAGTCCTTGTTGTATATGTATATACATCTTGTCCTTTCTTGTCATGATTTTTAATCAGAAAAACTGTCATGAAAAATTCCTAAGCATTAACTTTATTGTCTGAGCTAAAGAAATTCAGTAGTTGAAATTTTTCACTATTATCAAACCTTCTAACACTTTAACTTCACCTGAATGACACTGATTATTTCTAATGGAATTTCCTACCTTTTTTTGAGTTTCATGAATAAAACAAATGAGTTTAAAACTCTAGAAATCCTGGGTTTTTTTAGAAAATTTGTTTAACGTCAAGAGCACCAGAAGCTCAAACTTGATTTCATTTGAGTAATAGTAGTCGTTAAAAATAAACACCGAAGTATTCTAAATGATTCTTCTTTTTTTTTAGATAAAGAAAAAAAAAATAGAATTAAATATTGAAGTTGTAAAAATATAAGGACTTTTATACTAGTCATTCAAATAAAAAAAAACTTCTAGTACAAATAATCTCTTTTATAACTTTCTTTTTTTGTGCATAGAATAAAAATTAGATTAAAACATTGAAATTTTAATGCTTCTTCATAAAGAGTTGTTAAATGTCAAGTATACACATATATATGAAAGGTTCAAAACTTGACGAATAAATTATTGTATTTGAAAAGAGAAGATGAAGAGTGAGAGAAAGTAAGTAAAAGAGTGAATTAAAAAGTTCACACTTTTTCTTTTCATATTCCAATTTGCCTCAAAGTTTGATTATATGTAGTTCACTTGAGTCCTTTTCCATGGATTTTCAACCTTAGATTCAATCTAGTAATGTTCTTTCGTACAAAGAAATTCCTCAACGAACCGAACCAAGCAATCAGTGTTAATGAAATTCTGCAGCAGCAAAGACTACAAGAGAGGGTGGCTCAGCTCATCAAGAATAATAATCACTAAGGGTTGCTAACCAACGAGGATTCGGAAGGCAGTACGAGTTAGTTTCTTGTCATCTCCTTTTCCTACTTTACTTTCAACTCTGCCTTTTCAGTTATCAGCCAACCAAGCTGCCTAAGAAGTGCAACTTAAAGAGTGTAATATTGACTGCACTTTCCAGCCTTGGAACAAACGAACGCAAAAGTAGTTCTGCTGGTTAGATCTTCCAAGAAACTTAACTGTTGTCAGTATTGCTGCGTACTAATTGCTTTAAAAAGAGGTAAATATAACGAAGAACGAGGAAGAGAAGAGTTGAAAAAAAGAAAGAGGAAAAAAAGCTAGTGATGGTGGTGCAGAAACTGTTGTAAAAAGTTTCTGCACCTGCATTCTTGCGCATCACTTAGAAATTCTGATTCTGTCCAGGTCAAGGGATTCCCTGGGGCCGTTTGAATCTCTGAATTGGACCGAACCGTTCGATGGAACATTGAGCACGTTTAAAAAAAGAATTGTAATCATTCCAACATTTTCTCACTGTACACCTTTCCTACTTGTTCTTTTACAAACATTCACACACAAAAGTCTAAGAAAACTTAGTTTTCCTTCAGCTGATTTCTCTAGTGCATTTAAATCGACGACTCTACTACTTTTGCGTGTTTGTGGTCGCTAAGAAGATTACCACAATTTAAAAAACCTGATGCACTTTCTAATCCTCCTCACGTATCTTCAAGCATATATTCCAGCAACCATGCTTTATAGAGATCTCGTTGAATATCGTAATGGCGTTTACCCTGAAAGGTGTAAGTTACGTTAGATGAATATATACTTCAACCACATACCCAAAGAGCAATTTCCAACCAAGCAAATATGAGTTCCATCAGCCTCATATAACTTGATGGAATACAGGAATATGTATATAGATATATTGTTGTTGAAACGTCACGCGTATGCATCTATACCTGAAACTCTCTTGCTTGCTGGAAACTTTTCGTTTGTCTGCCAGTGCTCCATTTACTTTCTCAATTCGATTCTCTAACTACATGGAAAGCAACTTAATACTCTGTTACGTTACTTGAAGCATGAGATTGCCAAAGAAAAAAACGACCATCAACTACATCTTTTCTCTATAAGTTATAAAATTAGACAGTACTTGTATTATTCAGAACAACGTAATTCACATCTTTGTCATATTCGTTGTCAAATTTGTTTCTTTAAACCAGCATCATAAGCATATAGGATGCTTACTTAACTGTACTGTTAAAAGTTCATTCCAAGTTTCATGTACCTTCATATAACTCTGATGAGATATTTAAATTAATAAGTTAGTGGTTCATGAAAGGTCTTTTAGCTAAGTTGTATTATTTGAAATCAACTATTTTTTAGTTTAATTGAAAATTCATGAATTAGAACTTAGATTGAATTTTGTTGATGAAATCCTTGGCTCTGTTTATCAATGAATTTCAAATATTTTTGAAAGTGGTTTTTTATTAAATTAAATTGTTGGAGAATATATTTCTTAGTGACTTTTCATTTCATTACTTTAGAAACTTGGAATAAAGAAGAGAAAACGAATGTAAAAGTTTTTCTTGAAACACTGAATAAAGTATTGGATTGATTGATTTTTTTTTTATTCAATAAAATGCAAATATATGTTCTCGGAACACGAATTTGCTCCATTATTGGGAATAGAATAAATATATTTGTAAAAACACACCCAAAAATCATCTAAAACTGAAACGATATTGACGATGCTTTCACGTCTAACTCTAAAATCTCTCAATTGCTTCTGTACAGCTTCAGGAGTGAATTTGCAGAGGGAATAAAATCACTGCGGGAACCTAGAGTGTACTTTCCAACTTTCGAGCTTAGAGTATATATCGTGATTTAGTTTGGTATTTTATTTGTTTTAGTTTTCAGAGAGTTGCTGAGAGAATCGCTTCCTTTCAGTTTCAACACTCTGCTTCCTGTACTATTTTTGTTCATGTTGGTGTATACATGTGTTTATATATCCGTCTATATATTTATATTATATATATCAATGTACCTAAAAACATAAAATCAAATCTGCTGAGAATAGAGATGGTAATACAACTTATTAGAGTGTTGAACGTTGGGAAAGCTAGTGGTTAAAAAAGCTAAGTGAGTTTTCTTGGTAAATCTGTTTAGCAATGATTTGTCACAATATTTACTCAACGACAGTAATTCCCAGTATATTCTAATAAATCTATGTTTAGTCACAATCTTAGTAAACCTTGATGTTGATAAGAGTTGGAGATATAAACAGTGCTAAATAACTGATCCAAGTAGAAATGAAATGAAATTTTAATAAAACAATTAACAAGAAAAACAGTAAAAGAGATTGCTTACAACCCAAAGGGCATAAATCTCTGTTAATAAAACACCCTATCAGCATGTAATTAAGTTAAGCTCTGAGAGTGTATAGCAAGTTCTGTTTTTTTCCAAGCATAATTAAATAATGAAATTTACAGTTTCAAAGTTTCTTGGAGTACGTCATCAAAGAGGATGTTATGACAGACAGTGTAGGGTTGGAATCCGATTTAATCTAATTAGATTAAGGGGTAAGTGTCATGAATGAGAAATGGAGCAAGTCAAACAGATTCCGATCATATCGTAGTTTGGTAGAAGTGGTTTAGTAGCGAATCCAGTACAACAGATTCATGTCTATAACTTGCAGATGTCTCATTTAATTTATACTTATACTTACACATATATACCTTTTGTTTTGTGTTAATATCAAGAATGTAACTTATAGTTTTCGCAAGCAAGAAAATTGCAGAACACAAGTAAATGGCTTCAGATATAATCCAGTTAACCAACGAATTAAGGTAAACTCTCATTCAAGTTGAAGTGTACCCTCAAGACCGTTGGTGAATTGAGAGAATGTTATCTCCATACAACATTGAAATGTTTTAACTAATTCTCCATCTACTGACTCGCTTTTCATGAAATTCTATAAAGTTTATTGACTTTTAGGTAAGTGCAACAAGTAAGCAAACCTAGAAAGGGCTTTTACATTGAGAAACTTCTGGCCTGTCTCTCTGTAGAGAGCATATAAGCAAGAAGCTGAAGACTTTTGCACTAACCCAGTTAAATGTCAAATCAACGTAAACTACATATCAAGGCTTAGTAACGACGAGGAATATTATTTGAATCAACGCTTCGTTAAATTAACAAAGAGAACTTTGAGTACATCAACAGACTTATACGTTTGCTTCGACCCATATATGCACCAGTTGGGATTTTATTCATTGCTGAGTCACTGTACAATGACTAACAAATTTTCCATCAGTTATACATCGAAGTTCATTAACATTTATAATTTTAATCTATCTAATGGGGTTAGAGTTGGCAGTTGCCTTTCAGCTAGGTGTTTTTTTTAATCATTAAACTGAAGCTAAATTAATTCCCTTCACACTCAACCTTTTTTCTTTTCAACCCCTTACTTATTTAGGCTAAATCCAATTATCTAAACGTATGCGTAAAGTCCTAAGCTATACCAATACACTTTAACACAGTTAGTTACCACAAATTCATTCAACAAATGAAGTTACATTGCTCTGTCTCAGTTAATACAGTTATCTAAATCAAAGTTGTACTGTTCCACACAACTTTGAGTGAGGAAAATTTGCCATCAGATGAATTGTAGAATTATCTATTAATTTATGCACATGCTTGAAATACAGATAATTCATTCTGCGTAGATAGTAGTAGCAAATGTACTGTTTTCGTTTGTATGATGATAGATGTAGCTTACATAAGAGATACTTTTTTCCGATTTTATGTACATCAGAGTGTTAATAACTGGGCTGAAGCATTAATTGAAATGGAGTAATGATTAAATTTGCAATTTAAAATGATATGTCAACATATATTGATTGAATATTCCATCAGTATTGTCAAGTTGAAAGAAAAAATTTAATGAAAATGTCGCCTGATGCAAATAATAATAAACAAAAATTGTTCATGAATATTCATTGATGGATAGGACTATTAATATACTCTGAGTTAATATTTTATTAATTTAATTACTAATTAAAGAGTTATTCAACTGAAAATGGTGTTCATTGAGTAGATTACTTGCCAACATTCATAATCCTTTATTAATTCAACCATCCAATTTAATAATATGCAAATATTATTTGAATTTCTTCAGAGCAAGAAATCCAACATAAACTTTGTCTTGAACTTGAATTCAAGAATTATAAAGAAAAAATGTATTATTGGTCATTAGATTTATCAAGTAATAATGAAGTGTGAATAGTACATAATTGTAACAACTTTCAACTTATAGTTGTATAAATAATTTCAACTTGATAGTTAATGGATAAATAATGTTTTCAATTTTTGTAAAGAGTTAATTTAGAAGAGATGTATTTTTTCAACTTGGAATTTTAAAATATTGATTATTAGAAAGCAACCTTACACTTTAACAAGTGTGTCCCATTTCAATAAATGAATTAAACGAGTTAAGTGATTTATCCAATTACATGAATCGTTAATATTTATTGGTTTATATTAAATTTAATTAAACTTGTTGAAGAATTAATGGAAGATTATTCAAATGATATTAAGCAAACGAGTTTATCCAATAAATATCATGTGATTATTTACAAACATTATCTACTTCTCATTTACAATTATTTTTTCAAACAACTATTCAGCATGTTCATATCTTTATTCTGTGCTGAATCAATTAAAAAATATTTTTAAACTCGAAAATAATTAAAATAATAGAATTCCTATTTTAATAATAAATATTTTTAGTGATAGAATTTTAATTTCCATCATCACTTCATCAACAATAAGATAAAAATATCAAGTAAAACCTGTCTTCTTTGTGTATTGAATTCATTATTTACTCCATATTTTAATATATCCCACATTTAATAAGCATTGATAAACCCCGTTAATCACTCTATAATCCTCCCCTCAGTATATAAAATGTATTTAAAATGTTGAATGAGTTATAATATATATGTATATAAATATATATTTATACAGGAGTGAATTTATCCAAGAGCTTAGAGATTGAAAAGCACCCTTTCCATCCTTTTCATCATCGCAACTTTCTTCTCTCATGCCGACCCTTAAGACTTTAATTTCGAGGTTCAATTTTCAGACACCCGACGTGTACACCAGGGATTCGCACCAACGTCGAATTATTGGACTATGGGGACTGGGGTGTTGGATAAAAAAGTGTTGAACAGCCGTATAGACCGCGATTGTACACCTCCCTTCTTTTTTCGCTTTCACTCTCTTTATGGATGTCTGGTTTGGCTCCAATGTGGTTCAACGTGATTTAGAGTATAGTTTGCACGGTTTAGCAAACATACGACGTCCGTTCGTTAGTTTGAACATCTGTGACCCACCCTCTTTCGTTTCTACGTCTCGTAGTGAGCTAGACGAGGCTAAAAATCTGGTGGCGAAAATGTGTCAATGCAAATACTATACAACTCTCACTTTTTTTTCGCTAAATATAAGTACTGAAGCAATTTTGAAGTATAAAAAAGCTCACAAAATCCATATCTTTGGCCTCGTTTTGTGAGATTTCGTTAAAACTTTTTTTTTGTTAGTTGAGGGAAAAATCTCGTTGTAATCATTAGAGCTTGCATCAGATAAGATAAGTATGAAAGCCGCACGTTTTTCCGTGCGCTTTCCATTATCACAAGTTCTAGAATTATGCTAAAACGTCAGGAAAAGAGTATAGAAAAAAAAGCAAAATCTTTTGTAAAAGTTTGATTTACGGAAAAGCTTCGAGTTCTTCAATCTTTTTTCTTCACTTCTTCTTCTTTATCTTTCCTTGCTGAAGAAGACAGTAGATACCTTCTCGATAATGAACGAGCTTTTATTCACATCCGAAATAAAAAACTATTTTTTTTATAATTTTCCTTCCGTTTCGATCTTCAAGATTATTTAATATATTCTTTACTACTTTTTTTTACAGGTAATCAATCACTAATAATCAACTTTGATGAATTTCCATCATCATTCGTCGTCATTTGTATTAAAAAATTGAAGCCAAATGATTTTTTTTTTCATAGTCTGCATGTCTTTGTACTTGACATAACACTTGATTGACAACAACAAGAATTCATTTGCTTCATGTATTTGATTTTTTTGTTGTTCGAAAGAAGCTTTAATCTTAAAGCAATATCTTTAAAAATACTCTGCTAATCGGCTGAATACATATATAAGAAGAGGTCATGTATTCTCAGGGTGATACGAGCACTTAGAAGAAATACAATAGATGGCAAACATGTCTCTTGGGTACGACTCTCTTCTTTTTGAGACATGATCCAACGTATATACAATTATTTTATAAAGCCAAGATAAGATGTCTTTAGGGAGTCAATTTTGTTTCCGTCGAATACAAGTAATCTTTGGTTTATAGTTCATCTCATCAATCTTTGTCGGATCTTTTTAGACGACGTTTTATCGTTGAAATGTATGTCTCAATTTTTTTTTAGCACTTGGTAATACTTAAAATCTACAGAGAAATCTCATGTTTCCCTCTTTCAAGAAATTCGATGGATCATTTACTTGTTTTCCGTTGCTGCTGCCTCTTGAGATTTTTATCATCCCCAGGGTGTCAATCCTGAATCGGATGTCATTCCTCGGCTGATCACTTCTGTTTGATAAAGTGAGAGAAAAGTAAGAGAATAAATAGGAGTGAGACAGAAGGGAAAAAGAATAACGATAATCGGTAGATAAACAAAATTGTCGGATCCCCAGAATCCGCCCCCCTGTCATTCAGCATCTACCGTTTTTTTTTCGCACCCCTTGCCTCTTTTTTATTGGGGTGTCTTTCTGGCTTCTACAACCCTCCTGTTATCATTCAAAGTCACAGAAATAAATCAGCTCGCTTGAGGAAATGATGATAATACAAACTGGACATGATGCAATGTTTGCTACACTCTATCTTTTTTCACTTTTTATTCGATAATCTATCACATATGTATATCTAAGCTCAATAGAAAATAAAATCAAAGCAACATCATTATCCTTACAAAAGTTTTCAGTTCTTACATCGATTAAATAAATGGAGAAGTCGGAGAGAACACAATTTCCTGCAGTTAAGTAAATAAGAGAGACTCGTTTGTAAGATAATCGAGGGGAGAGACAATTTTCAACCGCTTTTCTTTTCCTGTTAATGATTTTCCAGTGATCCCAACACTGTTTCCATTTATTCAACTTCCTCTCTTGGCTAGTATTCGTCCTTTGACTCACTCTCAAGAGCTGAATAAACTCTCAAAAGGAACTTTTGCTTTTGTTGTAACTACACTATCCTCCGTGTAATCAATTTTACATTCTTTATATTCTCCTTCTGATGTGCTTAAAAAAAACTCATAAAAAATCTAGAGAAGAAAATTTTTTATCCTTTTCAATTTTTTATTATATTCTTTGATTAAAGTCCCCTTTCCTTTTCAACTGCCTCTCTTTCCCTCTCACTTTCTCGATCGTTCTCTTCATCTTTCTCTCTTAATTACACTTATAGACCTGCAGGTTAGATATTGAATATTCCATTAGGTGGCAGTACGGAATGAAAATAATAATTGAAGTTGATTTAAATTTGTAGAAGGTCTAGACAATCAGTTTAGTGATAGACTCACAGAGAGTTAACCATCAGTTTCTGCGCATCGTCCACGCAATCGATACTTTCTCATGTATATCTCTGCAAATATCTCGTCTCATGATTTCACCCCTTCGTCCATGTAGATTTCCCGTAAATTTACTGACACCTTCATCCGTTCCCTTTTAGCTGTCTGTTTAATATTAACTCCTAGCACGAGTTTGGACGGCAGGTCGAGTTGATAAAAAGAAAAAAAAACTTTCCAAGCTGGGATGTTACCCGGCAGTCCTGGCAAATGCACTTGGGAGAGTTTCCCCGTAATCGATACCGTGCGGACTCTACACCCCTCTATTCTGCACACTCTGCCCCGGCGACATTGCGCCAAAAGAGAGAATAGAGGGAAAGAAATATGCAAGATCATAAATTACGTTTAATTTTTTCCATTGCCATTTCCATTCCTCTTTTAACGTGAAAATGCTTGATTTTGACATAGATTTCAAATTTACTCATCTCTCTTCAGGAAGTAACGCTTATTTGGTACCTTCGTGACTCGCTGGTAGTGGTTATCTGCATTACATGCTAACAGTCAATAGGACAGAATTAATATGCACCAACTACAGACTTGCAAGTCTAATTGGGTCCTTCAAGATCCCAAGAGTTCAACGCTTTTACTCGTTAGTTGAATCGATGTAAATTACAATTCAACCCAAGATATCCAGGGGGTAAGACCCCATTTTTTTTTAACCTCTTGTCGATGATTCTTTCTGTTCATCAACGATGCTTCCATTCGAGAACTAACAACCTCTTTATTACTTGCCTCTGGAGCATATTGATGATAGGTTTAAGAAAGATTTTATGTATTTCTATCTGATAATTACTTGCACGAACTTTTTTCGTCTTTATTGTAATCATCCTCTCTTTCTTTTTTTACTTAATTTAAACGTTTCTATAAAATTGAACAATTTAAAGAGTCTTGAGGAAATAATATTTCTGTTTTATTTATTTATTATTTAAATGTACGAATTTAATATCCATGAGAAGAAAAATATTTTAATAAAAATGTAGTATGGTAAAAGAATAAAATAATTATTTAAAATTTAAATTTGTGCTCATGACAATAATTCAACTTTTTATTTAGTAAAAAAAATATTTAAGTTTGGTAAATATTCAATTAAAAACGAGAATTATTAAAAATAATAAACATTATAAAATATCTTGTTTATTTTTATTACGTTACTGTTGTTAATAGAAATATCTTCTTTAGTGTTCACCTATTTGAACTTTTACCCTACCATTGAAGCAAACTTTTTTAATTAAATTATAAAAATATCTTGTGATTTCTTATGAAACCATGAGTCACTTTCGTTTATAAAATATTTTATTAATCAATAAAAGTACACCGGCGATTCTTAAGAGTTCCTTTCAACATTCCTTGTGAGGATAGCGTCAACAACCAGCTCATTACTCCTTAAAGTTAATGGTTACGAGTACTCTTTTTGAAATATTTAAGGTATACATAAGTTTGAGAAAGAAAAAAAAATTTTTTAAATATTTTTAGTGATTTTAATGATTATGAAAAAACATTTTAATTAGTTTTGTTAACTCTCAATCTTCCAATATTCTATTCAAAGTCTAGGAAAATTTCTGCTTCAGTAGAATTTAAGAAGTTGATGTTCATCTTTATGTCGTCGTTGACCATATAATAATTCTACAAACCTCCGATAACTTGTGAAGTTATATTTGAACTCTTCTTTACATTTTAAAACTACTTCATCTTCCTTTTATATAAAACTTTTTCTTAAATTTATGACAAACATTCACGACTTACGAAGATTCAACAATTTCCAGACGACAAATTAGATTCAAATGACAATGAAAAGTTACCTCCTACCGATGTTTATTTGTCGTACGATTCACCGTACTTTTCAACTTGCAGACTTTTAAATCCCAACAAAGAGGATTGTTTTTGATGGTTGTTATTTTCTTATATGGTCTTGCAGACGTATTTAGACAGTATTTTCCAGACTAAAATGCTATTATATATATTTTTTCTTATTTTTAAGAATCGTACTTTAAAGATTTCTTCCGTAAACGTTTTTATTATCCCATCTCTATTATCATCATGATATTCGTATTATTCCAAATGGTAGCAAGTAAAGCTTGTGATGTATAAACAATTCATCTTCTCTTAAGCTTTTAAACACATAAAATCGTAGAATAAAAAATTTAATAGCTCAATCATTTTAACAGATTTTACAAACAATGATAAATCATTATCTGAATTGATAGCAGATTTTTCTCATCATTATTATAAATTATTAACTATTAAATAATTGTGATTTATTTAGATGAAAATTATTATTCAAATAAATAACTAATAAAATAAATTCTTAAGCTCAATTTCTAGATTTCTAACAGAAAATAATTAAAAATTAGCAGATAGTTCCAAGCAATTTTCTGGTTGAATAATATCCTTCAGTGTTATTGTTAAGTTTTTAATAAAAATATGAATGTATAATGAAGCCAGAGGAATCGAACGACCTAGAAAAATCATCGGATGAAACGAAATGAGAAAACGTCAATCTTGAGAAAAGAAAATAAAAACAATTACGACCAAAGTAAAAGTCATTTTCAATAAGTGGTTAGTAATAATAATGAGCCTTGAACTAAAACTAAACTTAATTCATCAATTGATTGATAGCAAACAAGCAATAAAATCCGAGTGTGTCTAAAGGTTGTCGAATGACTCAACAGAATCGCTGAAGTCAGCTCAATTCCAGGTCACGATGTAAGCGAAGTGAGCACGTTTCTCTTCTCTTTGCACTGGTACATTCGAAGAGATCCGTTTGGCTGTTGTACTGCAACCTCGAGCTTCAGTTTGTTTCCACGGTAAATGGAATAAACCTTCAGATGTGAATTTTTCAGTTTCTTTATTTTCAGATACATCGACGTCCAGTGTTGAAAAGATAAAACGTGCTGGAGCAATACCGACCACAGTTCAAGTCCGGAATCTGTTCAAAGACGACAACGACGAATAGAAGGTATACGGATGAATCGAGCAAAAGGAATCTCAGAGCGTTTATCTTTCACTTTCGCGCGCTTTATCCTCGCGGCTTCAGTCCCTACAATCGAGCATTATTGCTGGAAGGCGTGGAATCATCGTAAGAGAGAAAAAGAGAGATGATAAAAGGAAGGATGAAGAGTACCTCTTTGTGGCTCATTTCTCGCCGATGTTTCCCAGGTACATCGTCCGTCGTCTTGTTCTTCATCCTCCTCTCACTCTATCGTCTCTTTACCTCTTCAGAGCTGATGGTTTCTTTTGTTACTTGGCTATTTTCTTCGCTCAATTTTGTACTAGTCGTTTAGACTTGAAACTCTTGTGCTACTGAGCTTCTTTTATAAACGGGTCAACCTGTAGATACACTTTTAGCACTTCTCAACTTTTATTATTACTGCAAGTCATTAATTCCTTTTTTTTTATCCCTAGAAATATCTAACAGTACCTTATTGTTTGACCAATTTATTTAATATTCTTTTCTAACATTTACATTTTTTATTCACGATTTAAACTTTATTTTTACTTATTATTTAAATAATCCTCTCGATATCTTTATCGTTTTATTCTTTTTGTCATTATTTCACCCTTTGTTTTGTCTATTATTTTTTTAGTCGTTAAACCTTTTAAATCTTTTCATTCTGCTAAACTACAAAAATACTTTTGACGACAAAAAATTTTTACATTAATGTTGAATTGATTTTTTTTTTTGTAATATATTCACATATGTTTATCGTTTTAAATTTTTTTGTCAATTAATTAATATTATTTAATATTAATTAATTATAAAGGATTAAAAATATACTGGAGTATTCCAAACAAGTGGAATAGATGATAGAACTGTTGATAAAAAATTAGCAAATCATGTTGAGTAATACAGAATTAATTCATGTGATAAACATTCAATGTAAGTAGCAGCTTAAAGTTTCTAACAAATAGATCAATCATTCAAAGATCAAGCATTGTTTTCTGTTTTCTGAGAAGCATCAATCTAAATAGAGGAATTCTCTTTGTTGCCTTAGAGAGATTTGATAGAATCACTTGTCTAACCACAGTTACTGACACTATGCTATCATTGTATTTCTGCTTTCTCGAAACGGGGTCAATCCGCGATCAAGTTGTTAATCTGCACATACATAATACGACGTAGACATTGGCTCGCGAGGCACGTAGCAGATTTCCAATTAACAAAAGCTCTACATACCCCAAACGTTTCCGTTAATCTGAAATATCTATTCAATAGTGCAGAATAAATAGATGATTCGAACTTGGGAATAATGATGAGTCCATTATGAAGTTGAATTTAATTATTAATAATTTTGGACCAGACCTTAATCGTGTTGTCTCTTATGCTTTATTTCATTGTTCATTTTATTCTTTAGCAATAATAGATAATTCATTTGGTCAACAATGAAATTAGCTAATAAACATGTCATCTTCAACTTGATGCAAAAAAATTTGTGATAAATAAAAGAAGTGAATAACGTTTGATTTTTATCAAATAGAACAAATGGTAACATTTGTTAGATAATATTATTTATTTGCTAATTCATTACATATTTTTTGTCCATCAGACAGTTTTATCTATATTATGTCCTCCAAAATGATTGCCTTTTTTTTTAACCCAATCTATATGTGGCGAAAATAAATTTAGTTTTTGTATCTAGTGATTTTTGTTGTTTTAATAAATGTGAGTATTTATTATATAATTCAATAAAAAAATAGTTTAAATTGATACACAGAATTTTTTTCACTAGAATAATTTAATATTTCCACACTATTGAATTATTTTATTGTATTCATTCAGCCTTTATTTATCAACTTAATTGATTTAATAGCAAAAGTTAAACGAGCATCACATTGAAAAAATATTCATTAGAATATAGCAAATATCATAAATATAATAACAATAAATGTTTTCAAATATTGAAAATTATAAATATAAATCCAATCAATTGCTTCTATTTAATTAATAAATTCGATTTATTGTATTAAAAGTAAATTCTACAACAGCAATATGTACATGAGCAGAAATGGTCTCTTGACTGATGGTTAGACTAATCAAAGTCTGTCAAAAGCAATCTACACCACCAGCACTGTCTTTGTCAAGTGATCCTCATAATGACTAAAATTACCAAGTCCTCATAAAAGTCAAACAAACAACTACCCACACCTCCTAGAATTCATAACTATTGTACATAAGTTTACTTGGTATAAAATAACAGATTGAATGTGGAATAGAAAAAGGGGAAATAACTCAAAAATGGAATCATCATAATTCAAAGCATAATTGGAGTTATCAAAGTCTATCAGAAGCAGTCTAGACCTTCGTTATCTTTGTCAATAGCACCCACGTAAACCAGCATCATGAATGCAAACCTAATGTGAATGAAGGACAAACAGATGAGTGGTTACAAAGTGATCTAGCAGTGGTGGTTGACTTGCCACTGACTGTTTGTGTTTCTGTATGTGCTCCAAGTGTATATTGAGTATATTTGGGCAATGCTCTTTGTCTCTAGTGATTCAATACACGATGCATCGAGTCTTTGGTATCAGAGTAACTCGGAGATGTCATGAGTCCTATTAAGAATCAATGAGAATTCAAGAAATTCCACAGATAGCATATGCATGGTTCGATGCAGCCTCAACTAGGAACTGGATCTCTCCCGGGAGGTTGGTGGTCACTCGCTCGACAGTGCACCGGGCGTGTCGACAAAGGAGGTCAACCTTCGATCGTGTGGTAGGTCGTTACGAACAATTATGTACGACATCGCAACATATTTGTGGGACTTGTGAGAAGATGAAACGTCGAACGTGCACGCTCTTAGCGTTCCTCTGAAGCTCAACTTCTCAACAGTCCACGAATCTATTTCAGCATTCTCAGTATTATTATATACATCACGAAACTACATATTTGTTGTTGCTATCACAAGTTCAAGATGTTCTACGAAATTTTCGGTATTTTCCTTCAAACAAAATATTCTCATATCCCCCATGTTTCTCTGCTTTCATATCGCTTGGAATATTTTGAAATTTTACTAGAGAAAGGTATTATTTGAGTGATGTCTTCATTCAAGTGTTTAAATTAAGTTTCATCTTCAGATTTTCGTTTTACAGAAAATCTCCAGCTGGAATTTTTTTATTTCCTACGAAAAAATTATGAAAATTCTCAACGCTTATGTACATGAGGATATACAAGAAATCTCTGTTGGGTATATATGTATCCAAGATCAATTGTAAAGATGAATCAAGTGTACTGAGAATGCTGCTACTGTAGCATTTGCCTACTTTCACAATCTCCATTCAAACGAGTGAATCGCTGTCTTATCGTCCGATGGCTATACATATATATATATATGCATGTATATACTATCCACTGTTCAAGCTATTGCATATAAAGAACCTAAGAAATTTCTTTACCACAGTAAAAGAAGTAAATTTAAATTCATATATTATGCAATGGAAAGAAACGAGGAAGAAATGATATTATTAAAAATGTTTAATAAAATATTCTTTAGCTGGAAAAATCTCTTTTGCTCATGGAATCACTGACAATAAAAAATTCAATGTAAGAAAAATGTAACGAGATATTTTTATTTTTCTTATTTTCTTTTCGTTGCTTTTTAAGTAAAAATGCATTTATTGTTCAAGATGAAAAGGTTAAACATTACCTGTTCTCTGAGGTCTATAAATTTTGATAAAAATAAATTTTTAAAAAATGTGTTTCTTTGTAATATTTTATTCTGTATTCATCGTCACCAGACGATGTAAAAGTAGAACGATATAAGATAGAAAAGAGCATCCTGCACGATCGTATTCCTCACGAAAGGTCGATAAGCGTTTATGGGAGCATCTTGTCGAACCTTGGTGTTCTCTTGTTGTGTATATCGTGCACAATGTGAAAAACGGAAATAACAAAGCTTCAGGGAATTGAAACAGCAGATGGAATATTTTTTAATTCATCGTATACCATGATTTTTACGTTTTTTTTTTTATTCTTTTTAAGTTGGTAAACTATTTTTCTTCTTTTTTACAAACTTTTACTTTTTAAAAATGCATCTTTTTATTCAGTGGAATGAAAAAAATTACTGCACACAATTTCTCGTTTTTTTTTTTATTTTTTAAATGTAAAAAAACTGATGTCACATTTTTTAGCTCATTGTTTTCTATTTACATTTACGACCTTTTTACTCTCCTTCGTGGCCTTTTTCGGGTTTTTTTTTATGAAGTTGGTGGTTTTTTTTTTTAAACTTGTTATTTTGTGTCAAGAGAAGAAGGGACAGATTTAGCAGTAAAAAAATTCTATCACATAAAGTCTATACTTTTGAAAGGATTCTGATGATCAGTTAGACAAAAAAATTTCGCGATTTTAGATTCGCAATATTGAAAATTGAAATTCGTATATGGCGTACAGAAAGCTCCCTTATTATGTAACATGGATATTGGTACGACCTTCTTCAACTCTCATCTGCTATTCACTGTATCACAGTTCAAGTAGGTTGAAAGTAGATATATGATACAAGTAATACAAATGATCAGATAACGTTTTGCATTGGAAAGAATAAAGCAAGTCAAGAAAAGTCTTTTCGTTCTTGACTTTTGCTTTATATATTCTCAGATGAATAAATTTTCTTGGATCACGTGCAAATATCTCAGTATTCTCGATACCTTGTCCTTTGAAGCTTCCACTTGAATTTTTCACTTTAATGTGAATATAATAAAATGGTTTTTACTCAAAAAAAAAATTAGCTCATTCCATTTCTATTGAAACTCTCAAATAATATAAATTCTTCTAGATTATCAAGTAATATTAATCAAATTTATTCATTTGAAAATAACAAAAAATTCAATAAGTAGATTTATAAATAATTTCTTGATGAATAAATTAAAAATTCTTCTTTACAACTATTTGAAGTATTTAAATAATTATCGTTGAAAGCAAAGGGTTTTGCTGGAATTTACTAAAATAATCAAATAAATTTACACAACCAAAAGTACGAAACAATTTTATTTACATAGAAATATTAAAATGTATCAAATGATATTACCCATTCAGCATGGAATCAGTTAATTGATAGTATAAAATGCAATAAAATTTAATTCTAACAAATTAATGAATGATGAATTTACAATCCATTAAATATATTATTTATAGTTAATTTTATATTTATGAACAGTAAGCTTCCAAATAAATATCCATATATTTTTTCAGTCATATTGACTAGAAAGATTACCTCAATTATTTTCCATTTATGAAAATTTAATTTAAATTTACCATTTTATAACAATAAACTATTATACGTTTAAATTTAAATACTCTTATAATATTTCAAAGAAAAATTGTCTATCACATCCAACTATTTGTTAAAAACATTTCAATTATTTAAAATCAGTTAAAGTTGCTAATTTTATTTCAAATTTAATCTTAGATATTTTTTTGAATGCTGACAATTGTATGGATTGCATTGCAAAACAGTTGATTCAATTTCATTTAGAAAATTTTAAGGCTTTTAGTTGTTAAAAGCGAGAGAAAACATCTGATAAAAATTTATAAATTAAAAAATATTCATCTTTGAAATGTAAAACAGAGAATGAGTAATTTTTTTTATATATTTTTTTTTTATGTATGATTTTCAATTGGACTAATGTATTCCATCATCTCACCTCTAGTCAATTGTTTTCTCATTAAATCGATACCACAAAACCAAACGATTTCGCGATCCATTGCCTATGGTTGAATGAAAAGCATTCGAGACCAAAATTACGCACGTACTTCTCTTGTATTGGTCTCGGATGTTCGTTGCATTTAAGCCTCTACAACAGTAGAGAGACAGAGGGAGAGATGTTTACCCTTTAGGTCTCAATGTCTCCAGTAACACGAGTTCTGTGGCCATGTATGTAGACCCTTCATTGGAAAACCAATGCCATACTATACTCTGATCAAAGCTATACAACCATTGAAAATATAAACGACATTTATTCAGGTACAAACGAATCATATATCAAGTGGTTCAGTTAGCAACTAAAGCCAAACGAGTTAAAGTAAAAATTAAAAAGAATTGAGAAATCGTATGATATACTTGTGATCTTTTTATCATCCTTTTTTCCTTCTATTCTTCAGAAAAATATTTTTTTATGCTTTTGTCGAGTTCCATTTTCTATCGTTAATGTCATTGACTCTTGGCACAATATCTCGTAGACTACTTTTTACGAATTGAATGTGTCAAAAGCAATTTTTTAAAAATTATTTTACAATGATTTAAAAGTTTTATTTAAATGTTAAATCTAAAAATAATCAAACATTTATTGCTACCTTTTATACGATTCATAAATTTTTATTATTCATCAACATTCGATTATTAATTTATTTGATGTTTTGGAGTAGAATGAATATTCTTTTTTAGTTGATAATATTCCCATTTAATTAAAGACTATTAATTCAATTTTCGTTAAAATATTTAATTTATTACTTTTTTTTTTTTTATTTATTTCATCATAATTGTCACTTTTGATGAGTCAAATTGGATCAACATTATACTGTTTGGTCTTTTGACCCAATTCTGCGAATGTTTGATTTATTACAAAACTATATTTATTACGACTAATAATAAATAAATTAAATTGAAATTTAATATTTTTCTTTTTTAAATAATTAATAACATGTCCAATCAATTTTCGTTATCGAATAAAAATTTTTTCAATGAGCAATCGACAAATATTATGATTTTCATTCTGTTGAAATATTGAAATAAATAATAAAATAATTTTTAATGAAAAGATTAAAAGTATATTGACTGAAAATTTAATATAAAATATGAATAATAATGAACTGGTTATTTTAATTTCTCGATTAATAAACAGATATGATTTAGGAATTCAGTAATGAGTTTATTAGGAACGAAATTGAGATATTCTCACTAAAATTATTCATTATAATAATTAACGTTACGATGAGTTAAAATAATCAAAGGATGATAAATTGAAGGAATGATTTGTCATGTATAGTTAAATAACCCAAGCTTAATTAACTTGAATTTTTTAACCGTTCTATTTTCATTAACTAAATACAATCTCGATATTTTATTATTTATAACTAAAGATAACAAAAATTAAATTTTTTCATTGTCTATCTATTATCTGTATTTAATACATTATTATTAATAATTTTGATTATTTTAGGCATTGAATATTAATGAAATATTCTCGAAAGTATTTATTAAAATGCACATTAATTTCATCAATTCAGCTCAATATCACAGTTTATTGCACTCAGATGAATTCATTTGGTCTTTTAGCAGGTACCTCATTTATTTTTTACCTCAAGTGATAAATCATTTAGCAAGAAAAGTAACAAAAAAAATTACGTTCAATTTTATTGGGGAATCAAAAAGTGCAATATGTCCCTCTGATTTACGAGCATTTAAGAAAGGCATTGTAGTGTATAAGGGATTTCTGCTATATATAAAATATAAAACGATTGGGGATGCTCGTTAGATGCTCGGCGGTATATTCATTGATTTGACATAGGAGCAGGTGGTATGAAGAGACTTGGATGATTTTATGATTATTTAACGAAGCGGCAAGAGGAGTTTAGTTTGCTGCAAGCAGCTTCAGCGTGACCAGAGGCATCCACTCAACTGACGCAAGAATGTCGTAATCAAGATTCTCTACGGGAATACTTGGCCAAGTTCTTTACAGTGTTTCCAACACCGTGACCATAAGAACTAAGGAATATCCGCGTTACGTCAACGTTCGTTGTGGTAAAGAGTCTTATACTTTCGACAATAATCTTTAAACTATTTTCAATAGCCTTACATTATTTTCTTCGTGAACAATTCAACAATTTAACTTTCTAAAGAATTCATTTAACTTTTGTTGGTTTAAACGCTTGCGTTAAAAAAAATTGCCACAAAAGGCCTTTTGCATTATAATAAACAATAATTAATGATATTTTTCTATTACTATAAAATAAGTTTTGAAAAGATTTCAAAAAGTTATTGTTAAAAAGTGATGGGTAAAAAAAATGGTTAAATAATTTTTTTTTTTAATTTATTTTAAAGAGAGTGATTTTTTCTCGTATTTTTTTTGTTGGTAAAAAAAATATATCAAAAAATTTAGAGAACAAAATAGAATGTGGTTTAAAATCAAGATATTGATTTAAAAGAAAAATAACAGAAAAAATTTTTCAACCACATGGAAAATAAATTAAAACTCTCTTGATAATTTTTTAATAGACGTTAAGTGTTTTTGGTAAAAGTAACTTTTAAAAAAGATTCAATGGTAAAGAGTAGTCTTTATATTTCTAGCCTTTATTCCGTTTTTCTTTTATTCCGCAAGTATTTTAAGCAGAAATTTAGCAATCAAGTATTATTTTAGTTAAAAAGTATCTAACGAATCTCAATTTAGCGGGCAAAAAGGATGAAAAAAAATTAAAAGAATTTAAAACGTGAATTGGCGAATGTACTTGTGGTAGTGAGGGATGATAGTGGATGTACTTGTGTATACTAGTGTACAGGAGTAGAGAGAACAATTGGTTGTTACTGTAAAACTTTCAACTGTAGCGAAATAGAGCGAGTACTTTGGAGTACAACTATATAGAAAAAAAACAAAAAATAATACATAAAAAGAAATACAAGCCGACAGTTTTTGTCAGACGTTATTTATGATGTACGCGTTACTGTACTTCCAACCCGTATTATTTGACTGGTTTTTTAGGAGTGCCAAGCGAAAAAGAGGCCTTTTTAAATTAAAGGGAGACACATGTATATAATCATAGTCATGCTATTAAAAAACTATTAGACCCATTTTAGGGACATTAAGATCATCATTTCAACAAACTCACCTTTGTCTTACTACGCCTTCTTCCTTTGACGTTAACAATCCACTTCCGCTATCTGTAACATACCAAACAATTATTTTTATTAATAATCATTAATTTTTATTAGTTAAATTAACATTTTATATTTAATTTGTATTAATTAATTTTTTATGTGGAAATTTTTTTCACCGACATTTCAAATAATTAACGAATTTTTAGTGACAAGAAAAAGAACTAAATAAACCCCTGAAGTTAACTGGTTTTTTGAAAGTTCTTTTTTGAAAAAAAATTTATATATAATTTAAAAAATTACCGGCGATGATTTTTTTTTTGTTAGTTGTCAAATAAATTATTTAGTAAAGTCAAACTTTCTGACCTTTTTATTTGTTCATCTTTAATTAATTTTTGAAAGTTGTTTAAAATAAGTAAAGATACTTTGTAAAGATGGAATGCTATTTTTAAAGCGACAGTTTTAAGTAATGATATTGCCTCTTTGTTTACAGTAATTATTAATAAAGTTTCTAAAAGACTGAAAATTTACTGGCATTCTTATAGAAAATAATGAAAAAATATGCTAAAGTTTTAATAACTTTTAATCACTCCTTTCATCGACAAAAGGACTAAAGTTGTTAACAAACATAGTTAAAAACAATTATGATAGTTCTTAGCATAAAATGATGCTTGAAATAAAAAGTTTTTCATTATAATCTATTGATATTCGTTTTTTTTTTCGTAAACTAATTTAATTAAAAAATAAATTATATATAATTGTTGCCGATTTTTTAAAAATAAATTTAAAAATGTGTGTAAAAAATGAATCTTGACAAAATACATGGAAAAAAGTATCTCAATTTTTTGTCGAGAATTAAAAGTAATTAAAAAGACGGTTAAAGTGTTTTGAAGAAACAGGAAACGTTGTAAGAAATTTTTTCAACTTTTAATCGTGAATTCGAATCAATGGCATGGAACGTCGATGTTTTTGTGTTTATCGATCAGCCGATTGTTGATAACCAGAGGAATATTGCAATGGAAACCCTTTGGTCCATGAACACAAAGTAAAGAAGTACCGTCTCTTGTCGAAAGGGTGCAGAAACGAAAAAAAAAAGATATTGAAAGAAGGTAAGTGAAAAGTAAAAAAAGAAAACGAGTAGGGACTGACGATAAATCACGAAGGCACGTTCGTGTTTGTTTTGCAGAATTTCCAGGCTCATTAAGGTACAGAAGCTGATGGTAGTTTGTGTGCAGTTGTGTTATTCACTCTTTCGCGTGATTCCTCTCATTTTTTTATTTCCTTTTATTCTATTATCACACTCCCTTTCTACAACTTTTACTTTATCGTTTTTTTATTGGTCATTTTTTTTCATTACTCGTTTCTGTTTAATTTATTCACTAGTATATTCAGTTGTCATAGGCTTGACTAAAGACTACGTTTTTCTCTCTAAATACAGTGAGATTATGATGTAAGCGAGAAAATATACGAAGTACAATGTAAATAAAAAAAAATATTTATCTGGAAAAATGAGTTAACGTACAAATGTTGATATTATTAACGAGCACATTTATTAATGAGCTAGAGGATACTTTTATGTTACTCAAATGAATGCAATAAGTGAAAAAATTTATGATACACAGAATGTAAAAAAAGTGTTACCAGGATAATATAGAGTAAGTTGAAATACAAAGCTACGACTGATATAAAACTGTGAAATGTTGTGAGATGTATTTAGGTATGTTAAATACGTATAATAAACCAGTGGAAAGTGTGCAAATGTGATAAATATATTTTATTAAAATTAACATCGAAATTCATGTTTTTAATTAATTTAATTGATATTTAACCAAAGATAGTATTTGTATAAATGACAGAAGTAAACTTTTTGAGAACTTTTCAGAGCTTTTTACTGTAATTTACAATTCAAAAAGTTGTTTGCAACTCTGATTTTAATTTAATAATATTAATTATAAGAATACTAGAATCATTAAAAAGTAGAAATAAAAAGTAGTTTGTTTCATGCTTATTATAACACCTGTTTTAAGATATGTTGATAAAAATATTTTTTAAAACTAATTTTTATCTCATTTCATAATCTTTAATTATAGTTATGAATTCTCTGAATCCAATTGGTTCTTTTATTACACACATTAACGGTTAAATATTAATTATCACACACAGAATATTTTTTTGACAATACAAATTGCAGTTAGGAATTTTTCTTTAAAGTTTTGAAGAATGTTGAGTTTGAAGAATAAAATATCGATGAGATAAATTAATTTTAGGAGAATAAATAGTACTGATAAGAAAAAATGTGGTGGCAATTATTTGACAACTCTAATAAAACTACGAATATTTTGGTTGAGTAAAATAAAAAAAATTAATGAGCAAACATTAATTGAATAAACTGTCTAAATAAAATACATCATATCAAAGTTATATATTCAGTGCAATTAATATAAGCACGACACGAAAATATATGTCAACAACGTTTTTTATTCTCGTGATGATGATTGAGAGTGATAACAATAATAAGGCTACGTAATTATTATTCTCGCACTTGGCTCTCAGTTCAATTAAGCTGTTAGCAGTAAATAGAAGAGAAAATTGAGAAAGTTTTTCTTTTACGTTTTTCTCACTTTATTTCTACTTCATAATATAAAATGAATAAAAAACTTTGTACCAGGTTAGGAATTTGTGTGATTTAAAGTGTAAAAAATAAAGTTCATTTGCATGATTGTCGATAAATATTTTATAACTTCAGAGAGAAAGTTTTCATATTGAAGTTGAGGTTGATGAGTACAACTTTATCCATTTACTGTAAGTAAACGATGAAAAGTGTAATTTAATACATCAAAAACATTAGGAAAATAGAAGGCATTGTTTACATGGTGATTTAATATTTATTTACTTTGCTCAAGTAACGCTTGCACGATTTAAAGCTATACTCTCAATATTCATATTGATGTTTGAGTATTGGATTGCTCCAACATTACATGAAACTTTAGCAACATATCTCGTTTATATTTCACACATTTTTATCAGATTTCCAACTAATTAATATTGTGTTGTATTTATAGATAGTCAATAAATAAACGTCGGCATTTGATAACTATTAATTAGTCAGCTGGAAAACTTTAAGGAATGTATTTTTTAATCAACAGCTTTCAACATTTCCAATAGAAAGTACTTTACATGCGTTAATAGCTTCGTTTATGGAATATGTTACTAGACTTATCGATTTCAAGTAAGAGGTTCTAATGGCTCCTCATACAAATAAAAAAAATTTGAATATTGTAATTTCATGCTGCTTTTAATTAATAATCATTTTTAATTGATGTCATTTATTTTTTTTAAAGCTCTTTAATTGCCTTAATAATCATTTTCTCTCTTGTTACTTATTAAAATTATTGTTAAAAAAAAATTATTTGTAGACCAAAAATAACATTATTTATTAAAAAAAGTTTTCATCATTTAATAATCCATTTGCCGAAATGGTAGATTTTAACGATGATAATTTATTGTGTTTATCAATAATTGAATATGTTGTTAAATATAAGAAAAGTACGATTAAATACTACAAATAATTAATACGTCAATTTATCCAAAATAGTAATTAACTATCAAAGTATTCCTTTGACGTAAACTTAATCATCCAATCTCCTTTCATGTTCTCACCGCACTATCAAGTACACGAAACACTTGGTTGATGTAAAACTCGTGCGCATAAATTGGAGCGAGGAAAACCACCTCTTCCAGACCATCAAGCAACTCCTCTAGTTTTACTTCCCATAACGATATCATATCTCACAGCTTTGCTAAGGTGGAAGTAAAATAGTCATTTTGGCTGAGTGATGGAGTGAATAAAGAACAAACGTGAATGCAAGACACATGAATGAGACAAATAAAAGTGGTAATAAGAACCGAGAAATCTGAGATAGTATAATCATTAAAGTAAAACTATTGACACGATTATTATCAACATTTTCATTATTTAAATATTTCTTTCATGTCCGCTATCTCTTTTTGTTTAATTCATCGAAGGCTAGATTACTTATCGATTTAAAAGAAAAAAATCAGCAAATATTGGAGTTTTATTTAAGTTCTTCAGCAAACAGAATGATTAATATTTAAATAGAATCCCAAGAGTCTAGGGAGGAAGAGTTGTTTTTTAAAAATAAGAAAAAAACACGTTTAATTTATAGTGGAATACATTGACAAGCTCCTTTGTTTGTTTGGTTGACGATTAACGCATGATGTGAGTCAAAAGCTCTTGTATATAGTAAGCTTTCCTTCATCAACAGACGGCTTCTCAAACAAACAAGTAACATTTGCCCCATCCTCATTTAGCTCTACTAGGATTCAGCTTTTGAACATTGCTTGAAGCATCAATAGCTTTTCTTTTATGTTTTTATAGTCTTTTGTACTTTGTTTACCGGATGAAAAGTGAAAAGGGCTCGAATTAATGTCTTGTATATTGTCGTATCCTACGTGAAAATGTCAAGAATTAGACTTTCCATGTTATTCAGACAAGTCTCAGTAAAAATGATTCTTCTTTGAGTCTCATTTGGCAACTTTTCGTGTTCGCACGCGCGTCCCAACGAGTATCGAGCGACGCGTCGCGTGACGACGAGACTTGCTTACAGAGGGATATAGATGAAAGTGGAGAAGTAAAGAGGGGAATTCCAGAGTCACATCGGCCGCGTGTACAACTCTTGGAGATTGGCCCGATTCCAGAGCCAACAAAAACAAAAGCTGCGACAATTCTGACGAGGTTTACTGGAAATAGGCACCTGGATTCTTCTTTGACTTTTTCTTTGCTTTATCGTCGTCATGACGATTTTTTCCCTTTTTCGGTTCAATCGCACGTGACTTTTTTTGTGGGGAAGAAGATGATTGGAAGAATGTTCTATCGGAAACGACACGTTTCAAGGGTACCAAGTCGATGCTTTGAGGTTCCTAAGAGGAATAGACGATTGAAGAAATCAATCGTCAGACAATCGACTATGAGGGTGAGAAACGAATACTTTATTTTCTAAATGTTTTTTTAGGATGTTTGAATTAATACATGTTTCAAATTTATTTTGTATTTTGATGAAGATATGATTTTTTTACTCAGACGGTATTGTTATTCTTTTCAATAAATTATTCATTTTTTTCTTGTTAAGAAAATATCAAATAGAATACTTTGATCCTTGAAAGGAAATTTTTCAAGTACGAGTTTTTTAAATGGAAAATAAAATAAAAATTGTTGAAAGTTTTCCAACAAACATTCTTACACGGAATTATGGTATCACGATATTATACTGGAAATTGTTCGCTTTTTTCCCGGCAGCGGAATAAGGTAAAATTTAGTTTACTCTACATTTCCTGCTTGACTTAAGTATATACTCTAATTTTTTTTCCTTCTGTATAAAATAATCATAATTCCAAATGTGCAACGATTCATATCTGTATATTCTTCGCATCTTTTTCCATGTTTTCTCATTTCATTTTATTATTCCATTGCTTTATTTTCATTATCTTTATTTCAGTAGATTTAAAAATGGATACTGAATGTAATTCACATGGAATAATGTGATACTTCTTCAAATATAACAACTTTTTTTTTTTGTTTAGTATTTATTGTTATTGTTAATAATTACTCGATACATGAGTGTTTTTAATATTGAGTTGAATGCTTCAAATTTTTTTGAGTAGTATAAATGAACGAAATGGAGCCGGATTTTTAACTGTAATATGCAAGGAAAAAAAAAAAACTTTAATATGATAAATAAAATTTTTTAAATAAAAACATGTAATAAATTTTATAGAAAAATTTCATCAAAAGAACAAAATATCAGAGATATTATATAAATTTGAGTTATTTTTCATCAATTTTATCGAACATTTCTAATTTACGTCAAAATAAAAAAAAATAAATAAATGACAGAAAATAACCAAATCAAAAATTGGATTATTTTTCTTAGAATCGAAAAAAAATAATGAAAAATGGATTAGAAAAAAAAAAAGATTAGAGATAATTCGAAAAGTTGGCATGAAGGAATGAATAGAACGAGAAGAGCAATTCGCATTAAATGAGTCGAATCCTTATGATGATAACTCGAGGTAAAAAGTGAGTGGAAGAAGACATAAAAAGAATAAGAGCAAAGTCAAGTGTTATATAGAGAGGCAGATTCTTTAGACCTCAGAACGAGTAAAGAAGCAGACGAAAATTACTAGGCATCAAAATTGGTGCAATTTCAGACAAAAATAGAAGAAGTGACAAAAGCGACACAGACACTCTGAAAATAGACACCTGGAATTTTGTCACAGACTACTACCACCAGTGTCAACTTCTACACAGCTTGCAATTTGACGTCGTATATAGTTGTAATCTCTCTTTTCCTCGCTATGCGTGGCTCTCTTGTGGTTGGCCATTCACTTAAACGGTGACAGCAAGTCTGGTCCATTCATTTTCCGCCCTGAGGCCAAGCAAAATCCGTGGATTTACTGCAGTTATACCGTTATTATGAAATTCTAATGCTTTCAGACACTGTCAACTAGATTACAAATTTTTCAGTTGTTCGAACTTACTATGATATAATATAAATTATTAAAACAGCTACGAGGTTTATAAAGAAAAAAAAAATAAATTGTTATTTATGATATTATCTTTCTTTGCTATTAATTTTTTTTTAGAGACAACATGATGTATTAAATGTCATAAATTCTACCATTAATGTCCAATGAATTACCAAGAGAAATATTAATAAAAATAATTTTATTTTTAATTGAAACATTATATGTATTTTAATTAAAATCCTTCAAACTTTTTTATTGAGAAAGTTTAGTAGGATTTTTAATTCACTTCTGTGTTTATATTAAATCTAGATTGATTCAATAGCTCGTTAAAATTTCAAAGACACTCTTAATACACAGCAGTTTTGAATATTTTTTATGAATATTTAAATAATATTGTTTTATTCATTTTGTTGGTATTTTTTTTTTGTTTTTTTGCTCTTTTACCTCCGAGGCATTATGAAAACGCTCGATTGGTTGTATGTTAATTCAAAAATTTCAACATATATGTATATATGTATAAAAAATTAAAGATAAACATTTTGTTGGGAATATTAATGCAGTTATCAATACTGTAGTTGTTTTTAAATAAATAGTAACATTAATTAACCACCTAATAAATGATAAAATGTATTTTATTTTTATTATTTACATATAACAAAGACCAATTGAGGAAAATAAACATACCTCCATCTCATACTTGTTCTACACAAATAATCTTTTTTTTTGTCATGTAAATGAAAAATTTAAAAAACATGTGAATTTTAACGAGAAAAACTCATTTATGCTCGTAGAAAAATAACAGTAAAAAAAACATGGAAAAAATATCAGAAATATAAAATTAATAAAAAGATAAAAATTATTTCAATATCTATACCACTAAAACCTTTTAATCAATTCTATTAATCTTACTATGAATTATTTCTATTTTTGTTTCCAACGGAATTACATCATAGCAATAAATTTCATTTCTAGCCAAGTACTGAGGAGAAATGTCTTTCTATTAATTATTGTAACTCAATAAGACCGTGGCAACAATTGTTGAATGCAGGGTGTAGTGACTCCAAGCAATACATCAATTTATCTCAAGCTCTAAAAAGAATTGATCATTCACCTGCTGGAGCACCTTTGAGGTATTGTGCACACAACACAATGCACATCGATACGCAGGTATCTTAACAATAAAGAGAATAATAATGATCTGAATGGTTTAAATTTGAAGTTGGTTGTAATTTTGGACGCTGCTGAGGTCCAGTCGATTGAATCTACAATAGACCGTAAATGTCGCTTGTTAAAGCTCAATAGACTAGTTCCCCTGCAGTTGGACGCATCTAATCAAGCTGAAATAGAATCTCGCGAGGCTGGAAAGCTCTCTCAATTGTGAGAGAATACATATACAACATTACTATATATATATATATATATAGAGTGAGCTGCTATATTACAATCGTTATTTTACGTGTTACGAACCGATATATAACGAGAACACTAACTCGCGGGTCAACAAGCTCAAGGCTCTTGAAATTCAGCCAAATACATACACATATATCCTAGGTGGATTCTCTCTCATCTTCTGTATATCCTAAAAGTTTGTGGTAGTTCCAACAATTGAGGAAAACTTGCTTTTCCATGTTCGATTGTAGCCAATTGGCGTTGTTCTTTTAGTCCATTTTTTATTTTTCGCTTTTTTTTGTTGCACTTTATTTCCGGATTACAGTAGTAAGTTAAGTTGGGAAATTATATTGAATCCCTATCTGTTAAACCAACGCCATGTTTATTAGAGTGCGGTCACAGACTCCAATAGACTTCTGTGGAAGTTAACGACCCTCTCGCGGACATTTTAAATGTCCAATTAGCTGTTATCAGTTTGGTTATTGGACTTTACTATTTATTTATTACTGTGATTTTTTTCCCTCTATGTAATCTTCGTACCTATGTAGCGAGATGGGGTATGTGTGCATTCGTAGTTAACTTTGTGCTGGTATTCTTCATGAGCTTTATGAACTTAGTTAATGTAATTTAATTAAAGCTTGAAATCAGTGGCATAGAAATTTCATTATGTGAATATTTTTATAAACTTTTTAATTATTTTATTCTTAATCATTGTTTTAATGTGAAAATTTTATTATGTAATGTGATAAAATTTTTGTTAAGAAATTTTTATGCTGACTCTTTGCTAGCTTTGTTGCAAGATAAGAATAAGTTTTAAAACAAATTTGTCACAGCCATGTACCTTGTCGTATTTGTTTGCTTTCTTAATCCTTGAAGATCGATACTTTTAGCACATTCTGTAAGATTTATATCCTTGGGAAAAATATTATTTATGATAAAATTTAAAACTGATGAAATTAATAGCTACATTGATAATTAATTATATTAAAGAATGAAAAAGTTTGTACTCCAATTCATTGATGTAATAAATTAAAATGGTATTTATTACATAAAGTATGATTCATGTAAATATTATTTAATTACACCGAGTTCTTTATACGACATGATTTATCATGCCATTATGTCAGTAGGTTGCTGACATTAAAAAATCAATCTAAATCTATTACTAGGTCAGCCATGTTTGCCAACAAAAATTAAAACTTTAAACCTATCGAATATGTAGTTCAATCCTATTTTTTATTTTATTATGAACAAAATAAATAAATAGTAAATTTTTAAAAATATATTCCTCATCCCAGAATGGAACTTTTGGGGTGAAAACTCTTGGCAAGCGACAATTTAAACCTTTTAGGCAGTCTAAAGTAAAAAAGTAAGATTCACCCAAGTATCTTTTGAAGCAATAATCGAAAGAAAATTCAATAAATTATTCAGATGATATTTCGATATTAATAAATATAAATAGTGCTTTTATAAACTTAAATGGAGGATGAATCTATGACATGTGTCATCGAATTTTTCCAGTTGGTGCATTTATAACTGCAAGTTCATTCTGCACATAACGTGATACATATAACTCATGATTTCGGATCAGTGACCTCGCGCACTTGCTTGGCGTCTCGCTGTCGAGCTGGCAAAGCTTTTCGTTGCTTGGAAAATATGCATGTCGCGTACACTTACACCCTACAGGCATGCAGAAATGCGGAAATTTTCAGTGCTGAGAAAATGTGTACGTGACGTATTGGTTGAGCCTCTCGAATCTCAAGTTGTTCATCTCACTTTTACTTTTTACTTTATGTCTATAGATTTATATATATATATATATATATATATCTCAGATGAAGCATAGATTTTGCTCTGATCTATCTATGAGCTTGAAGCCTCAAGGCTTTTTCTTCGTCGACGTAAAAACGATGGAAAAGCTCATCTCATCTTATTTTCAAAGACAAATACATTCGTAATTTTCTATCAAAGTATATACAGAGATGAATATTCTTTATCCACATTTTATAAATCATCAATTTATTTTTATTTCATTCTTTTTATCAACCAATGAATGAGACCTTTTTCCAATATTTTATCTTCAAATAATTTCGCGGTAGATTCATCTATAATTTCACGGTGTCCCGATTCTTACGAGAATAAAATCTGTGGCCAGTGTACGTATGAGTGTGCAGTAGAACCAATGAAAAATCTGACTCCACAAAAAAAAATTCATGCAACCAGAGAAAAACTAAAAACCTTCTCTAATAATTTTTATTATTATTATAGCGTACACGCGTGGCTAAAATTATTTCAGTGTTTTTGTATCATCAATTAAAAGCCTAAAAGTCACCCTTTTGCTCATTACGGGATTCAGCTTATTTTTTATTAAACTTTTTTTCCATCTCAAGTGTAATCCTCTGACCAATAAAAATAATTTTCATTTCATAAATAACAAAAAAACATTAAACCGAGATATTTAAATTCATAAACGAACAGCTCGAGTGCATATAACTTCACTTCTTAAGCTTTATTGTATTCAATATATCATTGAGAAAATTAATTATAGTGAAAAAATTATATTTAAATATTTTAACATCAATTCAAATGATTGTTTTATCAACTGGATATTAATTAAAAATTTTATTTCCATTCAATTGTTCAGAATTATTTAAAATATTATTAAATTTATATCAATATCGTTAATTTTAATTATATGTACTTTGTAATTGGATCGAATTATTCATGAAAAATTAATTTTGTCACTGAAAAATTCCAATTCAAATATTTACAGTATGACCTAAATTTTGTGTCTCTCAATAAAAAAAGTTCACTCCACTGAAATACTTTAAAGCAAAAAAAAAAAAAATATCGTCTATTAATTTTAATTATTATTAGATGTAGTTTAAAAAAATGTTATCAGAAGTAAAACTTTTTTCATTTCCAATAGCAGCCACATTTTTTCGATAAATGAGCTAGAGGAAACACATTAGAGCAGGTATTAGAGAATTTGAGCGAAAAATCAGGCTAGCAGATAATTTACTAATCAGCAGACATCGCGAGGAAGTCCCGGAGACTTCAATAATTCGTCCATTTCCAACGGACGGACGTGGTTCCCGGAAGGCAAGATGGCGGTTGGGCAAATGGAATCCGTTATCCCAATGCGATCTCCCGGTGGAACGGAGCCGATTAATCATCTTCCAATGGGAGCTACTAATAGCTCCGTTACTCCGATTATGATAGGTCTATGATAATTATTAGGAGGAAGCATTCTAGCTGGATAAAAAGCAAAAAAGTTTGATTTCAGGTTGTTATTAAAAAAAAAGCTGGATTATTCGCGACAACTAGGGAATTGTGGTATTAACGAGGGTTATAGTAAATATGGGGTCGTGGGAAATTTGTGCTAGTAATGGTTGAGAGACTCCAAATATTTTTTTTCTCTTCTACTTAATAATATGTTTTATAATAACGTAGATTAGGGAAAAGTAGAGAATCAGATAAAAATATTTCTGGACTTGAGAATAAATAGCAGAAATATTTTCTCTGTAATTCATTTATACCTAATTAGTCACTCAAAAATTCTCATAGAATTATTCTTATCTTATTTTTTTAAGAGTCAACTAGTTTTCGTCAGAAAGAGTTACTTATTTTTTTGATGAAATAAAAATTGGGTTAAAATTCTTGAGTTTAATTTTAAATTACGTAGGAATTGAGTCGGGATTTTTTGTGTTAAAGTCTTAAATAGTTTGATTTTTTTTTTGAAAAAATTAGACGCTCTTGGAAACAACGTAGAAAATTGCCGTGAATTTTTTTCCACTGAGGCATGTGAGAAAGAGGTTGAGTTCGACAAAATTATCCAAAAATGTAGCAAACATTCGAAATTGATTTAGTTTGTTTTTTTGACATAAGGAAACATATCCTGAAATACTTGTACATCGTCTCCACAATCCTTCCAAGTCTCCCAATCATCTCAATTATCCTCCCCTTTCGTGTTTCCGTTGCTCTCAAATCATTTCGAAATAATGGTCCCCCCTGGTGAATCTCGCGTACATCCACTTTTAGGCTAAAGTCGATGCTCGCCTTGGTACGTGGCAGTCGTAGCTATTTTTGAAATAACCGCGAGACTCATCGTTCATGAACAAGTCCATTTTTTTCCACCAATACTTCAATGCAATTTATATAACGAGTTTAAATGAAATTAAATTACCGAAAAATTACCCTTTATTAACGATTCACTACAAACTATCGTATTGTTCTGAAACTTTGGAACATTTTTTTCGGTAAAATAAAAAAAAAATACTCCGAAAAAATATTACTCATTCGTGTATATTTTCAAAAAAAAAAAAATTATTTCTCTTATTAATAATTTTTTAGGAAATATTATTTTTTAAGGAAAAACTAAAAAGGCTTAATCATAGAGTCTCTTTTTTTTTGAAACAGTTGGAAAGTTTGTTTAATTGGTCAAAGTAAGGAAATTCCGGTTTTCGAATGTTTCTGTTATTTTAAATATTTCTGTTACACATCTGTCAGCCGTCAGGGAAATTTTTTCAGCTTTTATGTAATGTGATATAAGTTACAAATTTTCTGGAAGTTGTCATTTGTATTGTTATCACCCTTATGGCAAATACAGATGGAGACAAGGTAAGATAGACATTTCACAATTTTTAACGAAACGGAAACACCTGTCAACGATGGTTCTTGTTTATGAGACATGTAAGACGTTTGAAAAATAAATGTTTAGACGATCCTTCAGCCGTTTAAAAGAAATACACGGAGTTATAAAAGTGGTTCTGGAGTGTAGTACTTAAGCTAGTACTAGAAGAACAAAACCGAAGCAGAATATGTGCTTTGCTTTACACTTTTTCTCTATTCTTTTTTCCATTTTTTATAGGAAAATTCCCCTGATACCTGTTGCATCTCACATCATTACACAATTGATGAATCAACTAATTATCATTTCATCCTTTCATGTTGAATTGTGGTATAATCAACGGGTAATGTGTTAGTTGTGGAGTCATTATGGAAATTGATGACAATTTATTTAGAGTCTCTTTTATCGAGTGAGTACGAAGATTAATATGTGAACAATAAATTCATTTTTGGGGATAATTTAATGGAGTAGAAGCAACAAAAAAAGAATGATAAATCCCTGTATCGGTGAGTTAAAAATAGATAGAAATTTTTTAATTTATGTTTCCGTTAGAAACAACAGTTTTGAGGGAAATGGAGATTTAAAAAAAACCTGAAATTGAATTTTTTTAATGGAATGAGTAATTATACTGTTTTAACACTTGTTGAAAAATTAAATTATTGATTTTTTAAAATTATATTTATATAGAAAATTTTTTTATAAACTTTTAGAGCTTTTGAAGTGTTTACCAATAATCGAGTTTGATTAAAAATATTTTTCAATTAATTTCCTATTTTTAGTTATTAATTCGTTGTTTGTTGTTCGATCCACTTTATTTACTATTTTTTTAAACGAGATTCTATCGAAATTTATTTTGAGAATGCTCAGACTGTCACGATGTTTTAAGAAGAAAAAATTAGAAAAATTAAACTTTTTTCATCACTCAATAAATCACTTCGTTTTCACTAAAAACAATGTTTGCACTTTTTTATTGTTTTTAATAACTAACTTTCTTCAATATTATTTTTTTTTAAAATGTTCTTTCATCAATAAACGATGAAATAAATCCTCAAGTTTTATGAAAATTTATAACAATATATCAATAAACACTGGGTTGGTTGTTTACACTTTTTGTCAGCAAGCTTTCATGATTTTATGGTTCACCATTTTTCTTCAAAAATGCACTTTTAGTATATTTTGTAAGCACCTAAAACTCCCTCAAACGACGCTCAGGTCATTTCCCACCACTTTTCACAAACTTTTCAAAAAATTTCCACTAATCGAATGCTGTGAAAACACCATCAACACTATGTAGCGAATTTTTTTTCTCAAAGCCGATGCAATAAATTAACATTAAAAAAATCATCACTCGCGTATTAAGAAATGGCTAAAATAACAAACGAATTCTCGACGATCGATGTTTTTCAATTAATCAATACTCCCATGAATGCTCACAAATTGAATAAAAAATGAGCAATCCAATAATAAGTGTTGAAGATTAAGAAATATCTAGCCTCAAATGAATATTAAAAACTAAACAGCAGGATATGAATTCGAAATAAATTTATAAATAATAGACATTACCTGTAGCTTCCTCTCGAAAGATTGATGATCCTTAACTTGATCATTCACATAAATAATTGATTTTTTCTTACTAATCAAAAACGTTCCACTTACAATCAAACTTTCTTGCATTCTCAAAATATTTCCCATTGTATAACAAAAACCACTAGCACTGTAACTCCAAGAAACAAACTATCACAGAAGAATAAGCACAGCTGCACCAAAACTGAACCATCATTTCCATCCACTGTAGCCAACAAGAAGGCAACCAAAAAAACTTTGAAAACTCCAATAAAAATGTTGAATAATGAAAGATGAGAAATCACCAGTAACTAATGAATGTGTCTGCGTATTTATAATGCAAAGATAAGTACACTGATTGGTCATTCACAAGAAAATCACTCGACTGATAATCAATAGACGTGTGAGCTAACGCTTGGAGAATGAATGACTGGCCGATCACTCGAGGGCTGCGGCCCAAACGAGACTGGCGATGCGGCTGCCAGTGAACTAAACGTAAGCAGGGATGATTTATAGTTGGGACCTTAGGCAGCATCGAGAAAAAGAAGAGGGAACGGAACCTCTCCACCACCACCACCACCGTGACTAGTCTGCTCACGGCTTTGGTAGGTATACGGCCTTATGCCTAGTCTTCTGGCTGTCTGGATGTTTAGCGTGCACACACTTCTCTCTTTTATTCTCCCTCCTCTTGCTGGCGGCCACGACCTTAGCAACACCAGTCTTGGGCTCTTCATTGTTTCAGTGGGGCCTCTTCCTTCCATTTAACTCAAGGCCTTGCAGGCCCTTACTAACATGTTTATCATCGATAACACTCCTTACGACTATTTCTTGTTTTTAATAAGATTTATTGTTTGAAATGAGCTGGATTTTAGTGAACAAATTAAGATAAAAAAAGGAAAAGAATGCGGAAGGTACAAGAAATTTGCTCCTGAGATTCTTGTGTACTAGAGAATGATATTAGTTGAAATCTTTTGGTATGGTAGATGCATGTATACACTTATATATGTATATATATATATAGATGTCTATGTACCAAGCAACTCCTACCTACTCTTGCAGTTGCCTGTCTCATCTTTTTAACCTCCATTACTTTAAATAGTCTCCTGGAAAGTAGTTTTTAAGTTTTATAAAGTTCCGAAAAGTGAACGAAGTCGCTATTTCCGACAACTCTACTGCCGTTCCATTGTTTTAAATGATCATCATTAGCATTTTAATCGGCACCTTTAGCAATGACCGTTATCTTTTCAACTATATGGACTATAGGCATTTAAGCGAAACGATAGCGTCAACTTTACAGATTCAAAGTGGCCTTCAAATTTATTTAACAGTTGATGCCCAATGGCACACCTTCATAATTAGAGTAGTTATTGAGTGTAAAATCGATTTCTGTGTAGAGGGGAAAATTTTTTAAAATAGAATTAAATTTATTTCAAATGAAATTTTTTGGGGATTGGTTACATTCCATAAAAGGTTTAACGCCCATGTAATCTCTTCTGTTTGATGGGATATTTTTTTTTCTTTGTTTTCTGTTAATCATCTGTACTTGTACTTGTCGAAAGTGAAAGCAGCTAAATCTTGTACTCTTCCCTTTTTTGAAGATTTCTGTCTGTAGGAATATCGAAGACTTTCGTGAGGAAAGGGAAAGCCTCAAGGTTTTCTTCTTAACACCACGTAAATCCTCAAGAAACCAAGGCTCTTTCTCACACCGCACGTGCTTCGTTTTAAGACAGCTGATCATTTCTCAGACTGACGTTCCCTTTTAAAAGCAGCAACATCAGCACTCTAAATATGGAATCAATTGGAATTGCGAGAATTTTTATTCCTTTTTATTCATAATCGACAATAAATTGCAGCTGACTCGATAAAACGATTGATAGGATTAATCAATTTCCATAAGAAAGATCAAGGGAACTGTTTTTCTGAAATAATTGCTGCCAATGTATTACATTTAAAATATCTTACAATTATTCATTTAAATAATTATTTTAAAAATAATCTAAAGCACACTTGAATTCTATTTTAAATTTTAATTGATTAAAAAAAGATTTATTGGTAGAAAAAAAATTTTAATTGAAAATTGTGATTGAAAAAAAAAATTTAATTTAATTGGTTGTTATTATTTAATAATTTTCAAGAAGTCTATTAAAGATATATTGTAAAATAATAACATTATAAAAATGATTTAAAAAAAAAAATTCGATAAGTAATTAATCAATTTTCTCACATTTTAAAACAAAATATTTAATGAGCAGGTGTGTCGCGTATACTCATGTGTGATAAAAGTGTATATATTTCCTAGATGAATTTTATGTAAAACTCAGAGCTTTGTTCCGCACAAACAAATGCTAACAAATGTTATCTACGTGTCTTTATACGAGTCTTTTAGATATTCTCTTTCACTTGCTATCCTTTCCTACAGCCATTACTGGTAAAATCAATTGCTCTATAGCGTCAACGACACTATATAGTTGTGTTCTCGCGTATTTACTGAATAGTTTCCTCATTGTCTTTTCTCCACAATGCTGCATCATGATGATGCTCTTGGCGTCTGGAAACTTTGAAATTGCACTGTGCGTTGTGATTCTCTAAACTATTTGTACTGAAAATTAAAGTGTGATGCATCGTAATGAACTTCTCACGTAGTTCAAAGACAATTTGCACAAAAAATTTAATTGTATTCTATCGAATTTAAATTTTCTAATGATGACAAGCACAATTGACACTCGTTTTCTAACAATATATATTCAACAATTTCTTTTTTGAAATTGAAAAAATCAATTACTCTTTTTAAATTTTGTGAGGGTTTTATTTTTATCGTAGAAAATATTTCAATTATTTAAAGTGATTTGTTATAAATTGAATTGTCTGAAAAAACCTACAAAGAATTTTTTGTTTATTTTTTTTTATCTATTTAATTTAAAAAAAAAAAAAAATCATCAATAATAGAATAGGCTTAATTGAGAGATTTAATTAAAAAACTGCATTTCATGACAGAAAATTTTATAGTTTTTTTAAAAATCGAATCCCTCCTCCTCTCCCCGATAGATATACATTTAGTTCTCTATTTTGTCATGCCATCAGAGAAGATGAAAAGCAAATTGGGCGTAGAATAGATGGGATGTGTACCGTAGAATCACCTCAATCAAATAGCAACTACTGCATTCAATGACGAGCATCACGAATATCATCCCTTTTTTTAATCATCGTCTCTCCCTCGTTTACATCTACGTTTTCCGCATATTCATAAAGCCCATCTATATACCGATTTATTGTATATATACAAGCTAGATAAAATGGAGAATATCAAATGTACGATACACATAAAGTGTATATCAATACACACCTTGCAGGAAAATCTTCTATTGCATATACATTTATATAACATTTTAAAAGCTCCATTTTACTTGAAAAATTTTATAGAAAAATTTTCTTTCAGAATTTATTTACTATCTTTGTAATCAGTGAATTGAAATTCCTTTTAATAACTTGACTTTAACAGCTTTCAGTACAAACTATTTCTCAAAGAGACTTTGAATCATTTCTTAGTGGATAAATCCATATCTTGAATTATTCCTTTTATTTATTAAGAAAATATTTCCTCTTATCAATATTATTCGAAAGCATTACAGTATGAAAAAAATTAAATTGAAAGCATTAGAAAAAGTATACAAATGGTTGAAATTGCTCTAAATAATTGTTTGTTATTTAATTAATTATTGGAGCACATTTATGGTAATGTGTAATGATGAAAAACGGAATGACAAAAAATTATTCTTTAATCAGTAATGATAAAAATAATTTATCATATTTGTTTGAGGTTGATTGTGAATTATTGATCTGTTTAATATCCTGAGCAATAAATTATTAGACATTATAAGTCTCGTTCGATAAAATAGCATGCAACAGTGAATAAATTCAAGAATCACTTTATAAAACACGAAAGTTTTCAATATTTTATTGTTAGGCAGTATGTTTATTTATTTTCCAACCTTTCATTTATTTTTGATACATTTCCCATATTTTGTCCGTCTCGTTCAAATTCATTTATGTCGATTTGTGTGGTTTCCCCTTCAATTCAACATTGGATCGAAAGCAATTTCACCAGAAAAATAAGGTAAAATAATTACTCGAAGATTAAACAAATAAGCGTTGAATAAAAATTATACAAATATCCCCGGAAGAATCTTAAATCTTAAAAAATACAAATAGTATTTTATTTATGAACAAGATTTGAATAAAATTGAATATTGAAAGAATATGAAGAAAAAATATAAAAAACATGGAATATGATACTGCTCTTTATACTCATATTTTCAATTGTTATCTTCGCGAGAGAATTTCAAGATGGTTTCGTTCATAAAATGCTAATTTCTCGCTTGCCAAGCAGTCTCATTGAAAACTCTTGACACTACAGTAGTGTTTTATAAAACCCAAGAAGAAATATATCGCGAACGACCCAGCTAAGTAGTCAGGAATAAAATGGGTGTATTCATTTACATGATAACAAAATAAAACAAAAGGAAGACTATGATAAAATGAACGAAAAAAAATTCCTTTGTGTTAACTTTGAAGCCGATAAACAAATGGGTCAGAATAATTGTTTAAAAGTGCTAATCTATGTGAACAATTTCCCAACAATTTCAATATTTTATTTCATCTTGAAATTCTTGTAAAAAATATTTTACAATTTATTTCTCCTGACAAACAGAAAGTTGTTAATTATTTAAAGTGATTCTTATATAAATTCTCTAGACAGAGATTGGATATGAGGAGAGACTATAAAGTATAAAGTGGAAAAGAGATTATACTCAAGGGAGAGAAGAATCAATCGGTATGAGACACAAATGTACAAAGAATGCTTTGTAAATCCCTCTTATTTTCTCACAAGTACTTGATGCAATTTTATGAGTTGTTATTTCGCGAAAATAAAATGTGATTTCTAAGAAATGATAACAATAATCCATCTTAATTCAACTCCACGATCTAACGAGCTCATGAAATCTTTGATTCATCGATTTATCTCTCGTGTACTTAAAAAAATAAGCCCTTGTATTTTTTCCACTTAAATTCAAATAAAACAACTGCTTCAATTACTCTATAATAAAAAGAAACCAAAAATATTTGTATTTAATTAAAAACTTAGATAAAAGAGATAAAAATTTAAACAATTAGTGATAACGTCAAAAAATACTGTTAAATTAATAATAATAACAATTAGAATAATGATGATAATAATAAAAACGATTAAAGCAGAGGCTATTACAATACATCTATTGTCTTACTAATTCCCAATTATATTTCGCCCTTTATGGGGGTTTACTCAAGGTAAATAGCTGAGTGTATGAATCCACTGTGTATTACATTCGCATGTATAGTCCACCACTCGTCTGAAAAGAATGAATCGATGATGAAGACAAAGGATCTCCGCTTAAGACTCGCCCTGGTACTCTTTCACGCGATTTTATGAAGCTTGTCGACTATGCAATAAAGAACATTCGCAATTAACAACACAACCGTTGCCTCTTCCACACCAGAGGATAGAAAGATCGCTGTAAATAATTGAAAATCTCTTTCATCTCCAAAAATCTTTGATTACTACTGCTATCACAATACCATTCATTCATAAATTACTAACTATACTTCAGAACTGTACAAGATATTCAAGTATTTTTAATTCTTAGTCACAGTAAATTTGTTTTCTTTTTTCATTCCTTTTTGTTGATGCAACATCAAAAGCTGATGTTTGTTGATTAATTAAAAGGAGAAAAAATTATTATTATTTTTTATTGGAAGAAAGGGAGAGCATGAAATGACAGGTGGAAAAAAAATTTTGTCTAGGGTTGATTTTTTTTTACAGTTAATGGTCTGTTAACCCTTTCAAACGATTAATTCAATTAAATTGTTATTGACTATTGGCTGGTCACAAATACTGAAAAATAAATTTCATGATGGAGTTGAAAAATTATTTTGAACAGTTGATTGTTTAAATATTCAGACAGTAAAACATAGAATAATATTGAACTGTAGTAAAGTGATTTTTTTGATTAAAATTGTCTACTTTTTTTACAAGGTTTTAATAAATTAAATTTATTTAGTTAATAATTGAAATATTGGAGCATATTGTAATGATAAAAAAAATCAGAGCTCCAATGTTTTAATTTACTATTATTTGAATGTAATATTATTTAATAGAAACTAGTGTAAAAATGACAAAAACAATATCGATAGAAATTTAATTTGCACTGTACTCGTTGAAATAAAATCTTTTATGGACGTCTAGTTTAGACAAACACATATTGGAGGGTTCATATAAGCAGTTTAATAAAGAATTCATTATTCAATACAACAGTGAGAGTAGTTTAAATAATCATTGATAGAGCATAATAATAGTCTGAGCATCAGTGGAATAACGTGAGTAAAGTAATTATGTAACAACAATTGGATACAACTGATTGAGAGGAAAATTAATTGTAAATCTTGTGCTCTAACACTTAAACTGTACACCAACTGTACCTATGTGTATTCGTATGTTCACTGGGAATGCAAAGAGAATACAAAGCAACGAGTGAGTAAGCTTTAATAATTGTTTGAAGCGTGCTTCAACTTTCATACAACTCTCTAGTGCACATACGTATATATACATGTATAAGCATAATATGCATACCACGATGTTGTATTTCTGTATTGATGTTGTATTATTGTGTGTTGCATCCTCTTGTAGGATTTCAAATAGACGGACAAAGCCAATGCCAAGTGACACTCATAATTTTAACGAAATTATTAGTCACTCCCTGGAAGCATTTTACCTCACATTCCAAAGTCACAATGACAAAAGCTAAAGGTCGGTGTATCGATACTGACCAGTTTACAACTGGTACTAATTGCCAATGAGGAAATTTATGGTAGGCAACGCGCCAAAAAATTCTCCCGGAAGAATTTACGGGTCTAACCGAAAAAAATTTTGTCATTCATTTCCTAAATCTTAACTCGTTTTATGCTAGAGGTTTATTTAAGAGACTTTTAATCATTCAATACGACCTTTTCTTTTTTTTTTCAAGTATTTTTTACCTTTTAATTAAATTTTGTCGTCACACCACATTTTAAGTGACAATAAGGTTTAAAGAATTTTGGTCCTTTGTTGCCTAGAATTTTTTTTTGAATTCAGTAGAAATTTTTTTTCTTGCTTGTTTAAAGTAGACCAAGTATAGAGGAAGTAGTTTATTAATATTAAATAGAATGGTAACAAATGTTTTACTTTCAAGACAAGTATAAAAAATTATTAACCATTAAATAAAGAAGATCATGAATTTCTTGTCATGAATTATCTTAAGGTGAAGCAATATCTCTATTTTTAGTTTAAAATTCTAGAAAATTTTGTTTCTAACATATTTTAATAAAGTAAGTCAAGTTTATTCAACTTTTGGTCATATTTTATATCTTTATATAATTTATTCATACTTTTGTTCTTTTTAAATAAATAAAAAACGTTGGATGTTGTCCAATAAAATTTTTTTTGCTCAATAAACAATGGTTTTAGAATGATAAAAATTGTGATATCATGAGAAAAGGCACGTGTATTGTTGAAACAATAAAAAATACATAACTAAAGGAAATTGATTTAAACGAAATTAATTTAATTCCATCTATCTACAATAACCCACCATTTATTGCAATTTCCATAAATAAAATATATCTTTTCCAATAAATATTCATAAACACGAATAAAAATTAAAATTCCTATAAATCCATAAAAATAAAACCACTACTGCAAAAATATTTTCCCTTGTTACATGACATAATAACGATTTATAATTACAACTAACTTTTATTCATTCCATATAAATAATAAAAACATATGTTGTAATCTAATGAATGATAAAAAATCAAATTAAATAAAAAGTAAATGAATTAATTCCATTAACCAAGATTACCTAAAAAAAAAAATTTTATCTCACAAAAAGAAAAAAGTTTCAATTAAAATTAAAATAAAATGATAATCTTCCCATCCACAAAACAGGGTGAGAATAACATAGAACATAATCCAGGGACATATTTTATTTACTTTCCCATCGCATAGATTATTATACAGTTTTTACCATAAAATCTGCTAGCAGTCTTCACCCCCAACAACACATAGTCACTCTCGTACATCCAAAAGATATTTCCAGGACTAGTATCATCTCCCTCGAAACGATAAACCCCTGGCAACCCTTAGGTAGTTGCCAGGACGTTTTATCCCTCTTATGTCCCTTGGCACGCGTATAAGAATTGCAATAGCTCAGAGACTATACACGTATGAGTGGCAGTAGCAGCAGCCGAGGCAGTTGAAAGGGAGAAAAGGATAAGATAAGTTATCGCAAGTGGCCCTAAAATAATTTCACGATCGTTCTAAAGCTCGTCTTTACACTGAGAATGGAGTATTATTACATAAGGGCTGCATTATAATGATCATTTGAATTTTGAAATGAGACACTTGGTGTTTTAATTATTTAAAATTAATTCGCTTTGATGTTATAAAAGGCTTAAGGCAGCTGAATAAGTTGACAATTATCGTTTTGCTGCTTGTTAAAAGATCAGAGTCTCTATTGTAATTGTCATCGTTTTTAAACTTTGAAAAATGACAAAAGTTGATAAGATGAATGAATTAAAAATTTCTATCGTAATTATTCAAATAGGTACAAACTCAATAGATAGCTGAAAACATACATATGTATTACACTTATCTATCGACGATCTTTTTTCAAAACCCAGCCGTGAATCATCTCGACAAATGTTCATCGTCGCAGGTGTTTCTAACAGGAATCATTAGCATCTTAAGACGTAGCTGAAAAAGTAGAGGAGGAAAAAAAAAATAGAAGCTTCTTAAATAATTGAAAAGTATTTGATTAAATTTTTAATTCAAGCATCTCAACTTATCAAATGTAAATAATCTTACTAATAAATATTGCAAATTATTTCTCACATTAACAATCATTATTTTTATGGGGATTGGGTATTTTAAAAAATTACTATTTTATTTAGCTCTATTAATACTACATTAGAGAATCTTGATAGTTGTTAATTAACATCATTTTTAAGTAGCCATTTTTTTCGTTAATTTAAGTTTTGGATGGCTGATAGATTAAAATCATCGTTTCCCATCATTATTTATTCGTATCTCTTGGAGAGATACATTTTAAGGTGATTTGTTAATTCAGGGGAGAGTTTTAAAAAGTTTTGTGACCTAAATTTGAACTCGAGTGTTTTTGATGTGAGGAAAATGACTTTTTAATTAACCTAGTGATAAAATTATTCATTATAATTACCGAGGTCAGATTTTTATTTTTAATAAATTCATGTTTAAATTTAACTTTACTAGGATTTTTTACATTTCATCCATCAACACCTACGATCAATTCAACATTTGTAATTAATTTATGACTTGTTGAACAAATCACGATAGGAAAAAATTTTTTTTAATAAAATTAATTAATTTCAATCAGTATTTTTTAAATTTATACAATGAATTTTATCGAAAGCTCAAAGAATAATAATATTTCTTCTCTTGTTTGTTTCATTAAAAAAAAAATTCCAAAAGCTTCGATTTTCTTTTTTTTTTACAAGAATTGATAGCAAACTATTTTAAACCACAAATTGTCGATTTTTTAGAATGAAATTTTTTGTACCCGTAAAAAAATATCGTTTTATTTCTATCGAGGTTTTTTGTGAGTAGTTTTGTTAATCAAATATTTTTGAGTCTTTTTATTTTGATATTTCTCCATTTATTCTCTAAAAAATAGGTACAAAATAAAAAAAAGATAGCTTCCTATTATAAATTAAAAATTTTCTCAAATCATTAAATATTTGTATATTCCACTTTATCGCTTCACATCAATTGCATAAAAAATCCTACACTCTAAACAAAAAAAAACAAGTCATAAAGTATTCAAATTCGACGATTTAGGCAATTGTCCAATTCTAATAAAAATTCCAAACATGATTGAGCGTCTGAACACAGGCAAAATCATTGAAGCAATGATTATTTATAGCCATAGATGCAAGAGTATCAACCACAAAACATCTTTGATTCATAAGTTCCGAGAATTATCCAGCACCGGAAGATGAGAGTGGCTATTGGGATAGTACGGCACGCGTATTTCTCATAAAGACCAGTTAGATCTCGTGCCAACACACGAGGTCAAAGTCTGGAACGTTACTATTACAGGGGGGTAGGGGTATGTTATAGAGTGAAAGAGGGAGTGGAAAGCAGTGGAAGCCGGGAGCACCCCCTTAATGACGACCCTTGGACGTTGTGTCGTGCAGACGGTACATTTTCGACCCCTTGGTATAGTTTGAGCAGGCTTTGGGCCTTTTAATGCAAGTCACGAGACATCCCTCGACACAGCAGTAGCAGCAGACCATCACACGACATCCCATTGCTGACCAACGTTGCCAGATCTCGAAACTCTTGACGTATATCAGTCGCAGAGGGGGATAGGATTGAAGAGCTTGCCAAGAGGATTCACCACTTGCAGGCGAAAGCGCTCAACCGCTGAATAGACAAGAGCGATGAGAAAGGAGATATACATCGATAGGAGACATGAGACAGGTAGAAACTTGACTTGCAGTGGTTGAGAGTGGAGAACCAGCTCTCTGACATCTCACTAAATACACACACTCAATGTTGCACTTGAATATATGCGGGTGTCCTCGAGGAGGAAATGATACCTTACTTCAAAGGCTTACGTCTTACATTGAATCGAGATGATCACAGATTACCTGATATTGACTATTTTGACATGAGAATGAAAGTCTAATCAAAGGCAGATTAATAAAGAAGCCATGCTAAGGAGATTTGTTGAGAGGGAGAGATTGCTATTTTGGGTGGAGCAGAAATGATATGAAGGCATAAATATCACTTATGTCATGAGGATTCTCCTTCAAAGTGGACTGGTTTAATAAACATCGAAGCCTTATTATGATATAAAGAAGAGAAGTTGATTAAATGCAGAAGTTTTATTTATTATTATTTCATTATTTCATGTTTATTTGATATCTAGAGAATGAAGGTTGAAAAAAAAATGATAAAATTTGTTTAGATTATTTATTGCTGAGACTTTCTTAAAAGGGGGATTGAAAAAAATTATTCAAAGCTGTTAATTGAAAGAAAAAGTGAATAAATATGATTTTTTAGAATGTTAATGATATTTTTGAATAAATAAAAATGATTGTTGAATTAAAATAGATTTTACTCAGCTTAACAATGGAATTAAAATCTTTCAAATAAAAAAAACATTTAAAAAAAGTTGACTATAAATTTTGATCATCAAAAAATTGGGTAAACTCATGATATTATTAACTGAAAATTGAAATAACGAATTATTAATGGAAAAAATTGTATTTGTTTTTATCAAAGAAGATAAATTGCTGTTTTTATTCAACAAAAAATATTAATAATTGAAATAAAAGAATGATATTAGAGATTAAATACATTAGCTAATGGGCACAATATTCAAATTCGGGAACATTTGAAAAATATATGCAAACATCAAAATTCTATGCTGCTCTTGTATGCTGTTTTAAAAAAACTGTCGTTTGCTCTGAAGGCAAAATATATATTTAAAAGCATGCCAGAGAGGAAATTGTGATGCCGCAATATTGCGAGAGCATTTATCTCGGGCTCCACATGTGAGGCGGAAAGCAACGGTGGCGGCTACCATCCCCATCTAAACCTACATTTACCCCTGGCAACGTTGCCAGATCGGGGTATGTGAGAGAATCCGAGAGATCGGCAATAAAACCGGTAAAGTGAGATAGACATTGGACAAGAGGGTGTAAAATCGAGATTCCAAAAGCTATAATGATGATCCAACGCTCTATATTGTCTTGTCCAATTATTATTTCTCCCTCCTCTTTGTCTATCTACTTCAGGGTACTGCATGGTCAACTCTAGAGCCCACCAACTGCCCGGGACAAAGATAGTTAGACCATTTATTGTGAAAGTTAATAATTCTAGGTTCGAGAAAATTTGGCTTTTAGGCACATTAGTAACACCAAAAGACTTATTGCTTTGACCAACTGCTGAGTTTCTTGGATTTTTTGTTAATGTTGTTGGTATTGCAAGCTATAACGATTTGGGTTACCTTCACTTTTACCTGAACATCACAATGATGTATCCGCCAACGTGGGATGCACACTAGAAAGGTAGAAGACCCGAGATGAGATTTTTATAAAACGGAAATTGCAAGAGATAGTTCTCTTTCTCTCTCTCTTTTTTGTAGGTATTTCAAAAACAAAATGTCTGTGTCATTGTTGGAGAATTAAGTATTCTGTTTTCTCAAGATAAAATCGATAATATTGAAATTTTGTTCCAAGATGATGATACTCAATATGATGAGATGTATAGGAAAAGAACATCTTTAAAGAGAAAAGGAATCACTTAACTTGAGAAAATATTTTTTCAAAGTTTCCATTATCTCGATTTAATCTATTATCTATTTTTTGATATTGAGATGTTGAAAAATTGAGTAGATTTATTATAATAACTACATTATTTTAAAATCTTCTTACTTTTGTGATAGAGTTGAAGAACATCATCTTGACTGGCTGCGGTTTTTGGGAAAAATATGATAAAAAAATTTATCCAAAATGGGTATTATTGTAATGGGTATGAAAATTGAATTTTTATTTAAGATTCTAAAATTATTTGAAGGGATTTTTTGAAATGAAAAATATCGATCTACGAATATGAGTGAGTATTTCGTTGACAATATCAGGGAGATGGCCAAATGGATTCTGATGTGAAACTTTCTCTCTGGCGTATAACCCAGAATGACTTAGAGCTGATCAGATTTTGAGCTAAATCCATTGAATCGTTTAGTAGTAAATAAAAAAATAACTTTTTTTTTTTATCAGAGAAAGAGGATATATATTTTTTAAAATGACTAGATCGATTTAAGCTCAAATCAGATATTACGCAGGTTGCTGAGGGATGTATCGAAAAAAAAAGCTAGAAAATATGTTGAGCCATTCTTTCAAGCATCGTTGAATAAAATTTTAGTCATGTGAGTTTTTCTAAAGTCTCTTGAAATGAATCACTATACAATTATTTTTTCTATTTATGGTTTTTAAAATAGATGAATATTGAAAAAAAAAAAAAAATATTCAATAACGGAATAAATCTATTGGAATATTTTTTTAAACTAAATAATAAAAAGAAATAATTGAACTTACAGTTTGGTTGACTTTTTCACCAAGCATGACTTCTGTAATCAAAAAGAAAATAAATAATTAATAAAAATAAAGTTTAAATGATTTTATTTTATTTGAAATTAAACAGAGAAGTTAATGATAGAAAAATGTTGGGCTATTAATAAAATAAATACTATTATTTATAAAAAAAAACCGTGAAAATTATTTCAATACACATAAAAATAAAAATAGATAAATTTTTCTGCCAACTCGATTTGCACTGTGTAAATGCGATTATATTTTGACGTAAGCCATTACGTAAGACGTAAAGAAGATTTACAAGACGTCGTGGTATAGGAGAGTTTCATTCTATTCTGAGTGTAGTACCTTTCAGCCCCTGATAATGGAGCGTCACGACTTATTTACTCCTAATATTTCCTTAGGTCATCATCAGCTCTGGCCTTGGTTCCGACCACCCTCCGAGTGAAAAACTATTAAATTTAAACGTAAAACTATTAAGCTTAAATCCATTGGCGATATTACCACGTTTGGTTGCCAAGTCTATCCATACTAAGAGAAAGTTTTAAACAGAAAACCAGAAAACAGGTGGAGAACTGAAAGTAAATACGATCATTGAACAATTCTATGTTAGACTTATTTACAATTGATAGTTTGGGAGGCTTGGCTTCATGTTAAATGTTAAACACGAGGCAGCATAAATTTTTAAATGGATAGATAAAAATATGTCGACATGCGGTGACATAGTCAATAATAGTACAGACTATGTCGCGACAATTTATCTATGTAACTCCACCCACTACATTTTTTTTCTAAAAATAAATAGCTATTTTTATTCAATAGGCGGTGTTAAATTAAGTCATTATGTTCAATTAATTATTAAAAGCACTGAATGAGATGTTTTGACGATTGTTACTTAACTTTTGTTGCTTAAGATGCTCTTAGACATGTTCATCATAATAGACTTAATTTCTATTGATTTGAATAATCCCTACACGACTTTTTTTTATTACCCAATACTGATCACTTTAACAACGAATTAGTCATATTTAAAAACATCAAAAGAATCCATTAATTCATTCAATTGTTGCTTAAAATCTTTAGGTATAAAATACTATTATTAATATATATTTATTATAAAAATTTAATTACTTAAAAAAATGTAGAGAAAAAGTTTTTAGTTGCTATAAAATAATAATTAATTTAAAAAATTACTTAGAGTAACCACTTTAGCATTATTTAGTAAACTAATCTTTTAGTCCAGTTAATTAAAAAAAATTCAATTATTATTCAAAACACTAGGCTGAAATATTTAGTAAGTAATAGCTCGTTTTTATATCAAATTTAAATAAATTTAAAACTTTAAATAAAAAACAAATTTGTCACTTAAAAAGGTGAAATAGTATCAACACTATTTATTTCAATTGAATCCCACAACTATTTATTAGTCGTAATTTTTATAAACTTTTCATTAGATAATTAACAGTACATACATGTGAATGAATGTAATTTAATTCCAAGCGTTTTAAGAATCCCAATGAGATGAAATTACATGTAAATTATTCCGTACCAAGTATATATGTGGATAGAGATAAATTAAAAATATGGACATGTATGTTGGTGAAATGCATTTGCATTTAAAAATACGTATGGTTAGTTTTAGTGACAGTAAATGAAATAACTTTTGATGTTTATCCACACTGCGTATATCTGAATTTTAATGCGATTAAAACTGTGGAAATGAATTTAAAACAAAGTTTTCGTTAAAAACAATGCGAGAATTATTTCATTCATTCTATTCATATGAAGTCAAGTATAAAACTATTAGACTTAATTATATTATCATACAAGTATTTTATTGGCAAACATTGAACTGTCATCATCAGACTGAATGAATTACTGATGTAACAATTACTTTTTTACAACCAGCAATCACTTTACAGTCAAATCCAATAGCTTTTGACTAGTGTGTTTTTTAAGCTGATTAATTCATTAACTAATGACCTAATTAATTAGAAAGATTTTGCAACATTGAAAAAGAGGAGTAAAAATTTTAATTAAACTAAAAAATAAATTTTTACTGTCATTGGTGGGGTAATATGTGTGAGAAAGTAAATCTCCAAGTGATGGATAAAAGCATAAATGAGTGAATAAATCCTCAAAAGCACTTCTTATCGAATAATGTTCAGGCTATTCATTCAATAAATCTGAAACATCCCTTCATTGTGTTAAAGTGTGTGACACCGATAAAACAGATAATATCCAACAGCTAGATAATAACGACTAATAAATCGACATTTTTACGACGTGTTATTTCATTAGTGAATGAATAGAAAAAATGACAATTATCATCAGACTATATAATATTATTTTATTTCAAATTAATAATCAAAATTAATAACAACACTGATAACTCTGTGGAAAAATTTTATTTTGTAATCACTACCGAAAATAATAGCCTCTGAAATGCAGCCAGGCGCAAGGTAACATTATATTTTATTTCAATAAAAAAATTTATTCAAATAAAAAAAATCCTATTTTCAATTCAAAGACAACTGGAGCGGTTGCAACTCGTTCTTCCGCACAATTGTTTTTCCGTGATTTTTTCTCTCTATCTCACTGTCTCTCTTTTCCTCATCGATTGTCATTTGAGCCGAGAATAACTCACGTACTTTAGTGAGAAAAAAATAAAGATAGGGGGTAAAAAAAGTACCAGAATATGTGAGAACGTAGCATACTATATGAAACGAACGAGGTAATATTCGAGAGTTGGACGTGCAAATAAACAAAACGGCTATTAAAAAAGAGTACGATAAAAAGAAGCGGCGGGATATTCTCGTTTGAACGATTCTAAACGAGAAAGGCTATTGTTAAATGTGGTCTAAAAATGGTATTGCCATATTTAGGCACCTATTGCGCTTTTCAATAATTTTTTTTTCGATTAATATTTTTCTTCTCTTTAATCTACTGAGATTTTTCCTATATTGCTAAAGTCAATATTATCCTATATTTTCATTGATCAATCACTAATTCAATGAGCAACTGATATTAAATTTACTTTCCTTTTTATTCACTCTCACTATAGCTAAAAATATTTATATAAAGTGTATACACACATGTTAATAATGCTTTTAATCAAAGAGAATTCCAACTTTGAAGAGATTTTCAATTTTTTCACTTTTAATGTAGTCTACCTCACCTTCAATACACTTCATTTCATCGACATGGTAAATTTTCAAATGAATCATTTTAATACAATTATTAATCGACTTTTTAAATATGTCAACCATCATTACTGGACATAATCAGTACATACACTGTATTTAATGGTTTAAAATATGATGTGATTTATTAAAAAATAATATAGAAAGTTTAAGCAAGTAAATAATTTTATTTTTATTTTTGAAATTGAATTGAAACTTCTAATTTTAAATATTTTTTAATTATTAACCATTCGATAATGATAATTAGTCAGCTTAAGAACCTTGTAACTTAATATTATCACGAAAAAAAATTGTGTTAATTGTCGAAAGAATTTCTTTGAGGAAGCGCTTCCTTTTTCGTCTCTTACTCAACTACTTGTATAAACGTGTTTTTATTGATTACGTTAGTGACGTCCACATTTCTCTTGATCCCTATCGGACTTATATATGCATATATATTACTAAAACTCTCAATTAGAGATCACCTACTTTTGAGGATAAAAAAAGAACTTTCTATGACCTATACTACCGTTTTCCCAGTACATTTGGTTCAACAAGTAGTACTATATACATGACTTGGAGTTTGAATTTTCATTGATGACATTAGAGATAACGTCTATCCCGACAATGATAATCAAGAGCAATCTATAACACTCATAAGTCATAAATCATATAGATTCCACAAACATTTGCTTTGACATTAAATGTGAGTCATCAAAAGACATATAAAATAATAATAAATGATTATCTATTCTTTAGATATTTTTCTTCATAATATAGAGATATTTTTTTTTTGCCAACTGAGATTTGGCAATCGATCAAACCGCTTCTGGCCAAAGAGCCTCAACAAAATATCAAAATAATCACGTCTCATCGGTAGTAACTTCACAAAAATAAAAACAATGAAATAAAAACTAAAACAATAGCAGAAAATATTTTTATTTATTTGAATTTTTAAAACTTTTTAATTTTACCGTTTCTTAATTAGTACTTTTAGAAGAAAAAGGAGGTCATCATTTAAAATAAAGTGTAAGAAAGTTAAAAAAATTATCAAATAATAAGTAATGATATTTACTCAGTGCGTTTCTCAAATTATTTTAATTGAATTAAAAAGGAATACAAATCCCACGATCGCAAGAAAAAGCATTGTATCCTTGAAAATTTTTTTTAGCTGTGTCATGCTCTTGAAATATCTTTTTTCCTCCCTATGTACATCTAAGATTCCAATTATTTAATTGTTCTTATTCTCAGGTTAAAAAATAATTTAAACAATAACTACAACCTAATTATTATTTTTGTCTATTCATTTTTTCCTGCAGAGAATCTCCATAAAAAGGCAATTAATTACTTGGAGATTTTTTTAAGAAAGTTCGGGAGATAAATAATTCATAGCTGACAGAATTTTTATCAGCTTCCTCTCCATCATAAAGTAGAAGCAAACAATAAAAGTTCTAGGCAAGGTAATTAATGTTATCGAGTAATTATCAAGGGATCGTTAAAATGTCACCAAAAGTGTTGATACGACAATCGCGAGGACAATAAAAAAAGGTGGTCTGATTTAATGAGGTTTGAAGGCTAATTCGTATACACATATATAGACATCTTGTCAATGACTTTCAAAAGTAATCACCGAATCAGGCGTGACTTCAAAACGCCCCGCAATCGATAAATAGGATCTATTGAAACGGGTAATTTGTTGTAGAGAATTAGCTCGATAGTCTACAAGGGTTTGTGTGTATATTTTCAGTGTATTTGTAACGATTGAGGTTGATGTAGACTATTGAGATCCGTAATACAATCAAGTGAAGGATTCGCATGCGTAGCTTTTTGCGTAGGTGAACGCACACACCCTCTTGCAGCAATTTAACGTGTAATCTGTACAATCAGAATCATCGATGACCGTTAGAAGTAATCTGTACTTAATACAAGCGGATCATCTTATTTGATACAACGGACACTACATCCTATGGATGACCATAGGAACCTATTGTGCTTTAGACATTTTCAAACGAATCAATTCTCGAGTGCTTTCATGTTCATTATTATCTAGACTTTCAATCTATCATTCTAATGCTGACTTAATAAATAAATTGATGTAGATATTTTTTTTCCTTGAGTTTAGACATGGCTCGTGAAAGATGAAAATATTATTGTGATCTTTATTTGTGATTGAAAATGATTTGCTCCAAAGGAGGCACTATTAATGTAAGTATTGGAATATTTTTTCAGAGTAATTGAAGTAAAAAAATATTTTCTTAGATTATGTGCAATGAAGAAAATATTAGCTTCTTAAATTAATATTCTTTTCTTTGATGTAAATGTTTCTATTGATAATAAAAAACATTTTCTATCAATAGAATTACTGATTATTTTCATGTTAAATTTATTGCAATTTTGTTGAGGTATTTAAAATTTAAGATAATATTTTTATTTTATTGTTAAACAATTGAGTGAAATTTTATTCTTCTTCACAAAATATTTTTCTACCAAACAATACAGTTTAGTGAATAAATTTTTGTTGTTGAAGAATTAATCCTCTTCAGATTTAAATCGATTTTTAGGTTCAGTAAGTTTTTACTCTCGAGATAAAAAAATTCATTTTCAAGTTTTTTTTTTTATTGTTTATCAAACTAAATACTTTTGATAATAAAAATTTTTCATTTCTAATCAATAAAAACGTCAGAAATAAAATATTTCCTAAAAAAAATACATTAAAATGAACTCTAAATTTCCCTCATAATACATATCATAAAAATTCTTAACATCAATAAAAATAAGTGATCAAGACTTAGTTTTATTTGAATAAGAAATTTTTCATCTCCCGTTATTACTGATAACAAAGTTTTTTTTTTTTGACGTGTAGATCAAGAATAATAAAAGAAAAAAAAAGATCCTAAATCCATATTTTTTCATTTATCTCGAATATTTCGAAGTCACTATTCATTGTACTGCAGGCTTGAGTTTTCTAGTGAGACTAAAACTTTGTAATAAAACAGAAGGAGAGAACAGGAATGAAGGAAAAAAAGTATTAAAACAAAAAGAATAAGGATGAGTAAAGAAGAACCGTTTGTCAGAGCTACGTGCCAACGACGACGTCTTTGCCACATAGGAAACCTATGGGACACCACTATGAAGGAAAAAAAAGGTAAAGTGACAAAAAAAATAAAGAACTATGGAAAAGTAGAAAAGAAGTTATAACATGACAAAGAAACAAAAGAAAACTCGTGGTAATTAGTCTGAGCAAGAAATTATTAACGAGAACAAAATTGTACTATAATAAAATAATACAATTTATTTTCTCATGAGCTATGACCTAAATCTTAAAAGTTATACAATTATTTACGTTTATGTTTCTTCATGTGAAAGTGAAAGAAAAACTTGAAGGTAACGCACGTAAGATAAATCGATAAAAGGAAAGCAATTACTGCCTGGGTAAATTTAACATAACTCACAGCATTCTATGATGTGAATGTCCATCATCCTTTCGTAAAAGACCGACTCCATCTCGGGGCGATAAGTCTCCATTCACAGCTTAGATGGATAATATAAATATATACCTACCTGAGTAGGCCATAGAACTCCTGCAGCCTCAGGAATTGTGCAATTCAGCAATTATCGACTAGTATAGACTGGCCTTTCGCACGCATTATTATTATTAATGAAAAAAGATAAACCCATCGAGACTTTCGAAATTCCATTTGTTTCAGGATTTTACATATTGGAGAATATTTCTATTGATGTAACTACTGGATTTTTTCTCTCTCTCTTTCTCTCTAATACTTCTTATTGTTTTCTATTAAATTATGTAAATTGCCTAATAGGTGGTAAATATCAAGTTACTCGCGGAATTTACTTCATTCAGGAATTATGTAGTTGAACATTTTTTTTAATTGAATGAAAATTTATTGTCACTTGGAGCTGTTGAATATCTACAGTTTTAATCGTTATAAAAACCCAGAACAAGGAAGCCTTTTAAAGATTCTAATAATTTACTGAAGGCGTTTAATTTAACAATTAAAAGGCCATTTAAGCGTTAGTATTTATTTAAATTCAAGTCATTATTAATTGAATATATTCAGAAATAAGCTTCCTCGATTAGTTTGATATTCAATGATTATTAATATTATTTATAATAATAATAAATTGAAAATTGTTATAATAAAAAAATAAAATTGTTGAGTTATTTAATTAACCTTTTAGTACCCTGACTATATTTTAATTAAACAAATAATAAACCCACATCCATGACAGCTCACAATATTTATAGTTATATTCCATTCAGAAAGCAATAAAATGAACAATTTTTATTGTTTGACTTACTAATCCTCTACTAAAAATCAATTATCCAGATTGCGTTATATTGACGTCATATTCGTAAACATTTTACTCCTTCTCTAATTGGCCGTTTCGATAAATGATAGTTAGAATTCAAGTTCAAAGTGCCCAAACACTAAAAAAACTAAGCTACTAAATTAAGACTACTATCTAAAATCCTTGAACAAAAAGTAAATTTTTTTTTTAAGAATTAAAATTACAGAAGCATGTAATTTCTTCACCGGTAGTTGGTAATCTAAGGTTAATTTTCTTTCTTAGTTTATTTTTTTATTGGTAATCAAAGTTTTCAAATACCTTTAAAAAAAATATTTAGCTTCGCAATACAGTGAAAGTTACAACTAATCAATCAACTAGAATCATCATAAATCATTGTAAATGGTAAATAATCATGCAATTTTATTAATTTCTTCATTTACTTAAACATCTAAAAAACTTGTGAAATCTTCAATAATTAACTCTTTTTAACTCACGATTGTTTACCTTAACAATAAGTATGTTTTTATAATCACAAAAAAGGCTTTACCTCTATAGGAAAAAAACAATTACCATAAAAGAAATATTTTTTGCAACAATTAAAAAATTTTTCAGCCTCTAGTAAAACCAAAACACTTGCAAATCTCATTAAATCAACAATTCATTCATTCTCTATCAATTGTCATAAATATAAAAATAGTTAAATAGAAGTTAACAAGAGCATAAAAGTCCAAGCAAAGACTTTTTATTCATGCAAAAAAGTTATTTATATCTTCAACTAGTTTTTTTTTTTTTTTAATGTTTGCTTTCATAAAGTTTAGGAGCTAATAAAGGATTAAAAAGCCTATAAAAATGTTATTTCATTTGTAAGCATTACCGTAATAATTCCTTTTATGCAATTCAGCAATTACCAACTAGCCTGCGGTCTTTTTTATTCGCATTATGTTTAATAAAAAAAGGTAAAATCCCATCGACAACTTTCGAAATTCAACTTAAAAAGATGTAAAAGGCTAATAAGAAACGTCTGGAATTGTCATTATCGTCTAAAAATGGAAAGAGAATCATACTTGGATATTCTTTCCTCTTTAAACTTTTTTATTTTCTTTGTCTTGATGATCAACGAGTCACCATTGTTCTGGTGAGTTTCACAATTTGTGTCTCCATGGGCCAAGTCTCTTGGGTAGTTACGTTAACTCCTTTGATGAACTGCTGCTACTTGGCTGCCTAGGATAATCGTAGCCTAACTTCAGGCCAATTATTGTCGACGAGTGAATAAAAAACTGTAGTAACTTCATTTCCGTGGGCGGTTGTCATTAAGCAAACTAAGTAATACTTGGAATAATATCCAGTACGTTTTACTATCCTCTGTCGTTGCTTATATGATATACAGACAACTTCCTGCTTATGTTCTAAATCCACAAAAAATTACGATGAAAAAGATAACGACATTTGTCTTTACTTATGTATCACTGTTGATAATACCCGTTATGTTTGGAGCTATTATTAGGTGAGACAAAGAGGGAGGAGTCATTTAAGAGACATTGAATTATCGTTGGGTCGGGAAATTTTTCCTTCCTTCTATTTTCGTTATTTTATTACATTTTTTGAACTTTTAATTTTAATTTTAAATTCTTTGAAAATTTAGATTTCATTGCTTGATAAAAATCATTATAATTATATAGATAGTTTAGACCTTTTAGTTTAAAAAGTTTTTATTCTAATTCCATAAAATTAATGAACCTTTTATTTTTATAACCTTTGATGGGAGAATATTTATTTAAAATACTGACTTCGTAAAAAAATTTTCTCATAAAACTTGATCTATAAATGTAGTAATCAAGAGACTGATCAAAGTTGTAAAAAAGAAGCTCAAGAAGTAAAAGATAAAATTGTAATTTTTTTATGATCATTTAATTACAACTTGTAAGTTTTTTTTTCCATGCTAACTTTAATTTTTCCCCCGGTATTAATTGGTCTCACATTCACTAAAGTTCCTACATGTATTCAGTGATTTACAAAAAAAAAAAATCTTCTCTATGTAATTTTATTTTTATCACTGTTTCTAATATTTTTTTTTATTTCTCAGAATTTTTTCTATTAATAGAATGAAAACGATAGTGACATTATACTAATTGTTTTCTTTATTATTATCAGTCTTCACAATTAACTTTATCTAATTAAAACATTTCCCTGATTCGTTTATCATTTATTATGTTACATCAATTCCACCACCAGGTTAATGCTTAACTTAAACATCGGAACAAATAATATTTAACTGAGTTTGAATAAAGTTAGTCTTAGTCTATCAAAACCAGTATTTAATCTATCTAGAAGTAATTAATTTAAACAAACAACCTTTCTGTTACTCATTTCAGTTATTTATAATTAAATACAACTCTAAAAAATTTTCTATGCATCTAAAAATAATATTATAATACTAAAATAGTCCACTGAAAGTCAATAAACTCTTGATCAGCAGCATTCACTTGATATGATGACTTCAAAACAAAGTGCACCAAGTGCATTTAATGTAAAATAATATAAATAAATTATAGCAATCGTACTATTGATTTTAAAATACTTGATGCCATTCAAAACCTGAAGAGAAAATTTTTATTATTTATTTATAATATATTTATATCAAGTGTTTTTTATATTTTCCTCTTAACTGATCTCCAAAATGAAAGATCAGATTTAATGGCAACAATATTCTATGACATAAATAAATGAATTCAAATTTGTAGGTTTTTAGCACAAACCAATTAAACAAAATGTACTTCGAGGAAAATTTAATTAAACAAAGTTCTGTTATCACGTATTAAGCATGAGAAAACCTTTAGCCAACTTCAACAAATCAGAACATATACTTTTAATTGACAATTATCTAAAATGTATTCAGTGAGTAGTTTCTTGAGCGTAGTATTAATGAATTTTTTGTTCATTTAGTAAAGTAACTTCTGTCACGGCGATATTCTTGGTGGAATAGTTGAAGTGTAAATATACAACTTCGATTAGCAGCAAGTCTGAGGCATAAGATGAGCGTCTAAAAGTTAGTCTTGAGTAGCAGGAATAATTCAAAGTTTAAACGAATTGAAATACGGGGCTGGTGAGGAGAAGACTTCTCTGGAAGAGGGTTAGAAGGTGTTTGGCATTGAGAAGGTTGCTAAATAAGGATGCTGCGGACAATGCCTTGACTTTCGACTATACTCTCAGGCCTGGAGCAAGAAAGGTTCTATTTACTTTAGCGCTGCATCTACCTACTACCTTGATACCTCAACAGTACATCTTCAACCATGCGTTAAATTCCTCCGGGGGATTGTGCCCTGCTCATCGACCTTCCTTGTTCTCTTTTCCTGCTTCTTGCCTCACCTTCCTCCGCACTTCCGCCAATCTCTTGATGGATACGACCTGATGAAAGCCGCTCCAATCTATCTAGGACCTAAGCTATATCTATGATACGATAGGACGGTTTAATTTAATTGAGGGATTGGCTTCTCTATGTCGTTGCTTTAAGTATAGATGAGATATTGGCTTCCAAGTGTGATCTATCTAAATAGATTGTTGATTTTTTTATCATGGGATTCCGCGATATAAGCAATTTATTATTGAAGTGATGGCAAGTCAAAAGTGCAGTTGGGAAAAAACTTCGTCATAGCAAGCAAGTATTTTTTTTAATTAATTTTAATAAAGTTATTTTATTTCAATAGCCATTTCTCATAAGGTTTTGCCTTTGAAGATGATTTCATTAGTAATGTCAATGAATAATAATTGTTTTTAATCTCTTAGCCTTTTTTATTCAAAGAAAATTAAAAACTATGTTTAAATAAAAGTTAAACATAAAAAATTCTTGCTCATAAATTTTGATAAATATTCATAATTAACTTGAGCTTTAAAACTTCATTTACTATGTAAAGCTGATTAAATAACTTTATTCTTAAACAATAATTTCTCTCACACAAAGTCATATTTTCTATGAATTCTTCTACATCTAGGGAGATTAAAAAAAGTTATTACCCAAGTATTCGTGATAAAATAAAAGGAATAAAATAAAAATGGATTAAGATAAAAAAATGAAGTTTTATATCAAAAAGAAAATTGGCTGAGACATGGTCAACTGATTCGAGAAGCATATACGTGTTGGACGATGAATTTATCGTGACACACTTGGAGAATCTATACGAGATAGAAAGCACATGGTGGCAGATAAAAAGCGTCGCTGCTGGTTATCAGACATGCAGGTACCCTTACTCGTGCACTCTGAAGAATATCCTATGGGAGCCGGAGAATGTTGATAAGGGCAAAAGTATCCATGGAAAGGTGTATACAAGAACCTGTAGTTACACAGCTTAAGTTTAGTTGTATCAGCGGAAACATCAACAACACTTTATCCTCCTTCACTTTGTAAATTCACCATCTTTCTCGGTCTCCAGGAATTCCAAGTCTCAACAATTATTATTCTTTCACGATTGGAGATCATTCTCTGGATCAAGGCTGGTTCCAGACTACAACACATTCTGTTGGCAACCGATAAAAAAAATACAGCTTTGGGAAAAGGAGTGAAATGAGAGAAAAAAAGGAATAAAAAAAAGTTTTTAAAGCTGAACAGTATGATTGAAATTTAAATAGAGTGTAGTGGAACAAAGGATTCCACGCATACATTCATAAACTTTTTTATCACACGCCTTATTCACGCTCTTGTGAAGCTTATGGGGATCTAGAAGTCTGATAAGAACAGCCCACGAGCAAGTTTAACCTGGAAAGGGTGCTCGGCATCAGCAAAAGAGATAGTCAGGTTACAGGAATTAAAGTCCGTTGTTCGAATATAGTTTCCAAACCGGAGTTAGATTTATTCTGATTGATAATTAAAAAAATGAGAGAAATAAAAATACCTAAAGCTCAGATCAAATATAAATGGCGAGTTATCACGCGCGATAGTTGATTATTGGTTTCATGCACAATATCTACATGTGTTTAATATGAATGTGAGAGTGATTTGTAGTGTCTTTATGTTCTGGTTCAGCAACCAAACATTCAGTTGGAACATAATACCAATGAACTTATGAACTTTTGACGGCATCAATTGATCTGAAAGCTGAATGTAGAGAAAGAATAGTATTTTGTTCTTCAACATTGCTAGCAAATTCATTGGAATGTGTTGGTTAGATTGTCATCACCATAACAGACAGATGGCCAAACAGATCGTATCTACTTTTGTACTCTCTTGGTTTATTATGATTAAAATCTTCTCTCTTCTCACTCAAGCTGAACGAGACTGATAAGTTTACGGTATCTGGTTTGCAAGTAGTCAAGTCTCACTACTTGTTACGGTTAAGTAAGCATCAGGAGCTATTGATGATACTCTACATTCAAACAACACTCGAGGATAATCATATATTGTGCAGTATAATGCAATTGTTTAACTGAGAACCGTCATTTGTTCTTTATTAAAGGGAATTATTTAGTAATCGATATCCAATTATTTTTGTAAAAATTCCTGTGAATATTCAAGATGATTATCATTGCAGCTGGATGGATATTAATTGTGTGAATATACTAAGAGACTCTTTGTCTCTGGTGATCAAAGTTAATGTTGTTTTCAACAAAGACACTCATTATCTATTTTTTCATAATTATTTACTAATGTCATTTATTTTTTTTAAATATATTCTTTGATCACTTCTCACCTTTAAGAAACATCTTCATTTTTAAATAATCATTTTTTTTCAATTATTATTAATAATTCATGCATTGTATTTATACGGTGGTATTTATACAGTTTACATTTAGGTAGTAATTAACCTACAGAGTGTAACAGTATGATCTATTTTAATGAATACCTTTACGGATTAAAATTCCATTAAAATATTTTAAATAATACATAAATAATTAACCATTCATTTTAATAGTTGTTTCAAATAATCATCAAGCTTTTTTTTAACCCAATTAACTATCAGATGATTTAAAATATTAATAATTAATTTGATTTAAGTGTTTACAATATTTAATTATTTAAATTATTTCATTCAAGTCTTCATCTACCCTTTGTTAAATATAAATATTAATCTATCATTCTGAATTAAAAACAATGACAGAGATTGAATAATTTATTGATGAATAAACGTAGAATAAATACGTAAAAATATTTAAATGCTGAAATTCATAAACTAAAAGCTCAATATCAAACATTTCAACTCAAGTACCTTCATCTCTTTTTAACATTGATTTAGTTCTTTGAATGTAAATTTCCTCCTGATTTTCTCCACATCATAGTCTACACATTTTATTTCACGAGTGGTACTATCACTTGCAGAGAAACACTCCGGAAATGGAATAGGTAAGTAATATGTATAAACAGATATTTTGAAAAATCCATTTGTAATATATATTGAAACAATACTCTAATATGTATTGTCCCAACGTGTATTTTGTGATGTGACAACTCACCGTACATAGATAGGAGATACAAATGTACTGATATTTCACAGCTAACTTCAACGATGTTCCGAATTCCCAAGTCGAATTGATATTCTAGATATACTGGTGGTGTCATTACCAAATGGTGCCACAATTTTGCGTCTTGGCTGACGCTATAGACCAAGTTGCATGCAAATGCACACCACGAAATACTTGTTGTACGGGATTGGGAATGATACTTGGAGCTGTTTCTGTGAGATTGGAATATCCAGTTTGGATTGAGTTTACGGTCGTAATAGAAATGTAGAATCAGTAGTATTAACAATCAGTTGAAATGCATGATAAAAAGATATTACAGCACATCAATGCTATTAATAATGCAAAATCAAGCAGCAAAGTGGTAAGAGAATACTAAAGCTCAAGTAACAAAGCTATGCAAGGGATTTTAACCAGTTACTGATGATATTCTGGTAATCAGGTAAATCCTGATCTGTAACTAACAGTATTTTCTCTATTGTCATTCCTAAATGGATCGTATAATTTAATTCAAGTAAACGGATTATTCTTAACGAATTAAATATTTTAGAGTTTAATAAACGAATATTTATTTCTATATTCGACCTTAATCTATTAAAAGTGTTTTAATTTTGCTAAAATTTTTTGTTTCAATTTTACTTAGTTGTTAATGAATAAAAAAAATTAAATCGCGAATATAAAGCTATTGTAATGAAAAATAAAAATAGATAGATGCATCAAGAATAAAAATTTTTTTTATATCTAAAAAATTTATTATTCCAAAGTAAATATCAAATATTTCATCAGTTCTTCAAATATTTTTTTTCCATCTGAATATTTAGATTATTCATTTATCTATTAGATTTCCACCATGAAAAAATTTCTATTTGATTTCTTAATTTTCACATGAGATTATAAATTCTATGAATATAAATAATTTTCATTATGAAGAAACAATCATTTGAAATATTAATAAAAGACGTCATAAAACAAAACTCAATCATTAACTCCAATCAATTAATGAAATTCAATTAAATGAAATGAAAAAAGAAATCATATATAAACTAATAATCAATTATATACAACAAATCGTTGATAGGAGTATCCAATAAATAACTCTCAGCATGAAATCATCAGCAATCTTATCAAAACATTAACTCCAATCTTGCCAATAAATAAAACCAATTCCTTACCTAAAACTCATCAATTAACAAACCTTTTAATCTCTCGACTATATTCTAATGGATATTCAATATCTCATTCATTTTTAAAAATATTTTTTATCCAACAGCTCGCATCAAAGTACATTTTATTTAAACCGTTAAGTTATCTTCATAGAGGAACTACCACTAGAATGGTATTCCGTTCGTGTTTATTTCCACACGCAGAAGAGTGTTTGGCTTGGCAAGAAGTCACGAAGAACGAGTTTTCCAAAGAGTACTACACCTGTAGATGTGAATACCAGCGCTGGAGATTCGCAATCGACATTCTCCTCTCCCTTTCGCTCATTCCTCTTAGTAATGCTCGATACTCAAGCCTATCTCACCGGGATTCTCTTAAACTTTTTCCATCCTTTTCTCACTACTACCACAATCAGTCTTATCCCCAACACACCGGTCATTTCACCTCTCTCGCGCCCAACGATCAAAAGTCTTGCCCTGTTGGATTCTCGCCTGTGTGAGCTTCAAGATGATGAGTATCGTGCTGCGGCTAAGCCGTAGCTCGCAACAGAGAGTTCGAGGACGAATATTTGCGAATTCTTTGAGTAATGTAATTGACTTGATGAGATAGATATCTCTTTTACTGTAGTTATTTTACCCAATGAATCATCACTTTGAAGGTTTATGCGATATTTTTAATTCATTTTAATCATTGGATAATAAATGAATTGCTTTCAATAATCATGTGTATGTTCCTCTTTAAGAGACAATACAATACTTAATTGTTGGCTAAACAATATCATACTTAATAAATATACAATACTTCGTTTCGAACAATAGTTTATTATATAATAAATTCAAGTTTAATTTGCTATAAGTTATTTCTTAGATTTTTTCTTTTTTACTAAACAATCTAGTTGACTGAATTTTCTCAGGCTGAGAGAATGATTTGTTTCAATTTATTTTAAAAAAAGCAAAATATTCTAAATGATTTGAAGGTTGATGAAAAATAGAAATAATTCGCGGTTGTTTTAAAAGAAGAAAATAATTTGATTGTAAATGACATAAGAAATTGCAGCATTTTGTATAAAATTTTGAAATATTTAATAGAAGAAAAAAATTTTCAAGTATTAGATATTTATGAAAGTATGTAGGAATAAAGATTAGATGTTTAAGTATACTTAAACTGTGGAATTTATTCAATTTATTATGCAGATATTGAAAGATGTTCGAAAAAATACCACTGGGATCTTATACGTACTACCTCTTCTCTCAGACGAGTTGAAGATAAATTCAAATAAAGGTCTCGTGGGTAAGTTAAAAGTCGTAGAGCAGAAGAATTTCAGAGTAAAGGAAAGAAAAAGTTTATACTTGAGTATAGACTCAGAATCGTGAGCCGATTTTCTTTCGCACAGTTGAAAATGGATTGGAAAACGTTCTTACCCAAGTTTTCATCACGACGTATTTCTACAGACTTGGTAGGAATCAATGATCAAACATGCTGGAGGAAGGAAGTAAAACAGGAAAGAATAGTTGAGCCTAACAATGTACAATGTATTGCTTGAACACAAGTTATCGATTAGACGACCTGTTTCAGCATTCTTTCAGGGTTTAAAAACAATTTTTATTAGATAAATTCAATCTACCAATTAAAAAACAACCATTATCCTATTTTTATTGAACACATAAATTATCATCAGTTTTTTTTCTTCAATTTTTACAAATCATGTAAAAAATGTAATAAACAATTTAAAAATAATTTCATTAAAAATGTAAATAATTTTTAAATAAACAGTTAACTATAAAAAAAAATTCCAACATTTTTTTTAAAGGTTAATTTATACTTAAATTTCAAGCAAGTCATTAAAAAAAATGTTGTGCATACAATTAGAATTTTAACATACAAATTCTTGTACGTTGATTCTTAATGTATGGATCCAAAGATCTAAGCCGTTAATTTAATTAGGGTACTACATAGAGCCTAACGTCGCTCACATACAGCTAATGCTAAACTTTTCGCTCTGTTTCCGACTGGATAATTAAATCGTCGAGTTGGCTAATTAATTCAACGAGTTCGGTGGATCACCGTAGATGCGATTCAGTATCTAGCGTGGACTTGTGTCACGTCACGACTAATTTTCTATGATCATTTAGACACACCCCAGCTATAGAGCCACCACACTGTCATGGAGACAATGTCTAGTATCATCAGCATTATTAGCAAACTGACCTCTGCTCTACCCCTAGATTTATGCTAATTATTTTTTTATTCTCTTGGTTTCTATTCAAATTTCACAATTAATCCTGTTATAGCACCATTATTTCCCAGCAGTTCATCATGTGTATAAGCCTTTCGTGAACTTGATGAAAAATTTTATCTATACATTTGTGAAAATATGGAGTAAACGAAGCATTTGATGTAGATTGGCGTAATTCTAGCATCTAGCTAATCGATTAAAAAGCATCAATGCTCCCCTAGCACGATAGAAGCTTTGGAAAATTTGAAATTCTCAAATTTCAACGACCAGAAATACAAGTAGAGCCGTTCTAGTAGCTTGGAAGTTCAACGAGGGGGACCAATGGTCCTTGGGGAAATTATGTGGTTTCGTATTTTCCATTTCTCTCTATTTCCTATCCTTCGATCCTGAATTTAATGGTATTATCGATAATTCTTATTACTGTCATAAATCTAGTAATTATAATAGAATTTTTTATCACAATACATTGAATCTTCTAATAATCATAAACTAGCATTTATAATACCCTCAAAAATGAAAATAAGCTTTATTAACATTATTAAATTACTTTTAAAAATTCTATGCCAAAGAAAAGAACTGTGTAAGCAATTTTACAACCGTAGAAAAATTTTAAAATGATATATAAAAAGTTTAGTGCCAAAAATAGATATTTACAATTTGGTAAATAATGAAATAAAAATTGGAGAACTGGAGAAACTTTCTAACTAATCAGTAATGAATGCTCTACTTGCAAACTTGAGATTGGATGTATCCAATAATATTATTTAGTATAGTGCTCTAGGCTGCTACCTCTGTTTTCATTACCATGTCGAATTCAAACAATTATTAAATTAATCACAAAATACTGGAGTTGAAAGGGAAAATTAATTTCTCAAAAATGAATTCAATTGGAAAATGATGAAATAAAATTAATTATATTAAAATTTAATTTGCATCTTTGACTCTAGAATAGTTTAAATGATTCTAAGAGATATCATGGTACATTAAGATTTAAATTCTCTTGAGATAACATCTGACCCCTGTAATTTCCCAATAGAACATGAGAAATCGCGTCAGTACGTTCCTAAGATACTTTCCAAGTCACTTTCAACATGATAGAGACAAGAATGTAACTAGGAAAAAGTGTAAAATAAGCAGGATATATATGAATGCATTAAGATAGAAAAAATGAAAATGGAAAAAGGTAAAGAAAAAGGATAAGAATGATTTTTATGGGCAAAGAAAGAATGATTGAGGTGGGAAGGAAAGACTGCAACGAGTTCGATTGTACGGTGAAAAAGGACTTTCGGAAATAAAATGACGAGGGAGCAGTGGTCGCAAAAGAAGGATAGCTTCAAGGGTGAGGGAAGGTCAATTCGTAAAGGGGTAAAGAGGAACGAGTTTGTGGTGAACGAGAAAAAGGATAAAATAACACTTAAAAGAACGTACAAGCATCCATCTTTTCATTTTACTCGTCTCTTTCTCTCTTTTTCGTTTTTTTTTTCTTTTTATCTTTTAACCTTTTACATTTCTCTTTTTTATTTCATCCTATCACTGATCTTTACCCAAAATATTTTTTTACTCCTCACTTCTTTCGAATGAAAAAAAAACATTCTACGAAAACATTGACCTTAGTATTTTAAATTACTGCACTTACTATAATAATTCATCTCACAAATATTCAATTTGTATTATAAAATGCTACTAAAACTTTTTAAATCAACCTTATTCATTTTTTACACATTTTTCTCGTCGTCAGAACTTGATACTTCTTTTTTTGCTTATTATTATCTCAGCGAAAAATATTTTTTATTCTTCTCTAAAGTTTTTTTTACAGAATATAATACCTAGTCTTACAACATTAGACAGTTGACAAATGTTAAAGTTTAAACTCAATTTTCTTACATCATTTTATCGTTTTTAATATTTTTTCCAAGCCCTCTAGACTGTATTTGCAGGCTCGCCTTGGCAGTTTCTACCGTTTGATTTCGTTTCCTGTCTCATCCTTTACTCCGTAATTTGGTATTTTATATTTTCCACGAGCCTTTATTACGTTATTTACGAGATAAGTCGAGATAAAAAAGAAAAATAGAGGAAAGCGTCAGATAAAAATGGAGAAAATGGAAGGAAAAAGGACTCGGAGTATTTTTTAACGTACGTCACCAAATGGTTGTATGTGTGAATGCCACGTAGTCTCTAGTGTACATCACGTTTTCACTATATCCTATATTGTATCCCATCTCCTATGTACTTGCATCAGCTTCGAAGTTTCAATTTCGGGTTAAGCTACGACCACGCAAAGCTTACTGGAGGATACCAGGGATGCTTCCACGTGTCCTGGATAGTATACTAACCTGGCAGAGTTCCAATTTTGTCCGGTACCAATTATTCGAACACTGCGGACACTACACCCCCAGCCTAGAATATAGACTCATCTCTTGTTTACCTTTAAACCTATGTCGTAGTTTATATTTAGTATCAACTTCCACTGTAATACAACATTATGAGCAATAGACCAATTAAGATAGACCCCTAAAACTTTATATATTTAATAGGCAAAAAATTTTCTCCATCCATAACGACCTCTCGACAGATGTTTAAAACGTCTGCTCCAAATTTCTAGCGATGTAGTAATACCGTAGTAGTCGGTTGTGATTTATATATTTTTCAGACGTTGTGACTGAACTAAATGATTGGTTCCACATGGTTTCACTCGTTTGTTATAAAAAAAAAACTCGCCCAGAAAATGAATGTTAAATTTAAAAATTCTTTTCTCGAGTATCAATTATTTTTTTACCTTCGTTAATTTAGGGAGATGAGGGCGAGAAAAAGGGTAGAGTTGGACATGAAAATTTGATATTTTTGGCAGAGTTGGAGAGTCTGTGGCATTTATCCAGCATTTTTATTATTACGATGTGGTGTTGGACACATTACAAAGTACAAACATTATTTTTGAAAATTTCATTTCTTTTGGGTGACATGAAAGCAATTATTTTTAAATTAAAAAATTTTAATAAAAGGGCAGTTACTTTAGTTATAAAAATAATTTTATTTGCATCTCTGACTTGAATTATTTTTTGAATAAATAATTGAAGATGATGAAAAATTTTGTTTGAAGGCTTTTAATTAATAAAATTTTTAATAGACATTTTTTTTTACGTACATTTCAATGCACTTAGAGCATTAAAAAATTATTCTATTATCGAAACTATAATATCCTGCTAAAAAAAAAAGTCATTTATAATGAATGCCTTTTACAACCTACATTATAACTGAAACGATATTCTTTGAATTTTTTTTTAGGAAGTAATATAAAGCTGATTTAATTTTTCAACTAAATTTACCAAGTAATTCCCACTTGAATTATAGAAAAAATAAAATCCCTTAAAAGTCTATAGTAAAATTTTGTAACAAAAAATGAATAATCAGACCAATTCAAAGCTTAATATCTCCTAAGCTTCTTGAAAATATCTTTAAAAAAAGATTTGATTAAAAATTTTTTAAACCATTAATTTTTGAAGATTAATATAATTCTTGTTAACTTGATAATTGTGTTGAAAAAATTGTTTCTCTCTTGAGGGGGAAAAAAATAAGTAGATGGGGGATAAAAATGGCTGCTGGAGCTTAATTGAAATAATTATTTTAGGGGAAATCCGTGACGCAATTGAAATTAATTGTAACAGTTGCAAGCTCATCTTTGGGAGGGTATATTAGTGGTAAAAGTGACAAGGTTACGGTCAGTTATCTGGCAGAATTCCAATTTTCCAAACCAATGGCCTTTAAACATTTTTCTTACGATTAAGTGTAACCCAGAAGGATTTATTCATTCTCAGACACTTTTTTTTCATTATTCTCATGGTTGTCTGGCCTCGAATTTTTATCCACAATTTTCTCACCCTTTATACTCCAATACAACTGATGATAAAATTTCGTAAAAGGTAAAATTTATTATATCAATATATGATATAAATTCTCGTTGAAAAAAAGCAATGATATTGAATTTATTTTTTTGAATCGACATTTTTGCTGTGAAATTAATAATGTAACTGAGTTATATTATAAATGAAAAAATTTTAAATTAAAAATTAGAAAAATATTCATTCGAGATTATTAAATTTTTTTCATGAATAACTCTATGAATATAACTTGAAACCTCGTTAACGAGATTCTAGTGACGCAATGACGAAGTATATCATATAGAAACTTGAGAGAATCCTCGAGGGTACTCTACTTTACAAATAAAAATTAATTATCTACCACTAATTCTTCACAAACCACTTTTAATCTTTTGAATACTTCAAAAGAATTACTTTTCTCATTTTTGAATCAAATATTGCTTAATAATAATCCAATAATGAGATGTGATGAAAAATAGTTTATAATTGATTATTATTAAGTTTTTTTAACAACATGACTTTAATGAATCTTCATTTACATGGAAATAAATATTTATCAGTGCGATGTTTTTTAATTAATTATCTTCGTTTACATAAATTTTGAAAAGTTAAAATTAGAATTGTAGATAATTGTTTGAAATGATATTAAAAATTTATCAACATGCAATCAATGTTGCAAGACTTTCAAATGTAATATTATTATTAAATTCATATTTGTTCAGACACATTTATTAATTAACTTAAAAAATTATCTATCTCTTTGTCTCTATAAAGATAAAAAAATTATCAAATGTATTTTATATAAAAGACATCAATAAAACTAATCAGAACACATACCTTTTAATGCGACATAAAAGGAAGTAAAAGGGAACAGCACAAATAATGTAATAACCTGTTGAATGAATCTTTCATCGAAAAAGTTGGTTAATAATTACATCAAAGACATTTAAAGCTACCAACAGCGGAAATACAATTAATAAATAGTGTCACGTTGATGAGCTTTTGTACAGAATTGAGTTCTGCAAGTTTATTTTATGAAAAAGAAAATCATCGGCAATAATTTTAAGCTTGATATCAAGATTATTAAATGAAATTATAAGGTAAATATAATAGTTAAAGGGTAGTATATCGTAAAATTTGAATAGTCTACAATTTCCTAAGAATGACTATTTGAATAAGAGTTCTTTCTTACTACAAGGGGGTGAGAGAGTAGTAAGACGACGTGCCGTTTCATGAGCGTACATTTCCATGTAACGGAGCTAATTAGCGAGTTACTCTACACCCCCGTACCCCTCTCAACACCACTCTTCTCTGCATCTTATTGCCAACAGACACGAAAGTGACGGTACTACCTACAGAGACACGCGCCTTGGGTGAAGAAGGCTTAGAATGAAGATAAATAAAAGACGTAGACGTTGTACAGAATATGAAAAATCTAAAACAAAATTTACCAGACGACGAAGTAAAACTTTTACAAACATTTATATCATTAGACTGAAAATTTATCGGACGTTTAATGTAAATAAGAAAGTGAATTCTGTTTGACGTTTAAATGGCTTTTTAAAATCCACACTTTAGTGTCGAAAAAAAGAATTATTGAATTTTTTTTTTTATCGTTTATCATTAACATGAGGGATTTTACTGCTTATAAAATATTGACATCGGAACATTGAATTTTGATGTATTCAAACATTCTATCAAAAATGTTTAAAATAATTAAAAATAACATTTAATTGATAAATCAAATCTTTGTTTAGTTAATAAATAACGAGACAGAATTTATATATCATAGTGCACTTCAACGTAGTCTAAAAAAAAAACTTATTTATTGAAGAAAGGTAATTAAGTGATATCGATTGGAGCAAAAAAAAAGCTTAAACTCATATAGCACAGGGAGAAAATACTCTTATTTTTTTTGTAGATAAGATTAATGATGACAAGGAGATAAAAATATTGACTATAAAATTTTCTACAACACAAATTTCTTAAGTTGGATTCAAAAATAGTAATATGTATGTATTCAAATGAAAGGTAGAAGTAACAACGATAACGGGTTGTAATAAACCGCTGTGATAATAATACTCTACTATTATAGTCGAACGATTTTATTTCTCTTTTCCTGTTCCTTATATTTCTTTGTTGTTTCATAGCGTACATAACTATAACTATAATACACACGATAGTCTTGCTTTTTGATCATCGTACTCCAAAGTCAACGGTTCTCAGAACAAGCTATCACGCTCCGATGAGATTCAGCTTTTACACCAGCATATCACTTTTACTCCACCCACATATAATTCCTTTTCACATTGGTCGACTCGAGTCAATGAAGAATTGCATAAAAATGGCTATAAGAATAAATTATTTAGTCATTTATTTACATAACACTCTCTTGATACGGAAGCAAGGTGAGAAAAGTGCTCAGTAATGTCAAATAATGACGCCATTAGTTTCCGACAATGATTTCCGGAAAAATAAAGGTAAGGAAGTACATTTCTACTTTTCATATCCCTTTCCTGTACTTTTTTAATTCGTCTTTCTCAAAGTAAAAAATTACTTTGATTTAATTTTTCATTTCTTATTGTGGGGATCCACAATGGAACTTTTGTTTAATGATGCTTCAAAAATTGCTCCACTAATTTTCATTGAAATTTTTTTCCTCTCTGATCTTAATTGTAGCTCTAGAGGTTTTACAAAGACATACTCATTTTCTTAAATTTACTCCAAATCCACCTATCTCACCACAATACTCAAAATTCTTTTTACAATGATAAAATTATTTTCTTGTTTTGGATCCAGAATGATTTTTTGATTGATCATAATATTTTTAAATAAAACAACATTACATGTATAACATGAATGGATTCATAAAAATAGAAAGAAATGCCATAATTCAGCCATCATTCGTGTTATGTTATTTTAATTAAAAATATTACAATTAAGAATGAAATTATTCTTAATACAATAATTTTTCTTTTAGTTTAATCAAATGTGATAATTCTCCATATTTATCTAAAAAAATAGTACAATTTGCATTTAAATACCACAAACTTCCCTCAAACTCATACTATTAAATAAAACCAATTTGTTAATTAAACATAACATTATGAAAATAAAGTTATTCCCCTTTAATTATCTAATTAACCATACTTAAGAGTAAACGAAGTAGTTTAATTATTGTGATCACCTTTCTCCTAACAAAAGAAAAAAACATAAACGACGGCTGCAGGGTTAATATATCGTTTACTTCCGACTTGTTGGTCTTTCTTAAATTAAAAAATAGAGAAAAGAAAATTTTTACTCTGCTTATTTTGTTGTTTTTTCTCTCTTTTTTTTGTATTATTCCTTCAGCCCTCTTTGCTGCTGTATCTCACATTAGCATTTTCCAAGTCTACCTTCACTGCTAAACCCTACGCTGTTTATACTTTGCCTTTGAGTCTCTCTCTCTCCCTTATACTGTGTCAGAAGGGGAGTGTCATGCACCTTTGCTTCCCTTTTTACTGACTAGACCTGTCGTTCTTTGATATTTTCCCCATTGTACTTGATGTATCGATAATCCACAAAAGAGAACATTTTGCTTCCAGATGTTCCAATAAAAATATGTTGGTGGGCTTTCTTTTCAACTTGAATCTTATACAGGTACTTTTTTTAAATTTGATAACAACAATACCAAGAATGACAAATAATTGTCAAAATAAAAACATTAATATTCATTTTAAAAATTAACATGATTTAGAATAGTGTGAATGTGTGGGAAGGAAAAATATTCTTTTGTGACTTTTATTTCATAACATTCTTAATAAGATTCTTGTTGATCTTTGGTAATCGATCTGTGGTGTCACATTAGCCTTAACTATGTTTAGTTTATGAATTATATTAGCGAGCTTCGAATTCCCTGGAGGCAATACCCGCGTACATAGCGCGTGTTTTCATGGTCTACTTTTGAACCACAAAGTCCCCTATTGATAAACATAAACCAGGTTATTCAGCGCGACATAATAAGTCTCTAGTGGCACTATAACGAATTCAAGTGTTACTGTTTGTATATTATATATATATATATTACGTCAGTTATTTTTATTATGTAGTCATATCACACTTTGAAAAGAAACTTTGAATAATAATAGAAATGGATAAGTTATAAATAGAAATTAATTGACTTTATAATCATTGTTAGGATCAATATAAGCTGCATATCATTTTTTGGTTGTTACGGTTGTTTGATATTTTAATAAGATAAGTTCATTTTTAACATACAAACATTATAATTATAAAAGAATTTTTATTAATAAATTTTGATTAATAAAATATTTATGAGTAAAAGTATTTTTAAAGGATTATTTTCTCTTTAAAGAAGTGAATGAGGTGAAATGGTTTTATCATTTATAAAAAAAACTAATTCTCGTAACTAATTATACATTTAAAAAAAAAGAGCATATTTTGATGATTAGCAAAAATTATTCACAATGATTTAATTCATAAAAAAAGATCCCTAGCAAAAACCGTAAATAATAACCCACCATTTACAACCACTCAAGCTCTAAACAATTATCCTCTTGCTCCAAAAAACAACGAGCTCCAAAATTTCGACTCGGAGAAATAATAAATTCAAAGTTAACAGTCAACGATTACTAATTGATTTCGTGTGGCTTTTTAAGAAGTAAACTAATATGAATAAACCGTAAAGAGAGTGCGTCATTTGGATACTCTTGTATATGTTTAGTACTAATTAACGCAGACGGATGCTAATGGTATTAATGTATACGATCCTTTTGTGCTGGTAGCAGAGTGTGGTCTCCAATATGCATATGTAGTAAGAGAGGAAGAATGAAAGAGTTGCAGAGAAAAAGAGATTCTCACTGACTTCTCTATACTCCTCCTGCTGCTGTTTACTGACTTCCTCTTTCTCTTCTCCTTCTTTATCGTTTCTTATTCTTTCTCTTGTTCTTCAAAGCTTGTCTTCTCATCTTGCCAGTGAATTTGGCCCTGTGGGCATTCACGATCTCATCGCTATTAGCTTGTCCAACCGGTCTTATTCGCATTGTCAGTCAATTCGTATGTGTATACACTCAATCTTCCCCATCCTCACCCTCTCATTCTTATATCCAATAAATAATATCGCAGCTGTTTATCTTCTCATCTTTTTCAAAACTCTGTGATTTACATTGTCATTATCAGCTTGGGAAATATCAAAAATAATCATAAATATGAGTGAAAATAAAATGAGTGTTTGAACATGTTGATTAAGTATTCTCGAGTTAATTTGAGCCGACGACTAATGGTTGCTTATCAACGTTCGTGTCATTCTCTACGACCAATGGCACGTTTATGCACACATGTAGTCGACGTCGATTTGTTTCGTGCGCGCAATTCCGTTAACCAAGCATGTCGGTCAGAGAGTTCAGATTATTATACTGTCATGAGACGCACGACTATTAACGTGTCTAGAGTGTACGTGCCTCAGTCATCTCTCTAGCTTTCCGGTGTATGACTCAATCGTCTACATATTCCCTCATTAATAAACCTATAATTTAGATTTATAAATACCTTTGCCTTCGACCTCATGCTAAACAAAATCGTTAAAACAAACTTTAGTTTTATGAGCAAAATTATGACTTCATTCATTTTTTTTTTTTCTAAAAAAATTTTTTTTCTATGTTTTTAGACTCTTACTTATTTTTCTTTCTATTCAAATTATTTTTTTTCAGACTTAAAAAAAGAAATAGCTTTATTTGAAGATTTTAAAAATCTCAAGTAACACCTCATTATTGCTAAAATAATTTAATTAACAGGAAAGATTGTTATTTATTTGTTGATTAAATGTAATGATTTAAACTCTCTAAAATGCTCTTTTTTATTGACTTAATCCAAAGAATTATTAAATAAAGAAGCGTGGTTAAGCTTAAGTTTAATGTCGATAAAATAAAAGTATGATTTTATTGCATTCTTTAAAAAGAAGAAAAAATTCGCTTCAATTGAGTTAATAAATTTTTTATGACACAATTTGTAAAATAAATAGCTGTTATTTATTTATCAACAATTTAACTAAGAATAATAATTCAAGAAAAAAGAATATAAATTTAATTGAGATTAATAAAAATTTTATTCAGCATTTAATAGTGAGCAATATTATTTAATGAATGATTTAATTAATTTAATTATAATTTTTTATCAACCTATAACTTAGATTTTTAAATACCTGCTTCATCGACCTCATACAGAGCACAACCATTAGGACAAATTTTTATCCCAATCAAAATAAAAAATTATTACTTCATCAAAGTTCCTCCGCGAACAAGAAATAAATTTTTCAAGAGCAACAAAAATTATTTTTATAACAAAAATCATCATCTTTCTTTTCAAATTTTACGATGTTATCAAAAGTATTATATTTTTTAACTAAACACCTTGTTATAAAAATATCTTTAATATCCACCAATCCAAAGAAAGCTTGCAATAATTTCCACAAAAAAAGAATACGAAAAATATTATATTACCATAAAGAGATAACTTTATTATCTAAAATTACAGTTGTAAATCGAGATATTCATGTCTCTTGGTCACACTTAAATGCAGTAGTGACCAGTAGTTGAAGATAAATTTTTTTTAATCAAAATAAAAAGGTAAAATGAGATAAGAAATCGAGAAGAGTAGAATGAAATGTAGTCATTTTATGATGAGTTTCAGGTAAAACTATAAAAGCATTGTTTCAAGAGATTGTAATTGACATTATCACTCAATCACGCTATGTTCCGCTTGGAGCATCACTTAAATGTCTGCTAAACAACATCACCAACAACAATACAAACTATCTTTTTGCATTTTCTTAGAAATGACATTCACGAGTGTGAGAATAAGGTTAACGATCGCGTGCACAATAAAATTTAACACAAATGCAAAATCGTTAGATTACAGCATGAGTATAAAATTTTTTTTTTTCTTCAAAAAAAGATTATAACTATTTATTCTCACGAATTTATACGGATTAGCAACTTTATGAATAAAATGTATATACTTAGTTTGAAAAATTTTTTATATGAGAAATTTGCAAGTATTCACTGACTGATTATAAATAATAGCTACGTCATAAACCGGTTCGTAACTGGCGTATTACTAAGGCTAATTAATAACCCACGCGATGAGTCTTGGTGCTGCGGCGTTTTCTCAATAAAGCTTTGCAATTTATTGCCACTTGACGCACCCTTGAATTTCGATCTAAAGCCGATTAATTGATTGGTTTAACTTAATGCATTAAGCTTCAATAAAAAATTATTTTCAATGTAAATCCATTTAGTTTACGTAAATAAATCATGCAAGGTGGATTCATACCTTTCTGCAGGCATTTTAGAATTTACTTTAATTTTTTTCAAAACTTGATTACTCATTGAAAATCATAAAAATATCACTGTGAATATTATCTAATAATTATTTCTAATATCAAAATAATAATAATAAGCCTTTTAATCAAAACATTAATTTTGAAAGATATTTATAATTTTTTCCATCAATGATTATTAAATATTGTACTGTAAAAATATTAAATCCTATACGTACTCATTATTGTTTAATGACTCTCATTAATTTTTATTAATTAATAAACCTGGATTGAAACATTAACGAATACCATATTTAAAAAAATGAACTATTAATTTCATCCTCAATGAAATGAAAAAAGAAATCTCTTTAATTCCAAGAGATAAATAATGTAATACCATTGCTGGAAGAAAAAATAATTTCCAAGCTAAATTTCTTTAATTGGCCAAGTAAATCACATCGCAAGATGCATTCAGTCATTTTCCAATAATTCTAACCGAAGGAAAAAAAAAAAAGAGATATATAATGACAGCACAGTAATAATACACCAGCAAAATACATAAAGAATATCAATAAAAGGTAGAATAATATTGTAAAACATTTTCAAGTGAATTCCCAGGACTGTTAGAGATTTCTCTTATTCTCGGTGTAGCTCAAGACTAAAGTTCACTGGGTTAAGGATAGGTCTTGATGGTGTGTGTGTCAAGAGAAGTGATGATGTGCATTGCGAATATGAGGTAAATGCTAATAATCACGTGACCGGTTGTACGAGGTTGCCTTGGGATATGGACTACTTGGGGCTGGTTAGCAAGGTGCTTGATATACACCTTGAATGCGTGTCTTATGGTGTTATGATGTGTGTTGTATGTTGCTCAGGGTCTGTATATAAATATCAGTTGCTTGGCGCATGCTTGCCACATGGCGTATTTACGAACATGCTCTTAAACATATTAGCTATATATTACCTATGCAATATCCCTATTCATAAATAAAATATATTAACATTTAATTCAATACAAATATAATATTGACAATATCCTATACTTGTTATATTTTACCAGTCCTATGAAGCATTTTAGAAAATATTTTTACGAATATAAATGTATGTTTACTTTAAATCAATATATGTTGGTGCTGTATTCGGATACTTATAATATAATTCAATAAGAAAAGTGCACTCACCAATCGGTGTGAAGGAGGAGTCAGCGTTCACCGGATGTCGCCGGAAACCATCGAAACTTGAGGGGCCAGGAACAACCCACAATTTCCTGTAAGAAAGCAGATAAATTTTTTTAGTTGAGATGTTCAATATATATGACACGCATTATAGCCATTGAATACGTAATCTGTCTATAATACGAGCTAAAGCGTCCGGAACAAACATATAAATCTATATTCGAGCTATGGATAAGTCTGAAAAAATCTCATCTTTCAAATATTATGGCTTTACAAAAGGGGAATGTGCCTATGACAATAGGATAACATTTTTTTGTGTTTAATAGAGCTTGGATGAGTTTTATTTGACCAAAATTGACCGTATTTGTCAAGCTATTAATAACAATAAAAATAATTTATTGGAAAATAATACATTTAATGAAATTGAAGAAAAAAATTATTTCGTTAGCTTTTTTTGATTGATTATTTTCAGCAAATATTCATCAGTTTATTGGAGTTGATATTTTTGGAGTAAATATACTGGGTTAATGATTGTTCAATAGAAGGATGTCAAGTGACTGTGTTTAATGATATTGAAGAAAAATATAGCTGGTGTGAAAAGCTGTTGGTTTATTTTAAAGAGGTGTTGAATGTTTTATGCTAAAAGGTATTTCCCTAAAGACACAATTTTTAGATGGTTTTAACATTTTTTTTTTTTTAGGATCACATTATTTTTGAAGACGAATTATCACTTATCTGGTCACAATATTTTAGTTTGTAATAGAAATATATGATACAATATTTCAAGAAAAATTTAAAATAAAATAAAATTAAATTATTTAACCATTTACACCTCTAGACTTCAATGAAAGATAATTTCTTGTTAATTATTTAATTTCAATTCAAGCTGGAATAAATGATGAAAATCCAAACTATTTTTATGATTGAAAATCTATAATTAATTTAAATTAAACTCAATCTCTTGATTACGAAATAATTAAAATTGATGTAAATTTATTAATTTCTCTTTTTTGAATTAACCAAAAATATTTAAAAAAAAAAAAAATTCACCAGATCTTTTAGAAGAATATCACCATACACAATTGAATTGATTCTTCCTATTTTCTTTTCTGTATTTTCCATTAGAAAACGAGCTCGTGAATAAATATAGAAAATTGAAAATATTCAACTCTTTGCGCTATCATAGTCCAAATATTCTTCAAACAGAACTTTTGTACTCGTATGTGAAAAATCGATAGAGCAAATATATATCTGATTCAACGAGAAATCCATACATTTTTCGATATTCTTCTGAATACATGTAGTTTATGTAGACCCCACATATTTTTACATTTATTGCGATATGTCAATGAAAAACAACGCTAGTACAATACAAAGTGTATACGGTTGTATCTATGAGGCTGTAACCAATGTATAGCTTCTCTGAATTTGAGTTTGGTCATCGTCAAACATTGAAAATGTCAACTGCTTGAATACAGTGAATGAAAAAGGCTAACAATCAAGAGGATTTATTTTATTAAAATTTTAAAATAATCCAATTGGAATTCTTTTGTTTAAATAAAAAATAAATTAAAGACAGAATTGATATATACAGTTATTTTTTTTTTTTTGGCTAATAAACACATTTAATCACAAGAATCGATGGAAAGTGATTGTTAAATATTTTTGATGAGATAATGAATAATCATTTGCATTCAAATAGCCTTTTATTGAAAATAAAATGGAATTTTTCTCCTTTATCTAGTGATAAAAATTAAAAATAACAGCAGAGACTGCAAATTATATATAAAAAAATTATACAGGAAACGTACATCGAAATGAAAGAGAGAGTTTCCGTTATATTACTTCATATAGCTGTTGAAATTGTCCTGCTGACGCGTGCGATATAGCTTGTGGGCGGTCGAGTCGGTCTTCTTTTGCTTCAAAAAGGCGAGAAATGTTTCGGCAGATCAAAAAAATAAAAAATCAGAGTGTGCTCAGATGTGTTAAAGAGAAAGAAAGAAAGAAAGAAAGAAAAGAAGAAAAATGAAAATAAACAAGAGGAAACATGAAATGTACGTGCTTCTGAATTTTTCCAGAAGACAATTTTTACGGTTATTGCATATGCCGACGGGAGGATAAGTGGCGTTGATTTTACGACGATATATATGCCGAGTTGAGTACCAATTCTCATGTTTTATTTATCAAGTTCCTCGCTTTGATACGCCGAAACAGGTGAGATGTCGATGAAAAAATTCTTTTTATTTTTATTACCTTGTCAAATTACACATTTGTACAGATATTTATATTAATAATCAAATTAATTGGTACCACTGAACTCTTCAAGTGGTTGAATGCGACGAAATGTATAATAACTAGCTTTTAAATGAAAGTAAAAATTATTTTTTCAAAAATAAAAATACTTCTCAAGTGAAAGCAAATAAATTGATGTCATAATCGAGTATTCCTCATAACTGATTGCAAAGCAAATATTTTTTACAACATTAATATTCATTTTTGCAGATTTATTTATGGTAATAATAATTGGATTTGACCCAGGAAGTGAAGGTCTGCTTTAAACATTTTATAATTAAAGGTCGATAAAAATAATTTAAAATAGAAACAGATTGACATGTGAAGCCCTAGAGGTTAATTAATTTTATTGTAAATAAATAATCCACCAAAACAAAATCTAATAATTACTTGTAATGAAGTAATTACCGTTACACAACAAAAAATAACTAGTTAATTATTATTTACGTTTTGGATAATTCAACAAATCAACTATTATCATTAAGCCACAAGTAATGAACACAAAATTACAACCTAAAATATTTGTTATTACAAATTGTATTTCATGAAATACATTCCATAAGTGACCACCATCATGCCATAACCAATTTACTATTTTTTCCAACCATAAATCAACTAATTAGAAAATATTAATTAAACGCTAATGAATGTAAAACATCCAAGATAATAAAGCAAATAAAAAAGACCTTCCACAACTCTGCCATTCAACTTTTTACGATTGAAAAAAAAAAACAAACAAACAGTTGCTAATTCTTGAGTTTTTGTGCAAAATTATTCTCCTAAAGACTTCCTAGTCAAGCAGTCTGTCATGTCTAAATCAATTGAAAATTATTTCCAAGTGCATATTAATAATAGGAAAAAAAAATAATTGGACGTTAGTTAATGGATAAAGTCTTGGACAATTAAAGAATAAAGGTTTTTCATAATGAAGGTAAAGTTTTTTGCTAAAAGCTGTTGGAGATGATCATTGATCATGTATTCCTTATGGTATATAAGTTAATATGTTTGCACGAGCATGAAATTACGTTAGTTCAAACATTTCCGGCATATTATGGGCCTATGATGCACAGAAATGAAACATAAACGTTAGTAGGGGAATATATGCCGGTTATACAGCAAATAAATCTCAAAGTTATCGTGGTAAATGCAATTATAATAAAGCATTCTACAGTTTTCTTGGACTTTAGCGGGGAATGAGGGAGGGTAAGGAGAAGAAATGCACCAAAGCGGTTAAGAGTAAAGTCAAAAGTTTTACTGGTGTATGCCGGACGCAGATGGTACATCGACGATAGTCTCGCGGCTCCGAACGCGGCAAAGTATTACAAGATACGCTTTACAGTTGATACATGGCCGATAGTCCCGCAGCATTGGTCTCGCAAAAGTACCGTGAGGTTACGTCGACCCTTACAATCTTTACTCTTCACCCTCTCTTCTGGCTGACTAAACTTTTCCTATTCGATACGAAATATCACGACCAACAATACACACTTCTTCATTCGAACGTCACTTATATTTCTTTATGCTCCTCGAAAAACTTTTTTATCAAACTTTCCTACTAAAACTGCTGCACCTTCATAACAACTTAGTCTTAACTTTTATTATTTCATTTATGCTCTTACGCTGATAAAAATTATATTTACTTTGTATTTATTTTTTTTTTCTCAACGCTCCTTTTTTTCTTCATTTTTATTGAGACTTGCAACAGTAACATACTGCTCGTAAAAATGTTATTTTGAAGAATTTATCTTGTTTATTTTCGATAGAATTTTCAGAAATTTATTGACCGTTACTAGAAAATATCATTTCGATAGTAAATTTTTACTTAAAGTGATTAGATTTCAATTGAATGTTGATCTCAAAATGAGTATTTTTTTTATTAATTGTAAAGTAGAATTAAAAAATAACATTTTTTTTTTTTAATTTTTCAGAGTGCATTTGAACATCAAGAGAAACCTGTTGGTATCATTATCCATTGATTTTTTTTAAAAGAATTGGTCAATTTTACACCAAATACCCTTGTTTTTTTCCAGCCATAAAAATTTTACATTTTCAGATAAACTTATATTTCCGGTTAAATAATTATTATGCATCAAGCATTACAGAAATGCATGCAAAAAATCAACTGAAATAAAAACAGAAATAAAATTGTAATCAATTGAGCTCGAGCATGAAAGCTTTTTATTAAAAACCAAACGAAAATGTAGGTTGTATTGCAGAAGAGTAATATGAAAAAAATCGAATTGTAATTGTTAATAACTAAATAACATAAGAGGCTAAATAGAAAAAAATGACGAGTGCCAAACTAGAAGTTAAAATTAAAAGTTTTAGCAAAAGTTGAATTTTACGACGGTTGCGTGACTGAAATATTACCAAGTAGTAGCTATACATACTTCTGGGTTGGTAAGTTGGAAACTCATTTCCGAACACTCGTAAACCGTGCCTTGCGTATGAATAAAAATAATAAAAATATAAAAATAAGAGAAATTCGAATTTTCCACTTACAAAATTACTCTGTTGCCTCTCCTCTGAAATCTTCATTACTTTATAACCCCTTTACTGTTCTTCCTGAGTCAGCTCAAAAAAAAATACCATAATCCGGGTGAATTTTCTAAAATTCAGTAACTCGTACGTACAAAAAAATGGATAGAGAATGAACTGGAGATAAAAAAAATGGAGAACAAGACACATATATGGATGACGAGGATGGCAAAGAGAGAGAAAGAGAAAGAATGAGTAGTGCAGCTGCAGGGAAATTATTGTCAGAGTGTGAGGAGGAGCGAAAGAAGGCATAAAAGATGAAGGAGAAGAAGACGAGGAAGAAAAGAGAAATATAAAGAGTTGGTGTAGTGCTGCGGCGTGACTTTAGTCTCACATACCTGTACGAAGAGGAGCAACTTTGAAGGAGGAAAGAAAGAACTGTGGGTCGGCAAGAGGTAAAAAAAATGCAAAGTCCGAAGAAATGAGGAAGAAGAGTATATGGATGTATTTAAAGAAAGAAGAGGATACTTTGCAACAAGAGAATGAGAGGACAAGCTTCGACCCCGCGGCGCCTTTCATAGTGCCATGAGATTATCAAGACGGATGAACCAGTCTCAAGAGCCAAAGTACGAATAACAAGATCTAAAGGAGGAAGAAGAGCAAGAAGAAAATGGTGAATAAAAAAAGGAATTGCTTGCTTTCGTAACGCAAAATAAAGGTTATTATTTCGCGTAATTAATGCCTGTTATGGACTTGGATCCATCGCAAAGAGAAAAGAGAATACGAACGAGCCTTCTCTCGTTTATTCTTGCTTCTCTTAAACTTAAACGGCTCTGCCACTGACAGGTGTATCTACGAACTAATACTAAAACTCTTTTTCTCTTCTCTTTCTTAGACGTCATCAACAAAAAACGATTCTGTATATATCCATTCAGGGTATATTTAATATACCAGTAGATAATTAAAATATATACCTCAGGTTTAAGCTCGATATTTCAAACACCATGGGCTTTTTCATTTACCTGCTGATTAATTACGTTCAATATTTTACTGTAATGCTGCTCTATTCAGAAAATTTCGTATTCCAAATTGAATGAAATTCATGATTAGCACTATTGTTACTTGATGAAGAGATTTTGGGGTTTGTGTTATAACTAATTTTAATATGCTTCACACTTGTAATGTCTATTATATTTAATGATGTGTATAGTTCGATTAACATTTTCTATCATTTTAGAGACTTGGAAAAAATTGCTTTTTAAATTTTATGAATGAGGGCTTGATTGATACTAACTATCATATCATTTTATGATTAATATTGATATTATTCTGCAACAATATTTATCACAGTATTGTGCTTTTTGTTAATTCAACAAATTTTCTCTCTAACCTCGCGATGACATCTTTGCTAAAAGGATAAAAATCAAATATTAGTTATTCATTTTTTATCAAATTGATCTATTTTTTTTTTGTGTATTGTTTCTACTTGGAAACATGATAAAAGTATTTTATTAAACAAGAGAAGTTTATTTACAAAATAAAATTTTTCAGAACAGGATATTCAAACTTTTTCAGTAGAATAATGTAACATAGTAGACTGGAATGTATAAACTTTGTTTTATCTATTAATATTTGCAGTAAAAAACCAATTTTATTTGTAAAAAACTTCTTAATAAATTTCTATACATATATTGCTTTCAAAATTTTTAATTGAATCAAACATTCGAGATATCTTATTTGAACTGTTGAACACTGCAACATGTGAATAAAAATGTTGATATGAAAATAATCATTCAACAAACACAAATAACATATCAAATTTTTTTTCCATGAAATCACTCGAAATACCGACCAAAACAGATCAACTCAATGTTATTTAGTAGTACAATTTAATAATTAGAGGCTTGGGATAGTCAAGCCAACCCTGTCAAATCACGAAACCTCAAAAATGACATTATTGATTGAATAGTGTGCATATTTGACAGTTTATGATATTCATTATTCATATGATTTTAATTAATAGCATTAAACAATAAGTCTAATAATAATAAAATAACTTGAATAATATTATCCATCATTAATACAATCCATTATTTGGTATTTTCTCTCATGTTATCGACGACATTCTAAATTCAACCACTGCCTTCATACATGATTGAAAATGAAATGTTGAACAACAACTGCAGCTGCTGGATATTTATTTATTTAATATAAATCAAATCGTGTATACTTGATGATGATGTAAGCATAAAATGTATAAGAATAAAACTTCATATGCTAATAAAAGAAATATGTATTCCTTAAAAAGAGTGACTGTTGATTTTTTGGTTAGTCATCTTCAAAACTATTGTCGAGTTTTCTTCTTTATTTACACTTAGCTACGTCGATCTCAGTGACATTGTTTGCTTTATGACGGATATGACAAGGAAATTCCGTACGAAAATGAAGAATTTTTATGACAAGATCACAAAATCATCTATTTAAATATTCTGATCAAATGTGGTGAAATAAACCACTGATGGTCTCACATTACTTGCTCATTGACATTGTCGATTTCACAAGTCAACAGTTGAAAAAAATAGGAATATTATGAAGAAAGTTGTCAAAAGGAAAAATAAGAGGACACCCTTGAAAGAAAAGGTGATGGGATATTTTTTTTTTTGAAGATTTTATAGAAGGTAAAATGACTCGCATAACCGAATTTTGATGACGATAGTAGACATTCCCTTCTTCCTCTATTATCATCACCTCATTTTACAATACGTTGTTATTCTTTATTATCATTATGACAATAAATTCCTTGGATTTTTACACCTCGATTTTTCATATTTTTCAACAGATTTTGACTTTGTTGTGGATGAAAAATTTTTGAATTGTTTTTTTTTTTTTTCCGGGTTATGAGAATGACGAATGATGAAGAATAATATTTACATAGCAACCTAAGGTCAATACACTAAAAAAATATTCTTTAAGATATAAAATGAATTTTTTTTTTTAATTCTAAAAGTAAACATTGAATTTTTCAAATTAGAGCTTATTTAAAGAAAAGAATCGATGAGACAATTCATTATTTTATTTCTAAAATATTTCAGAAGCTGTTTATTTTAAATTTAAAAGCAATTATTTAATTTCAACAATAATATTTTTAAAAAAAATTATTTAAAGTCAATAATGGAATTATAGATTATAATTATCGAATGAGAAGCTTCTAATATACGTAATTGATAACGTCAAAATATGATTTTTATTAACTGATGTAAAAAGAGTGAAAAATAGGTTGAAGTTAAAAAAAATTTTAGATTGCGACAAATGAAGTAAAATTCAATATATAACATATGACATAAAGTCGAACGTGACGATCTTTATCGCTGACTCTCGATAAATATATTGTAACAAAATGTCAACGAAATAGTTGACGTTAAAATTAAATTTTATCAGCTAAATTTCAACTTCGCCTCTGGCTAACTAACATTTGATTATTTCTTCCCCTTTTGACTCATATCATTCTCATACATCTCCTACATATAAAAATTATTCTTTTTATCAAATCAATTTATGATATCAAAGGTTTATATACATTTTCTGTTAATAACATCACGACCAACTGACACAAAAAATCATACTTTTGATCCAATAAAAGAGTTTTAATTAAAAGAATAATAAATGCAGACAAGAAAATTAAATGAAATTATTAAAAAAAAAAAAAAGTGCGCTTCAAAATTTACTCAAGTATGAAAGAAGCATTGAAGGAAAAGAATAAAAGTTAAAAAATGAAGTAAATTAAAAAATATACTTTTAATTACGTGAAAGTATAATTAGCATTTTTATTATTTGTTGAGAATTTCGTTTTAGAGTATTTTTATATAAAACACAGTACGAGAAGTTTCCAAGAGTAATAAACGGCAAGCTCACATTACCACACATAAAAGAAGGCATTGTTATTTATTAATGTGCTTTTACAGTTTTGTACACTTGGTGAAAAGTTTCTTGTCCACTTATCTTGGTAGATGTTAAATTGTAGACGAAAAACACGAATAATTCTATAAAAATGATGTAAAGAGTTAAAGACTATAATACCATATATAAAGTGTGAAAGATAAAAGTAGCATTGTTGTATATTTCACGTGTAATAGACTTAGATGGAAATCTAGTTTTATTTGAAAATTGTTGTAATTATATAAAATACAGTTGAGAGTGTATCAGTATATTATTATCGTAAACATATATAGAAGTGTGAATATAAATGAGTCTTTACAGTTATCCGAACTCCGTACACTACTGAGGGGGTTGAATAATGAAAATATAACAATAATAATAATAACAACAATAATACAAGTGAAAAAAGTGTCTTTATGAACGTTTCAGAAGACTATAATATTCAATCGATCGCTCTAGCGACTTGCAGAATAGGGAGAAAGCTTTATTATTAATGCATTTAATTTTTCCTATACTTATCCCATTCTAAAAGTTCAATAGCCCGATCAAAATCAATTGTTTCCTATATTGAATACTTGTACGTGCATGACTTGAGGCACTAAAATATATATTATTGGTAAAAAAATTTTATCTCGATGGAAAAAGCTTGTAATGACAATCTATATGCTTTCAAATAGAAATGGATTACATATTTACAACATTATCACAGCATTCCAGTTTTAACTATTTTAATGAATAAAAAATCTTTATATTCCTGCTGGTCCATGCAATAGTTGAACTAGATTTTTAAGTTTACTCACAGTTAAAATTTTTTTGTATTTTTTCTCACTGTTTGATCGCCAGGAAGTTACTTTTTTGTGCCACAAAAGCTAAAGATTGCTGGTGAGATTAAAATATTTTTTAATGTATTCAGAGTACATTTAAAACACATCAACGATTATATTTTTAATTATAATGTTGTGTATAAAGAACATTGAAGAGAGAAGGAAAATATTTTTTCCTATCAAAATTTTGCCATCTTATTTTTTTTTGTAATTTAAATGTTCAGTGTCATTAAAGTGCTTGGATTGAATTTTTAAACACCTCGTTTATTGAAATCGGTTCAATGGTTTGGACTGTAGAGGGTATATAAACATGTCTACGAACATATGTACATACTCTTTAACTAAAGCAGTGGAGTAAAAAAGAATTTAAAACGCCTCGAGTGCTGAAAAAATTTGTCTAGAGGCTGAGAGATTTTGTGCAGTTAAAGATTGCTATTCGAAAGTTTAAATGAGGTGTAACTTTAGTAGTAGAGTATACTTTTGTATAATAAAGTTCAAAATAAATAACAAATAATACTAATTTTGAAGCAACTAGATTTAAAGTAAGTTATTACTTGGATTATTTTCTAAATTTCTCTTGGTTAGACAGATGTTTTTTTTTTTTTTATTTACGCTTGGAACAATTTGATGATTGCCTAATTTTAAAATCCCATTTGTTGTAATAACTATTATTTATTCCTTTTTAAATAAATTATATAAATAATTTTAACATTAAATTTAAAATAGAAATGTCATATTTTTATGTAGATATTTAATAATGTTTTTCTGTGGCTCTAGAATATATTCAGGTTTGTGGTAAATTTTTAATTAGAAATCCACAAAATGAAAATAAAAAAACTAAACATCACGAAGTTGTTACTCCATCTTCCATGACAATCGTGATTTCTATATTATTATTCGATATTAAAACGCATTCTCTATTAAATATAAATGAATTCGAGGAATTTTTTATATGATATATAACACCGTTTTTGGACTCAAAAAAATTTAATTTCAATTAATAAGTAAACTTTGAATATTTGAATAATTGTTTTAATGGAAATGAGACTTTTAAAAATGAATTTTTAGACTATTCAAACAGTTGGTGTATTTGATATTCAATATGATGACATGTAGTCTGTTGATAGATTTGATTTTTTTGATATTAAATCTCAAGTCGAAATTATTATGTACATTTAATTGAAAAAACAAAAATAATCAAAGTAATAACACTTCATTCAGTAGCCAAGTGGAAATGTATTTTTACAATACTACAATTTCACTTCATAGCTTGATAGAAATTTTTCCTCAACATTGCAAAGTTATATTTAAAAGATAACAAAGTTATTGAATAAAAATGGATTCTTGTCGATTTGTTATATGACGCGGAAATTGATTTACGAGAAAAGAAAATTTTTGTAGAAAATTAAATACAACAAGAATCTATAACTTAATTTGCAGTTGAGTAACAGATGTACCGAGAAAATGAGTGAATAGTGATTGTAAGCAATTTGATGCAATTTGCACGGAAGAAGTGAGATTGGAGGAATAAATTCCGTGGTCGGTGCGAGAAATCGAATGGGAAATCCGATCAAGTATCGTCTTTTCCCTTCAAATGATGGAGACAAGGACAGAAAACAACTACATGATACCCACGATACGAGTTGTCTCTTCATTCTTTATGTATGTACTTTGAGAAGTTGCTGGCGTTGAGGTCGATAGCCCTATCAAGTCTCAAGAATCCGAGAAGTTTGTTGGAAGATACTGACTAGAAGACATCGTAACTAAACTTTTGGCTTGAAATGTCGATCAAGTTTATCGTTCAAATTGAATCTTTTCACATCATGGTTACTTCGTTACTCTGTTAAAAATTCAATTATCATTCTAAATTCCCACAGTCTTTAATACATTTATAGCTTCTTTAATAATGGCAAATGTGAATTTTCAATAATCTGCGGTTGAGACGAACACAAATAAACCTGGTAACATAATCACATTTTCGATAATTTAATAAGTCAGGAAAACTTAACAGCTTTTGAAGTCTCGTGAAAAGTTAGTTTAAAATATTTTAAAAATTACTTCAACTTTAAAAAACTAAAAACGGATAACATTTCTTGAAATATTTCATTATTTAAATAAACTGTCTCTAAAAATGTAATAGTTACGATCTTCAAATATCTTCATTGAAAAACATATTGTAAATTTTTTTGTATCAACGGATCCTTTAAAGAATTTCAAAGAGAAGAAAGCCGCTAATTTTTCAAGAATTTCGCACATACCACGTTTTGCCCCATTACCCTATCCTTTTCCGGCTTCCTGTACACTCGCCTGCATTCATTGTGCAGCTCGCAACACTGGAAGCGTGAAAATTGAAACAAAAATTCAACTTACAATTTTATTAATCCATTATAATCCCCTTTCTCTTCGCGTCTCACACCTTCATTATTTAAATAACGACACAAATATATTTATGGAAAAATAAAAAATATTATAATATCAATATAAACCCACGGAGGAACAAGTAATAATATACGTGAAAGTGTAGAAAGTGTAAATGTAATGTCTGTCTTTTGGTTTATGGAATGATATTTGCAATAACGGGTAACGTAAAAACGGGTAATCCTCGATAAGACTCAACGAGTCGTATATTTTATTTCAAGATAAGAGAGTAACTGCTTGTGCCGATGAGACTTGCCATCGAAAATCGATTGAATTTCTCTATTCTCATTATAAAGAATATATTGGAGGATGCAGCTGCAAATGGGTTTCCGCAAATAGACGATTATAGAAATAAGCATCTTAACGTGCATTCAAACGGTCTATATGCAATTGAAAAATAGAAAATGGAATCTTTCACACGCTTGTTCCATTTATATATTCTACTATAAATATTATTAATATTTTTTCCCCTCAGTTTTCCGATATTTCTATAATTAGAGTACTTGATAAAAAAAATTTCATTAACAATAACTTATATAAGTCGCTTAATTAAGTCATAATCGTTTTTAAAGCAATCGGAAACCATTACTTAAAAAAATTAAAATACAAATACACTGATAGAAGAAACAAGAAAAATATGATACAAAACTATCATATTCATCAATTCACTTTTTATAATCTAACTTTTAGTCTTATGCATATCTTTTATTCATCAAAATTTGCACAAACCAAATTCTAACCTTATTCCAATATTATATTATTCTATATTAGGAAAACCATATAATCCACAATCAAATATGGATTGTATTGGTACATTGTATTCCTTAATAGTTAAGAAGATTTATTAACTGTTAAGAAATATTTTTTAACAATTGAGAAACCTCCTTTACCATTAAAAATCTCTTCTATCATCTATGTACTTTTCCTCTAAAATTGTTTTAAATAAATTTTAAAAAATTCTTTTCAATCGAAAAATGTAGAATGGAACTTGTATGATGTGTAAGCTTTTTTTTTTAAAAAGATGGAAGTATAAATGAGATAAAAAAAATTATTAGATTAAAGCAATATCTTTGACATAAAATCACCAAAAGAAAGTGAAGCAATAATTTTCCATCTATCTGACAGAATTGATATCACAACATACGAGATGATTAAAGCAGCTGTAAAGAAGTATGGTTTACAGCTTGGGCAATGGCTGTCGAAATAATTAGAAAAGTTTAATTTCCCCCTGACGATAATGGTAGTTGTCACTAGAGTCGAACGCCGAGGCCAAGAGTCGTTCAAACTTTGTCCCACGCCGACTTCATTTCCTGTCCACCGAGAATTACCGCGGTTGCATACACCTCGATCCCAATTCTCCATCAGCCCCTCGAGCATCCATATCCTCCTCTCGCTGCCCACTTTTCCAGCCATGATTTTTTTTTCTTCCATGTACCGTTGTATCTGACGTGAATATTTTTCGTGAGAAAAGAACCAAAAATATTATTAGCACTTATTACGAAAAAAATACCTATTCTTTCTTCATCTAGATCCTTTGTTCAAGAAAATATTAAAATTTTTTTTGTCTTTACAAAAATATCTTCTAAAAAAGAAAAAATTGCGATTTTTAATCAAAAGTTGCTAAAAACGAAAATGCAGCAAAAATTAGAAAAAAATATCTGTACTGTAATATTTTTATTTATTACTATTATTTAATTAAAACATTTTTAATATAAAAGAAACTTGTAAATAGATTTGAGAGTCCAACAATGGAGACCCGCAAAACTTATTGTCGGTGGTTAAAGAAGACAAGTAGTTGTGTGAATGCGTTCTTTGTTCTCTACCGCCTTCATTTCCTGTTCTTGGTGGGGAATTAGATGGCGAACGACGTTGTCCAGGCGTCGCGACGCCGCCCTTAACACTCAGTATTTCTGTTCGTTTCCCCTAAATGTGCTTCTCATTGGCACGAGTAACGACATCGTGGTCCCCTTACTTTTCCTTCAACAAATGACTTTTCACTCCATATATTTGTTCTCTTCATTATCCAACTGACCTGATTTACTTGGATCCAAGTATAATCTTTTAATCTTATCGATAATTTATCAGAAGACTTGATATATTGCCCGAGGAAAATTTGCTCCTGTTTTGGCTCACGATTTCATGTATAGAATTCCATCCATGTTTTTTTGTCGTTAATTATGTATTGCAGATTCATTAATTATTATCTTCTGAAATTCCATTTAGTTATTAATAAAAAAATTATTATCGATTTAGTCGGGAGAGAGATAAATAAAAATGAATGCCAATAAAATAATAATGATTAAATGACTAAAGTGTAAATTAAAATCAATTGAGAGAAGTAATTTGATTAAAATCGTAGAATATTTTTAATTAAACATAAAATCATTCTGTTCATTAAAAAATAAATTAAAGATCAATTATCAAAATTAGTTAGTAAAAATTCTTTCGATAATTATGGTCAATTTTTTTTTGTTTTATGACTTTAATTACTTCTTGAATTAACTTCATGCTTAATCATTAATTAAAATATTATTCAATCCATTTAATTGAAAGAAATAAATTTTATAGTTGAATTTAATGTAATATAGTTGATTATTCTGAAATTATTTAAAAATAATAGCAGTCCATTTCTAGTATTCAGCATATTTATAAATAATTCATAAGATGCATTTGTCATTGCATGAATGATATTTACTAACACAACATAAGACAGTGAGTATTTATGAATTTATACATCTTAATAACGAATGAAAAATTGTCAAAGGTTGTAAAATGGAATAGAAATGTTTTAAAGTGCCTTGACATTTTATAACCCTGTAGAATAATAAAGACATTTGTCGAGACCGGTAGTGCTTCTATGCTCCCATTTCACTTTAATTAACATCGCACTCTCGTCTCCACAGTGTTGAAATTTCATATAGCCGCACATGTTAATGATTTTCATCTCATCCTTCCTCTCTATCTCTATCATATTTGCACTCTTCTACTTCTATTATTTTAACTACGTAATTTACCAAATGAACCAAAGTCATTTTTAATTTCATTTCAAACTGCTGCCTTTTAGTATTAATATTTCTTTAATTATCTTTCAATTCAAATGATGAAAATTTTATGAAAAAATTAATAATTTGAATTTTAAAAGAAATTTGTTAAATACATAGCTCTTTCTCACTATATTCCAACTTAATAAATCATTTTATTTGAATTATTAAAGTGTTATAAAATTATTAATTACATTTTATTAGATACTAATAACGCTTGAATTATTTTAATTAATGTGCAATCAATTCGTAGCATAATTATTCAATATTTCAAATAGTAATACCATCAGCTGGAAAGACTGTATATTAATCAAACTAAATTTTTGAAATTAATTTTCCGTTTGTAAATAGTTTGCATTGTTTAAATTGCTAATAATGTCGTAATTCGATAGAAATTATAGTCTTTTTATGCACGAGGTTATACATGGGATTTATAATTAATTTTATTAAAAGTCAGTTGGAATGGAAAGGATGTAGTATCCTATTATTATCAAACGTCCTTTACTCAACTTAGAACTTATCAAATAATTATTAAATCGTCACTTCCGATCCCAAAATCCACTTAGACTATGTCGATGATATTTTATATATGAATTTTCTTGTAGCAACTGAAGGATTCTAATTATTAATCAAATTTAAAAATACTTGGTTACTAAAAATTCAACATATTTATATAAAAAAAAAAATTTATCATACGAGGTAAAATATTGGAATATTTTTTCTATACAAACAGCACGAAAAAATGCATTAAACCACCAAAAAAAAATTTTTTTATCAAAATCCAATAACTGAAAAACTAAAGGAATGTAAATAACAATGGGCAGTTTTTTTTTATTTAAAAATAGTAATGCTGATACTTTATAATTAGTTGAAATAATTACTGTAAAATATTTTATTCAAGTAGATAAAAAAATGTTGGTATTTTTATATTTAATAAAAATTAAACATATAATTTAAGGTATTTGAAATATTTTGAAATTTTCTAAAATATCTGCAATTCAAACTCTAGTTCTCGATTCTCCAATTCTTCGGTGATCAATTAATACGGAAATTCGATGTTCACCATCGAGTAAATTGTATTTCAATTATTCTTTCCCTCTCAGTGTCGACGCAATAAAATCCTGCATTGATGCTGCTAGTTTATTTGAATTTCCATTGCTGACTATTCTCCACGTTAATTTCTTCTTTCAATAGTCAATTTTATTTTGCAATTTCAATTTGTGTATAAACTTTTACGTGAATTTCCAAACACTTATATAGATATTCTTATCTATAGTGTATATATCCATATTTATAGACTATTATGAAAGTTATAACGGAAATAAAATATTTTTTTCCATCTTTTATTCCTGCATTTATCCACATTTGATATAATACTATAGAATAATTAATCACACTTAACTCGTCATGTCAGTCTTATCTTAGTCCTCACAGACTTCTCTACTACGTGGTATTCATAAATTATTCTGCACTTTCTGAAAATTACAAACTCTTCCAATTTCATATTCAAGATTTTCGTTTTATTTCCTAAGGGAATAAAATCTCTTCTTCTACATACTAAATCTACTGAAATCTTTCTTAATGTCTTTAGATACTCTATTCCATCAATTATGAATTGATAAGCCGTCGTTTTATGCATTAAAAATGCAAATTATCAAAGTCCAAAAACACTACCAATAATATTACCCATCATTTATTTTTATTAAATTATTCAACTCAGTTAATTTTATATTAAAAAAATATTTCTTTAAGTAATCAGTACTGCTTTAATTTTTTAAAAGCATCAAGGACGTTAAATAAATATTTAATCGCGAGTGATTTTCTTGCTTTGTAATCAATCAATATGTAATTTTTTTCTTAGAAAAGAATGCAAGCATCATCGTCTTTTCTGACCTATTTTAAAAAAATTATGAATGCTCAAGCTTGCAGTGTATGCAATAAGAAGTTATTAATAATACTCAAGTTCTTAGCTTGCACGTGCATGTTCATCTTATCATCATTGCCATCTAACCCAAAGGATATGTTGTAATGTCTTACTTATTTTTCTACCCTCGAACTTCTTCTCTGATGGTAAGAGAATATGAATTAAACATAAAAATATATATCATTAAATAATAAAGTGACGAGATGATACGTTCCTTGTAAAATGATTAGGTTATTTAAATTTTTTTAATGAATAATAAAATTCACATTCCATCCCTAGTATTATTTTTTTGCTAATAAAAATAACAATTGTTTGAGCTTTAGAAAAATTATCGTAGCAAGAATACATAACAATTTGAACTAAAAAAATTTTTTGACCGTTTTAAAGTTAACTTTTGACATTTTTATTGATGTTAAATTAAACTTTTTACATAAAAGGAACAGGTTTATGTCGGATTAGTCCTTATTGTTGTAAATAAAACAAAAAGCTTTTCACATATATCGGAGACTAAAGTGTACAAAGAAAATTTATAAAAACACCTGCAAGGAGTAAAAGATAAAAAGGTCGTAAAAAAAATTTTTTCGAGATGGTAGATTGGGTTATAACATGAGAGTCATAATCGAAAAAAAAAAAAAGAAAATATATATATATATAAAACAAGAAGTGAAGAGTGAAGCCAAATGGGTCGAGTTTGCCCGGTGGGTTTGAACATCGTATTATGCAAAACGAGACGGCACATCTTTCCAGGTAACGAAATACTTTGACTACGGAATGCGAACCTGTCATCCCCTTCAAAAGCGATCGATTTATCTTCCACGCGGAATATTTTTTGGCTTTGATAACCCATCGTTATATACAATAGATCTTTCGTTCAATTTCCACATTTTAACGCTTATGCGATAAACGTAACACAATTATTTGCATAAAAATGTTGACAAAAAAAAAAAAATACCTTTTTTTTAATTTTTTAACAATTTATTAAAAATTCTGAGTGTAATACTCGAGAGCTTTAATTTCACGTAGATTTGACAAAGATTTTTAAATGAGATTTGAGAAAAGGGTTTATATAAGAGAAGAAGTACTTCCTGACCATTCCTCACACGTACTATAAACCCACCAGAGCTGACCTCAGTATGTGCTACATGCTCCCACTAAAATCTCTAAATGTAATTCACTGTCCAAGGATATATACGACGGATGAAACTCAATTTCACAAATATGAGCACGAGGCCGTCGACAGGAGTTCTAAGGTAGAATTGAGATGGAAAAAATTCATTTCGATGTGAGAAAATATATATATATCTTTATTATTTGATTTATTATAAGATTTTTTTTTTTATTTTCATGAAAATAATTGATATGGTTCATTTGGGAGCCAGCCAATTATTGAGAAGCTTGGAAAAAAAGTTATTGTGTTTTTTGTGGCCATTCTAAATTGATTTCAGTGGTTTATGATATTTAAGAAGCCACAAAAAAATAACTAAGTTGATAAATATTGTTAATACTCGAAGAGTAAATGATTTTTTTTTATCCATAAATAATTAAATCTATGAATCTTGTGAATAAATGTATTAAAAAAATTGTCAATAAATTCACTTCTTTTGTTATATATTAAATAAAAATATATTCTAAAACCATCATACTTTCTATACTTGGAAATGATTCTAAAAAGTAAATTGGTTTTCCACAAAAACCTAATATGGTGTATGAAGTACACCAACATTTTCTTATCTCCCCCAACTACGTAGATCGAGACGATCATCGAAAGCCGGGTTTTTTCCCCAACAAAACTATATTTATTTTGTTTTTTAGTGTAATCAGCTGAAAATAAAAAAAAAGACCATCAACAACTCATTTTAATTAAAACTGAAAAATAAACTCTTGTCGTTAAGCTACAAATCTTTCTCTTTCAACTGCTCTCTACAATATCAAATATCAAGATAGCGATATTTCTTCTAATTTAATGTTATTAATAATTTTTAATCCAATTAATTTATTTCATCTTATTAAAAATAACAGCAATTTAAAATTATTTTAAAAACATGAAGAAAGACATCTTGATCTGAAAAACAATATTCGATCACTTCTATAACTAAATTTAGGAGATACTAAATTTCCACATATTGAAATATTCACTCTAATGCTTCCATTTCATCTAGCTATATCAATGTCAGATATTGTAAAGTGCTCTGTTCAATTATTAAAAAGCAATAACGAACATACAATTAATTAAACTGCTGTCATTAATCTTAATCCCGAATGAAGATTGATGTCTGACTAATGGAGAATAAAAAAAAAATTTTCCCTAAAGTTACATAACTGAGTGATAGTAAAAAACGTAAGTCTGTCTTCTAGGAACAACGTGACCCCTTAAGTTGACTAATCTGGACATTAAATCATTAGAAGGAGAAAAGTTTTATTATTATGGAAGGTAATTGTACTTAAGGACCTAAGTACCTATCGTTCCTCTTTCCTTAAATCCCACGAGTTTCTAGCTTCCTCTTGCCCCCGATTCCATGAGCAAACAGAACCACCCCTTCACGACAGAGTTATGATTTACAACAGTGACGATGAACGGGGTTAACAAGCCGTATAATTTAAACCATCCACAGTGAGAGAGACATCTCTCATCGACTCGATGTATCTGTGATATTTTTTTTTATCCAATCAATTAATCACGATCCAATTATAGTTTGTTACGTGTGTTTCAATACGTTGATATTCCTCGACTTTCAATCACGTCAACTATTTTTCTAACTCATCAACTAGGCCGAATCATTTTTTCCAAGGTTCATTTTTTTCTAGTCTAAAGAGAATTTATGATGGTTTGAGATTTATTAACATGTGGTATGGTTAAATGTAGAGCAGTTAATAAATTATTGTTTGATGCTGAACTAATCTATTACTTTAATATACTAAGTTTTATTAAATATAATGTTCCAGGAATTATTTTCTAAATATTCAATATGTATTTTCAATTTACTGAATTAATGGAAGTGAAGCTGGTAGAAAAGAAAGAAAAAAAATTGGAAATAAAAAAAAAAAAAATGTGACGTGATAGAAAAATTCAGTAAACACTTTCGTAATAAGAAAATGTTAGTCAACAGAAAAATACAACTTTGATTAATGATATCTGAGAGAAGAATTGTAATTTGTATACCGATGTTATTAATTAATAGTGATTAAATAATGAATTACATGTGTATGTATGTATGGGAAGACATTTTTCTATTACGATTTCTTACGAATTAATGATGCAATTGACATCCATAGGAGCACAAAAGATACTCATTATACTGATGCAATTTAAAACTTATTACACAAATTTTACGCTCACCATTCTATAAAATAATTTTCTTTGACATAATACATTTCAAACAACATATTATTCAACCAAGAAGTCATGATGTTGAGTAAAAAAATGCATTCACCTTCAAAAGTCATTGAAAAAAAATTTAATTTAGGATGTGTAAGTTAAAGCACAGAAAAAAATGGCAATGAATGAAATTTTTTCGAAATAAACTCAATTTGGAAAACTTTTGATTAAAAGCCTTACATTAATTACAGGCAAAACCATCTCTCAATCAACACCACAGCAATAATATCCAACGTCACATTCTTTTACCTTTACACCCCCGAGAATAATATTTATTTTTATTATTATCATCTCTTTTTCAAATACTTTTTGTTACAATTTTTTTCACTTTACCAAGTTTATTCCCTTGACAAAGACAAACGATAATTCTTTGTCTTGCACCAATGGCTATTTTCTAGGGTGGCAGTAGAGGGCAAACGACTTTCGCTTCGGGGTCGTAGACACACATATGGAATGCAATGATGACACTTCTCTATATCCCAGGGTATAAAAGGACGCGAAGTAGTAGTAAGAGTGTGTACAAAAGCGACATGAGTAGAAAATAGATAGAACTAAAAAGCGAAAGAGAGAATAGGAAAAAAAAAATGTCACTTTGTTGGTGGTAGCATGATCCCGTTGGAACCCGTCAAGTGGCTCATCAGTTTCCTTTGACTTAGAAGATAGGGACGCCGACATAGTAGATAACAAACTGATGTCTATAGCATCTACTACTCCTTATGTATGGCAGACAAGTAATGGCAATGCAATGAATACTTTTCAAGGTGTCTCAGTACCTACTTCAATCGAATCTTGAATTACCTACCATGATGTACAGCTGCATAGTAACGTCATGACACATATTCATTGCATGAAAGTCCACACATGTAGACACCACCATCATCATCTTTACCACCAGTCTTCTATTTCACACTGATTATTAAACTTTTTGTCTGCTTATGCGTTAAGATACACACGGAAATACCTTAAACACCTTCACTGTCGCGACAAATGAATAAAGTTTGTTTAATTAAACCTCCATTGTACTTTATTCTCATTATAAAACGTTAAGTTCACTTGAGATGAAATAAAAATAATGCACTCACTGCTAATTTTATGTCATGGTTCTTAATTGCTCATAAGTAGTTGAAAACTTATCCTCAAGACACTTGGGTAAAGGACAACAACTGGATGATGCTTAATACACTCTGAGATTCTAAGATTTATTTGTGTTTATTCTCAACATTTTATTTTATTAATTTGAGATAACTGTCATTTTAAAAAAGTTCATGTATATTTTCTATTGTATTAGTTCATAAATATTATAGATTCAATTATTTTGACTAGACTAAAATTTATTAATAATTGTTAATATAAATTCTATTTTGGAAGTATGATATTTTTAAATGACTAAAACACTATTATCTACCGGAAATTAAATTCTATCAAGCATTGTATGATTTGATTTATATTTTTTTCAGCTTGTTAAAACATGACATGCAATTTTTATTAAATTAAACTGAACAACAATCTAGAGTTAAACTCTTTATCACGTTGACATTATTTAGGTATTTTTAATAAAAACGTAGGAAATGTTATAATATAATACATAAAATAGAATTAGTGAAGGAAAAAGTAGTAATTGACCAAAAAGTAAAATAAAATTGTATCATTATTTTTTATTAACTCAGTAGATTAAATAGAAGAAGTTATATCAATGGATGATTTTCTGGTGCAGGCAGTATTAAGGGTCGGGGTTGAAAATGGAGCGGAAAAATCTTTATGAATACCGTGGGTCGAGACCACCTGAACTGACAGAGGGGAAAAAGAACGCTTTGAAGACGGACTAAAGGTCTGCTGGGAGGTTGAAGCATGTTCCAGGTGCAGAACTTGGTACATGGATAGCAAAGGAGTAAAGAAAGTAAGAAAAAACATACATCTAAAGGGACCAAAGTGTCCCAAGACACTCTTGAAAGATGTCTGGTTTAACCTAATACCATCTGAGTCTACATCCTGACCCTGCTTGGCGCCACACACTACCTAGAATTTTCTCGTGCTGGCGCAACTCTCTTCTATTCTATAATGAAATCGTGGATTTTCTCGGGAAATCGGAAAAACCACTTTTATATTTTCCAACAGTGACCATAATAAAAATAGTCTTTCATCATACATGCTTTTATCAGTTTTTCTTTTTTTTTTTTGTTACCTGCATTTATTTCCATCACTGAAACAGTGTTGAAAGATTTTCTCTTCAATTTTTACTTCAATGAAAGAGATTTCACACAAGTTTAATAATAAATGCATATTTTCTTTTTTTTTTTATTCTTTATACATCTAAAGAATGCAAAAATTTTATTTTTATCTTACATTGGTACGACGAGTGAACGTGATAAAAGAATGCATTTATGAAAATATATATATAAAATACTAAAAAATGCATATGTGTAGTGAAAGGAAAAATTTTGTGAATTTTTTAAGAGCTAATTTTGAATTTTACATTTTATCTGAAATTATGGTGAAGCTTTTATATGAATAAAGAAATGAAACTTTTGAAGTTTTAAGTGTAAAAAAATGACGAGTTTTTAATGCTGTATTGATTTATTCAGTGTGAAAGGGTGGAATAAAATCAATAAAGCATATTGGTAGAGGGAATAAAAAATTATTAAACCATGAAAAATGAAGGGATAAAAAATTATGATGTAATGAATAAATAATTCATTTCCAGGAAAAATTATCCACTAGTAACAATCCTGTTAACAAAAAATCCCATAGCAAAAATAATTTTCTTTAAATAAAAATTCATTTAAAAATTAAATAAACGTTATAATAATTATTTGGAAGACACATTATATTTAGGAGAAGTTAAGAAAGCTTATTTGCTTCTAAATGGAGGCGATGGACCAAGAAAAAAAAATAAAGTAAAGAGAAAAATAGGTATGTTAGCAAAAGGATCGAAGAGATATGGAAGAGAAAAGGGCGAAAGGGAATATATATATATGCGAAGCAAAGAAGAGATATGAGGGGAGAAGGGGGGAAACTTGCAGGCAGTTGGTAATCCGGCTGTGCAAGATGTAATCCTAGCCGCGCGGTACATCTGGCACAACAATGAGACTCTACTACCTGCGAAAAAATTATCCAGGGTTCTGAGTATGTGCTGTTACTATACATACGATCAATTGTGGGCGGACGGACGCGTGTACATGATTCTCCTGCTGCCTCAATTCAACGATTGTCAGCGCTTGGTAGATCCCGTGAGCCAGATCGACACGTTTGATAATGTCAATTCAATACTCAGATGCAACAATGATGATACATTCGATCCGTCACTTTTCCCCCAAATTATCACATCAAAAAGTTACACCATTTATTTCAGCTCCTCCTCTTTGAACCAAAGAGATTTTTTTTATTTTTGATTACGCGAAAAAAAGAGATTTCGTTGCCGGGATGGAGGATACAAAAAAAAATCAGATTATTATAACAAGATTTTTTCGAATATTTTTTTAAAAGTATTAAAAAAAATTGATTGGTTTTTTAGAGGAGTCTCGAATTTTTAAATGTTTATTACGTATTGCTCTTTTTTTTTTTTGAAAAACTGCAATAAAATTACTTTCGGAGTAGCTTGAATTAAAATAAATGTTGAAAGTTCATCAGTAAACTTTAATTTACCTCTAAAATAACTATTTTCACGACAGTTTTCTGTAAATTAAATTTTTAAGTTTAAAGTAGTTGTTAAAAAATATTCTAAACTTTCTTTAAATTCTAATCTATGACATTTTGCTTTTTCTTCATCCAACTTTTTCCCTCGCTTGATAGTTATTATATTCTCATATCTATTCTCAAATATATATTTACGAACTTTTACTGTGTCGCATAAAAAAAAAAATGATGAGAAAAATATCTTTATTGTGCAACAGAATTTTTTTTAATGACAATAATAATTATAGAGATGAAAAATATAGGTCTTTGCTTTGCTTTTTTTGCGCATAAAAAAACGTATAAAATAAAGTAAATGAACGTTTTAATGCCAAAAAAAGAAAGAGAAAAATAAAATAAAAAAATGAAGAATTTCAAGGGTACTTAACATTCTCGTGAATAACCCCAAAAAAAAAACAACTAATCCTTGAAATTTTCTTTTGTTTTAAATAAATACATATTGTGTGTTAAGTTATTTATTGTTAAACATTTGAAGAGTGGTAAAGTATTACTCTCACGATAGGCCTTTAATTAATGAGCGTATCCGGTTGAATGTCAGTCTAGTTTTTTCAACATTACCCTTTGACATCTACAACCCGCCTTGTCTAATTATTCTACTACGCCCACTCGTTTCATCGTTATGTTACTATTTCCACTTTCTCATCTCTTCAAACATCAAAACTCATCAGTAAAACTCGTTTTAACAATATTCTGGCTGAGTTCTTATACTATTAATTAGTTTATTTCATATTTTGTTCCACAAAGTATTGAAAAGTAAATAAAAAAAGCTATTCTGAATCAGTGCATACATGAAACAAAATATTCTAGATATTTTTTTTTAATTCGTATTATTTTAAGTTACTCCAACGATAAATTGCATTGAAAAATAAGCTTTTTCATCTCCAATTATAAAAGGATGAATGAAAGTATTTCCCCCCGCAGTTAAAAAAACATCCCCTAACTAAATCCCCTGTTTTCCTTTATATTTCTTTCGACCCTTCGACAGTTATCCCTAATCCTCTTCGTCTCAATCTTGTGCTCCAATTCAACACCGAGATCCTCACATGTCAGGCTTATTATATCTTTAAGAGATATAAAATTAATAAAACATCAACATTTGTTTGTTGCCTGGGGTATATTGTATTTTTATTCCAAATGAATCCTACAGAATAGTTAATTATATTATTTTGGAAATATTAATTTTAATGTGACATTTTATTTATTTATTTAATTCTCAGAAATATGATTTAATTCCAACTAAATGCTCTGATTATCTTTATTACAATTATCTTACAGTAGCTTGTTTTCTAACATAAAATTTTATCTTCAAACTACTAGATAGATATATACTTTAATCTCTTAACGAGATTAGAAATTCGGAAGTAAACATGCCTCTCAGATTTATCATAACACCAAATATTTTTCATTTATCATTATTTAAGCAATTCACATGAGTCATTACTTTAAAAATATTGATAAAAAAAATTCTGTTTGTTACAATATGATTAAACATAAGTCAAATAAAAGTTGTAAATAGTAATATCTAAATTAAAATATCTCTTCTAATCTCTTGTAACAAGATTAGATATTGGAAAAAACAGCTCCCCTATGAGTGTACAACTGGAAATTTTTTAATCCAATTAGAACTTCTTCTTATTATTAAAATGAGATTGGAATACTTTGAAAAATTTTTATTCAAACTTTAAATCAAAGGAAGAAAAATGAAAAATAATAACATTATAAAAAAAAATAAGCAAATGATTTATCGATCAATAATTAATTGCCATAAGTTTGCTGAAACTTACAATTGATCAATTATTAATATCTAATAAGGTTATTATTGACATCTAGACCATAGTTGGAATATTTGAGGGTAGTTCTAGAACAACTTATCTAAAACTACTTTTTTAAAATATTTTAATTGTAGTCTAGATGTCAACCAATAATAACCTTATCATAAACCAATAATTGACCAATTATAGGTTTTAAAAAACTAATTGTTAGTCAATAACCCATCTGTTCATTTTTGTACAGGCATTTATTATGACAAATTACTGAACCTTGTTACTTGTCATTGTTGACATTGAAGAAAAAAAATAAATGAGTGACAATGCACCATTTGGTTTGTTTGCTTTGAATAATTGCATGCTGTAAATGTTAAAAACCTGGTTAGCACACATCAAAGAGCTTACAAAGAAAATATATCTAGTTTTTCTGAACTTATTATTATTTCAACAGGCCATTTGAACATCTGTAAGCTAGACGTCTAAACAATTTTTAAGAACACCAACCACGTGCTGCACAGACTGCAGAGCTTTTATATTCAGTACTCCAGTTTTAGTAGTAAAGAGGTTTACGTGGCTTCACCCTCAACATCCCTCGCCTGTCTTCTTATTAACGGATTTTCCTGTTCCACAATAACACTTCCGTCGTAAAACATTCGCTACCTCGGCTCATTCAGCACGGATTCGTGCCTGTTAGGTGGTGTGGAAGAGCTTACATGTATGATTTTAAAAATTATTCACTACATTTTTTTATGCCTTCACAATTCTTATCTTTTTCTTTTTGTTATTTTTTATACTTTTTTTCCATCTCATTAAATTGCCTACCAAGTTTGACCCTCGTTATATCTTTACGAGTTCTTAACACTATAGTACATTTTTTATTCACATATGAACATAATATTCTCTATTTTATTTGTTATAATTTTTTATTTCGTTGTTGATGAAATATGAGTGTCTAATGATTGGACGAACAGTGATTTGTTCACATAGTAAATCCTTTTTTAAAAGTTTTTTTAATAGTAATCAATATTAATTTTATTCAACAACTTGGTTACTTTTATTTTACTTTGATTCATTTATTTTCTGATGTAAAATGTTCAGTATGTTCATTACCATAGAAAATGCTGTAATATTCCTAATAAAATATTCATATTTAATAGTTATTTGTCATTTACTGATATCTTAATCGCCCACAAATGGAATAAAATTCTTGCTTTCATAGCTTGTTTTGATATCAAACATAAGAGAATAAAGTTAAGATCAATAAAATTCAAAATATTTTATATCAAAGTATTTTTTGATTTCATGAGTTAGCTGAATTGAATTCTAGAATAGTTTTCCATTTGAATGTTAAGCAGAATAACAAGTACACTTGTAAATTCAGCAGATATAAAGAAAACTTAAAACATCAAAAGTCCTATTGAAGTACCTACTAGACATGAGCACAGAAGAATATGTTTCCGATAGCTGCATTTAAGTAAATCATAAAACGTTATTTATTAATTAGGGATATGAAAATTCAATAATGCAATTACTTAATATAGTTGACAACTCAAGAGTACTTCAATTGGAAAGACCAATGCTATATTTATTTCTGAAGTACCAAGATGACTTCAATTTACTGTCGTTTGATCGAATGCCTGTAGAGGAATCTCAACAAGACGTTGCATTCAAAACTATGAGCCTCAACATCCTAGAACCAACCCAAGGAAACTGTCCTTTGCGGTACTACTGCATAACTTAACTTAGTTAATTAACAAATTTCATTAACCTAACTCTACAATCCCAACAACTATCCAAAGGTGCACGAGAGATGCTAACAAAAGGAAGAGAAAGTCCAAGTCGGAACTGGTAATAGCAGAAAGGAGCAATAAGGGATTGAGCCACTACAAATTACCTTGTTCTACAATCTTCGTTTTATACATCTTGAATAGATTCCATTAAGTATTACTACGATAATTTGATTTATCTGTTCAATGTTATTCCAGCTAACTTATAAAGTTTTCTATATTTACTATATCATCAGAAATGTTTCCGATATGATGTTCTTACTAAAGTTGTACCTACTTCTAACTTTCAAATAATACGTAAGATAATTTTTTATGATTTCTCAAACTTTCGTACTCTTTTGCAATTTATTTAGCTTTTATTCGAAATTGCTTTTTCAAACTTGTTTCTATTGCTATATTTTTATTTATATGAATATTTTGCTTCTTTTATTTATGTCAATACTAGTAAATTTTTTTTTATTAAATAAATGAGAAAAAAAATTATCAATTGTTGTGGAAATAAATGAATAGTAGATTGAATGCATTATACCTTGATTTGAAAATAGTTGAATTTGTGAAAAAAAAAAGTTGAGTCTAGAGAATATTTTTAATTTAAGTTAATAAATGATTTATTCGTTTGGCTTGTTACCTTGCATTGAACATTTAATACTCTATATTTCGTTTTGTATAAAATATAAAATACAATAGAAAACATTTAGTTACATTTACACCTTCGTCAATTCGATATCTAGTATATTTTATCTACACAGAGGAAATTTTTAGTAAAAAGTACTTCGAAATTCAGAATAAGCTTAGGATATTTTAGTATTCTATGAAAAATTTTATATGTACACCCTTTTTCCATAGAAGAGCTTTTGTTTGAGTGCTAACAAAAATTTTACAATGAAAATACTATTCTATCTCATATCTAATCATTTTTTTTATTTTTCCAATATCTCTAATTTACTCCAAATTTTGCAGTAAAATATCTAAAAGTCTTCTTCTATAATAATAATAATAATAATAATAATAATTGAACTGCTTGAAGAAAATTCTAAACTTCCCATTATCCATTATGTGATGAAAATTTTTTGTCCAAAAGTAAATTCTAAAGTGTTCCAGCACTTATTGGTTTTTTTAAAATAATTGTAATTAATTTAATTATTTTTCCAATATTTAATCGTCACTTTAATTATTTTTATTTATCTGATCTGTAATTAAACAATTCAATAGCATATAAGCAATAAAAAAACTCATCACTAACAATCTCTGGGCAATAGCAAACCAAAACGTTAAAAATAGAAAAGTCAACGACAATTACTCAAAATATTTGAGAGCATCGATTGACAATTACGGAAAAACTTGAAGTGAGTACTAATGGCAGAACTCGAGCAGAAGTGGACAACTGGCCCACCCAGCATTGACTGACGTTCTTGGAGTTGGATATCAAGTATTAAAAAGTGGTTAGACCATCCTCAAACTCTTTGTCTTTTATCCGATCGCGTCTTTCAGCTATACCGCGGGTTCAACAAAGCGATATAGAGTAACATTAAATTCGATAGAATCGACATAGATCGTACAAAAGAGAGTATAGGGGTGTGGTGGTGATGAGGGAGGTGAAGGAGAATGAGAAAAAAGAGGTGAACATGTGAAAAAGAGTAGATGAGACTCGTCTACTCTCGAGGTCGTCGGCGTAACGAGGCTTCGACTCTGACAAATCGGATCAGCGTTCATTCTAACGGAAAAATATTGCCGACAATCGACGGAGACGACGACGTAGCAACGAGAAACGACCAACATCAAGTTTTTAAGAATTAGTTTGATCAAGCACAAAATATATATTTCACTTTTTGTTCTTCTTTTCTTTAATTTAATTAAATTTGATATTTTTTGCTGATTCTAATAGTACCTTCGATAATAAAAAAAATCAGAATAATCGAACTGTGCAATGTATTTTTTTTATCGATTTTAGAAGTCAACTATTGAAAACGGAAACTTAAAGCCTTTTAATATTATTTCTAAAGCAGATAAAAATTTCTTAAAAATTCAACTTTTTGTTTCATCATTTTAAACAGCGAAAGTTAAATAGAATATAATAAAATATGATAATTGAATTCAAAAATAACTCGATTATTGAACTAAAAATTTTTTGAATAACGTCTAGACTCTATCATCAGACTTTAAAATTAAATTTATCAACAATAAATGTAATGAAGTTATAGAAATTCATTCAAAAAAATTTTTTTCAACTACATTAAATCATTTTACTGTGAATAAAAAATTTCATCTCACAAAAAATGATCCAACGTTTAAGAAATTAAATGAAGTTTGATACTTGAAGAAATTAAATATCCTATAACAGCTCCAATAAATATAGAGCACTTGCGATCGTAAATAGTCGTACACAATGTATCCTATACATATCACAAGCGACGTAAACTCGTACATGATACGAGGAAGAATATAAAATTTATAGCCTCAATAAATTAAATTGATGCGACAAATATTGACAATAGATTTATAATACATACAATATGAGTGGATGATGTTTGCATTTGTATACAATAAATACCATATGATAACAGCGTATGTCCGATTTAATTTAATTTATTCCACACATTTGAAACTAATAATAATCTTTATCACTAATAAATAATACGCTTGATTCATTTATTAGTAAACAATTAAAAAAAATTATATCGTGTAATTAACTTGAATTATTCTTAACTTTTTTTTTTTTATGTAGTTATTTTTTGTGAGAATATTTATATACTCGTGTAGTGGAATGAATAAAAATATCAGATAAAAATGTAGCGCATACCAAAGAGTGTGGAATACCAAGCACGAGTCGGCAAAAACGTTATAGCGATTTATAGAAACTTCAGGTTTGAATCTTCTCTCTCTTATTGGTTCATGAAGCCTATCGGTATGCCATAAATGGTCTTCGGACGACTGGAGCCAAGGTATCGGGAACGTTCAGAACTCTTCTCGTAGAAGGAAGGAAGGAGCAAACATCCCTATCGACTTTATACTTGCTCTTTTATTTCCTTATTCTTCCATTCTCATGCGCCTTCGCGTAGAGTAAACCATCGAAGTATAGCACCGAAGTCTCGAGTTCTACTAGTGCCCCGAGTTATCCAATTTTTAACTTCAAGTTTGAGATTTTAGATGATGGCGTGAATGACAGGTTATCAATAGTTATATCACAACTTTTATTTCACGATTTTCCACAACATTTTCAACACTTTGGCATTTCATTTTACTTTTGAATAAATTCTACCGGTACTTAGCAATTTTAAAACAACAATATTTAGTAAATAAATTATATTGGCAAATTCTTTTTTTATTGAAATAAAATTTTCCTGTATGAAAGCAATATATATTTTATAAAAAATTTAAATGAAAATAAGTGATGATTTTTAAATTAAGCCTAAAGCTCAAAAATGATAATGAAAAGTGACATTTATATGGAAATTTTCTGTCTACTATGATGTTTTAATATTCAATATCTATTTATCATATTTTTCAATAATTTTGACGTCCAAGTGATTTAATTATCACCTAACATAATAAACCAATGAAATCCTAAACCAAAAAAATTCAATAACTGTTTCAAATTATTTTTTTTCCCGATAAAAAATCCATTATAAAATTGATTAAATTATTTACCTTCATTATTAAAGTTTTTTTTCTTAAAATAATTTATTGATTAAACTCAACGCTAAAAATGCTATTAACACCAAAAGACCGTTAAATGGAATCCTTGAGAGGTAAATAAATTTATCTCTCCATTAAAATCTTTAAACACTATTCTTAAAAAAAAAAATGAAAATTGAAAAGAAAGATGACAATTTTTATCTTTGCCATTTTAATTATCCCAAAGGCAATAATTGGATGGAATAAAGCTTGACTAATTGACAATGACATGCTCCTGAGGTTAAATCTTTGGTTGTTGAAATACCTTGAAAGGAGCAATCCAATGTAACGGAACGTTAATCCGCAAGCCGAAATAATTTCCCAGGAAATTCTCGCGCGTTACCGTGGTTCCGGTTGTCGTGGTAATCGGTCTAGGTACGACCTCGAAAGAAGAAGTGCACAAGTAAGAGTACGATAAAGCTGCAGACGAAGAAGAAAAAGATGAGACTACGATAAAAAAGGAGAAGACTCAAGAAAGAGAAGAGAAGAAAGTGAAAGAAAAAAGGCCTGAAAAACAAAGCATTCCAGTAGACTTGTATTGAGTAGACTGTGAGGCTTCTCACCCGTCGACTCACTACAGTGTCTTGTCAATGCACCAAGACACTATCTCTAAAAGAATACACAATAAATAATAAACAAATGTTAACATTTAATTCACAACTATTTTAAATAAAAATAATTGAGTTAATTTAATTAAACAACAACATTTTTCTTTGATGTAATTATTAATATAATTAACTCAATAAATTCTAAAGTCAACTAATTCAATGGAATGAAATAACCAAGAAATCAACGTCAGAATGAGTTTAAACAAAGCAAAAAATGACTTTCATTTCTGTTTGAGATCGTTAGCTAATGAAATAATAATGAATTAAAGTAAACATTGTGGTTACTCACGAAACTCCCGGGCATGTAATTATAATTGATATTGCATGAATCAAATAATTATATTCTTTATACGATTCAATCTTTGTTCCCAATCTCATTGAAACAGATAAAGAGATAATCGTAAAATAAAATAAATGCATATTATACATAAACATACATCAATTTCATAGCTATGTTTTTTCTTTAATTTAACATCAAGAACACCCCCAAGCGATCTCCTTATCTTTTTTACTATCAATTATGTAGATACTCAAATATAACCAAATTGCCAGTGACATTTGGCAATAAAACAAATCCATTAAATAGCCACGTGACATTGGCACACGACGGATGTAAATAAAACCTTCCGCTTATAGTCCTTATATGCTTTATAGCCTTATACTTTTTTTTTTACATATTTTTTACCCCACACACAAATAAAAGATGGGCACATAAATCAACTGGGAACTAAGGCACGAAGAACCTGCATGTTCAATCGCACAGTTAGATGCGTGTTCGGTGGATGTAGAAAGAAATGCTGGGGACAAAATGAAAGGCAGTGGAGGTAAAGAAAAAAAAGAGTAAGATGCGACAGAGAGAGAGAGAGAGAGAAAAAAAAAGAGAAGAATTGTCCAGACTAAACTCGTCCGCGAATCAACTCTACCAACCTCTATTTCCCTCCTGTCTCCTTTTCTATCCAATACCCCCGGTCGCAGGTTCACTTCTCGGTCGAGCGCCTGCCGTAAAATATCGAGAACCCGACCAAGGTGGAGGGAAACCTTTTCTCCATCGTCGGTGTGTGGCCACCATGCAGTCCGTGACGAATTCGCGTTATACTCGACTTGGTTCAACTACGAAGTTTCCATTCTATCCACCACCAGAGTCTGGGTGCTTCGACCTCAAGAAATCATAGACAGGGAAAAGAAACGATTTATAGAAGAAAAAGAAGATGAAGAGGAAAAGAGTAGAGGCAATACAACTCTTAATAAACTTTGATTCAATCGTCTCAAGAATGTACTTATATTTATTTTATTCTATTTCATTTCATTATTTCGACTTTTTTCACATTATTGGATTCAATATAATTCTAAAGAATCTTAAAAACTTCTCTCACATCGACTACTACTGCTGCTGCTGCTGCTGCTGCTGCTACTGACTTGATCTTAATAAAACTTTCTCAGCAACTTGAGATTTATTCTGCGTGAAAACTTAACGAATTTGAATTCTCAAATGAAATTTAGTCTCCTTATTCGTAAAAAAAAAAAAAACGAAATAATAAAAGAGAATAACTTTATAGCTTCTGTTAAAATGTCTGACTGGAAGTAAGTAAATTACTTAATTAATTAAATTCCACCGACAAAAAAAATATCTGAGAGATAAAGATATCATGGTACGATTATTAGTAAACAAAGATAGATTCCAGCCATTTTTAGTAATTAAATTTAATTATTTTTTATTATTCCAACTTTGCAGTATTGATATCATTATAGATTGAGGTTGGATTATTTTAATTATTATTAAATAAATTTAAATGAGAACTATTAATATAATTGATGTACTCTTGATTGAATACTTTAATTGGTAAAAATCAATTTATTATTTAATACCATCATAATAAATTAAAAGAAATTTTTAAATTAAAAACAAAAAATCATTTAAAAAATTTAGATATTAGTTTTAATTATTTTTTATTGAACTAATTATTATTGTTTATTAATGACAAAATTATTGTACGAATGCAAAGTAAAAGGATTATTAAATAAATGTATTATCGAAATTTTGTTGTGAGTAAGAAGGGATATAATAGATGAACCAATTCAACCTGACAACTTCGAAAATTGGCTCGGTTATGTATGACAGCTCGATTTGCAGTTATAACTAGTACACTTGTATCGAAATTGTAACTCGAAGAAGCAGTTGTTATACTAATTACTCGAAATATCGATTCTCAATAAAAATACTTTAAATATATAAAAATAATCTTCATCACGTCGATAAATTTATTAACGAATTAGTTGTATAATATAAACTAATAAAGACAAAAGCATCATATAACTCTAATGAGTCTGTTCATTTAAATATAAAGTCAATAATTTTCACAATATCCAACTTTATTAAAATACAAGACAAAGCATTTTCTACTATCGACTGTAATTAATTGCGAATAAATCGCGAAAATCTAGTACAAAAGTTTTTAATTAAGAGAAATAACGTCTTGATAACAATTAATTTAAAATAGATAAGAGAAACTTGCATCGTTTGAAATGGAAATTAAATCGATTGAGAGGAAAAAGGTTTTAAACTTCAAGTTAAAGTCAACAAAAGCAGCGATAAGCAGTTCTGAACGTTTCGTTCTCTTTTAGTCGGCGAATCACTACTATGAGCGTTCGTCCTTTAGCTCTTTGTGTTGGCCGACGTACGAGTTGAGTAGTGAGATCCGTTAAAAGTAGATGAGAATATCGAGGGAATGAACACAGGAGAAAATAAAAGGAAAAAATTTATGTCGTACGAAAAAAAACAAAAAAAAAAAAAACAAAAACAACAGTTCAAATCACTACTCGATAAATAAAATTCTATCTGTTCGAAATTCAATCCAGTAGCACCGCATCAATTCGTATATATTAGATTACAAAGTAGCTATGGAAACCTATTCTTTTCGTCAGTCTTAAAGAAATTTTTAAATTATTATTTATTAGCAATTCAATCGGGAAATTCTAAAACTTTGTCTATCATTATTAGAATATTTGTATTCGGTTTAAAAAAAAATTCATTTGATAGATTTTCTTTTTTTCAATTTCACTGATAACTAAGTGATCTTTTATTAATGGAGTTTGGAATTTAGTACCACCAAAAAAAGAAGTTTAATACATTTTTTACCTTTTTTTCATTACACTGAAGAGTTTGGTTTGATGTGGGAAAAAAGAAACATGACTATGTGGGTGTCTATGAAGAAGATTGTGGTCATAGGAAAATTGATTTAAAATGTATGAGATTCACTAATATTTAATTTAGAAACAAAAAAAAAAAAAAATTACTTAAAAATTAGAAACAAACACTTCTTATTTTAGAATCTACTTCTTTTCCCCTTTAAAGGAGTTTTCTAAAAATTCACCAGTGGTTGTTTTTAACTGAGTTATATAAGCTTTGAAATCGAAAAACTTATTTCTGACTTTGAACCTTTATAAGTTTGATAAAAATAATCGTATGAAGATTATTCAAAATTTATTTTAAATCTCAAAGTATTTCGATTCAAAAGCTTTACTTGTATTTTTTTAAATTGCAAAGTTGTATGTTTAAATTTTAGAATCACGTGACAAATATAATTTATGTTATTCAACTTTGAGCCAGCCATTATTTTCAAAATTGAAATAATAATAAAATTATTGCAATAAATCTTTCTGAAGGTAAATCATCTGTGAAAAAACTATTTCAAGTAGCAAGTTATTCTGATTTTTCTGCTTTCGTGACCCAAACTGTCAAAAATCGTAACAAATTGAAGGATGACTTTTTCCACTTTCTTAATCTAAAAGCTTTTATCAGTGTGAAAAGAAGAACAGAACAAATATTCAAACCCCTAACAAAAAAAAAAAATAAATTTCAAATGAGACTACATTTTTAATATTCCTAAAAAATGTAGACAAACAATTTCATCATTCTTTTTAATTTTAATAAGATCGATAGTCTGTTATCGGATAATAATGCATATCACAAATCTGCTGTAAAAACTGACAGAATATTTCACAAAAAATTTCAAATATTCTATAAATATGCAAAGAAAACTTCCAGACTCAATTTCCAGCCATTTCAAAATTTTCATCCGATTATTGCCTGCATTCTTTACAGAATACATGAAAATAAAATTCAAGTATTTAAAATCTTTCGTCATTTTTAAATAACAAAAAAAAAGCATTACGAAACTCTGAGTTCTTTTCGGAGTCATTTCTAATCATGCTTCAAAGCAGTAGTGAACGAGAAGCTTTAATTTTCAAGTTCATCGCCCTCTTTATATCTAAACTATTTTTCCAGCTCTCATAAAAATGATTAGTCTCAACAAATTTTTAAAAAATCCATTACTTTTACTACCCATCAAAAAAATGGTTAAATGTAATGAAATATTGGAATAAAATAAAAAAACAACTTAATTCTACAAAAAATCTCAATTAAGTCAACAAAATTTTTTTTTCATTTTTACGATAGTCAAGGTCTGACCTTTTACGATAAACAATAAAATACCAACGGAATACCTTTAAAAAATGATTGTTTTATTGTTAGTAAAGTTTAGGAACGTGAAGCTTAGTGGGTCAAAATGGTTTATCTTTACAGTGTTATGACCACAATAAAGATTCTTATCACTTGGATAATCTTACACATATATATATCTAAAACTTGAGTATCGATTGGGGTTAATGCCTGAATGTTGTTAAATTTCTCACAGAAAAAAAAAATAAAATTAGGAAAACTCGTTTGAGTATGTATATTTATTTAATCGAGAAGAAAATAAAACAAACCGTATTCGGACGAAAAATTCAAGTTATTCACGTAGATAGATGTTATCAATTCAAGAGTTCTACCCACTCAAATATCTTCTCAAACGGTAAATTGCTCGGTGGTCCGGTGGGGTTGGTTGGGGGGTTTGTTTATATGAGTCTCAAACGCGGTGAAAGTTTGGAGGCTCTCAAGGGTAAAGGTAGACAGTGTATATCGCGCGAGCTTTAACTTGTAAATGATATCCTGAGGACATGAAAGAAGGAGAAATAAAAAGTCGAAAATAAAGGACAAGGAGGGGATAAAAAAAACGATATCAGACACACATGGTGAAAAAGTATAAGATGAAGAGAGAAAAAAAAAACCGAAGAGTAAGAAAATAAAAATGCATACACAAGGAGTCCGACTGACAAACGACGCTCGTTCAATCTTCAATCTCGAATTCAATTTCTACATGTGTATGCAATGAACGTGTGTGTATATCCGTGATTGCGTGCGATGGAATTTTAGATCGATAGACGGTTGCCGTTTGCTTTTACTTTTTTTTTCACTTTTATCAATTTTTTTTTTCCTCTTTTCATTTTTCCTTCTTTTATCCTCGCTCATTTTCAATTCGAAAATATTTTATTTCAGCATTGTTCTCGCTCTCTTTCGAATTATTCAGCGGTTTCACTTGACTCCCAAACACATCTAGTATAACTTTTACACGACTTTTGCATCTTCAATGAAGTTTCACAGTACCTAATAATGTAGTACTACTTTACAACTAGGTAAAAAGAATAAAGTTAGCTTGATGTTTAAATATACTTTTAGTTGGTTGAAAAATATTTTTTTTAAAAGTTCAACTTAATATTTTGTGGTAGTTTTATTTGATTTTAAAGAGGAAATATTTTTTCTTTTACTTGGTTTCTAAATCTAATTAGCAATATTGGAAAAAAGAATACTTTCAAAAGCCACTAAACTTTTGTAGATTTGAATCAACTAAAAGCTACCGGAAGTGAAGAAACTTTTTAAGTTTAGAGCTTTTTCTTTATCAATTACCTAAATCTAATCAATTATTACCAGAAGAATGATTTTTTTTCCTCCATTAGAAAGAGTTACAGTAAACTTTATACAGTCTTTGAGCAATTTAAAACTAATTGTTGTGACGAATTGGTAATAATATTCCTCATCAATGCATTTATTAAAATAATCTAAACCAGTTAATTGTTGCCTATAAAAATTGCAATGGCCACTAATATTAAAAAATGCAAGAAAATCATTTCTTCTTTTAATTTTCTATCGATAAGCATTAAATTCAATTTCATCTTTAATTCTCAATTATCTTTTTTTCTTCAGATTTTTTCAATATTAAATTCAAGATTGACGATTTTCACTTCATACTCTTTTTCATTGCTGTCGGAAAAAATTTTTTTTTAAAACCCTTCAAGAAAAGAAAAGCTCAGATAGACTTCAGCTATCGATAAGAGACTCGAAAAGTAAAAGCACTTCATTCCCTAAAGTTTTTTTCCTTCATCGATCCTTCCAATCTAATCAATTTCCACAGACTTAGATTCTTTTTCACCAAAAGAATAAAACGATTATGTTACAATCATTGACTAAGAATAAATATATCCAATATTCTATTCAATCTCTATACAATGAACTCTTAACACAACTTTTTCATTCAAAAACAAAAAAAAAACTCTTCACAAAGACCAATTGCGTAAAAAGATGTAATTCATGAGCTAAATGTTGAATTATACTAATTAAAAAGAGAAAAAAAAAGCTAAATATAATAATCAAAAAATAACAAAAGATTTAAAATGAGTTGAAATAAAGTGGTGATACTAGTATGACAATGGTAATTTTCTCATACATATAATCGGCAAATACAACAGCATCCGACAGTGTGTCACGTAAGTGGACTCTGGTCTTCTCCAGCACTCCAGCACAATAGAGACCGAAATTCGAGCAAAGGAGACGTCGTTGCGAGTCGTGAGACTAATAACAATAGAGTAGAACTCTCGCTTCCTTACCTACATTCCAGCACACCTTGCTTTATACAATAATAATAATAATAATAACAACAACGTGTATCCTCGCGCGTCATAGTTCTATTCCCCTTATGTCCTTAGTCCTATACTTGGTCCTCTCATTCGCAGTTCCTTCACCATTCTCGTCAATTCACCTTTTATCCAAAGCAAGAATACTAGGCCAATGTTGGAATTCATACATAAACGGGCCTATTATGTGGCCACCAGTGTCGGAAGCCACACGTTTACCCAAAAGAAAAGGCATCAAGGAACACCAACGATGGACAAGTTCTGCAGCACCTTCACTTCTCATTCTTTTTTCCTATATAGCTCTCTTACGTGTTCGTTTCTTTCTCTATCCCTCCCCCTCCTACATCTCCCGCCCTCCCTATCGTTCTGCCAACATCATTTTTCATTCACCTCTACATCCTTGGAGTCCAACATCACTGCTGCAGACTCCGCAAAATACTCAATCGGAAAATCCACATTTCACATTTATCACTGACCCCTGACTAAGTCGCTGACTCTGTAGGTCCACACACACATGTGCACGTTCTAAGGAAATAATGTCAAGACTTTTTTTTCCTCTCTTTTTTACATATAAAATAATTGGAAAAGTTTTTCAATTAAAAATAGATTTATTTAATTTCTATCTTGAATGAAATAAATTTTTATCAGTCATTAATTTTTAAAAATTTATCGTTACGTTGGTAAAAAAAAAAATCTTAATCTGATTCAAAGTATGATCATAATGAAATATGATTGAGATGATGAGTCATAATGCATTCTTTGAGAGACAATAATATATGATATGATGAATATAAAGTATATTTATCATTTTTTATTTAGTAATTTGTGTTGTAAATAAATAATAAAATATTACATGGTATCTTTTTTAGAGTTGTTTAAATAACTAATTGAAGGTATAAAATTTTCAAATTAAATTTTTAATGACAATTAAATTTTTATCCACATTTAAGTATATCAAGTTTACAGGAATAATAAAAAATATAATAATATTACTCTTAACTCTCCATTAAATTACAATGCTTTGAAGTTTTTTCTGATAATAATGACAGTTTATAATTAACTGCACTATAAATATTGAAAAACTTGTATTAAATGAAGAGAAACGAAAATCTTTAATAAAGAGAAATAATGAATTAAAAAAAAACCTTTAATATCTACGATAGAAAAATATTCATTTCATTTTAAATAAAAAAAGAAAATCAATAATGTAAACTTGGGGAAGAATTGCAGTTCGGTTTATCGAAGAGATAATCGCCGGAGAATAAATAAAAAAATTCATCAAATTCAACTGTTAAAAGTTAAACGGAGAAAGTATGACAAATTGAAACACCCTGTTTGTAAAAACCGACACGTAATCGATCATAATTCTGTCAAATATAAATAGAGGATTCGATTGATCTAACTGCGCGTACCTATTTGTTCTCGTAAAATGTACAAATTTGTCACGTTTTATTTAACTTTAAAAAGAATCTTCGACGAAATTTGACGCAAGTATTACAAATAGTACATTTTATACACATCTACATTGAATTTCATGTACATTTGTTGAAATTTTTCCAATAAAACTATAAATCTCAAATTTGTCTATATACCATGAAATATCGTACATATATGCATGAGTTTACTTTGCTGAATATCTTTTAAACATCGTAAACAGGAAAAATAAAATATTTGTTTGTTCAACAAGTTTAAATATTAATATATAATTATTAAAAAATAAAATAATAAATTTTTCTATCAATAATTTAAAACAACTTATCAAAAATCACTCTAAAACTATTAAACAAATCTATTTCTTCGTCTCTAATACTCCAAAACAGAAGTCGTTATTCAAATGATGACTGTATGATAAATAATTTTTATTTATTCAAACTCGACAAAATAAAATTGACTTGGAATCCATAAATTACAAAACAGTGAATCCATAAAAATATTCTTTAGATATTCTAAATAAAATGTATCAATAAAATAGTCACATTTCATCAGAATGAAATGAAAATCAAAACCAAGTGTAATAACAATATTACATAAACTGAAACCAACGTCTATATAACATAAACCATTATGCTTTTTCTTGACAACAACTCAGTAAGTACCAACTCCTATATATACATAGTACTGTATCATGTATGTATGTATGTATGTATATATGTATGTACACCCTTTGCCTTAGAACATCATCCTCCGGACCAAGTTCCGTTTTACGACGGAGGCGGAATAAAAATGTAAATCCAGACAGGAGAGACGTTGACGTCAGAGAAAGGAAACGTTTTAAACTATTTATCGTTTCTACTTACGCTTTACAACGTAAGTTTTATCAACAACATTTTTTTTTCTTTGCAATTTATTTAAATTTTCTACCCTTTTACCTCATCCTCAATTTTTCAGTATATTAAACTCTATAAAAAATTTATCAAATTACTTTTAACGTATCGAATTAAAATTGTCGACAAAAGCTATTAAGATTTAATGATACATTAGAACATTTTATAATTTAAAATTCATTTGTAATTAAAATAATGAAACTTCAATAAAATGAAATGACTGAGGAATTAAATGTATAAGTATATTTAATTAAAATGATAACTTAAAAATAATAAAAAATGAATAGATGAAATGCAAAAGATAATATACATTTAAATAATTATATATAAAAGATTGTTTTAATTTCATTTCTGCTAATGAATTATTTTTTTTTTTAAGCTCATTAAATACCCTTTTATCTTCAGTTATTATTAAGTGTTCAAGTGTTTAATAAGTATATAGTGTTGAAGTATCACACTTGAGATAAACTAATATTTTATTTAAAGTACTTAATATTACTTCTTCACTATTCTCTCTACTAATCATTAACTGACTGTAGTAAACGATAAATACTCATGAAGGGATCTAATTATTCTCGCTACTAAATAATATTTTACGAAGGATTTACTCAAAACGCTAAAATTATCTTGGCAATTTATTTAATGACTTATAAAATTGATGAAATGTTCAGTTTTATTATGTTCATCATTTCTTTTGGAATAATTTAATTATTTATTGTAACTAATAAAATAGAAATTAATTAACAGTCATTTAATATTTTTTCCATTTATATTTGAAATTGGTTGGCATTTTTAAACTTTTTTAAAACATTATTAGTTAAAATAAAAAAGAAAAAAATATTATTCTATTTTTAATCAAAACTATGGCAATGAACTTTAAATCAAAAATTCGATTTATTTATGGAGACCTTTTACAAGATTATAAGCAAACAAAAAATGGTGTTCAATCATGAAAAGTTTTTGAAAAATTCCAATTAAATTTACTAAACAAAAGAATTCTATTTTTGTTTTTTACTATTTTACAAAGCAAAAATTCAATTTGAACTACTGTTAAAAACATACATGTAACGGGAATTTATATACAGAGAACTGATAAAAATCATTCAATTAACAATAAAATATTCTGAAAATGTAATTTGACGGTTCGCAAACAAGAATTTATTTTTATCTTTCACCGTAAAAGTAATATAAATAAAACAGATAAATAGATAAGTTATTCAAGCTCATCCAGCTGGATAAATTTGTCAAATTTACGTGATGGGATTAATTGATTTGTTGATAGTATCAAGTTAGGATGACTCAAAGCAGAAGGACAATGAAAAATAACAAACGAAACGAATGACTTTTTGTCTGGTCATTTATCGTCCAGTTACGATGCATACGTAATTTCGACGCGAGAATTCAAAGTACCCAGACAACTCGACCACGGAATGATCAGCATGCGGGACACGCTCGACGCGGTTGTATTACGTATTTAATTCACGTGGTGCGCATACTTGTAAAGTGACCGACGTCGCGAGCTATCTCTTCCGGACAGTCGGGTTGATGGTCAGCCGAGTTTTGAGGGCCATGTCATTTTCTTTCTCCGTCGAGTTTCTCCTCCCACTCGTGTCCTTATATGCTCGGTAACTATTGTTATGAATGTAAGCACGTGGTAACACTGACAGACGCGAAGAGTGCATGACAATCAAATTTAAGAGCAGCTTTGCCCATCCTCATATGCGCCCATATACAATTGAATAAAGCTTCTATTTTGTACGTTATATACTTTATGCATGTATCCGTAGAACATATGTAAAATCTTTTCGCTACATATTATATTATGATGACCAACTTGAAAGCACTCGGCGTTAATATTCTCTTCCCTTGTAGATTTCAAATACTTTTACTATCATGTGCTACATAAGCACCACATTTATCATTTTTGGACTATTTTTTCCCCTCCCCAGAGACTTGTAAGCTTCAAAAGAAAAGATAATTTATTGTATTGGCTCTTATGAATCATATTCTAACGGTAGAAGAAATTTTTTAACGCTTTGTAAGCATTGCAAACTAAGTATTAAATTATTTTTCTTGGAAATACTCCTCCAAACACCCTATTATCATCATTTTGATAAAAAAAAATAATTCAATATAAGCCTGTCCTTAATTTATGTTTCTAAAAGTGTTTTGACTACGATGTTTAATATTTTGTCATATAAATAAATCATTAAAAATTAATGCATCATTTTTATTCTTTTTTTAAAATTAAAAAAATTTAATATTCTTATTTTTAAATATTTTTTAGTCAAATTATGAACTATATTTTTCTCAATCATAAAGTGTACAACATTAAACTCTCCATTCTACAATGCAAAGAAGAAAAATATTTTAGAAAATCTTTAGATGAATGTTTTTAACAGATTTATAATTGTTTAATATTAATCCATTTTTAGATTTATAAAATTTATCATCTCATAGACAACTTACTAAAATAAAATTTATATGAGTATATTACATAGTGAACATAGGTGTTATAGTTAAGTGAAACTAGATTATTAAAATGTTATTCACAGCGTGAGAAAGTACTTGAATTATAATCCATAAAGAAAGTAATAGACATAAAATTTAAAGCAGAAAATTCATAACCACGATTTTTACTACGTCATTAATAAATAACTGAGTAGCATAAAAAGATATTTTTATTGCTTAAGAGCAACGTGTCATCATTCAAACACTTACACATTCAAATTTTGTTCATCTTAAAAACAAATTAACAAACTCCAAAGTCTTAATGATCCTCCTACATAATAATAATGTCATTGAAAAAATAATTAACAATCAAATTTAAACAACTAAAATAACCATATTTTAATAAAAATATTTTCGTAACAAAAATTCATTAATAAATAGCAAAAATTTAATATTGTTATCAAGCAATAGCTCTTTAATTATTTATTCAATATTTTCCTATTAATTAACTTGCACATATCGATGAGCATATTTTCAATTTCAAATTAATCATATTAAATTTTTACCATCGTCTATAATTTGCGAATATTTTTCTACTGTCGAATATTACCATAGAATAAAAAAGAAGGAACTTTAAAAATATTTTCATCATGGATAAAGTTATTCTTCGTAGCAGGGGTATTAATTATGTCCCGAGAACTTTATTTCCCTAGAGAAAAATATAGTTCACGATGTTAATGCATTTTTCCGATTGCCCAGCGCATACACAGCAGTCTTCTTATCCCCTCAGGTTCCTTTTCCTTTCCGTCGTTAAATTTCGTTTTTTCTCCTGTTTTTTTTTCCATTCATCTATCTTACTCTTTTTCTCTTCATTCCGTAGCCACAACGAATACGACGAGATAGGCAACCAGTCAACCGCAGAGCGAATGAAAGTATCAAGGACAGGGGGGAGTTTATAGAGGGATGAGATGAGAGAGTAATCCATCGGATTACTTTTCCGAGGAATCAATGTACTGCGGACGCCGGACGGCCGTTAAACACAAATTTATCGGCGATTGCCGGACGCCAGAAACGACAGTTACGGCTGCGAGGGAGAGAACTCGTAGATGCTCGACAAATAGTCTGTCTAGGAGAAAGGGGTGCGTTAGAGATATATAAACTACCAATAGATACCGCCAGGGGAATTATGTATCTGTCAGTGAATGCTGCAAATTTTCAAAACGTATTTGTTCAAATAATACGTGAGGATACAAATGTATTTGCGTTCTGATTTTTATTTATTTTTTTTCTTTTTTAATGGACTCCATATATTTTTATTGCAAAAATGCCAGCATTTTTAACTGCTATTGATGCATTTTTTGCTCAGAATTTTTGAAAAATCAGATTATTCGATATCGAGAAAATAATTCATTTATTGTTTGAAAACTGGGTTAGTTTTTTTTGAAATTCATTTTTATCAGTGAGTGAATATTTTTCAGCTGTTTCAAAGTTAACTAAGGAATGTTATAAATTTTTTTCCATTCTCATAATATAATTTTTACGGAATTTTTTTTAACATATATATCGTTGGATTTTGATAATTTCATTTTAATAACATTTTCTATGTAATAAATTCCTTCATTTTTGTACAAAAATTTCCTTTACTTCATAACTTCTAAGCGAACTTCAATTTTCGAGTAATTAGTATAAAATGAAGTTTTAATTAAAATGACGTAGATTAAAGTCATCTTATTACAATAATCCAACGTCAATTTATTCTAAATTGACTTTTCGTTAAGCAAAAAAAAAAATCCAATTCGCATTGCTTACTTTTTATAATAATAATAACGTGTACACCAAAGTTTTGAGAAGAACTAGTGACTTGATCGTTTTTTTACATTTATTTTTATTTTCATCAAACTTTTTTCGACTTATATCAAGAGTATGCGAAAAAATATGTGATAGGAATAGAGTTTATCAAAAGAGAATTTTAATTAGTAACTTTAATCTACCAAAGAGCCCGTCTCTTTATAACTCGTTCGAATCCGTTGAAAGAAGCAAACTCGATTAAACTTGAAAATACGATTGGCGCTTTGCCTTGAATTTTAAAACCGAGATTCAATTTTATGCGACTGATTGAAGAAGTAGAAAATTTAACAGTTCTAATGCTGAAGATTTTTTTTTATCATAAATAAAACAAAAATCCGTAGATAACAATAATTTATATTCACAACATTACCCACCCAAGAGTTCCTTCAAAATTAAGACTAAAACTTTCCCGATCGCAATTAAAAAAATAAACAAAAGATCTCAACCACGAACCTAAAGAATAAAAAATTAACAAACAAAAAACAACGGAAATAATTAATTATAAAAAAATTCTAGAATGATGAAACGGACTTTCGAATATTTTAAATAAATAATAAACAATAAATAATGGACCAAAAAAATAGGAAACATTAGTTGAAAATGTTGATAAAAAAAGAAGGATTTATGAAATAATTTCCAGTTAAGATCAAAGCCATATACCGTAACATTTATTTTTCGTGACTTAGTTCATGAGATTGTAATTCACACCTGCGTTCCCTAATTCGAGGCATCATTGGACTAATGCCCAAACGAATCCATCAAATCAGTCTTGGCTAGGGCCATAAGGCATGCGTTGCTTTACACACCCAATGGATAAAAGAGAAAGTTACCAGCGTATAAGCTGTGTTAGATGGTGTGTGCATCAGTAGAGAAAAAATTTCCTGAAGAGAGATGTATAGAGAGAAAGAGTAGTGAGACGAGTAGATGTAACGCAGGGCCCTAACCCCAAGGCCCACGAACGAGCAACAAAAAAAGCAAAAGACGAGTAGATGAGACTCGAGGTGGTGTGTTATGTGTGAGCAGGAGGCACCACGTTGTGTTCCGGTCAAGTGAAGGTGGCTGGTTGCTTGCGAGGTAGAAAAGATGCACCGACGGAATCGAAGGAGAAAGATAGGCGATGAGAAACAACAGCCTGAGAAAATAAGATGGAGAATCTACAAGAGTGGGCAAAGCAAGAGTTGTTCTCGACGTTGCCACATACTCTCTTCACCGAATTTTATAACCAGTCTCATCGAAAAATCAACGACAGCCTTTGTATTCTTAATATTCCAATATTCCTCCTTTTATTTTTATTTCCTCGAATTCATTTCCCTTTCTATTAATTCCAAACTCAATTATCTCCTGGTTTTACTATCCAAGTTGCGAAATATTTATAGAAATTATTCTTAGCTTCAATAGAAAAATCTTTGGGTCCTAAGAGCCATCTAATAGTAATAAAAGTAACAATTGTTTTTATTGCTGACTAATGGGATATCAAAATTGGAATTCTTTGAAAAATTAAAAAAACTTTATATTCGCTACATGTCTGAAGAGATGGTAATAACAATAACTAAATACATTCACTATCAATTTTATCATTAACAAAATTATATTTTAATACGATATAAAAAATTAATAAATACTCTCTATTAATTATTAAAAGAGTAAAAATTTAATCAGTGAAAATTATTTTCAATTTCTCATTATTTATTACTGTTTTTATATAAAAGAAAAAATAAAAAATGTGTTTTAAAAAAAAAAATCGTGTGAATTTTTATGATTATGTATTCATAAAAAAATATCAAAAGCATCATCTTTACTTTTTATATTTTTACACTCTCTAATCTGAAAAATTTTTACTCCAATTTAAAAACCATTTAAAAACTCCAACGGATATCATAGAAAATTTTGTTCCAAATAAAAAAGATAGAAGAGGGCTTTTTAAAAAGTTAGATTCATTTCTCGTGACTTATTACAATAAAAATTCACGAGTTACAGAAGAGTTGAAAACAAAAAAGATATAAAAAACTTGTTTTTTAAAGACTAAATGCGACGGATAAAATGAGAAAGAGAGTGTAATAAGGAAACAGCCAAGTGAAAGGGAGAAAGAACACAAGTGATAACAAAGAACACCAACTGTCTACTGTCACGAAAAAACGACCCTCCAGCAGAGATTCTACATCACTGACAAGAAGACGACTCAGCTCGCTTTCTCTCACGGGATATTCCTTTGAAAACCGATACAGTCCTCTTCGACGACTTCAGCACAAATCCAAGTATATGTACATCACCCAAATGTACACACCAACCCTTTTCAACGCTAAAATTCAAGTACTCCCTTCAAGATAAACAAAAAACTCGAGAGATTTTACTGTTACTTTTTTGCTTTGATCTCAGTATTCTTCAAGATATCAAAAAAATCATTATAACAAAAGGATCTTCATTTCAATAGAAGATACTTCCATTAAAAAAATTATTGTTAAAGTGTACATATTAATTTATATTAAAATTTATTGTTTAAAAATCTGAAAAAAATTTTCAACCATTTATCATTAACAGATCTTTTTAAATTTATTTTTTCATTCTTATTCACAAGCAGCTATTTTTTTTATGTCAAAATAATTAAATTTTTTTAAAATAACCCTTAAAAAAGAGTAATTGAATTTATTTAAAGCATTACATAAATTTTTATATATATTTTTTGTTTTAAAAAAATTATTACAAGCTTACATTTTTATTTGAACTATTTAGTATTCAAGAAGAATTTTTATTTAGGTCAAAAATTTTTTTTTTTTTAATTTATTATGCAGAAAGTTGAAAAAAAAAAAATATGGTAACACATAAAGCATTAACATAGGAAATTTGAGTAAAATGAATTTAATTAAATAATACGTATAAGTAAGATTTGAATTTAAACTCTTGTCTTTCACGCTCTAGAGCTGTTTTGTATTTACAGATGAGCATGCATATCTTGCTGCAGTTATGTACATTTTACAGTTTCAAGCTAATTACTGTCAGCACGTGCGTAGCCCACTTCCATGGTAATTCTAACTGAGTAGAGCAGTGTGCAGATGTGACTAGCTAGTATAGCTGACTGTGCACACCAGCACTATTTTCTACTCTAAACTCTTATTGGTGTTTGTCGAAATGTCCTCAGCATATACGACTACAAAAATTCAATTATATACTTCTACTAAATGTACACTAAACTGGAAAAAAACTCATTGAAGAAGCAATATAATATGATAATGAGATTCAAAAAAAAATCAACTTTTTAAGTATATGAGCTAGAAAACTCTGCTGTATCAGGTCAAACAAAAAAAAAACATTGATAAAATAATGGAAGAGAAATGGCAAACCATAATGAACTAATAAAGGAATTTTTTGCTAATATTGTGGCATGTTTCTCGGAATATAACTCGTCATATGTGCATTAAACCAACCGCATAATGCACGAAATGATTTCCATTGTAATTTTCGTGTGATTTATGGAGGTTTTAGCTCTATTTTCTCAGGAAAAAGTTCCATTAGGTGGAGAACAATTTTATTAATCGTTATAATTTGAGGCAAAATATTAATTATATCTTATATTAAGCTTAATTAATTAATTCTATATTTCACATTATTATAAATTCATTCAAATAATAAAAACCAATTATTCAAGAATCATCATAACAATCCTCTATTTTTAATCGTTTATTAACTCTTCGAAGCATTTTTACTCCAATATTTTTCATAAAAACCACTCAAATAATAAATTAATTGTGGTTGTATAACGGAAAAGTCTTATGCCACTAAAATAAATATTTGTTGTTGAAATTCTTTTTTTTTAGTGATAAAAAATAAATTTTTAATCGTTGTCATTATTTGTAAAATTTTATGATCTTTATTTGATGAAATAAATATCTATTAACTCCAAAAAAAAATAGATTTTTTAAATAAATAAAAAGTTATTTCATTTTTTAGTATATTTAAGTTGAAAAAACAAAAATGGAATAAATTAGTGGAAATAAATGAATAAATTATTTCTTCTATTTAACTTTATTACAAAACTAAAGTGCGTTATATTGAAGATTCAGGTCTTACCGCAATACGAACGGGTTTAGACAACCAGTTCTAACCCGTAGGTTATCATCAACAACAACCACATGTTACCGTAACAAAATTTTTCATAAGCAACTACTTCAAATATAGTGCGATGTTTTCCTTCTATATTCTAGGTCAAGCATAATATAACTGTTTCTCTATTCAAAAAGTCTTTTGTTTTAAATGTTTTCTTTCTTTATACATTTTTATGTTAACTTCTGCAAAAATTTTTTCAACAAAAAAATAGCTGATAGCTATTCTCATATCTCTCTATCCTAAACGAAAACAATCATGAACTCGTAAAAAGTTAACAAAAAAAAAGAAAAGATAAATACTGAAAAATTGTTGAATGAAAGTGAAAGCAAATGATTATCAACAGTAGATTATTCTAGACATTATTGAAGAGTCGGAATAAGAGACCTGTACATGTTGATTTATGTTTCATTGAACTTTCAATCCAATAAATAAACACACTGAAAACAAGAAAAAAAATATATCAAACTATTTAAATACTTTCTATTGTCACGTAATGGAATTTTGCCATCGGCAATAAATGATTTTTCTCTGATTAACTGATGCAAGAGTAAATTTTACAATTCAAACCCAAGTTCAAGCCCGAGTACACCAAAGGAGTTTAAGAGAAAAAAATCAAAGACACAAGCTCTGTTGAGCATGTCACGCTTGGTGAAATTCAATAAATTCGCGGGAATCCCGATAGGGAGAATTCCTAATGCGCTTGAAACTCAGAGAAGACGACAGCATAGTATACAGTAAAAGGGTGAAAAAGAGACGGTAAATTTATATAAAAGAAAAAGAGACAGACATCGGCAATGGCACAAGCAACCTCGCATTCGTACACGTTTTCCCTGAGTATACGAGTTCTCTTATTGGCAAAGTCGACAACGAAGAGACCAAGAGATGCTTCCCTAGAATTACCAGAGAATATAGAAGAAGATCGGAAAAGAATATTCAACAACGAAATAGTTAATAGAAACTCTCTTCACTGCAACTATTCCAACATGTACTGAGTTTTAGTTGAGAGAAAAGAGAAATAATAAACGGGGGATATGATGGAAACCAAGACCTCATTTCATTCCAAGAACAACCTAGACTCTCTGTATCTCATGCGACTTGGGGAATCGATTCATTTGGAATATATTGGACAACTATCGGTCACACGCAGTGCTATGTGCACTAACCTATATACTCTCATGTGTATGTACATATAGTAGCTCAATTCTCACGACGTTTCTCTATGCCAAATGCACCGAACAATACCTAGCTAGTTTGACTATCATTTGACAGATATGCTCTCGACTTGAATACCAAGTTCAACTGTTGATGACCTCAAACTACTAATTATATGAATGAGAGCTGATTGTCTACCAAAAATACACTTTGACCTATTTCAGACTTGCTGATTGTGCCTATACAAAGAGGCAAATGTCCCTCCTCCCATTGAAGAGTATTTATATATACATTTTATATCTATTTGAATTATTATTCATAAAAAAGATATTTCTAAAATGAAAAATTGTAATATTCATGACATAAAAGGATCAATAATATTAATACTTTTTTGTAATCCATGAATACTGAATATCGTTTTTAATTAAAGAACTTTAATTTTAGTAGAAAAATATGAATATTTACATAAATTTAAATTTAAAAAATTCTATACAAATTAATCCAATTTTAACAATTAAAGGTACTTTACTTAACATAATTTATTAAAATTTTTACGTGCAACTTGAATTTTGTACAAATTTATAAAATATGTAAAATATGAAAAACTTCAAAGTAATCATTTACAAATTAAAAACCATGCATAAAGGTTAAATAAATAAAATTCTTTAAATTCATAAAGCTTGATAAAATAATACATTAAAAAATGTTTTTATTCAATAAACACATAAAGCCTGGGATTTAATTTCAATGTATAATTAAATTTGAAACAGTTATATATATATTGAAACAATAATAAATATTAATATAACAAAACCTTTAAATTTATTGAAAAATTAATGTAAATACTATTAAGCTCAATACAATCAATTTTTCTATGTAAAAATTTTATTCATCAATTGAACAATAAAATCCATTCGATTATTATTGTCATTAATTTTAAACTCTGCAAAGGTTTAATTAATTGAGTGAAAACAGAGTAAAGCTTTACCTCTTTAATGTAAGCAAAGTCTAAAAGGCATCAGCTTACAAAAGATAAGTGTGAAAAAGTCACGGTAATCGATAGTGCCCTAGATAATAATAAAGACTATATAGTTTGTTCCTTATTAATGAACTTCATTCTTGGAATTCTTTTTTTCATTTTTAATTTGCCCTAGGCAAGTTAAATGAACTCTACTCCGCATGTAGACAAAGTTGAATTCAAAAATATTTATTATTCATCGAGATTTTCTGATTGCAACTCTAGTTTGAAAGGTCAGAAAACTTTATTTACAGTTTAAATATAAACATTTTATTGAAGTTCAATTCATAAAACTAGTTATCAAGTGTTAATAAATTATTTTAAAATCATTCAATATATCAAAAATGAAATGAAAATTATTATGATTAAATAAATATTATACTAGAGAAATTACAAAAATTAATTACTAAAATAAATTGATGAATTAATTAATCAAAATAAAAAAAAGGGAATTTAAAGAATAAAATAGAGTTATCAAGAATTTATATAAAGAAATGAGAAAAAAATTCATTGCAATCAGTTAACTTGAAGATGCCGTGATAGCAGTGTGGTACACATTTGGACGAGAGTAAACTTTTAGCCACGACAGTTGCTAAAGTTTTAGGTCTATTAAAGAATGGAGAAGTGACTTTATCGGGGGCAAAAAAAAGTTTAGTTGCACGATTGAAGTGAGTAAGTTGAAGCCACAAATAAAGACAACGTCTATATAAACTCTGTATTAAATTACACGTAGTCTACACATATACTAAAGGATATTTAATTACAACACAATAGAGTAGTACAACAGTCATTTATTTTTGCTTTGCATACTTCTCTCCTTCTATCTACTGTTAATGAAAATTCACATACAATTTCTCTTTGAAATTAATTTTCCTTCACTTTTCCTACTCTATTGTTCCGCAATCACTTTGATAACAATTCACGCTGTTGTATGCATTGAAACATTATAAATAAATGTAGAAAAGACTTTATTAGTTTCAGAGTTTTTTAATTTATTCATTTTTTTAAAACTCAAATTTCATATTGGAATTTAATATTGAGTTTTGATGAAAAAATTGTATATAATTTTAAATCTATTAAGAATAATATCTGTTTGAAAGAATAAATAATTGAAAAACCAATTTTTTCATTTCGTTTAATTGATAAATATTTAAATAAGATTGAAAGCTGATAAAAAATTGATTTCTCAATCCCACTGGTATTTTAAAATGAGATAACTCTGGTTTTAGTCTTAATTTAAATAATAAAAGCACATTTTCTTTACTTCTCATCACTCTATTGTTATACAATCACATTAATACAAGTATATATAACCAAACTAAATCCTATTCACAGTTTGCATTTAAACGTGACAAGCACGGCTATGCACACATTATTCTTTTTATTCTTTGCATCCCGCGAGACTACCCTTGTCACTAGTCGACACCCTAAATCTCATCTGGCCTCTCCCCTATGACTTCCAAGACGTTCTATAAAAAAATCTCAATGGCTTTAGGGAGTTTAAAAAATTTGAGGGGGTTCTGAACCTGTCACGACTCTTTTAAAATTTTTTCCTAAACCTTTTCTAGCAAAGTAACGAGTTAATTGTCTTGAGATTTTTGGATTCACAAAGTGAAGCGATGTTGATACGATGTGAAAAGCAAATTATCGATAGCGGCTCATTAATGCATGAGGAATCGCTTCATTTTACACATCCACTTTGCCTCTCGCTGTCGAGTTTTGTTGGGTAAAAGAGGTTTTTTATTTAGTATTCAGTATATCTATGGTCAAATGAGGCAGTAGCCACGACACAGTGGTTTAGTAGCAGAGCAGCAGCAATCAACTCTCATATACATATATACACATACACATATGGATTCTCCTGGCCATTTGCATGAAACAACTCTCGTCATAGCTTTATCGTTTTATCCAATCGAATATCCCTCTCCCTCATTTCACGCAGGGGTTAACTGGATCCGGCTCGTGATAAAAGTAAAATCGGAAAAACATGTTATCCAATGGGCAAACTATTAGATTGTTGCAAAAAGACTATGATATTTTAATTACACGATCAAATATTGTTTTACAAAAACATTGCTCCAAAAATAATCTCATTACTCCGAAAATTTATTTCCAATTGTTTCCCTAAATATCTTTTATTCAACACTACACTATTTTAACTCCAATTCTATTATTCAACTTTACGAGAAAATAATATCTTAAAAAGTTTTTAATTATGATAAATTACAGTTAAAGTTCTTTTTACATTTACTTTGAGTGCTAATAAATGATTCAAAAAGAATTTCGAATATTCTAATATTCAAACTGATTTCCAGGAATTCAATTAGATCAACAAATGTTTTCAAAGACGAATGATGATAGAGAAATTACGAAGAACTCACGAGTACCTTGATTCTAGGAATGAGAATGAAAAGTAAATAAACAGAAAAACAGTTGAAGGTATACGAGCGCAGTGTTTACATCAAGAAATGTTATATTCGCATATTGATGAATATTTTCAACTTGATTTGGTAAACATTTAGCAAATTTCATTTCAAATAAATGCAATACAAACGATCTAATATTTCGTCATAACTAGTTTTAAATTCATTCATTTCTGAGAATCAATAGATAACTTTGATTGCTTAGAAGTTTAGCTGATTTCAACGATTAAAATTAGATCGAAAAATTCAATAATAATGAAATAATGAAATAATAAGAATATATGTATTATGTCTTTGTGTGAAACTATATAAATAGTGAATCCAAATAAATATTTATCTATTATTTATAATTCATTTACGTGCAAAATATCCCATGATATTTAGTTACTTTTTAAATAAACATACGTTCCATTAAACTGTCCCTCGGACAACATTAGAACCCTCCATACTTCTTACTCTGTTCAAACATTTAACCTTCGTCATGTACGTTTTTATCGTCATCACCGATCGTCGTGGTGTATTCCAGGATACGCTGAAACGTACGAGTCACTCTCGAACCACACAAAACCCCCAGAGTTGTGATTTGTGACAACAAAACTTATTCATCCTCTCACTAAACTCCATACACCCCCTTTCCCACCCCCTCATTCTCATCTATATATAGCAATACTAGACTGCAAACTCCCCTAATGGACCAACACTTGAGAGAATAAAAACATAATAGGGTAAGACCAATAGATGAACACAACCCAGAAGATCGACAATTTGCGAAAATTAGAGATTAGTTTCAATTATGATAGTTATAATTAATTACAAGCTCCATATTATATATAATTACTCCAATATCTTTTAGCGGTTCATTTAATCGATCTTAACAAATAAAAATCATTTGAAACTTACCAATTGTTGAGCACAATAAAATCTTCGGTTGGCAGAGATTCTCACAAGCGCGAAAATCGTTTAATCCAACGTTCAGGTTCACAGTAAAAAATCCTCAGGAATAAAAACTTAAAAATGGCTTAGCGTGACACACACAGGGAACACTAGAATGCACTCTAATCGCACGGCACTCTTCACCCAAGTTTACAAAAAATTTGTATATTTGTATATGTATTACAATAATTTTTTAAACTTTCTTTCTTGTGTATATATTCCACGAATTAAAGAAGAGACATAAGTAACGGAAAATCACGACACACACGCTACTTACTCGACTTTAATTGAACGTATTTATTTATTAACAGTAACATCCATGTAAAGGGTACGCGACAAACTAAAGCGTCTACTGATTGAGGCTATAAAATAATAAGTAGATAAATTCACTGGTTTATCGAGCAATAAAAACTATCGCGGTATTTTTAACCCGGTACGGCGGCCATTTCTGTTGGTCAGTGGCAATGTTTTAATCGTAACGTGCGTTTAATAGCCGGTACAGACGAGCGTAAATCCACCCGCTGCGAGGCCCAAGAGGCGACTGATGCGAGCGTGTTTCGGCCAATCCCCTTACGCCGACGCCGCCGCCATCTTGCGATGTTCGCAGACGACACAAAGCCCGAAAACTGTCGGGAACTAACGGAATTAACCGATCCTTGAAGGTGCTACTCCGAAGATGCCGAGAATCGACGCCGCACACTTTTTCGTGGCGATGTACAAAGTATTCAAGCAGCCAAACAGAGCAGCGAAAGGAAAAGGAAGAGCATGTGTATAAGGTAAGGATTCTATCGCGTGGCTTCAACTAAAGGTCCTTCGTCCTTCAGGCAATGCTTTTATCTCCATCTCACTTTGTTCTTCTCCGTCTCTGGACTACCTACTTTTTCGGATAATTATACAGCCAGTTTCTTATTATTTCTTTTTTATTATTATAATGTTTCAGGTGCTTCAATCCTTGCTCGATTTATAATCTGGGCTCAAGGTACAACGTGATGTACGTTGAGAAAAATAAGTTATGTATTTTTAGAGTAAGAAAGGTTTTATTGTGATGAAAAATGAGACTTTTTTTTCGAATGAAGGCTTGATTAGACAGCAGATGTAATTGTTGGAAATGAGGTTGGGTGAATTAGAGATATAAGGAGATACGGAAGGTAGGTTATGACATATTACACGTTATTTTATCAAATTTTTAATCCTCATTTCTTTAGTAATGAAGGTTATTATTTTACATTAATTATCTATTTTTTTTTTAGGTATGTCAAAGGTTTATTTATCAATCAAACTAACTTTATTTACTTCAATTTGCTAGATTGAATGGTAATTTAAATTTTTCAATTAATCAATGATTATTTGAGTTTGAATCTTGATGATAATTTATTGAATTCTTATTGTAATAAATAATAGTCTAAATGACTGTAACAGTGCAAGTGACGTAATTGAAAAGGTTATGATTGTAGATTATTGATATCTATTTTTGAGCAATCATCTTAGATTGTTTGCTTAATTTTTATAAACAATATTCTTTTATGCTATTTTTATGGGAAAATGAAAATTTCATAAACTTTTATTATAAACGTAAAGTAAAAGATATAACAGTCAATATTTGTTGAAATAACATTGAAAAAAGGGATTCGATATAAAAATTTTATGATACTCTTTGATAATAGCGTTTTCAACAAGTTTATGAGTTATAGAATACAATAGAAAAATTTTATTAAACCTTAAAAAATCTTAGAAATGACGAAAATTGCTAAATATTCTTAGTAATTTTTTCAGTGACATTTTTTATTCACTCTAGTAAATCATAAAATATCTTCATTTCCATTTTTACAATTTTTCTGCTAACAAATTTAAATGAATCATCTCCAAAAGTCAAGACATTAAAACATTCGTTTTTAAAAATTAACAATGTATATCATAAAAGTAAAGTCAGGATAATTTATAAAAAAAGCATAAATGAATTGAATCCAAGTATGAAATAATATTTATACAAAATGACTTAAAATTTAAACCAACATGACAAGTATTATTCTGTTTCGAGTATCCTTTGCATAAAACAGTTTCAATGCATAGTCAAGAATAATAATGTTTATTATTATTCAACTTGTTTCTTTTTTTCTACTCGAGGTTAATTTCTTGGTTGATTCTTGTAAACTGTAAAACTGTTTACACAATGTTTAACACGCTCATATCCGGTGGATCGTCAGGCCAGAAGTTCACATCTGGAGCTTGTTTCAATAAATAAACACGATATTCCTTAGCAATTTTTTTTTACAATTTACCATGATCTTTCTGAGGATACTCCCGGGCTCGAAAAGAGTCTTGAATCTTGAGCATTGTTTAAACACTGCCCGGGGAGTCTTGGCTCGAATCAAGACCACCTCCTGTGCGTGTTTATATGACGCTTCTCCATGCGTCTTCTCTCTTATCTGGTCTTCTCTTTCCATATTCCTAAACGTCTATTAAATCAGCGCAATTAATTCACCCGAGTAATTTAGAGCGCATCAACGCCATATGGAAATTTTCATGGAAATTTCTCGCGTGGCTTATTGGTCCCCGGAGGGAGGATCATTACCTTCTTCAGGTTAATTGTTTCTCTCTTTTCGAGATTCGGCTCTTGCGTGCACTCCATCCTGGATGTATGATTAAATACCCAAGCTTATGAATATATATGCGCCCCGTGCTCAGTATATACATATAAACGTATTAAGTACATATGTATTAGCTAACTAAATGTTAAATGTACATATACTCAACCTCAATGACCTGACGAGAGAATTTCTCTGGCCTCTTTCTCTCTCTTTTACTGGTTCTCTCTCTTCAAAGAATCTTCTGTGAAGTTCGATTTCATTATACCTACCTTCCTATCTCTTGAAAGATTTTATACTTCCATTTTTTATGCGAACTTACCTTTGCAAATAAATTCGAAGTATTTAAGTTCAGTCACGCTCCTTCCTTCCTGGAGAATCTTAGCGTGTCGTCGTATTCAAAGTGCACTTGATGATGGCCTTCATCCCAGCTCGTTTATCGATTACTTTTTTTTTAACACTAACATTATTCGTCTAGTCATAACGAAGAAGAATATCCATACTTGAATAGCAGTCTAGATGGTTAGGTGTATTATTTTTGAATTAAACAACTTTAAGTGTACCAATGTTGGACTATATTTATCCATCTGGAACATATGTATCCGTTTAGAACAGAAATTTTTGCCCTTAATTCTATTTCTTATCAAACTCGAAGTCTTTCATTTTTTACTGTTATTGCTTGAGGATTATAATAATTATTATAATGATGGTTTTAATTTTATTATTGTTAGCATGGATGTAATATTTTATTCATAAGTGATGCTTATTGGATTAGTCCCTTTAGGATTTATAAAAAAAAACTGATGACAGCTCTGAAAAAAATCAAAAGAGGCTTTCCACTAGACTTTCAAGTGGTTGCTTAACGGTAGTGCTTCATAGGCATCTCGGCCATTCATTAAAAATTGATAACAGGCGATGTTCAAGCTTGGAAAATTCTTGACATACATATATAAAAGACAATATTATCCTACCATCATTCATTACAGTTCTTGTAATTATTTTCAATGATTAAACTCGTTCATAACTAAAGTAATTATTATGGAAAATAAAAAAAAATTCTGCTTTTTAATTAGATATTTTTTCATCTGTTGATATTAAATTGAAAAATTATACTTTAATATAAATCAACAGTCTAATAAATTAAAATCAGTAATCAGATAAAAATAAATTTTGCTAACAAAAGACCAAAATTGCTGACCTATTCTCTTATTTGATGTAAAGATAATATTGTTTATTTGTTTGTTGTAAATTAAATTTTTGGTATAAAATATGAAAATAGAAAATTTAGGTTGTCACTTAAATTCAATATAGTAACAGTGAGTCAAAACAACATTGTTTTCAAAACATGCTTTTTATTCAAAAGTAATTCATACATGTAAACTAATATTCCACACAATGTAATTTGTATGATTGGCAAAATGAAATTGAATACTTATCAAACTATCGTTTAGCATAATTTCTGAATAGAATTTATTAGTTAATATATCAAGTCTATTTTAGATGGTAAAATATCAAAGTTTACCCAAAATTGTATAGATCAATTTCCAACTAGTTTTGAAAGAAGGAAAGGAAATTAATTATTTTCTAATTATTACAATTTATTCATTAAACTGAATAAAAATAATTTTTTCCTCAGTTTATAAAATAACATAAATAAAAAGAAACATCAAATAATTTATAATTTTTCAACTTCAAATACCAGAAGCAATGGTTTTTGATTAAACAAAAGAACAAAAACTTTCAACAAATCTTTTTTTGTAACTTTTTGAAATAAAAACAAAATACCACTAGCAAAAAAGTCAATTCAAAAATTTAAAAAAATTAAACCTTTTCATACTTCAATATTCTTCTCAATTTGACTTTCATAGTATTAAAAATAGAATGTAACCAAAAATTTCAATCTCACCCATAGAATTTTGCCCTTCAACCATTTTTACCAAAACCTGTCAAACAATGAACCCAACACAAATGACTCAGCACTTTATTTACAATATTTATTTCCAGAGTTGCATCCACCAATTAACAAAGTTTGATAAATAAGCAAATAAAAGCAACTTTGCAACGTTGAAAAGGGATTGAACAATGATGAATACGTTTCGGCAGACAGTATAAATAGGCATACCTACATCTATATATGGGTATGTAGTTATGCATCGGAAAACTGGATAATGCTAATTCTCAATTTTCCCAGCTTCTTTCGCATCGTCAAGCGCTATCATCGTCGTGAAATCGAGTCTGGAAACAGAGGAAGAAGAGCAAGAGGAGAACGAGGGAGAATACTATCTCTTGGGCCAATGTATTCCTGTCTCTATCTTTGTTAGCTCTTTTGCCACAAGAAGCAGCACAGGCTTGTTTGGGCAGAGCTGAGTACGAAAGCATAATAAGCGAATATGCCAAGCAAGTAAACGAGTGACTCGTAATTCCGTGGTATAGGTATTTTACTCCTTATTTAATAGAATGAACCCTCGGAGCAATATCGTCCAACCGGAAAAACTCATCGGAAACTATAAAAAGGCTTAATTGAAGATGGATTAATAAAAAAAAGAAATTGCTAAAATTCCTTTAATGAAAAATAATCGCAAATCTTCCTGTTAGTTTGGCCTAATTACTGTTGCTATAATGCATTGGATATGATAGTGTACATATGTATACATTAATGAAAAGGAAACAGTTAATTGTAATTGATCCAGCAAAACTCGTGGCCAGTTATGGTAAATAAAAGTTAAATAACCCACTGCACTTTTACTGCACTCTGTACATCCGTTTGTAGTGTAGAATAGAATACAGCAGATGTGGTCATTATTTCGGGTACTTACTATGTAGCTATTTTTTCATTTCTTTTTCAATTTAAGTTTTAAGTACGTGAATAGGAAAAAATTTTTCAGTAATCCTCTCAACAGTGTTAAATAAAAACAGAAAGAGTGCAGTCGTATTATGGAAAAGTTACACATCGAATCTGATACTTTTTAAATTAGATCATAAAAAAGTTACATCGCTCCATCGTGTACTTTTTTCCGAGAGTTAAATTCACGAGGGTCGTAGAAATAGAGCAACTTTTACATAAAATAATGTCGTCCCAATTTTTCGTTCGCATTGCAGTAAGAATCAGTTGCTTTTTGTTGAATGAAATATTGTTTTTTTGTTTAAATAAAATTTATTTTTCATCATTAAAAATTTATTTAAAATTAATTACATAAATTTTCAGTGTTATTTACAATAAATAACCTTTCAGTAAATTAATTTAAATTATTATCAATCAAGCAAATAAATTGATTATTCAACTTCTGTAATTAACAATAATGATGATGATTATCAAAAAATTCTTCTGCCTTTTACAAAGTATTCAAAAATATTAAATTTCAATTAAATAATATTCATAAAATAAATTTATCAAATTTGATTAGTGTGTTTACAGTAGAAATCAATCTTTATTATTTTACTGCAAATAAATCCTGTTGGAGATCAAGATTAATTAGTATTTACACTTTGTAGAAAATGAAGGTTTAAATGCAAGTAGAATAACAGTTCATTTGAAAAAATGTCAGTCATTAACCCCTATATAGAAGTGGCTGCTAGCTTAGTCAATATATAATTCTTTTGCAAAGCTAAGTAGTTATTTCAACACTATGGAAACACAACTGGTGCATGCTGCCACTTTGTCACTCTAGTAGGCGGTCTGACTAACATGACCAGGACCTTCTGGTCACCTCAACCACCTGTCGAGTTTATTATTTTTCATAGCTACCTCAAAGATTACATCCTGTATTCATTTATACACTGCTTAATTAGCCCATTTTCTTCTGTATTTAAAGATAAACCCCTTTCAACAATAACTCAACCGTGATAATAGATTATTGTAATATTATTCAGCTATTTTCTAAGTACTCTTTGCTAAGTACTTGGTATTTAGAATGGTGTTATGTGCTATATAGCTGTTGGTAATTATTTTGTGCTTTACTATTGACAAAATGACTTTTATGCGGTTACTTTTATTGCAGTTTCAGATTTTTTTTATTATTCTTTTTAAATGAAAATTTTTAATAAAAGTTCTGAAGATCATAGAAACATTTTAAAAATGTTCATGAATATTGAAAAAAAGGAATACTTTATCATAGTATCCAGTACTAAAATTTCCAATTCAGAAGCATCGATTTTAAATAACTAGTCTGCACGATCTCCTTTCTATTCAGTAGATGAATGTTGACACCCTTAAAAAAACATTGAGTAGAATTTCCAAAAAAATTCCAATGAAAACATTCATATAACATCTTTTCAAATATCATCGAATTGAAGTGAAAAAAGTTTTTCAACCAAACGAAAATCATTTTAGATAAAAACTTCATGCATTTTGCCTGAATCTCTTTCGCAGCGCAAAATCAAAAGCAGTGTATCAATAAAAAAAAATATCGTGTAAAAAAATAGACAGTTAACATTCATTTAAACAGGAGATTGACATGAACCTAGGCATCCCATCATGTAGAAAAATCTCATTGTATATAGTCATGGACATGATGTAAGCCAAGACAAGTGATATGGGTCAGTACCAGTTAACACACATGAGAGCATTTTTTTTATCCTGGACATTTTTATCGCGTCACTTTACTTCCGTACTTGTTCCTTGTTGCGCATAATTGATTTTAGTGTCCGCCTGTCCATCAATATTCATTTGTTTCCTGGCTCATACATTTATGTCACTATCTCGTGTTGTAGAAAATGTGCTATGTGGATATCAATAATATTGCGTACACTGTAATTGTCCGATATCGTGTGCATAAAAAAAAATAACTATTCATTGATTATCAGTGTTAAATTTTCTTTTATGATTTCTACGTTTATCATTAATCAAACCAAAATGATGTAAGTTAATTAAATTGAAATTTTTTTTCAATATGTGAGCTCGTGAATTAATTTACCCTTCACATTTTTTTCAATGAAATTCAATCACAAACCTTTTAAATAATTTAAAGATTTTCATATGAATTTTACAATTTGAATAAAAAAATTCATTAAGTATTGATTACATTTTAAATCGCTATTCATGAATTAAAGAAAAGCTGATTAATGAAATCCTTCATTATTTATGTGGATTTATAATTGGAATAAATTGTCAAGTATGAATTATTTGAATATTTACAAAAATTTGCATTAAATAATTATTAATTATTATTTGTTGAAGCTTTCAATGCTTTCAGAAAATATTTAATACTAAAAACGAATGCTACGAACAATAGTCTTTTGAATTGGAATGATATTAATACATTAAATAAATACCTTTAATTAATAATTATTGCTAGAATTATTTCATACATATTTATTTGAAAAAATTCGATGCTTAATCAAATAAGTAATTAATATTATTTTATTAGCTGTTAAAAATAAAGTAAAAAAAATTGTCAGCTAAGAAAAACTTACGTTGTAAATTGTATCATGAAATAGATAAATGTTTAAGGGAGTGAGATAAATATGAACGCGACGTAATTACTAATGTAGTGGTTGTAGAGTACTAGAAATAGAAGAGCAAAGAAGTTAAGGAGAGTAATCTGCATATAAAATGTAAAAGCATTAGTTATATATAAAAAACACTTTCAATGTTTAAAACGGAATAAAAATCTGAAATAGTATTTTTGAACTTTTGGGTATGTTTCTTAAATTCACCAGCAATTAAACTGTTTCTTTAGATACCTGATAATAGCAAGGAGTTGATGAGTATCTCTTCAATGAAATCTACTATGATCTATGCAATCAATGTTTGATTGTTAATTAATCCAAATTTAGATTGACGAATGATGATGTAGAGAGTGGAGCACAATAACTGATAAGTAATAATATAGACAATTGAAATAGAAATTCGATTATTAAATTTACATTCTTCAAGTGTTTAAAAAACTGCATAAAAAATCTTAACCTTCCATCTGCTCTAATATCCTCTTTCCGGTAATTTTTTCTGTTGCGTGGAATTAATAAAATCTAAATGTTACATTCACCTGTTCTGCACTGGTCTGGAATTATTAACGCATAAAAAAATCGATATAGATTGTTTAAAATTTTAGATCAAGCTAAAAATTGAAGCATACATTCTTCAGATGTCTTCATTTCCTTCAAAATGCTCGGAGTTTGCTTTGGAATCTATCATTCCAAGCTTATATCAATTTTCCGCGATCTATTTAAATATAAGATATATCCTTATATCTTACAAACTAAATGTTTAAAATAAAATTCATTATAGAGTAAATTATTTATGGTATTTCAAACCCTGAAAAATTTTATTCCATCATTAAAAGATGAATTTTATCTTAAAGTTTCACCAAAGTTGACTATAATTATTTCTAGCTGATAAGTTCAACTATAATTATAGCCAATGAATGAATCGCCTCCACATTTTTCCATCCTTCAAATTAAATTTCTACTCAAGTATTCCTAACTATCCTACTTTCGTAGTTCCCTCGTGACATGACCCGCGCAAAAATTTGTCCGATTAACCTTGGGTACTTCAGCATGATATATATTATCTATAGGCATTAAAATTTGTAACTAATCAATTCCACAAATATTTCCGATGAACTATTATCTAGGCCACAAATATTACCAGCTAAGTTATAATTAACTATTGGTGTGACGACAGGTTAAGCCATGTAGAGATATGACGAATCGATTAGAGCTAACATATACATTCTATTGTAGAATCATTTGAAATCATATCTAAAAATATTTATCGTTATAGTCCTATTAAATATCACTGATTACGCTCTTATTCATCAATTATTATTACCTGATGGCTTGATATTTATTGTCCGTACACATAACGGCTCTAATAAGTGATAATTAATTATCATTAATGAAAATGGTGAGATGATAGGAGCTTAAAATTTTCAATGTAATGAAATTGATTACCTCATCTTATTCTGGTTGATAATTCATGAATGATAAATCATAGAAATTAAGAGTTATTATAATCTGTTGTTGTAATAGCTTGTGACACATTGAAAAGATGAAATAGGAAGGATAAAGCACTGTAAACATGTTGGAAATTGAAATATTTTTTTATCTTGAGATATACATCATGCTACATGCAATTCAGTGGTAGTTATTTGTTTAACGGAGATCATGGAGTAAAAAATCATATAGCTGTAGATACAAATCCTGTTCCTGTTATTTTTATTCTTCATTAATGCAATCTAGAGTTAATAATCAGTCATTTAAAAAATAAACATGACTCCTGGGATTAATTATTTAATTAAAAGCAATGTTTTGTCGTTTATTCATCGCTTACAGTAAATACTGTGGTTTTTAATTCATATTTTTTTTTCTTTCAGATTCATTCTATATATTTATTGTCAAAAAGTTTATGAGTATGGTTTTGATATTATTTTACATGGATTTTTGAGAGTGTTAAGATAGCAAGATTTATCATATTGAAATATAAAATTTGTTTTTTAAATTTCTTTTCACGTCAATATTTCAATAAAAAATTTAATATTAAAGTTTCAAACCCAATATTATTTTCAACTAAATCGGAAGTATAGCTCCATTCCCCAGAGGTAGACTTTTCACCACCCATATCATTTTAACTGCAGACAAAATTTCGAAATTTTTTGTTCATTGATCATAGAATATGGAATAAAAGTGGCATTAAAAGGCCGATTGAAATTTTTGGGCGACAAATATGTAAATGGAATACAGACGATAAAGGACCAACGATTGAACTGTAAAAAAATTTCTGCTACGATAGTGATCAGCCACAAAAAAAGATTAAATAATTTATTAAATGCATCTATTATATATAATTCATAAGCAGAGACTTTGATCGATGTACATGGTGTACAGACTATATTCTTTTGCTCTTGATGAAAATCTTTTATCAATTAAAAATCTCTTGAAATATCTAGAAAAAACTTGTTTCCATGTGGACGAGCAATGTCTTTCTGTTGCTTTTGAAACAGACTCTAATGTTTGATCTATTAAAGTAACAAAATATGCATTACATAAAGTGATGGTTACTTTTTATAATTTAATTTAAAGCAATTTAGAATAATTATTGTAATAATTTAAATTTAATGTAAATCCATTATAAATTCCACACCAACGCATTTATCATTACATTATTGTTTTTCAAAGAGTGCCCGTGAGCATATATAATGCTAATCTAAATGCATTGTCGTATATTAATCTAAATTGAAAGCTCATTGATTAATTTCAATTAATTAAATGAACCTCACATATTTTATTCCATTTTTAAATGATATTTTATCATAATAATCAATTTCTTTTCTATAAAAGAATTGATTTAATAAAAAGGATCACAAAAATCTGTTCATTGAGGTTTGGATTTTAGTATTAAAATTTATAAATTTATGAAGAAAAATAACGTACATTGGGTTGCTCATGATAATAGAGTTTTAATTTTCTCTCACAATTTATGATCAACTCATATCATATATTTTATGTTTAATGAAACAATGTCATAACCAGACTCAGTGCTAAATATTTTGTTAAAAAATGATTATAATAAATATTGATGTTTAAAAACATGATGGAGGTAACTATTACTTATTGCCAATGACGATCACAAATCTATCAGATAAAGTGTTGGTCGATGTTTTTTATATAGCCGTTTAAAAGCCACACTCTGAATACAGTGTTTATAAAAATGTTGCTTTTCGCTGCTTCTTTCCGGAGTGAAATATGGACATGATGAATAATAGTCGGAAATCCATAAATTTATAAAATCGATTGGTAAAGTTCAAAATTCAAAATTGAATTAAAAGTGATTAATCTAGTTATAGGTTGATTGATTAATAATAAATTTTCACATAAACCAGCAATAAAAATTTGTTTTACTTTTAATTGCTTCTCTTTAACAAATGAAACCGTAAAAATTTTTCCAGATACAAATCACCATCACATTGTAGGTGAATTGAAGTTAACCTGTGCTGTAAACTCAATTGATTAAATACAACACAATTAATTGCTTGTCATTGATTCAATTATTGTCTTATTAACAATAATTTTTACTTTATGTTCAGTAATTTCTGTTTCACTTGCTATTGATCTTCAACTTATTCTCAACACGATGCTAATTTTGCTTCTTAAATATTTCCAACATGGCATAAAAAACTGGAAAAATCAAAATCAAAGACCTTTTGTTTTAATTGCCTTTTTCTTGTCAGTATTATTCGTGATTTAATTTTTCATCTATTGAGGAAAGTATTTCCACGAAAAATATATTTATTGATGAATATTTACAATGGTTAGGTATAGATCATTTTGACCCAGAGACCATCTCACCCTGACTTGTCCTAAATCAATGGTAGCATAGATAACAGCATTCGTAATTCTAGCAGGACATTTTTATCGCATCATTCTGGTGCTGTGCTTGTTCATCGCAGTGCATAATTGATTTTGGTGGATGTCAGTCAATCAATATTCATTTGTTTCCTGGTTTATACATTTATGTCACTATCTTGTGCACGAGTATATTGGCAACGTAATTATTAGTACGATCGCCTGCAGTATAACTTTCCAGTTTAATTGTTATGAAAAAATTAAAATTTATCGATTATTACACAATACATATGTTAATTCATAAATTTACTCCGAAATTTATTTTGTGTTCGAAAAATAACGACATACCCAATATCAAATAAATACAGGTTTTCGTCAATTAGTCCATTTAAAATTTATGAAATTCTATACACGAATCTCATAAAACGGTTAGATGATAAAATGTGGAGTTGAATGTGGGCTATTTGTATTTTTTTTAATGGCAAAGCAGAGAATCATAGAGCGTTATTGGCATTTGCATAAGATGTTTGAGTAAATATGTGGGTTAATACATTTACAAGTATCTCTTGAATACATCAAGAATTACAATTAGAAATTCTTATTGAGTTTCTGTAAAACGCCATATCTTAGAAGTATTATATTATATGTTTTAAAGTTACAGTTAAATATTAAATGTTAAGTTTATGTTTCATAACTTATGAATTGCTTGAAAATAATAATTGTCAGTCATTAACCATCTACTTAATTTTTACAACTTTTGTTCACTTCTAACTAAGAAATTTAAATCTTTATAGAGACAATAATTATCTCTATTGTATAATTTATAATTTGAAATCAATAAACACAAACAGTTTATATAATTCTAGGGAAACAACATATTTCTTAATACTAGTATGGTTGATCAAATAATCATAATTGATTGATTATTATTCTACCTTTCCATTAAAAATCAATGCAAATAAGCAGTTCAATAAAACTCATATAATGTGTAAAAGCAAATATGTTAGATTTTACTCATTATTATGGTTCTTTACAATGAGGTATACATAGTAATTAGTGTTTTCTAGTACTATCAATTCTATCAATACTATAAATAAAATCAATATTCAGTTCATAATAGCATTAACCCTAAGTAAGCCGCATATATTGAGATCAGATAACTAATCAATTCCACAAATATTTCCGATTGACTATTCCGTAGCCACAAATATTACCAACTAAATGAACTCCAACTATTGGCACAGAATTAAATCTAGTTGTTGAAATATGATGTATTGATTAGCGAGAACATATCCTATTTGGTTGATCATAAAAAAATTAGTTATTACGAGAATTCCATCAAATATAACTGATTACATTCTGTTGCATATAATAAAATATTTGATTGAAGTTATTACAGAGACTTAAAGGGAAAAGAAATGGTAATCTTCAGTCAATCAAATCAAATATATTAAAAATTTGATAGAGTAATACTTTTTTATTTGTACATCAGTGTAACTGAAATTCATAAACTACTTGAAAAAATAAATTATCGATCAAAATTCTTTAAAAAATTAAAAATATTATAAATAATTTATTTATTTATATTGTGTATAAAAATATTTTATGATTGGAATTTTTATTTTTGAAAATAACTAAGTATGTTAATGATTCAGAAATGATTTTTTTGTTTGATTTTTATTAAATAGTAAAAGCAATCAAAATTTTTTTAATGAAAGAATCTGCATATAAAGAAAAAAATTCTCAATTACACTTCAGTCATTAAAATTCGACAATTTTTCATAAAAATGCCGTTGTTCAAAGAAGAATGAATAAATGTGCATAAATGTAAAGTTCATATTTTTCTAAAACTGTTATAATTAAGCTCACTTTCTCCTCTATTGTTTTATTTTATTAAAAATGGTAAAAAAATAACCCATTACATGTAATGAATAAAAATGAATAATGTATTCTAAACGTTGCTAGTATTTTATTCACCGTTTTATTGCAATTTATTATCTTCTTTGTACATCATACGATAACAGGAATATGCACTTCATTTAAACTATGACATTTTCCGTTTCATTGCTATCTGAATAAATATAAAAGCTTAATGAAAAAAAATTCATATTATTAAATCCTTTACGACGTTCTTTAATACAAAAATTTCAGCCGAATAGAGTTTGCGGAAAAGGTTTTTATTTGAATAATAGAGCTGAATGTTATATGAATACATATCGTATGAAACGGGCATTTATTAACCGTAATGAGAGAATTATAATTGCTCTAAACGTAAAATAAATAAAATAGAGACACAAATGAGTTTATTTTATTCGGTATATAATCTATATGTATAATAATAACTAATTGGCAATGGATTGCATTGAGCATGAAATTGATCTCGTGGGAAATACTATTGTAATTAGGCTAATTAACATTACTTACTTCTCTATTTTCTCTGTTTTTGTAATAGCAACGTTTTAAGCTTTTACTAGAATAGATTATGATAACGTTCTATTTTCATGCATAATAATTCATAATTGAATGAGAACATTAAAAATATATTAATATTATTGAAACAAATGATTTTTTTTGTTTTTAGCAAAGAAATCATCGTTGGGTAGAATTATGATGGTCATTTAGATAAGAATAATGTAACACTTTCATAGCATCAGTTTATAATTAGAATTTTAATTAATTTACATTTAAACTATCAAATAGAATCTAGAAAAGTAATAATATTTTCTGAATTATTCTTTAGATAATCTAGTAAATTGAAGGATGATTTTAAAAAATGCTTTTATATTTTTATATACATTGACGATTTGTACTCTAAACATTCCTTTTAAACCCGTAAGAAAAATTATCATTGGTAAAAAATAATATTTTTGATGAGCCAATTCATTTTTAGAGAGAATATTTAATTTCTATATGAGTAGAAATATAACAAAAATTTTTAAGAGAAAATTTATTTAGTATTAATTCTGTAATACACCTCTAATAAAACAATAATTCCTGAATTTCTTTACAAGGCATGATAAAATTAAAAAAAAATTCTACCGCTCTGGAAAAAATTTTTGTTGACGTTGCCATCCTCATAACATAATAAGGATGTTTTGATGCAATAAAAACCTGAATTCTTCGTTGGCAAATGCGATTTATTATTCACGAGCAAAATTTAATAACTATTAAAAAAAACTTAATATTTCGTAATAGTTTATGTGTAATGAATGGGTGGGATAATTTGCGAATGTAATCGTTGCAGAGTGTGAGGAAGATGATGTTGAAACTAGACGGTGCAAAAAGCTCTCGTTTAAGCTCCTTCCCTGCTATATTCACATTTGAACATAATCACGTTAGAGTCAAATTGAATTGGTTGCGTCGCGACGCGTGCGCTATATATGACGCCTTGCGGTATAGTTGATAATATCCTTTCCCCTTTTCCTACCTATGTACGTTCATATGTATACATACATAATCATTCTTTACTCTGTGTCAGTCGTGCTCATTGGTATCTTCACACGCATCACAAAGTTTATCGCTATATGCGAAAAAAGCAAAGTGTTTTATCTCCTTGTTAAACTACATTGTAAACAGTGTTTATTTTTTAGTTTTATGCCTTGTTATGAACTAGCTGACAGATCCATCACTATATACTTTTACAACTTCAAAAAAATATGTACGTATATGTCCATGGATATTCCTGGTAGGAATAAAGATTGGTGAGCTTTTAGTTCATTATAGAGCCAATGGTGGGATATAAAAAAAGACCAACCTTTGTTCCTTCTAAAGATAGAGTAAATTTAATATTCGATATCTCTACCCTTTGATTATACTACCTTGAATGGTCAGGTCTTCTCTCAAACGAGTATGAAAAAAATGTATCCAAGAACTGTACAATGAACCCTAATGTCCTGCTGTCATTTTGGTTGAAAGTTAAAATTAAAATTTTATATGAAAAGGAAAAATTTGATTGAAATATTTATGAAAGCTTAATTTTCTAATAGAATAAATGTGAGGTCTCTATTAAAGATTAGAAATAGAATTTTACGCACTCCCTATTATGTACAAGTATTGAATAACATTCTACACTCTATAACATAGCATCCACGGTGGCACGCGAGCATTCGAACCGTTAATCTACTTACATCAGTTGATTGGAATGAAATAGGGTAGATAAAAGCTTTATACTACCCACTGCCACTAACTATCAAAAATATAATAGACTTAGCTACGTTCATCGTCTCTTTTTGGACATTATTTTTTATCATCTCCTTCGATCCCTATTACATACACATAAAATACATTTCATATTTTTACTATGATTTTAATCGCATAATTAACAGGAACAATATAATCACATGTTGTAAATGACTTTGTGACCCAGTTTAAATAAATATGAAAATAAATAACTTTTCAAGAGGATGCAGTTTTAAAAATTTCATCTCCAACATCGTGAAATGGTTCAAAAGGAAACCGGAAACTCTCACACATAAAATATGATCGATGTCATTCATCTTTTGCTTTTATTTGTTCTTCACAACAGCGAAATAACCCAGGCTGATATTTATCTAGAAGCGTAACAACTTATGCATGTACAACAACGAGAGAGTGGCTAATTGTAAAGCCAATGCCCTTGAGTAAAATGCGGATATTCAACCACTTCTGATTCAATGTCTATCCGATAGCAATGAAGAATTCAGTCGTGCCACGTGGAGCGTGAATAAACTGAAGCAATGTCTACACAGTTTCAACGTCTTCCGTAATACGTTCAGTTATTCTATGCTAATATGAAGGCTAATAAATTGTTTTTCCGCAAATTCAGTGGATGAAGCAACACAAATAATAAATTAGTCTGTATGAGAAAACTTGGTCTGATCTGTTAGTTGCAGGTAAATTAATCACTGTCTCACTCTTGACATTCCTACATGGGTTATTTTTTTTTAATGAGCTTCTATTTGAAAACAAAGATTTAATTATTCAATACTGATTCATGATTACATGAATAATAAAAATATGTCACACTTCATGGATACTTTATTGTCAAAAAAATAGTTTTTATCTCAACAAAATAATTTAACTTCTAAAGTCAAATTGAAATATACTATTTTTTATTGAATGATGTTATGTTTTTCAATAATAGCAGACATTCTGGATTAATTATCCAATTTTAGAAATATTTGGAGCAATAGTGACCAGCATTTTTGATTAAAAAAATCTCCTAAGTGATTAATCAAAAAATATATTTAATAAAATCTAATCATTTTGATAAAAATAGAAAAATTTTTATTTTATCAGAAAAAAAAGATTAATCAAATCAAGCTATCAATTAAATGTTAAAAGATAATTACTGAACTTAAAATTGAATTTTAATGAATTTGTAAATTGGCAGTTCCAAATATAAAAATTATGAAGAATCAATCTTTTTAATTTTTTCTGCATAATTGATAAAAAGTAAAAAATTCAATCAACTGATGATGATGATGAAAGCAGTTCAATCAAATATTGATCATTACTTAAATCTAATTAGTTTTAAATTGCCTTCATCAACTTAATAAGACAATTGACACACCTACGAAAAGCTGCTCTTCACATTGCTGACAATGTTGAAAATTTGATTTCATTAATGCACTTCGTTATGATCACATGAAATGATCAAGCCTTCAGTTTTTTAATGTTTATTCACTCCGTTTATTTAACACTATGTTAATCTATCAATTCCCTAAGCTTTAATAATAAAAATGAATTAAAAACATTGTGAAATGGATCATAATTATATAAAAAATGGTTAAAAATTGAAAAGGATTTCAAGGAATTAATTTAAATCTATTATTTAAATTCATTATACAAATCTCAGAGTAAAAATTCATTCGTGAAAGCAAATTTAAAAACTTTATTTTTTATGTATAGCACTTTATCTACTTTCAGTTCATATTTCAAAGATTTAATTCAGTTATCAATCAATTAATCAAAAATAATTATTCAGTAGATTTTTTATGCATTTGAAATTCAAATATTTGACCTCAATATTATAATTTTGAATTTAATTTCTTTTCACTTATAAATACGATTATGATTGCTAAACCAAAAATAGGTAAATATTTAATTGAAAAGGAAGTTAATCATTTAATCATTTGATGGTGAAAAATTTCATTGATTATCTGTTACAAGCTGCTATAATATTCTTTACCAGCAAATACCATTTTTAGGATTAAAAATTTAAATGTAACGTGTAACTGAATTTTCTAATAACACTGTCATTTCATTTCATGATTAATCAATAGATAGAGCATTGAAAAATCAACTGTGAGCAATCTATCGTTGAGAAATGGAGAGGAAATAAATTACCAAAATCAATTTTACATGAAAACGTATTGACAACACTTGGAAAGAACGTATGTTCTAGAGATATATTGACAGTTCCGTCCAATTATATTATCATCCAAAAAGACAATGGAACATATCACTTGACGTTTAACTTCCGGATTAATTGAAATCTATTTCATGTTCAATGTTCAATAGACTAAAATTTTTGTCAAGAACATTGAACGGTTTAATATCACTCAGATATTCTGAATTAACTATTTAGAGCAGAAACTATCGATGGATGTTGGAAATTCTTGAATTAAAAATTCCAATTAATTTTCGATTAAAAAAAATATATTTTCAGCTATTGAAAAACGTTTCAGAGTCGATATATTAATAAATACATTATTGAATATTTAGTAAACGTAATTTAACATTTTAATAAATGTTTTATAATTCAATATACACATATAACAAAGATAAATATACACGACGAACGCATAAAATGTCAGGATATTAATTATGAAAATATTTCAAAGGAATCTATATCAATATTCTCTCTTTAAAATATATTCTCGTTAATAAACATACTCTAATGAATTAAAAAATCAAAATAAACTATACATCTCTTATTTACAATCATATTTTCAATTATGATAAAATATTTCAAAAAAGTTATATTTAATTTTATAAAATAATTCCGGTCTCAAATTAGCAGTTATAATTATCCATTCATAAATATAAATTAATAAATTAATTTTTCTGAGTTCAGGTTACTACAAAGTGAATACAAAAATTTATTTTATCACAGAATGATGAAAATACTCCAAAAAAATAATATAATATATAAGTAATAATCCAACATTAAAGAAAACGTCTAATTAATTACCTCAGTTTCTATGAATATGTTTCCAAAATGCATTTTGGTATTAATATGAATTGATAATATTGTCTAGAATACATGCATACAAATGATAACTTTAGGGCTTGTAAGTTTATTGAAAATGAGTTCTATCAGTTAGCCTGGTGATTACCGATTGCTATGAATAAATTTCGAGTTATTGGAACGAAAGCTCACGTCGACTAATTGATAGTGGTCATAATCAGAAATTAGTAGTAGCTGAAGTTAATGCTTCATGCAAGCCTAATTCCATTAAATTCACCCCAATGAAATCTGTATTATTGGAATGCTCTCTCTCTCTCTCCTCTCTCTCTCAAAAGTGATTATTAAGCACTTTAGCAGATCATTATTTCATCATTTTCAATTTCATAATTTTGAGCACTAAAAAATTGTTAACTGCAATTGACTGATCATACTCTTTGTAATTGAAATGATAATTAATAATAATCATTAGATTTTCTTTATTGCTTTGTAAAATATTCAAGTAAATAGTATTAAAAAAAAGTATTCGACCTTCGCAATAGCAACATTATATATTGTTATTATTATTAATAAAAATATTACAATGATCGTAATGACTTGTAGTTATCTAAAAAACGTTTTTCTGTATCACTTGATGCAATTAGTACCAAAAAGGAGGGTGTCCCACCTCTCACAGTAAATCTGAAAAATTTGAAAAATTCAATTCAGTTATAATCTAGTTATATACAGCTATTAATAAATATTAATTCTAATAACCGATAGTTAATGCAATTATTTGCTTCAATATTTATTAAATTAAGTACAAAAGGGTTTGTTAAGGAATTTATATAAAAATAGAAAGTAATTATAAACTTACTCTTCTTGTTTCATAATAGTCCCTAAGGTTTTGCTTACATCTATTTTATGAATAGACATTTTATTCTTTCCTTCAAAATAAACGTTTAAATTGGAGAGAATATACCGTCGACCAATATCCCACTCTGGTGGCTCTTCAAATAATTCCTCTAATTGATCCATAAACCTATTGAGTAATGATGGATGATCATTATTAACGAATGAGTAAATAATTAAATTATAATAATAACATTTATCAAAGCATTATGCTCAGATAATTTTATTTATATAGATCTTTCTTACGGTGTATCCTCATAAAAATTTTGTATGAAATCAGTCTGCATCGTTTCAGGATAAAGAATCATTACAGGCCACACTAATCGATTTGCTTGGTCAAACCTTACTCTGTACTGAGCCAATTGTGGAATTTGTGGTTCTAAGTCCTTCAGCTCAAATATTTTTTTGTCAGTAGATAATTCTATCTTTATACCTCTATTAATTATAGCTTGAATTAACTTGTTTTCTTCTTCTTCTACAACTTTTTCACGCTTTTCTTGCATGCGATCATCACGTTGTTTCTTTTTCTATAAAACAGAATAGAATAATTTAGAAATATTCCACAAGCTTATAGATTTTATCGACCGATGAAAATTTTTATTTACTCGTTCTGTTAGTGCGTTTGTCATAAGTGTTGAAATTTCCTTATTTGGTTCATATTCTGAAAGATACCTATCAGCTAGTTCAATACATTCATCATAATTTTTACTGTAATAACAACATTGAACTGCTCGAGCTAAAGCTTTTGGATAAATTGGTTTAAGTTTTATAGCACGCTTACAATCAGATAAGCTCGACCTGAAAGATAAATTATTATAAAATAAATGTTAGCAATTAATTAGAGAATTGAAATGAACTTCTAACAATTTTGTAATCAACTTACCGATAATTTTTTAACATAAAATGAGCTGCAGCTCTATTATTATATAACTGTGCCCTCAGATCGTCATCTTTACATTTTGTTTTAATTCCTTCTGTGTAACTTAAAATAGCTAAGCGGTATTTTTTATATTTATAATTGAAGTTCCCATCCTCTTTATAATTTGCTGCTAGTTCTGAAACAATTATATACTTATAAAAAAAAAGCTTATTGAAATTATTTTTGCATTTGAATTTATTTTGAGAAAAAATATTATCAGTCATGAAAATTGACTTGTTTCCGGGAAATAAGAATTTTTTCATTACTTGTATCTACAATAATTGAATTTTAATTAATTATGACTCGTGACTCATTTGATTGTTGTGGCAGGAAATTTTTATTCTTTGGTAAACAAAATTATATTACCATTAATGCAAAAATAATTTAATTTGAAATATTATTGCATATTAAACATTTTTCTGTTCTGTGACTGATTAATAATTAAATCTTCAATAAAAACAGATTGGTTTTAAAATTCAATTAATCTCATATCAATGCAAACCTTCAGGAGTATTTTCATCCTCTCCATACTTGAGCTGTTGTAGTCCCTCAATAAGAGGAGAAAGTTCTTCACCAGGTTCTGGGGCTTTTTTCATGAAAAATGGATGTTTTTCCATTTCTTCCTCCCACCGATCTTCAGGCCATCCTTCTGTATAAGATTTTCTTTCTAAATTACTAATATATTCGTCTAATTCAGCATCAAGTTTAGCTGCTAACTCCAAACGTTCTTCCTCACTCCACTTTTTTTTTTTAGTTTTGGTGTTTGTTACCTCAGTCATCATAAAATTTTACTAAAAAAAAAAGGCTCATATAAATGCAAATATTCATTACTTAAAAATAATTTGATAGTTTATCAAATAAAACTCAAATAATTAATTTATTTAGAAGAATAACCTATGCACAGCTTTTATAACCTCAAATTTCCATGCTCGTTTATATTTAGCAACTTGAAAACATTCAAACAATGGTCATGGGGTAATAATAAAATAAATCTTATTTAAATTATCAAACACAAATACCTTATTTTACAAATTCAATTTAAAAAATAGTAAAATTTATATTGTATATTATAACTAGTTGACTTGTTCGTATATAATTTTAAATATTTCTTATATTGGCAACAGTGATTGGAGTAAAGACGCGCGCATTTCAACTTCACGTGACGTATTACGTCAATGCATTTTATTGGTTGTATAATTATCTTTTTGTGTATTCCTTGCCCATCCACTTCACGCTCCATTCATAGCAGGGACAAAAATTGAGTTTAGATCACTACCATTTGCTGGTGTACTATCAATTTTTTTGATTATCATAATCAGTGATCATTAAGTCACGTGAATTCAAAACTCTTAGTAAGTATAATTTGATTTAAATTTCTATTTGTAACCTTAATATTCTTCAGAAAAATCATAAATTCTTGAATTTTTAAAAACCCTAATTCTGTATACTTCTTACTCCAGTTCCCACCAGTCAACATGTCGATATCAAGATTTACTGGAATTGAATTGGGACCTCCCATTGAGGTTTTTGCCCTCCAAAAAGCTTTTACTGATGATCAGTTTGAAAATAAAGTTAGCCTTGCCATGGGTGGTAAGTAACTATGGTTCTATATTTAATTTCTTGAATAAAACATAAAAGGGATTAGAAAATACATTTTTGGAAATCAACTTATCATGATTGATATCCAAACCGAACACTTGTGAATTTTTTGTCAATCGTTTTGTCAGTGTGAGAAATAACAGATATTGTTGTTTATTCTAATAGCTTATTTAAAAATCGGTTTTTGATATCTATGATAGATATATTGATATAAACTATTTATTTTATAAAAATCCAAAGTAGAGATATAATATTTTTTCTATTAATAACATCTCAAAATAAAAATCTTCGATATTCCTATTTTCTTTTTTTGACATGTGACTTCGTTATCTTCCTTTTTTGAATTCTTATCTGAAACAAAAAAATTTGATAAATTTGAATAACAGAATTGACTTAAAAATAGATCTGTAATACATTGGAATTATTTGTAACTTTAATCAATTTTTTATTACGATAATAACTTATAACAACGATACTTATCTTAATGTTTTGATTTTTTCTTTTATTTAATATTCAAAGATACATGCAACCTCATCTCATTCGTATCATCCTACTGTTACATAATTAATCCCACATGTATCACATTTTATTCTGTGTATTGACTCCAATGTCACTTTCATTAGTTCTACACTTGTGGATTTTTTTTGAACAATTTAATGTAATTAGCATTTATTACTATCTATTAATCCACGAAGAATGTTTATGATTTTTTATTTAATTGTTTAGCTTACCGCACCAATGAAGGCAAGCCATGGGTTTTACCTGTGGTGAAAAAAGTGGAAAAGTCAATGGCTGCTGATGAATTACAAAATCACGAATATCTTCCAATCTTGGGTTTAGATGCTTTTAGCCAACATGCAACGTCGATGCTTTTAGGAAAAAATTCTCCAGCTGTTCTTCAAGGAAGAGCCTTTGGAATACAATCACTTTCAGGCACTGGTTCCTTACGTGTTGGAGCTGAGTTTCTGTCAAGAATTTTCCACTATGATACATTCTATTATAGTACACCTACATGGGGTAAGTCTTCGAAGAAACCAAAATATTTATAGACACTTTTGCTGTTAATAATAATTCTTATCTTTTTCCAAGCAATGTCATTGCTGAACTGATAAAATCATTTATTTTTTACATCGAAATATTTCATTCTTTTTTAGAAAATCATAAATTAGTATTTGCGAATGCTGGATTTAAAAAAGGATGTACGTATCGATACTGGAACCCAGAAACTCGTGGGGTAAATATTGAAGGCATGTTACAAGATTTAAGAGATGCACCGGAAAACTCTGTAATCATTCTCCATGCTTGTGCTCATAATCCCACTGGATGTGATCCTACTCCAGAAGAATGGGGAAAAATTGCCGACGTCATCGAACAGAAAAAACTCTTCACATTTTTTGATAGCGCTTATCAAGGCTTTGCAAGTGGAGATCCAGATCGTGATGGATTTGCCCCCCGACTCTTCGCAGAACGTGGAATGGAATTTTTCTGTGCTCAGAGTTTCGCTAAAAACTTTGGCCTCTATAATGAGCGTGTTGGCAATCTTGTTGTTGTTATGAACGATACGAAAGAAATTGCTCAGACTAAATCTCAATTGACATTAATTGTCAGGGGAATGTATAGCAATCCACCTAATCATGGAGCTAGAATTGTTGCAACTGTTTTAGGGAATGATGATTTGCATGAAGAATGGTACTAATCTTTTATTATTTTTTAAATAAATTTATTATGAAAATATTGTTTATTAATAATCTTCTTTTATAGGAAAGACCATATTCGTGTAATGTCAGAAAGAATTAAATTAATGCGAAAAGCTTTGTACGATAGACTTTTAAAATTAAGAACACCTGGCACTTGGGAACATATCATTCAACAAATAGGAATGTTTTCATACACTGGTATAACAGGTAATGAACTCATACATTTAATATTTACTCATTAAAAAAATTTTTCATTATTCACGTAATTTTATAATGTTACAGAGAGACAAGTTGAATATTTAAAGGACCATTATCATATCTACATGCCCCGTAGTGGTCGTATCAATATTTGCGCTTTGACTGACAAAAACATCGATTATGTGGCAAATGCCATCCATGACGCAGTCACACTATTTCCCGACCCAACAGGCAGTCCCATGTAAATCAGGTATTGATGTAAATACCCAATAAAATTACCGAAACGTAATAAATGAACAAAGCTAATATAAAAAAATAATTTTATTAAATGTGAAAAATTAACTGATCGCATATGATACGATTTGTAACATGAATATTAAATAGACAATGAATCAAATAGGCGTAAAAGAAGAGAACAATAATAACAGTAATAATTAAAACTATTTTAGAATTGATTGAATGTACATGGAAAATTCTAACTGTAATGGTAAAAGTAGAAGAATTACTTTGGCACAATATGTAAAGAGTTTTAAATAATATTGATGTGAATTAGTGATTAATGTATTAGAAAAATGGAAAGGCTTCATTTAGAGAAATTGAAGGTAGAAAAACAAATAAAAAGTACAAAGGTCCAATTATCGATGAAATATTAAAATGTGTGCACATGCTGTGATGCATTCCGTAATAAACAATCGCAATGATTGCGTTATTAATCATTATCTATTATGAATGCAAATTAATTTTATAGTTAAATTAACGTGCCAAAAAGGCGTAACATTTCATAGAGCTCGTGAGCTTGAAATTTCTTTTATTTAGGATAAAATGTCTGACCGAATAATTAATATCAATAAATTCAACATGAGCTTCTTAGAAATGATTGGATTGTAGAATACCGTTGTATAGATGCAAATAATTTATTAGCAAGAGCAATAAAATTATCAAAATTTCTTTTCAGTTTAATTGAAGCGTGTTTTTGGAGTTTATTCGATAAAATAGTTGACAGATTTATTCTGGCATGAATTTCGAGCAATATTACTAGACAAAATAAGTATAAATAAACTCGAATTAATTGTTTATTTACTTAAACAATCAAACAGAAAATATATAAATCAAGAACAAATACTGCCAGAGGGGTATTTGAACAATTTACAAGAGTAGATTATTGACTATTTCCAAAAAAATATTGATAATAATTAATTAATACATGAAATCAACGATAAAAGATACAAATGATTTATCTAAACGTATCAAAAATTTTCACAATAAAATAATTAAATATTGGAGTAAACGTATTAGTTGTAACATACGTTCAGACTGTTTGATCTTACGGATAAATTTTAAAATACTCTGACAATGGGAAGAAAGGTTTATATTTTATAAAATTCTACACTAATTAAAATATATTTACACTCGCAATAAAATGATTTATATCATTAAAAATTTTAAATAATTGATAAAATGAAAAAAATTCATTATGTGTTATTTTTGAAGTTGTTTTAAAGATAAAAAAAAATGTTAGTAGTTGCATTTCAGGCAAAATCAAGCATTTATGTATCGAATAATGAACTATCCTTGTGTAACTGATGTATAGACAATACTATAAAATAATTAATCGATAAAAGAACGAATTGTAATAATTGAAATATCTTATGCTCAGAGCAAAACCCTGTAATATATCAACGTATTGCTGTTTTGTGTTAACAATAAGAAAATAAATAGTTTAAAAAAATATTGTCTTTATTCTTCTATAACTCTAGCTAAAAATATCATTATATATTTTTTAATCTATGATATATATACAATGTTATTTAAATTAATAGTGACAATAAATACTTTATTATTATTTTTTATAACATTGAATGAAAAGTAATTTACTAAAGTCAAGAATTTAGATGAATCTCAAGTATCCCACTTGGATTGTTTTTTCTTGAATGTCTCTTTACCATCAGATTCAACAGCGGCATAATAGCCCATATCTTCATATTTTGATCTCATGTAAAAAATGTAAGCTGAGCAACCGATCATCGCAGTTAATCCTAAAGCCATCACCACTATATTCTGTAGAAAAATTCACTTTTATTTATAATAGCTTAACAATGTATTGAACATCGTTTTATCACAAACATTTAATCTCATCTTTTTGGAAAAGAAAAAATTAAATTGCTTAGTGCATGGTAAATTTGTTTAATAATTTGTTTAATTCAAGAGTACTTACAGGCCGTGCATATAATTCAAAATTTACTACTCGAAAGAACATAGTACTTTTTAGAGAACGTAAACCTGCTCCAGGTGCTGCTTTTTCTCCATTTCCTGGTTGGCTTGTCATTTTTGAATAACACTGTAACTAGTAAGAGTTTTATTCTTCAATTATATTGACAAATATATATATTGATGTCATCAATAAACAATGAGTTAATTATTAATAATCAATGAAATGTAATCATCTATTGTCATCACGCTTTCTTGTTACGAGGTTATGTGTTATGTTTACTATTTTTACCTTCGAAATTTATTGAAAAAATTCAAGTATTTTGAATAAAAAACTTTAAATCTTCATTAATAATTAAAATTAAACAATCGAATAAATAGCTTATACTAATTTTGTGTTTGTATTGAAGTTGTTAAATAGAACATCTAAGTTTTCTAAAATTTTTAAATGACTGTAGCTACACGAGTTAAAATACGATACTTACATTCATTTCATACTGTGAACATAAGGTCGTAGGTTCGAGCCTAGGTGGATGCCCGCTTAGTCTTTTGAACTATTTTTCAATTCAACATCCACAGACTAGCTCCCTGTTGGTGCTTTAATCACCAGCAGTGGCGTTCCCTAAACTGTGGAGATAAAATGCTTGTGCTTTCGCTATGTTCTATGGTCCCATCAATGGCTCTAGTAACACGCAGCCTCGCAACATTTTTATTTTATTATTCAATTAATTGAATCATCAAAATTCATTGATTTTTTTTTTGTTTTAATAATGATTTTTTGTAGGTCATCGTTTGTTGGCATTCTTAATATAATAAAAGGTTTATCTTTCTGAAAATTAGAAAACTATAGTGTCATGAATAAATTAATTTTTTCATATTAACAACAATTATGGAAAATAAAATAGAGCAAGCATTCAAATTATTATCTCAGGAAGCTAGAGGTTGTAATGGAATCGTATAAATGAATGATCAATAATTCTATTACGATTTTAATCTAAAAATATTTTCAGAATTGTATCTATCAGAGCATGTAGCAGAAATTGATGGATCAAAAGATAGTATCAAACCACTAGAATTCTATCGAAATTATGTGTCTCGCAATATTCCAGTTTTGATAAAAAAAGGAATATTAAGTTGGCCAGCAATAAAAAAATGGAATACCGAATATTTTCGAAAAGTTTTATCAAGTAAAATAGTCAATGTAGCAGTGACTCCCAATGGGTATGCAGATGCAATAGCCTCTAATCCTGAGGGAAAAGAATATTTTACAATGCCAGAAGAGCGTGAAATGAGAATGACTTCATTTTTAGATAAACTGGAAAGCTCAAGAGATTTAAATGAAATTTTTTATATTCAACAACAAAACTCAAATTTTGAACAATATTTTTATGAACTTTGGTCAGATGTCGATAAACTTCCTTGGGCAACGGAAGCATTTGGAAAGGATCCAGATGCTGTTAACTTCTGGATGGGAGATGAACGTGCAATCACATCAAGTAAATTTTATTTATTTCTTTATTCTTCTATTCATCTATTCACATGTTAAAATTAATCTTATCATCTATCTTAATAATTACAACTTATTAACATAAGCTTTTTGATTAAACAATTGATTGTAATTATATTTTATGTTTTAGTGCATAAAGATCCATATGAAAACATTTATTGTGTAATCTCTGGCAAAAAATATTTTACTTTACATCCACCAACAGATTTACCTTGGATTCCTTACAAAAAATATCCACCAGCCAATTATAAAAAGTGCGGTGATGACTGGATTATTGAACCAGTAATTCACGATAAAACAGTTGATTTATCGTCTAATTCAACAGATTATACTACTGAAGATTTAATACCTTGGATTTCTGTCGATCCTTTAACTCCAAATTACAATAGGTAAATCATTTATTTGAATATTTAATACCAAAAATACTTTATATTTTTTTCGAATAAAATATAATCATTTCGAAAAAGTTCCATCAAATAAAAGTGTTAAAATAATTTTTCACCAAATAATGAAATTTACAAAATAGTAATGCTGTTGATGTATAGCATCTATAACAAAATCATGTGTAACTATAAAACTTTTTGTCATATTATTTCGATAATTTTTTATTTATTTATTTATTTGAACTTCATTGTTCAAAGCTAAACTTTAGTGTTACCTATGACTAAATAAATACTATTTTATAAAATTTTGTCTTACATTTTAAAGTTTCAATACCATTTTTATCAAATTAAAAATCATTTGTTTCAGATATCCACAATATAAAAATGTGACACAATTAAACGTAACAGTAGAAGCAGGTGATATTTTATATCTCCCATCGTTATGGTTTCATCATGTTAAACAATCTCATGCATGCATAGCATTAAATTTTTGGTACGATATGGATTACGATATTAAGTATGCTTATTACAAATCTATTGAAATTTTGTGCCAATAAAAAGTCTTGTTGTCTATACATATTTATGTCTATTTATTTAGTCACTAATAGTCGTAACATGGTTATTATTAATCATTTTAATTGATAAAGCACACACACGTATGTGAATGTTTTGTATAATTTCCATTTATCTGAACATTTACGTTATGTAAATACTAATGTTTACGAGAACAATTAAATGTTCCATAATTGCTTGCAAAATTTATAATTATAAACCTGTAATTTCGACTTCAGAATATTTTCAGATATATTTATATAAGTCAAATTTCTTTTTGCTTTCAAAATAAAAGAAAATGTTATTGGTCTTTGAATCCTTATACCTCAAACATACAATAATTATTGAATATGATTATAACTAATTAATCATAATTTATGTATAAATTTCATTTTCTTATATCAAATGCATTACTCATATCTGTAACGCCAACTTGATGTATTTTGTGATCGATTATGATCACGAGAATGACCACGTTCCTGACGATAATTACGAGAATATGTAAAATTATCATCTGACGAGTGATAAACTGATTCTCAGGCTAAATCATCATCCGGATCACTATTCATAGCACTTCGCCATGAACGTTTAGGATATCCAGGTCCATGTTGGGTTTCATACATTTTTCGATTTTCAAGATAACGTTTGTAGTTATTTTCACGTTTTCGTCGCTGTTCTTCAGCTTGTTGTCGTAATTTTTCTGGATTCATATGAGATGTAACCATGTGTCGAGTAAGTGAACTCATAAATTTGTATGTAATTCCGCATACATCACACGATAGAATCTCTTGGTTTTGTCCTTGCTGTAAAATAAAATATTCCAAATTGAGTACTGTAATTTTAAAGTAAATCATTTCAATTTATTTCTTCGTTAATAAATTGATTAATCAATCAAAATTATGTAAAACTAAATTTGTACGTCACAAATCATAGTTGGATAAAACTGTTTTATCATTTTTATCTGTACTATTTGGACGTGTGCAATGTTTTTATCATCATTTACTACAAAAAATATATTAATTTTGTTATCTCCATATCTCTAAGCTTAATAATTCGTCAATATTTAGATACTTTTAATGCTCCATTCATAATTTTTTATCTTAAAAGGTTTATTATACTGAAAATTATATAGATTCGCATATTTAATAAATTCCATTGTTAACAAATAAACCTTATGCGACTCTCATCAATTTGTCAAAAAACTTAACTATAATATTAATTAAAATTTAAAAAAATAGTAAAAAAACCACTCACTTTAGATTCTTCACGTACCTGTTGGTGCACTAACATATGACGCTGTAAATTATTCAGTCGATTAAATTCTCTTCCACAAACTTCACAATCAAATTTCTTATCAGGATCATGATTCTTCTTGTGCACCATTAAATCAGTAGAGGTTGAGAATAATTTATGACAAATGTCACATGTATGTCCACGCTGTTGTTCTCCAGCTAAATGAGATTCCTCGTGTTTTTGAAGTGCAGGTTTATCAACAAACCGTCGACCACAGTAAATACAAGGTAAAGGTTTAGATTCAGGATTATGAAGACTCATGTGACGACGTAAGGCAGGAGCAGTTGGGAAAGTTTCTTGACACTCCAAACATTGGAATGGTCTATCTCCTGTATGGGTTTTCCTGTGTCTAGCTAGTGTATTTTGATCAGGGAATCTTTTCGGACATAGATCACAAGGGAAATTACGCGTCGTTATATCTTCTTCTCGAGCGTGTTTTAATCGATTGTGTCTAAGTAATTGGAACTGGGTTTTGAAACTCTTTTGACAAATTTCACACTTCAATGCATCTGTTGTTGGAATAATTACTTGAGTTCTCTTTAATCCGTTTTCATCTTCGGAGATAATTAGAGAAATCGTTACTGTGTTATCTTCATTGTCATTGTCATTATTGGTTGGACTTGATGTCGATGATCCCTATAATTATGAGTAAAATTATTATTTTTTTGAAAACATTAACTTTAATAACAACAAAGAAAAATTGACGATCGTGTCTTATTACCTGTCTTATATGGTCGTTTTCTATATGTGGCGTAATAATAGCAGCTTCTTGTGTTTTTTGTTGAACTCTCATTTCATGAGTGTCTTGTTCATCACTCACAGGTTCAGCAATAGCATAATTTCCGTCTTCCGTGAAATAAACTGGTTGCATAACACCATTTTCATCTTTAAAATAAAGTTGACCATTTTCGTCTTCATGTAAAAATATTTGTTCCTAAACGAATACAAAAAATAAATTAATAATTTTAACTCTATTACTTAAAATAATAAATCTATCTATTCATCAACTAATTAATTATTACCTGATCATTATCATCTTCCTGTCCTTGTTCTTCAGCCTGTCCTTCCCATTGTTCTTGTTCTACAATTTGTTCTTGATCTTCTTGTTCGAGAGCTTGTTCCTCATATTGATATTCCTCTCCATCATTTACTGCATGAGCAACATAAATATTACCCATTTCATCTCCTTCATAATAAATCGTTCCTTCTTCTTCACCTAAATTTTCTTCTAGTCTCTCCATCTATTAGAAAAATTTCGATTAATTTTTTATCATCATATTTAAAACTACAATAAAATAACTAATAATATTTACTTTAATATATCGTGGATCTTCCTGATGCTTTGAAGATTCATTCTGTTTTTTAGATCCTAAAACCGTGTACACTAAATCATTTTCAACATTCTTGACAATTTCATGAGGACTATCCTCTTCTTGTCTAATTCCTTTTGCTTTACTTGAACTTGATTTATTTCCATTCATTGTAATTTGCTTGTCATTATTTGTAATAACTTGATTGGCAGAAGCTGATTTTATTTCTAAAGGATCAGTTTCTTCAAGCGTCCAATCATCATCTGCATCATAAGAAAATATTCTTTGACTGTTGGTACTTCTATCACTGTCAAGACGTGGTTTTTTAGATCTGTGAGCGACTTTTTCATTCTGATCATCAACAGATTCACCATCAGTAGTTTCTGCTGCTGATACTGTTTTGGATTGTTCTACAACTTCCTCAGTTTCTTCCTCGCTTTCTACAACTTCAATTTCTTCAATTATTTCAACTATTTCTTCTTCCTCTTGAATATCATCTGACTCTTGAATCTCTACTCCTTCTTCAGTATACATTATTTCCTCCATAACACCATCTTTTGATTCTAAAATAGCTTTCAATTCTTCCACTTCCATTGTCGTCGTTTTCGCACCAGTTTTGCTGGCCATTATTTGATAACGTAATCTTGAAATTTATATATTTTGGATGCTGTTTATGAAATTATAATTAATTTAATTTACATATTCAATATACATAAATAAAATTTAGTTCGAAACAACTAAAGTAAACTAAGTTTTCCCTCTAATAAAACGTTTATAATAATTTGAAATATAAACAATTGTATAGATAGGGGTTATTGTCAGGACATTCGATTAAATGTTATGCTTGAGCTTTTGATTTTAACATTTTGTGCAATTGACAGAAATATTAGAAGTGAACTCATGATTAAAATGAAAAAACATTCAATTATAAATCATAAAAAAAGCAAATAGTTGCTCCAGTAATGGAAAAAAGGTTAAAGTATGGCAACAGAGGACAGCAAGTATTGGACAAATGGCCAGTAGAGAGCACATAGGATGGGTGATGCGTAATGCAAGGCCGAGACTAATGGAAACATGCATTATTTAATTATTATTTTTGTTTATATTATAAGCTTCAGTATTTGTTAAATAAATAATATGGAAAGAAGTTTATTTCAATTGAAATTTGTCTTAGAACGCGGCTCACCAGTCGGTACGGCTCAGGCATGCATTTATCAACGGACAGCAAAATGGCTACGATTACACGACATCGTTGTGTTGTATGTGATTAACCTATTTGATGGACTATTTAGGGCCATGCTGATCTTAATTATTATTTTACATACCTGTTAAGTAGTATTATGTATATAATTAACACGTAGAATCTCGCAATTACTGTTTAAAAATAATTTTGTACTCGGTCGATACGCGTCCAGTTTCCCCACTAATCGAGTGACGCCACCATAATTGAAGAGAAATGTTTATCGATGGCCGCTTCAGAAAAATCCCTATATTGTATATACCAACTCACAAATTCTCTCCAATCACAAACTTCGTCTTCTAGGGTAGTTGAAAATTATTATAGGGAATTTCAGCATAGGTGGCGTCGTTGTTGAACGTTCCCGCCCGTTTTTCTCTTCAACATTTTTTTGTTGGTCTTCCTGCATTATTATTATAACATAACCATAAACAATAGCTGTCAAAACGTGCGCATATTGATAAATCATTCATTTTAATGTAAAGAAAATGTGGTGGTTGTTTATAGCTTCGCTTATTTCAACAATTGATTTTGCTAAAGCATCAGATGGATTTGACTTTGGAGATACTCTAGCTTTAATTCTAGGATTGATCATTGGAATCATTGGATTTTTTGCTTGTATGGGAGCTTACGCACGACGTAGAGCTCAATTTGAAGCAATCTAAGAGCTAGACTGACCATTTAAAAATTATTTATCATATCTATTATTATTAAATATATATATATATGCACATATATATATTTATGGTAAGATATTTACCTGATTATACTAAAATATGTTTACTAAATGCTATTTTGTTTATAAAAACATTTGTACTTCATAAGATAACATCGGCATTCAACTATTATTAATTTAAGATTCTATATTTATTAAGAAATTATTTTTGATATAATTAAATATATTTCAGGGTATTTTTATAAACAAAACAATAAATAGGAATATAACTGAATTTTCTACGTTGTCAATTGTTGAATAATGCATTATATAATTCAACTACTGATATATTGTTAATTAATAATATAATCATTCATAACTGTTAATATGAATATTATAATGAAACATAAAATAAAGAGGTATTTTTATTTTTATTAATCTTATTTGATTTTCTTTTACAATGAGTTCCTGGTTGGCGTAGACTGACGTGCGAATGTGTAATTTTAGTTGTTTAATTGAATTAATTTAACTGTTGATTTAATTGAATTTTATGTATGTCTTTGACTGAGCGACTACTTAAACGAATTTCGGAATAATAATTTTTCTTCGAAGAAATATATAAAGCAGTCCAGCTGCATGACAACTGGCAAGACTTTTAATATCATTATTTTGATGCTATTCGTATCATAATACCTAAATAAATTTTACGTTATGATTTATAATTAGTGTTATATTAGTTTCGTGTGTTCCAAATGAAGCTGATACTTGCGCAGAATTTTTTCTTGTAATCAGTTTTCATTTTTGTCTTAATTATTATCACTTACTGCGCATTTTTTCAATAATATTTTTTTTTCTTTTTTTTCATATTGAATTTATCAATAAGTCATTACAGATTTCTCAAAATTCATTTAGAGTACTTTCCAATTTATTCTGAGCTTTCTAAAAAAATATAGTAATAATAATACTTAATTGAGTGTCTTTTTTTGTTTAGCTGCAGTAAATATTGATCAATAAATACCCCTGAAAAAATTAGTTGCAAGGACTTATTGATAGATTTAATAATTTATAAAATTTCCATAAACATATATTAATTAACTTTATATTGATTTAATATCGATTATTTTTCTTTTATGCAAGAATCAAACTTCTATTTAAATAATTAAGATATAAATCGAATAGAAGCTGGAAGAAAAATGTTTATCAGAGATTAAAATAAAAATATCCGTCCACAAAGTTGCATCACGCCAAATCTAATTTATTCCATTCATTTCAAGATTATTAAATTTAAATTTAGCTCTCAATTTTGTCTTGAAAGTAATTATATCATTTCTCAATTTTTATAATATATCATATCTTTCATGTTTTTATAGCACATTAGAAAAATCCTTTTAAATACCAAAAATAACAATAATTGTATAATAATTTAAGCATTTAAATTAGTCTATTTAAAATATTTCTTTTTAGAGAAGAACATTTTAACGCTTAAAATTAACGAATTAAATTTAATTAAAAATGGGGAGACAGAAATAAAAATAATAAGAAATAGGCGAACATTACATCCATTTTCAGAAAGCCTTAGAAACGTAATCAATAATCAATATTAATTTTCGTTTTCACGACTCACATTGTTCCATTCCGTTCATCACTGATTTTAGTTTGTTATCTAATCAGTCTTTATGAATTCTCTCGAAATCTTGTCATTAAAAACAGACTTCTCTGGATTACTTGATTCGGTACAACATTCCATTGTCGAAGTATCAAGAACTCTAATTCAAGTTTTTTCATTTTTTGTCTTAAAATTAATTCTCACATAATATTCAATCTCGTACACACTTCAATAGAAACAATGCATAACTTTTTTTCATTCTGTATATTCTCTCTCTCTTTCTCTCTTATTCTTACACTCTCATTTTATTTATATCATTTTCTCTCGCATGCTTTCATACAATTTGCATTTAATTATCAGTTATTACTAGCAGTCGCTCGAATTTTTCGGTGTCAAACTTTTACTGATGCTTCTTCATTTATCTTAATCTAAACTATACTGTTGCAATTACTGTACAATTTTTTTTAATAAATTTACTGCGGCACAAACAGTTTTATGGGACTAAAAAAAACATTAAATTACAATTCAACAAAATAATTGCCAATTATTTGTAAAATAATTATAATAAAATTTACTCCTTAAAACTCACTCGTATTTAAAAATTTTGAATAAAAATAAATCATTTCGGTTTTTATAGCCCGGCGTTGATTTTATTCCTTTAATTGAATTTTCTTAATTTGCTTTCCCAACTCATACAATTCATTCTCTCAATTCATAATACAATCCTTTTTCCAACATATTCGAGTTCAGTTCCTGTATATTTATAATAAGTAAAATATTTTATCTATTAATTATACAATGAAAAGTTTAAAAAACGATCTTTTACATAAAAAATTGAATTAAGCGCCAAAAATGATGAAATTCCATAAGAACGTGGCATGTAATTTTTGCATAGGAATATACTTTTATAAATGAACAATGGTGCAAGACAGTAAAGCTCGATAACTCAAGAATAATTATAATAAAAAGATAATCAAGTCAGTATGATTAAAAAAAAAGAAAAAAAACAATGATAGCATTTAGTGACGATGCAATGAGAAATATTTAACTAGTAACACAATATTGTTTTCTTTAATTCGAATAGTTAGAATTGCTAAAAATACATTAAAGCATAACAGTGACTATAATAATCATTCTCACACTTTAAATTTCACGTCCATTTTTTTTTATTTATTCTCACTTTTATCTTTTGCCACTTATTTATCTTGCTCGTAAATATTTTTTCTCTTATCGTTCAGACGTTCCCGATATTCATTAACAGTTTATAAATAAATATCGAGTTGAAATGGCCTTTTGCCATAATTCAATCATAAAGACTAGCTGAGGCCTGCACAAATATCGAGCATTAGTATTGCTCAACCTAAAAGAAGCATTGTAAAATGTGTAAAGTTGTTTTTCACTTTTTTTCTATTTTTTGTCATTTTACTTCTGCTTATTTCTTACGTCAATTTGCTCACAATTACGTAGACGCCAAAATGTTGGCAAACGTATACGAGCCAATATTAATATATTTTCCTTAAACCTTGCTTAATTTACTCTATTTGTTATTAAACGCACGCGTGCGGCCAGCACCGCGACAAGCAGCAAGCGTTTCTGGCACGTTGAGGAATACATTGATATCGAAACAAATAAAATCATTGACGGACAAATATTATCCATAAACATCACTAGATAATGTCTCCTTATAGGCAGAATTCATTAAAAATATATATGTATATATAAATTCAACAGTCCTTCGTTATAATACAAGTTTTAAAATGTATTTTTTTCTTATTTTTATTACTTTCTAATGAGAATTAAAAGATCAGAAATCAGTATTATAACGATAAACTATTGGACATATATCACAAATAAAAGGATCCACTAATAAATAATGACAAATCACTCGACTTTGATAGATAAAAAGTGTTACTGCTCTAATTGGGAAGTGCTGGATTGTGGATGATCATGTTGAGGTTCACCAGGAGGAGTACCATCATGGGAATTACCCACGTGAGGTGTAGCAGGAGTGGCTGGTTGAGATTGTGGTGTCCCAGTTGGTGCATAAACGAGACGGTAGCCAGCAGGAAGAAAGAATCCACCATGAGGTGTATAGCTAAATGCCTGGAAGTTGGCTAAGGCTGCTGCATCATGGTAATGAACATAACCAGTAGCACCACCAGCTGCTGGAATTGGTGTTGATGCTACTAAAGATCCACCAGATGCAGGTGCTATACTTGTGCCATCAGAAAGAATCGGTGTAAATTGGTATTGAGGATGACTTGTAACTGTAGTTGGTCCATTTGTGGATCCAATCACTTCTGCACCTTCCAAAGAGTAACTAGAAACATTTTGAACATTTTCCGCTGGCGGCATTACTGGAATTGGGATGACGTAGGCATGAGGAATACTTGTTGACTGCTGAGGAGCTTGCTTCAACTTTTGTGTTGCCAGACGTAAAGTTTCTTCAGTATCTGGTGAATAATTTGATATTCGACGGAAAGATGTTTGCGGGGCTGTACTGAACATCAGGTAATCCTCTACGGCCAGAGGTCGTGATGGTCCTAAGCATAATAAAATACATATATTTATTAGAGATTTTTCTAGATAGTGTTTAGGATAAAATAAGAAGTTAGGAAGAATGTGAAGTAGATAAAAGCAAATATGTTTACCTTTACTATGCAAGATATAATGTTTACCTGTAACAGTCGATGCTACAGTATGATAAAGCAAAGGATGGTGCTGATGTTGGTGCAAAGCACTTGCTTGCTGTTGTTGTTGTATTAACAGCTGCAACTGATGCTGTTGGAAACGCTCTAATTCTTCCCTATGTCTTTTTTGTAATGTTTCTAACTCCATTGTTTGTCTAATCATTAATAAAATATAATTAGTATTAATATCAAATATTTTCATATCAATTAATCATCATTAAAGTAATACTGAAGTAATAAAAAATAACATGTTTTTCATACCTTTTAATCAACAACTGATACTCTTCGCTTGGTGTCAATGTTTGTATCCGCTCCTCTTTTTCAATCTAAACAAAAAGTACAAGTTCATTAGTTGAATCATAAATGTTTAATGAATAAATTAAAAAAATTTTATTCCAATTTATTTACTTCGTTTACAGATAATCCTACCACAGAAGATGAAACCGGTGGCAAAGAATTCTCTCGATTGAGTGATACTTGCGCTGGTGGATCTGTTTAATAATTTGATTATTTTAGTAAATATTTTTTATCATAAAAAAATTTAATATGTATAAAATAATAATTTTTATAAAGGAAATATAATAATTGAAAAAAATAAATCAATATTTACTCTGAAATTCATCCGGATGATGATTAACATGGCTAACACGATCTCCTCGGCCATCATCTTGGACTTGCATTTGTTTTTGCTGCTCAACTTGTTGATTCTGTACCGAAACGTCATTACCAGGTGGTCCTGTTACTTTAGAAACCATAAATCGAGAAATTTTTCTCACCGGTTGTGAAGGAGTCCTTGCTTCATCTTGTTCAGTTGGCACAGGTGTTTCAGTACCAGAATTATTCATTAAATTAATTGGGGTATTTGACCCAGTAGGAATTCCAACTGGAGTTAAAAGTGTTTGAGGAGTCGAATGTACTGGAAGTTGATGAGTAGTCGTTGGTTGCGTCACTTGTGATGGCATTGGTGGCGTTAGCGGTTGTGGAGACGATGTAGGGAAAACTGGTATTCGTTGATGAATTTTAGCTAACTCGTGCTCTAATTCTTGAAGTCTCGATCCAGGTCTTTGAGTGCGAGATTTGACATTTTCTTTGCTGGGGCTCATTGTTTCCGTTCCTGTTAGAACAACTGGCGTAGGACTATCAAGAGTATTTTCTGCATTAAGTTGAATTGGGTGTTGTAGTTGTTCACTTGAATTACTGTCAAAAACATTGGGATCAACATAAATAGTTCCAGGTGGGTGAACTGTTGTCTGAGGAGAAAGATATCCGAGCGATTGGACGGAAGTTATTGACGCATTGACTATTTTTTGCTGGAGAGAATGGCCGGAAATGTCATGCCCCATATTACTAGAAGGTCCATGAGGCGTTGCTGGATGGCTGATGGGAGGAGTACCAATATTAATCGGTTCAGAAGGCTGGCTGGTAAGTTGAACAAGCTTCTGATGCAGATCAGCAATTGTCTGAGGTCCACAACTGGTCCCTACAATTTCTGTAGGTTTGTCTAATGAATTTTGCTGACTGAGTTTATGATGCTGTTGTATTAATTGATGGTGTGCAGACATCACAGGATCATTTGACTCCACAATAGTATGCTCCGGAGTGATTTCATGGCTGGAATTTTCATATTCTGATATTGTTTGATAATCCGAACTAGTCCTCCTGCTTACACTCCCATCGATAGTACTTTCAGTCTCTAAATGCTTAGAAGTTTGTTGTTGCTGTTGGAGCTGTTGTTGTAGATATTGTTGATCAATAGATCCTTGACTGTCTACTTGCTCCTGGACTTGAGATTGTTGAGATACAGTCTGAGGAATATTTTGCATTGGTTGAACACACTGAACAGACACAGATTGTTGATTAATATTCTGATTAGAATATGTAGGCATAGACCACTGACTTTGAACAGCGACATTTTGGACGTGTCCTTGAATAGTCTGAGAAATTATTTGTCCTTGGGAATCTATTTGTTGTCCCATATGCTGAACAGGTTGGAGAAGAGATTGTTGAACTTGAATATTACCAGTCTGTTGTTGTTGTTGCTGTGGTTGTTGATGAGTATGATAAAATTGTTGTTGAATTTCTGCCTGATTTTGTACTTGAGAAATCATTTGCTGTTGTCCAGGATAATTTTGAGGCTGGACAAAATTGGTCGATTGTATTTGAGGAGCTTCTGGTTGAATTGGTTGGAAATACTGTTCTGAATGAAGCACCGGCATGGTTTGTTGTTGATTAGTAACAGAAGATGATTGATCATGAGAAATAATAGCATGTGGAGTATTTGATTTAGATTTCGGATTCGAAAGAATATTTGCAAGATTTTGAGCTAAATCAGGTAAAGTTGAAGAGACTTCCTTTGTTTTAATTTTTGGAGTGACCTCAACAGGTGGTGGAGGTAACTGAACAGACATCACAGGCGGCGTATTAATATTTTGGTGAACAACATTTTGATGTTGATGTTCTGAAGGTGTTTGTTGCATCTGATCAGTTTGAATATAATTTATTTGAGGTGGATTAGAAATTTCAGACACTTGAGAATCAGTTGACACACTAGATGCTCTTCTCAGCCAATCATCAATATTATTTTGTTGAGTTTGAGATAAAGGTTGGATGATAACATAAGGATGAGAAGGCGTCTGTTGTTGTTGCTGTTGCTGTTGTTGCTGCTGCTGCTGCTGCTGTTGTTGTTGTTGTTGTTTTTGCATCTGCTGTGATTGAGAAGGAGATTGTTGAATGTACTGCTGTTGAACCTGATTAGTTGTCTGGCCCATAGCAATCTGATCATGTTGGATATGTTGTTGAATTATATTTTGTTGCTGAACACCAATTTGTTGTTGATGTTGTTGTTGAATAATCGATTGTTTCTGAAGAGTTACTTGAGCCTGGTATTGTGCCATAGATTGTACTTCTTGTTGTTGAACTCCAGCATTTTGTTGAAATTGGAAATTTTGATTCATCTGTTGGTTAGATGGTTGAACAAGATTAGATGTTTGGACAACAACTACAGTTTCTTGTTTAGTTTGTGTAATTAATGATGCTGGTGGCAATTGATTAATCATTTGTTGATTTTGCATATTTATTTGCATTGCATTAACATTTTGCATTCCTTGAGGTTGAGCCTGGAACTGTTGATTTGATGTTTGAATTTGTTCCTGATGCATAACTTCAACATTGTTAGCAGAAATACTTGACTCTCGCACTACTGTTTCATACTTGGGCGCATTTAAGTCTAAAATCTGTGCAGGAATTTGCTGTGGTGGCATCAAAGACGTATTATCCGGTGGAACAGTGACGGAAATTGTTTCAGTTTCACCAGTAATCGATTTTTGTTCAACCACAGGACTCACTAGGAAACGAGAAATTTTTCTAGTTGGAACAACCTTTGGTTTTGATGTTTCAGTATAATTTTCTTGTGATTCTTTACTTCCTCCTTGAGATTCAATAGATTCTTGTGGTCGAGTTGCGCAAGATATTTCAGTAGAATCGTCTTCTACTTTATGATTAATAAAATTGCTGTCTTGCTGAATATTCACAGAATCTACAGAATTTAACTTGATTGTGTTTTCTGCTGAATCATCAAGACTTGTATTATTAGATTCTAGAAGAGTATCTTCGGATGCAACACTCTCAGAATTGTCATTTAAATCATTCAAAACATTTACTGGTGTTAGAGTATCAGTGTTTTGTGTTGACGTTGATGATCTTCGGGATATTTCGTCAGATATACTATTTTCCGCTGTTGTTTGACTCTCCAATGATTGGTTATTTTGTGCAATTTTATTTTCCGTAGGCGTCGTAGCTATTTGGTTTATTATTTGATCTATCGGAAGTAGCTTTGATGTTGCAGACGCATTCGATGTTTCGTCTCTCTATAAATAAAAAATAAAAATATTTATCAACATATGTAATAATATAAAGTTTATTTCAAAATATATTGATAAACTCTGAAACTTTATTTTCATTAATATTAATCAATTATTACGAATTATTATCAGTAAAACATAAAACTACACACAAAATAAAATTCAATATCACAGAAATTGTGAAGAGACAACATAAAAAATGCGATAAAATCCTGTAAAAAAATTTATCAACTTCTATTCACTATTTTTTCTTTTGAATAGATCAAAGGGAAATAATAAATCCTATTTTATATGATTGATTGGACTTTCTAATTAAAACAAACAATTCGATACGATGATCTGCACACTGTGTATTAAGCTTCAAAATTGAAATGAAAATAAAACGATAAAATACAATGAAGAATAAAAGATAGAGGCAATGAACGCAGTAAAAATGCAGGCATGAACATAAAAGGCAGATAAAAAATATTCACAAAATTGGATAAATATGGATTCGAAGAGGTGTAGAACTCACCGAGCGATGCCTACGATGGGCTTTGTAGGAAGATCGATGGCTGCTTTGACGAGTTAGCGAGCCGTGTCTCACCTGCTGCGTCCAAAATGATACACACATACGCTCGATTATATGCACGAAATAAGAAAATTGTTCAACTTCAAGATTCCGTTGGATTTATTCATATTTTATTATTTAAATATTTATTTTATGTTTCTTTATCTGTCAATCATGTTGATGTTTTTTAAATTATATAAGCTACCTTTTTGAAATATTATATGAATATCAACTACTTATTCCCCAAGCAATTTTGATTGTAAAACAAATGGATATCTCTCATATTTCTTATCATGAGCTACATAAAAAGCTTCTTCTTTTAATGCTATGTTATTTGATACGGAATAAAAAATTTCGTGTCTCTGAATAACTTAATATTAAATTCCCTCAAAAATAATAGAACATTGAACCTAAAAATAGTTTTCCAACCAACGGAACCTCAATAATCAAAGTTTAAAGTCTTGCCCTTTACACAAGAATTACAAAAGCATTTTTGATAACAAAACATTCAATAAGCCTGTTTTGCATTTTCAAGAAGAAAACAAAAAGAAACAAAAAAAATCATAACAAAAAGTTGAATAAAAGAATCATCGTATAATTAACAAAAGACCATGTTTATGACTAAAAACATTTAGTTTTTTACAATTAATTACCTTAGATGCATCGAGACTGTGATCACGATTTCTTGGTCTACGACTTGTGACAGGACTCCCGCCAGCTGATTGATCAGCTGGACCATGAGCGACTAGAGGAAGGCTACGAGTTGGATCCAGTTTCAGTTGTTTCACGATATCTTCGATCAATTCCACGAAAGTAGCACATTGAGACTGTGGTAAAAGATTTTCTGCCACAAGATTATTAGCAATATCTTGGGGAACCATGTCATTTCGATCGAATTTAAAGGTCACAGTCTTCTGTTTGCTGGTGTCTAATTGACACTCGACAGTCATGGATTGATCATCACGATTAGTAACTGATAAAACTGTTAATTTAATTCCAGGCTTCCTACGTTTAGTTCCTGACCTTTTAACTCGGCTTTTTTCCGGTACTGGAACTCCTTCAGAATTTTCCGATGTCACTCCATCATTAGAGCTTGGAGTACATGAAGATCCAACAGCCTGTGGTGTTATTGATAGCTCTTGTTGAAGACTGGCTGATAAATCAGAAGTCATTGTAAAAGATTCAACTGTATCTTGTTTCATTAAAGCATTTCTGTCAATATTATTCACAGATTCCATGGCAATGGCATTGACCATTTCTGGTTGCTGTTGAATATTATTTGTTTGACTGATAACATTCGTGCCTTGAATAATGTTCATACTGACAGGAATATTATTCACATTATGAATATACTGCATCTGTGCCATCATATGTTGTTGAGTATGCAAAGTTTGCGTATTCTGAACATTATTACAAGGTGCAGTCTGTATATGTTGAACATTTTGAATGGCTGATGCCGCTTGAAGATTCACAGCTGACTGAATAGACACTTGAGGTTGGCCTTGAGCTGATACATAGGCTTGTGATGTTGGAGCCACGACATTAGCATGCGAGTAAATTGCTTGATTATGTCCTTGATTCAAGATTTCAACACTCCCCGGTGCACTTGAATTAGTAGGATAAGCATGATAGACTTGCTGTTGAATATTTTGCTGATATAACGTAGCATTTGTAAATGATGCATTTGCAGTTCCTTGTTGATAATATTGTTGAACATTTTGTTGCATTTGCATTGGTTGATTCAACGTATTTTGATGCATTTGCTGTAATTGCTGCTGCATCTGAGCTTGAGCATACTGGATGTGCGTTTGGCCCTGTTGAATAACCTGTTGTTGTGGTTGGTTCATTTGCATGGATGGTTGCATTTGTTGCACTTGATTAGGTAATGACATTTGTTGTGGTACCTGCATCTGATTCAACTGAATGTATTGCTGCGGTTGCTGAGGTTGTTGCAGCATTTGTGATGGCTGTTGTTGAATTTGTGTCGACATTTGAGCCGGTTGTTGTTGTATCTGTTGTTGCTGAGCTTGAGGTTGCATCTGAGTATGTTGTTGAATCTGTGGTTGTGGTTGAATTTGTGACTGTTGCTGTTGTTGAATTTGTTGTTGCTGTTGAATTTGGGGCGATTGTTGAATTTGTTGCTGTTGTATTTGTGATTGTTGCTGCATTGGAGTTTGTTGAATCTGTGGTTGCTGCTGCATTTGAGTTTGTTGAATTTGTTGCTGTTGTTGCTGTATCTGTGGTTGTTGTTGAATTTGTTGCTGCTGCTGAATCTGTTGCTGTATTTGTGGTTGTTGTTGAATTTGTTGCTGTTGTTGAATCTGTTGTTGCTGTATCTGTGGTTGTTGTTGAATTTGTTGTTGTTGGATCTGTGGTTGTTGAATTTGTTGTTGTTGGATCTGTGGTTGTTGAATTTGTTGTTGATGTTGAATCTGTGGCTGTTGTTGAATTTGAGATTGCATCTGAGGAGACGATTGTTGAATTTGAGTTTGTATTTGGGCATGTTGTTGTGGAATTTGTGTTTGCTGCATCTGTGGTTGCATCTGAGGTTGTTGCACTTGCTGCTGTTGAATTTGAACTGATTGTGTCTGAACTTGTTGTTGAGACATATGTTGAGGTATCTGAGGAAACTGTGGTGGACCTTGAATAGCCTGAGGAGTCGAGCATTGTGAAGAATTGGCACTTAAAGTTTGCGCTATATGTTGCGAATATTGGGGAGGTTGTGATTGAACTTGTGGTTGATACGTCTGCTGTTGGGGATGTTGAATTTGTTGATACGATTGCTGCTGAGATGGTTGTTGATACTGGACTTGTTGAGTATTTTGAGAGACTTGGGGAATCTGTTGAGCTTGTTGAGGCTGAACGACAGAAGTTTGTTGTTGCTGCATCATGGGTTGTTGCTGAATTATTTGAACCTGTTGCGGCTGCAAGCATGGCTGTTGTTGCTGTTGATTCTGCAGAATCTGTTGAGGTTGTTGTTGCTGTTGATTCTGCATAATCTGTTGAGGTTGTTGTTGCATCTGTGGCTGCTGTTGTTGTTGCTGCATTGTCATTTGCTGCTGTTGCATTGGCATGGGTTGTTGCAACGGTACTTGCCCTTGCATCTGCAAGTTTAAGTTTTGTTGTTGAATTTGTTGCTGTTGCTGCTGTATTTGAGCCTGCTGTATTAATAACTGTTGCTGTTGTTGTTGCAATAAACTTTCTGCTGCAGAATCAGCTTCTCTATCCAGTCGTTCTTTCTCCTCCTTAACTCTTCGCTCTTCTCGATCTCGTAACAATAATGCTATTTGTGATTTCAACATTTTAGTCACTGCTTTTACGTCTTCTTCAAGAATTAAACTTGATTTTGCCATCTCTGTGGCAACCTCCTCAGCATTGTCATGTTGTATGTCAAAGTCAAACTGAATCGCTTCATTTTCTTTATGTTTATGTGTACGCTTCTTCGGGTCAAGAACGCGTAATCTAAACTCCACTCGCGATAAATCGGCATCAGCAACTGCACTATCACGTGATACCATTTCCAATTTTAAACCTATATCATCCGCAAAAAATTCATGATTCAATAAATCCTTTACTAAAGGTCTTTCGTCTTTCTTTAAACGTATACACATCTCTATAATCTCACGTACTTCTGGATTTTCCACTTTATCATAACTTAACGGTTTAACACCTGATACAACTCGTTTATAAATTTGTGCCGGTCCAGTGCACTCTGAGTATGGATATTCACTCGTAGCCATTTCAAGCATACACATTCCAAATGCATAAACATCGACAGATTCATCATAATGTTCTTCATACATTTCCGGTGCCATAAACTCTGGCGTACCAATTACACTCTTAGCAAAACTACGGTTTTTCAAGGTTGCTAGGCCAAGATCACCAATTTTAACACTTCCGGTAGTGCCAGTAATAAAAATATTATCACACTTCAAGTCTCTATGTATAATGGGTGGAGACCGCGAATGTAAGAAACTTAGACCTTTCAAGATCTGTCGACACCAAGATTTAACAACCTTTGGATTAATTTTTTTGAATCGTCTCAAGTATCTGAAAATTAAAAAAATTAAAAATTAGTTATATACATTTATACGTGGATAAATAAGAGTTAAAAATAATATTCAATAATTTTAAATATTCTTAAACAGACGTCATTATTAAAAGGATCTTCTTGCATTCCTAACTGTCTCTAAATATACCCGTTTTTTTTTTGTTTAGCTTCATAATTATGCATCAAGAGTATTTTAAAATACCGCTGTAAAAGGAGTCCTTAAAAATACTCCTTGCATACGTTATTATCCTGACGCATTTCCAAATCATTGTTCGCAACAATAAATTCTTTTTTTTAACTCTTCATTTAAAATATTTAAACAATTCTATTGAAGTTGTTCTAGATATTTGAATTACAATTATTATCATTAATCAGCTTATTAATTTAATAACTGGATTATTTATTTTTAGAAAAACATTCACGTTTGTCTCATACTTGTATAAATAAATAAGTGATCGTATTGAAGAGACACAAATAAATAATATTATAAAAGTATTTTCCAATTATTCTTCGATTTATAAATAAAAATCTGTATATCTTCCGATAAGAAAATAAACATCAATTGTAAATAGAATAATGATTTTTCTAAAGAATTCTCTTTGCCTTCATAATTCAATTTTATCGCAATATCTTTCCTATAATAATTACTAATAAAGCTTCATTTTAAAAAATATTTATCTTAAAGAAGAAAAGAAATAAAAACGTACGTTTTTAATGTTCCTGATGTCATAAGTTCAGTGACAAGAACAATATATTTCCGTCTTGTAAGCGTAACTTCCCAATAGTCATAAAACCTTACAATATTTGGATGTTGAAGACCTTTAAGCATCTCTGCTTCCTCTCGAAATCTCAATCTTTCAGTTTTATTTAATTTTTTTTCTTGGAGTTCGCACCAAGCTACAGCGACTCCAGTTTGAGTATCAAGACCACGATAAACTGTTTTAAAACTACCACGTCCAATTTCTTCTTCAAATTTGAGGAACCGTTCATCAGGTGAAATCCCAATAGCCTTTTCTTCATCATCATCTTGTTCTATAGTCTGCACCTTGACTTTCATCAATAAGTTTCTTACGTCCTCCATAGCCATCGTTTTTTGTTTTTCCAATTTTTCATCAGCCTTGAAATTTTCATCTAAAAGTGGTCCAATAAAACCTTCAACCGTTTCTTCCTGTACTGGGTCTTTAGTTTCTGCCTCTTCAGGCTTTCTCTCAGTCTCTTCTTTGTTCTCATCAGCAGGTTCAACGTTTTCTTGTTCTGTATTCAATGGTTGTACCTTTCCTAGCTTACTTAACGATTCTCGAAGTGCTTGAGCGGCAACTATATCACTAATGCTCGTATCATTGTCATCCTCATATATCGTAACTTCATCCTCTACCGCACCAGCAGGTCTCACATCCTGTTCCTTATTTTCAGGCATTGTAACTTCTTCTGTAACTGTAGAAGTTAAAAATCTCGTACTTTTCACCCTTTCCACTTTAGAATTTTCATTATCACTAACACTTGTTTTTTGTTGTTCATCATCAGTAACTGTTCGTGGAGAACTTTTTCTCCCAACAGAGTCTCCACTTTCTGTAGATTCTGAAGATATTTTTCTCTTAGGTATTTGGGAAACAGATTCTCCCGAAGTTTTTTTCTTATCACTAGAGTCCAATGAGTCTTTTGAAATTTTTCTCAATCGTTCATCCGATTTAGTTCCACTTAATGACTGTTTATCGACGTTATCCATCGACCTCGGATGACTTGAGGAGTGTATTAACGATCTCCTCTTTGACTGACTTGAGCTCTCTCCATCAGTACTTTTTAAAGATATTTTTCTTACAGGTGTAATCGATTTAGAGCTCTCCTGCGTGTCTTGCATATCATTTAATTTTCTCGAGGCATTATCATCAGTGCCTTGCGTCTCAGTCTCGACTAGTGAACTATCAACAGTCTTATCCTCATCAATTATTTTTCTAGATTTCATTTTGCCTATTGGCGTGGAAGGTGTCGAGTTTATCCCAGGTATCCTTGACATTGTTTGCTCGATGATTTCTTCAGCATCGCTGTAAGCAGCATCACTGCTATGATCGCCAGTGATTAAGCATATATTTTGCGATGAAGAAGATCCATCAGGAATGCTAGAGTGATTTTTTTTCCTCGATGATGGTGATGACGAAACAACTCCATTACTCGTTATCGAATCAGCAGAAAGATCTGTTTGATTTCTCGTTTGCTTCTTACTGATACTCGATGACGAACGAGTTGAGGAAGATTTACTGCTAGCTCCTGATCCTGACTGACTAATAATCGACAGTTTACGTTGACGACGACTATTATGAGCCCTCTGAGACGTTACAACACCACCACCACCAACACAAGATCCTACACTTTCTTGTGAGGCTAAATGACCCACTCCAAGGCCAACTCCACCTTGGCTACTTCCGCCTCCACCGGCCACCAGTTTCGGACACAGCCCGGACAGGCCAACACCTCCAGCTCCGCCTGACGAACGCTGTCTACTTGTCTCATACCTGCAAAAAAAAACCAATCACACGTTTAAGTTTACACATGAATCAATACCACGCAAATGTCTTTGTTTACACATACAATTGCATTTACTGAATATTTAATGTGTAATTCAAGCATTGGTGTGAACTAATACATTGAGCTAACGAATTTAACTACTTATCTATTTGTAATTCATCTTATAAATGACTTAACTTAATAAATAACATGATAACGAATGTCTTCAGCAGTGATTAGTACGTTTAAGAATAAGATTTAGAATTTATTCATTTGTTTAGAATAATAATAGTGTCTGTAATGTATTAAATAATTATTTATAAATTCTTGCATTTATTTAGTACTTTTAATTTGTGCTATCTATGTGGTAATTAATTAATTAATTATCATTCATAATGATGAATGTTATTATTGCCTTGGAAGCAAGAAGAATTTATAAAAGCCTTTTATTGTTTTATTATTTCAAATTAAATCTTTACGCTTTTCTTCACAATTGGTAGATTGACAACAATTATAAGCATGCCTTTAGTAAACATGAATAGCCATTAAATTGATTGATGAAGAAAATTCGTTAAAAATCAGTGAGAATTAGTCGTTGATTTATATTTAAAACATAATACATAAAATAAATACTCAATTGAATGACTATACTTGCAGCTGTGTACACTCTTTTTTTATTGTGTTAGAGAATAAAAATAAGTTTAATTAAATATTTTGGCATATTGCAACAGAAACAGAGTGTGCATTTAAGAAATTTTTTATTATGAAGACAATCCGACAGAAAGATATCGCAGAATGAAAAAATATTATATGTATTTAAATGGATAAATAGCAGAATTGAGAAAAGTAAATTAAAATTATGATAAGATGCGGTAATGTGTGAAATGTAAAAAGCATGAAATTGATACAGACATCATTATACCTGTCCTGACTGGAGTGGCCAGATGGGAAGAATCCTCGCACTACGTTGCCTATAGCTGCTCTCTTTTTTATATCCTTATCTCGTCCTTTAAACCCTCCGACACTTGTGCTCACCTGGTGTTCTTGTCGATGTCCACGTTCAGCCTAAAATTTAACAAACTATTAATTAAAATTGTTTTTAAAGAATTATTATCGCAAATAAAATAAACGAGTTAACCCTTAGATTCATAATAAATAAAGTTAATTATAACGTTAATTAGCACAATAATTATATAACATTATATTGGCAGCGAAATGAAAGTTTATTCCAACGAAGCAGAATATAATCTACTAGTTTTGTGCAAAGAATTAATGCTAAGTACAGTTAAAGGTAAGAAGTACTGTACATTGTGCGTGAATGCGTAGGTAGATTATGAATCATCAAAGTACAATTGGGTTAATACGTTCTTGACAATGAGTTGAAGTTAAAATCTTGCATTAAATTACCCTTAAACTAAGTAGTTTAATATTCAAACTGCTGTTTGAATTAGTAGGCACTGGACTGAGATCGCAACGTAATCTCCTATGAGATTTTTCGACGATCGGGTGATTATCGTCGTCAAAATCAAGTGAATTATTAGTACCAATAGAAAATGCTCGACTTGAGGTCAATAAAATATCGTCGACGTTATCCTTTCTTCCTGTGCTCACCGGACTCACTGTTTTACTCTCATTGCAACATCTCGGCATTGCACGAAGTCAATCGTTTACTTCTGGAGTTATAGTTTTTTTCACAGCCGTTAGCAACACTGCTTATATTCTTACTAAATCTAACTTTCAGTTTTCTAATTCCGTTAAATATTTCGTCAATAATAGTGTCAGTAAAATTACTTTGAGCTTTTAAATCTTTTAAATTATAATATTTACAAATATTAAATAGTCTTTGACACTTGAAACTTCGATTCACTTTAATATTCTTCTTTGTTTAATTTATCTTCTGTATTTTAGTATTAATTCACTATCTTTCTTGTCTTTTTTATCGATAATAATCGACATAAAAATTTGTCTTATAAACTCGAATTTTCCTTTTTATTGAAGCTTTATTTCGAGTCTTATTTATCAATTAAAACCTACAAAATCGCTTGATAACTATCAACTAATTTCATCATTGACTGGAATGATGTACTCTAAAATGTAAAAACACATTAACTAGTCATTAATCGTCTCTACTTTTAATAGAATATCATTAAAAATGTTCTCAATTTTATTTAAACATTCTTTTATGCATACCTAAAATTTTAAAAGCCAGGGTGAGCTATTTGTGGAAGTGACCAGCAATTATAAAAGAACTAGAAAGCAAGTTCCCAAATACCAGCTCATTTCCTACGGCTTTCAATGAGGTTATAGCCTTTCATCGCAATTCATCTACGAAAATCTGTAATAACACAAAAAATTTATTAGAATAATATATTTTGAAATATATTGAAATAAAACTATTAAAGTAGTGTATAGTTAGTTAAAGGCAATATTATTTTATTAATAATTTTAGTAAAAATAAGCGCATTTAAGGAGTAATATTTATGCAGCTTTATTTTGATTTTATTGGCAGCTAGAAATAACACAAGATAAAAATGACGTCCGAGGGCCAACTTAATGATGTAATAGCTTTAGAATTTTGTAAAGAGACAATTGAATGGATGAGGAGGAGCTAACAAAACGTGTATACTGTCACGTACTCTCCAAATTGCACTGTAGGAAATAACAACCATTTTAGCTTGTAGGAACCAATCTAACTTTCAGCTGAAGAATACAAGTTAACTGTGATTATATTCAAACAGTTTCGTTTCAGTACTAAACTATAGCACTATGTTTTGAAAATATTGGAATAAGTATAGATATTTACTAAGATGAAAGATAGACTAACAAAAAAAAAACTATTTAGAAACAATTTATTATCCACCATTTTCAACTGATGATGCTAATGACCTGGAGTTAGACTATATTATAATTGGTTTACTAGAAGTAACATTTTACAAATGACATATTGCAATGTTATCATTCAATTTATGTGTTCGGAGAAAAACGATTCATTGAACATTTTATGAGTTTTTGTATTTAAAATGATAGTTAATTACTGATACTAATGATTCACAATTTCCAATTGCGAATAGGTGGTCGATTGTAAGGAGATACGTTTATGATATCTCCGTGATACACGAGAAACAAATTTCGCGGAATTTATCGTTCACAAATCGCGGTTACTTTGAGCTCCAGTAGACTGTCAAGCGATCAAGCATCAGAAATCTGACACTCAAATAAGAGAGTAGAGTTGTTGACAATGCGCAATACATATCTACAAGTCAAGCACGTGTATGTGACATAAATTACGCATTATTTCAAGTTCTATCAACAATTTATAATTAATCAAATGAAACATTGAATACTCCCACAAATAAATATTTATCAACTAAAAAATTTTCTTGGCCTTTGGAGCAGGCTTTTTTTAACTTCCAGATGTTGGGAAAGATCAGAAACACGAGGCAGTGAAACATTGATGCGTCATCTTCTTACAAAATTATGGAACACGTGTACATTCGAAAAAGAGCTGATACTAAAATGATAAAGAAAAATAGCAACACGCGCATTTAGTTAGTTGTTTTATTTACATTTTATCAAGAGTTATTATTATTCATTGGGCTTTTTCCTTGTCGAATAATCGTTATTTGACAAGGAAAAGAAGATGAAGAATAAATTATATAAGAATAGAAAGAATAAAACGATAAAAGTAATATATGTATAATTAAATGTTGATTAAAATGGTCCAATCATTGAAATTTCACTTGTTAAAAATACACTCGAAAATCACTGAAGTATAACCGTTTAAATAATTAACCTTTATTTTTATCAGATTTTCTCACTCTGATAAATAATCCATTTATAATGACGAGATGAAGAAATATCATATTATCTATTCACGTCTAATTTTATTTAATGACACAAAATTCGGCTGAAGACTGATGGTAAGAACGGTGATTACATCTAGATGATAATCTTGATGATTTCAATCACTACCTAGAATAAACTTGAAGACGATTTGTTGAGAAGTTATAAGCCCTAAAGTGAGTGGGAGTGTTTCTGCTTCAGTAAACTCGACAATAGCTAATAGAAAAACTCAAGTAAATGCTGAATGACGAATAATAATAATAAATATACACTTCAAAATGACACTTGGTTGTAAAAATTTGACATAAAATGAACAGTCAAGTTGTTGATGATTGTTTGAGTGTTAAGACGTGAAATGAAGTGTGCAGTGAGGGTGAAATCATATTGATTGTCACATCAATTTATATAATAAATAAAGTGCGTAATCGGCAAGATAGTGAGTATGACGTAGGTGGAGATAAATGAATAATTGCAATGAAAGGTTGATAAAATGTTGGTGAAAATGGGTTCTACGAATGAATGAGCAAGGAACTGAACCTGTCTGAGAAACAACTCGTTAGTTGTCAAAACGCGCACGTACAAGTTTCAACTGAATGAAGAAACAGACAAGTTATCTGAAGAGAGAGAGAAAGAAAGAGAAAAAGAGCTCAGAAGAAACGAATAAGAAAGATTGACAGTGCGCAGCAGCAAGTGTCGAGGCGACATACAGGCGTCACGGTCGCAGAGTACAGACGACGATGGGTAGAGAGAACACAGGGGCACGTGCGTGTGCAACCGAGGGCATACACTACGCACACCGCAAATCAAATAAGCTCTTTAGCTTGTCTTGTATTGTACATGGTCACGATGAGGCTTGCAACGACGATCTGACCGATCCACGTATACATTTACGCAGGCTTCAACTTGAATACTCGAGACGCTCGAGACACACGCCGCACACGCGCGTCTTCACAACTACATACACACAGAAAAGCTGAACATGAACTCACATTTACAATATATACACACATAAAATCGTATGGCCACGATAATGTGACATCTATCCCAAAAATATCGCGCCAGACAGATCTATCACGAAGAGACGAAAAGGAAGGTAGAAGAAATGGCAATTGAACTCATTCTTCTCAATATCTAACACTAAGCATCATTAATATTCATAGACTAACAACAATATTAAATAATAACACAACGGAACGATGGTTAACTTGTCATTAAGTCTCAGAAGCAAATAGCAGCGACACTTAGTCACACTTATTGATGTTTCCTCGCTTTGTTGTGCACTTTCCCAGACTCGAAACTTAACTGACTCTTAATGTGACTTCTCTCAACCGGCGAGGCTTGTGAAAAGCCTCACTGGATGATCTCTAAAGAGAGACAGAGAAAGCGGTCGCGTTGAGACTACGATCTGCTACGATCGAGTGAGCCTCTAACGACTCCCGTGTATTCTCCCGGCGAGACGGCTCACGGCGACACACACGCGAGCACGTACACACGCTAAGCTGACTAACCAATACAATATCCCCCCTTGCAACTCGTTCTCCCGGCGCCACACGTTTTTACTCACATTTATGCTGGCGAAAAATAGCCCCCGACTACACCCAAATCATCACCATTTTTTTTTACTGACTGTTGGGGCGCACCCTTGCGGTGCTATGCAGTAGGAAAATCTGCAAAACGTTAGGGGGCCATTCACATTACCAATGCGACCCCAGCGCTTTCGATGTGTAGGTGTGCCAACTTAAACACAACCATGTTGCGATACTGGCGCTCTCTTGTCTTTCTCTTGACTATTCGATTGACGTTTACTTTCGCTGAGGATCACTTTGCGCGAGCAAAAGAGATGAAAATATTATTACTTACACACTTGCGTCAGCTGAAGGCAATCTTCTCTTTCTATATAACTTTATCTTTGGATTTGTACACATATATATACAAACGTGGCGCCATGGTAACAAGGGAGAGATCTCGTGTCTCGTGTCCGGTTCTAAAAGTCGCTGATGCTTGGAATAGAAATCCAGACGAAAAAATTCAATAACTCTCTGACTATATATGCTACATTAACTACACGGATATTTCTCTTATTAGTTTTACTTTAAATATTTTTTTTAATATCCAATTACTTGTATGTCATGGCCTTGTATTGGCCTATTTATAGTTTATTTATATATGATGATTTTTTTCATTTAATTCTTCCTTGAAAATGGAGTTTTATTTTCGCAACTTGATACACTCAGTCAATCTTTTATTTATACAAAAGATACTGCGGTTTTTTGTTTATTGTTTTATTTATGTTTTAAACAAATGTCTTTTAGTACCTAAAAACAAATGTACGCAAATAGAATGCACTTACTATTGACATTCGATTGGTTTTCATTGAACTAATGGTGACATCGGAATTTACCAATTGTATCTGGTATGATTCATTCAAGTCGATTTAATCATATGATGAAATTCTCGAACGATTATTGGTCGATTTATTATTATTGGACCACGTGTTTGCAATAACAACTAATCAACGACGTCAAAACTACCCGGGAGTATTTGAATCAGCCATTAAATTGGCAGCAAACTGAAGTGAACTGAAGAAAAATTTAATAGCTACATTGTTACATAGAAATAACATAACCTAAAAATAGCTTGAAAACGTGAGTTGTCTTTTTGTTGTGTTTATCCAGTAATTACAAAAATGGTTCGTAAATTAAAATACCATGAACAAAAGCTTTTGAAGAAGGTTGATTTTATTTCTTGGCAAGCAGACAACAATTTACACGAAGTAAAAATATTGAAAAGATATAGAATACAAAAGAGAGAAGATTATACAAAGTAAGTAGAATAAATATTTTAGTACCTACATAATTTAGATATAAATTAAAATTTTCATTAATCTAACATGAATACGAATTTGTTGTTTAGGTACAATAAATTATCAAGAGAAATAAGAGACTTGGGGAGAAAATTGAAAGAAATTGATCCCAAACATCCATTTAGAATAGAACAGAGTGCAGCGTTATTAGAAAAACTCTATATGATGGGTTTAATTGCTACTAAGTGGGATTTAGGATTATGTGAAAAAGTAACTGCTAGTTGTTTCTGTCGAAGAAGACTCCCAGTCGTTATGGTCAGAAATAAAATGAGTCAGAGCGTTAAAATGGCAACACAATTTATTGAGCAAGGGCATGTTAGAGTTGGTGTTGAAATTGTAAAGGATCCTGCGTTTTTAGTAACAAGGTAAATACTTTGTGTGATTTTCATATTATTTATCTAGTAATAAAATTGATTAAACATTTTTAAATTCTTTTTATTAGAAATTTGGAAGATTTCGTAACATGGGTTGATACTTCAGCTATTAAGAAACATATTATGGAGTATAATGATGCTGTAAGTATATTAACAAATAATTGTAAAAATTTATTTTATTTAATATAACTGAAAATTTGTTATCAATTGTATAAAAAACTTTTTTTTTCAGAGAGATGATTTCGATATTAGTTAAGTAATTAATATGATGAAAAAAGGATTGTAAATATATTTTTATAAAATAATTAATAAGATGCATTAGACATAATATGTATAATCTTATTTTTTTATTACATAATAATTATAATTTTCATTATCAATAGAAATAGATACTTTTAATGTAATACAAAGAATGGAAATCACTTAAAAATGAAGTAAGTGTAATTTTATAAATTTCGCAACTTTTATTTTATTCGAATTAGCAATAAACTTTATCATGTTAAGTTTATTTACAAATACACTATCAGCACTCCTGGTATGTTGAAAATAGAAATGGAAAAGTAATTGATGATCAGATATTTATCGCCTCGATGCGAGGTAGAATATAAAATACCAAATATAGAAATACCTTTCGCTATTTTTCTATTTCTACCTCATCTCCTAGATCTCAAAAAACTTCTTTGGTTCCGATACTCCAATAATGCAGATTAGCAATATTGTTATCGGAAATTTATTTTTTAGCAAACGATATTTTCATTGCATGTGATGGAGTAATTTTGAATCCTTGTAAAGCGTCCTTAGCTGCACCTGATTGAACTTCATTTTCGAATTCAACAAAAGCAATATCATGCCTATTAGGTACAAGTCGAACTTCTTTAAATCCAGGGAACTGGTTAAATAACATAGACAACATCATTTCTGATGTTTCATCAGGTAAATTAGTTAAGAAAAGAATTTGATTTGGCGGCTGTTCCGGTACAGCTGTATTTATCATTCCAGGATGTGCAGGAACTCCAGAATGATAACCAACTTGTGCATGTTTTGCCTGTTCCTTTGCCCTCTTTTTTGCCCTTTTTGCTTCTTCTTCGGCAGGTGCAGGAACTCGTTTCGGTTTCTTCGGTCTTTCTGCATATGTTCCTTTCATTTTTGCAATTATATCACTGTCTGTTTTTGCATATTGTATTCTCTATAACATTAATTACTCCGATAAAATCAATTATTTCATAAGAATTATCTGATTTAAGTTAATGATTTAAATTGTACAAAAATAATCATAATGATTCATCATCTCACCATTGGTTTATCGTAGAATGGAAACCCTTGCATTGATCTAAGTGCATTAGTTGCACTTGCTATTTCCTTAAATATAACAAACGCTTGACCCCTCATTTTTAATGTTTTCATGGCTACAATATCCATTATTTGTCCAAATTGAGAAAAAATGGCATATAAAGATTTTTTTAATTCTTCTTTTTTGATTTTTTCATTTAGATTATTTATGTAAATAGTGTTGTTTGGACGAATATCCATTTTCCTATAAATATGAAAAAAGAAAAATTATCAATTCAAGTAGTATCAGTTATCGTAATATTTTTAATTGATAATTATTCAATAAAGTGTAATTAACTTAAATTTCAAAAGTACAAGCCTGCAACATAAACAACATTGAAGGAGTGTCGTGAATATTATCATGTTGATATAAAATATATAATACATCTATTATCATAAGTTAAAATTATGTAAGCAAGCTTTTTTAAGATTGAATGTTTTTAATATACGAGAAATAATTAATTATTTATACTTACGTTTAATAATCGTTTTATTTACTATCCGGTTAGCGTCAAATTTATCGAGGTTAAGTTGTCTTACACTTAGTTTTCATGAAAGTTTCTGTGACTGATTTGCATTAGCTGCTACAATAGAAATGCAGCTTTATGAATCAGATGCAAAGCAAATTCTCATGATGGACGATAAGAAAATTCGCATAATTGATTTTTTTTTATTTTATCTACAAAGTAAATTTACATTAAATTAAATTAAATTCAGTTCATAAAATAAATTAAAATATAAATTTAGATAAAATGGAATTAAATTCTAGTAATTATAATACTTTTTTCTTATCTATCATTATTTTAGAGTGAAAAAATAGGATTAAATATTTCGATTTATCTCATTAAATTATACAATAGACTTATAAATAGCAACATACTCGTTATTTATGACTGAATGATATACAAAAGAAATTTATTTTACATTCAATAAACATCAATCAATTTTCTAAAAAACTTTATCCTTTAATAAAGTACTTCTCTTATTTAATAATCGTCAAAAAAATATTCGCGTTGAATAAAGCTATTAATTAACTAGTAAATCGATGGCAACTACCCGCCATAACTCAGTGATCATGGCTACTACAAAATTTCCTGTCATATGTTTTTATTTAATAAAAATATTATAATTAATTTTTAAAAAATAAATAAATAATTATATTAAATAAAAATAATATTATTTACAGTATAAAAAAATTTATTACAATATAAATTATTAAATGAAACTTAAAATCAATGAAAGATACAAACATCTAGTCGGAGCTTCCTGCTCGAATCGATCGGGGTCGAGGAAACTGAAGGGGACGATTTTTTGGCGGGAATTCCTGAAGCGCGCGACTAAATTAAGTAGTTTAGTTGCCAAAAAATTCGCAAATAAACATTAATGAGTTTATTGCTCCGGAATGTATAAAAATGACTATTAATTTAATATCTCATCGTTGTAATAATTTAGGCCAGATGAGGAGAAAAAAGTCTTGAATAACAGAACAAGGAAGGAGAGAATAGGGAAGAGAATGTGTGCAAATTCGTTTGTATACATACACAAGCGTATAAAAAATAGAAAAGGTAAGGAGGTGGCGCTGATGATGTGAGAGTGAGTAAGACGGCGATCAACATAAAAGAGGGGAGTGAATAAAGCTAAACGTAACACACGGATCAACAGAGAGCAAAGTGTGAGAGAGAGTATTCGCCGTAGTGCAACTCTGATTCGCGTTCAGTGTGTCCAACGCCGACGACACGACGCGCGCACCGGCAGCCGCCTTTGTCTCTACACACCACACGAAGTTCCGGAGGTAAGTACTCTAAAGCTCTGTGTCTCAATTTTCTCTCATCAACTCCATTTGTTTTGTCAGTTATCTCGATGACAACATTTGTCAAAAAAAATCATATAAATTCATTGATCGCGTTAGTGATTTTTTGAGACAGTTCGCATCATCTGTAACGGTTTACTTTCAGAGATATTAATTTTTGCGGAGTACTGACGGGTCGGTGTTGTGCGACGCATTCGACGCCGCGTCTCAACTCAACTCGGTTAATGGCGTCTTACCGGGACCTTATAAAGTCAGTTTTTGAAGGTAGAAAAATTTTATCATTACATAGAATTTATTGCCGAATTTTTCTTATTTTTTTCTGTGTAATATTCCGCTGAAAAAAATCGACAAAATGACGCGCGAACGCGTTAGCGTCACTTTTACTCAAAGCGCCGTCGCGACCCACGCGTTGCTTGCTTGTCGTATTCTTCGTTTATGTTCGCTACGATATGTGATCTTGATTTGGAAGATGGTGGACGTTGTAAATTAGTTGAAAAATTGGAAAAAAATTATATTTTTATCCGAGTTATTTTTGATAATACAAAAAAAATTTTTTCGCGAGGTAATTAATTTTTGTGAAATTATAAAATATTGTGATAGCAAAATGGCGGGAAGCTCTGACGTTTTGAGGGTCAGTGCAAAACGGCGTAGGAATGGACGAAAATTGATTGACTTCCAAGTATTAATTAAATTGGTTTATTTTCATGCAAAAATTGTGCAAAAATTTAATAAAATATATTGTGTTCAAAAAAAATAAAATTATGTATATTTACACATTCCAAAAAAAGAATTCAAGCAAATAATTTTGTATTGGTTCGTTTGATATATTGAATAAGCGCCCTCAGGATTGGCGGATTAATAGTGTTTTAGATACTTTAAAAATCAACCAACGCCTTACTGAAAATCGATACATCTCGCTTTAGATTCTACAAATAATTCATGAGAAATCTTAGTTATTTTTCTTTTGTGTTATTTTTTTCTCTTCAATGAACCTTTAGATCGCGTTTCGTTGAGGTCTTGGGGACGCTGCCGCTCTCCAACGATAATATTTCTTGATTACATTGCGTTAAAGGGTGGGAGAAATAAAGATGGCGATTCTCCCGCCTTCGATATACTTTTGTGACTTTTTTTTCAACCTTATATTGTAGGGCTCTACTAAGGAATAATCGTAATATTTTTTTACGACATTAAATTTAATTTAAGGAACAGAAAATGAGATAAAAAAAAATTTAATTGCTGCTGTTAAAACTACTATTTATTAATCATTATTTATTTTTATATATAGATATATATATTTTTTTTTTCATTTGAAAATAAATTTGCTTATTTTTTTTTTTTCGTTAATTTTTTTTCCAGAATAAATAAAGAGTTCAAATATGTCGGACGATAATTCGCCAGTAGTTGAAGAACAGAAGAAAAAGCGTGGTCGTCCTCCAAAGAATTCTGATGCAAAAAATGCCGTGAAAGAACCAAAAAAGCGAGGAAGGAGTGCTGCGACAGACAAAATCAACGCCAGTCGTCCACCAAAATCTGACAATGAAGATGATGCACCTCCTGGACCAGTTAAAAGGGGTAGAGGTAGACCAAAAGGTTCCCATAAAAAGAAGGTGATTTTTTTTTACAAATTTAATTAATCCAATTAAATTATTACAGATGAATAAATAAATGAATTAATTATTGATTATTCCATTAGAACACACAGAAAACTAATGCACCCTCACCTGGACGTGGACGCGGTAAACCGAAAAAAGTAGAAGAGAAACCAGAAAGCACCGGCGAGGAAGAAGAATTGGAAGAAGAAGATGATGAAGAGGAGAATTGAAAATCAAATGCAAAATGTCTTCGCGACTCATAGGGGAATTTCATTTTCGGAATTCTCTAAGATTTGCTAACTGTTCTTCTCGGTCATTTATTTTTTTTTTTCATAATCATATTTTCTTTTTTTTAAGTTTTATGTATGTCGATGCACGAAAGTGTAACGAGTAGAGCTACTACCTCGACGATGGTGTGAATAATAATTTTTATATCTCGTTGAGCTAAATCAATAACCGCTCATTTGATGTAGAATCAAAAAGGAAAAAAAAATAACAAAAAAAAAAATGAACGACTAAAACGTCGTCAAGAGACTCGCGTATCGCGTAGTGCATCTTGTTTATCATTTTAAGTATTATTTTTATTCTCATTTTTTAAAAAAAAATAAATTTTAGTCGGAAATAATAATACCGATTAAATAAAATGACAAAACAAAAAAAATTTTAAAAACCGAAAATTTGTGATTTAAAAGATTGTGACACGATTGAAAATCTATTGGTCGCATTGTTGAAGCCACTTCATTATTTTTTTACTTATGTTTTTTTTTTCTATTTATGTTACTTCAATTATTCAGAGATTAAGGACATAAACGTCTACTCGTCTACACACCATGAATATCTTTAAAAGCAAAAGAAATAGAAATACTTATTAAGCAGGTATTCTACAATCGAAAAAATAAAAAAAAAATATAAAATAAAAAAATAAAATAAATTCATGGGCTAGCTATTTATTTGCTGGCAGTAATTGAAAATTTAAAGATACTTATAAAGTAAAAAAAAAAAAGTAATAATTAATTAAATAAATTAATAAAATTGTAGGATACTCTCTTGTATATCACGAACGCGTGAAAACTACTCAATCTTATTGCAATTTAAAGAAAAATAAAGGGAAAAAATTAATAAACATGAGTAAATGAATATTGAAGTCCCGCTTCCGAGACAAACAAGTTGTGTGGATGTAAAATTTGTATTAAAGTAAAATAAATTCAAAAAATACTCTTATTTAATTTAATATGACCTTTCTAATTGAATTGAATCACATTGAATAGTGTATAATTAGACCAAGAATAATTGATATAATACAAATAATTTTAAAGTAAAATTTAAATACATGTACTTTTTAATAATCATTTATGTGATAGACCAGCTATACAATTCATTTTTTACATCAATTGATGAAGATAATTTAGTAAATATACATATACATACATTCATATATGTATATGGATATGTATATTTAAAAACAAATCTAGAAACTGTAATATTGCATTTAAAGTTCTATAAATAATTAAACTCTCTTTATAATTACTAGTGGATTATTACTTGGTTGTCATGCAATCACGTTTTATAATAATTGAAATTTTGTTTTTCAATACATATTTCATGTACGTGATTTTTTATCCCTAATGATAAATACTAAATTACTGATATATTTTTATTTCCCTACTTTATTTAATAACTTTAGTATTACTGATATTTTTTTAACCATAAATATTATAAATAGCTAAAGAAAAATAGCATTTAGTGAGTAGATGATTGATCAAATCACAATTGACATGTAAAGTGAAGTGGAAAATTCCTATCACAGGCATTTTCTTAAATTTTATTTATTTTCTTGTATTTTTATCTCCATCTTTATAATTTCATGATGTGAAAGTTGAAAAAATTAAAAGAGCCAAGTAGAAAAAGACGATAGTAAAAATAGAGTTAGGCTTTAAAAATTTAAATGAAGCAATAATTTATCGACTAGATCTTTGGATAATTGATTATCAATTTTATAAATAAAAATTTACGTACAATTGACACCACAGATTGTCATTTTCTGTAGTACATATTTGTATATTAATTATAAGCGGCAGCGATGAGCTATTTTGTCACAGTAATTTATTATTTTTTTTGTTTATTTCATTTGTTAAACGATTTAAGTTGCTTAAAAGCAAAAAAAGCTCACCAACTGTCCAGTCTTTGACACGTCTCAATAACGTGCAATTTTATTGTATAATAACGATATTTCAATAAACTTTTTTCTTTGTATATAATTATCTATAAGACGTGAGACTAGAAATTCAATATTTAAGTTGTTTTTTTTTAAATATAATAATATTCTGATAATAAACTAAGCAACAGTAGACGAAAAGTGTGACTTCAATCATATCTTTATATATTTTTTCAATCGTTGTTTATTATTATCAGTAATTTATAATTATAAAGTGTACCCGTGTATTAAAATATTGCCAAGGATTCCTACTTACATTTTTTATTTCTCTCTTTCTATCAAATTTTCAATATTTTTTCAATAAAGATTTCTTTATAATTTAAATATTTTTATAGTTTCAATGAAACGAAGTCTATTAAAATTATAAAATAGAAAATAATCTGTATTTTCCTAATCTAAAATAATTCTAACTTCTAAACAATAATCTCATTTTGTGCATCATAAGTTGATCATTATAATGATCAATAAGTAACGAATTAGCTTTATTTTTCCAATTTTACTTGAATACTCTTTGGTACTATTTATAAAAGTCATTCAATTTATTTTGCGATATAAAACATTTATATCGATTTAAAGTCAGTTGATGGATATCAGCTTTCAACAAAAATGCTTATTCCAACTTATAAAACAGTTTATCAATTATTTAATTTCAATAAATTAAGTCCATTTGTTACCCATGTGCTTTTTTCTCATTCATAAGAACAAAAATGTCCTTTTAGATATAAAAATCACGGATTTTGTATCTTTGAAATATTTTGTTTCACAATTCTTATGTTTATGCTTACTTTTACTTTTTATCATATTATTTCGCTAAATTTTCGTGGTACGAGAACACTGTCAGCAGACATCTTCATCAATTGATTCCATTTCTATTGCTTCTTTTGTATCTCCAGACTTGCTACTGGTAGTTGATAAAAACCTAGGCGGTATTCGCATTGGATTATCGTCCGCAGGAGTTTGATTACTCCGAGGAACCTTACGTCAGCGACTGAATAGCTCCGCATTCTCTTCGCTGTCCATTGATTGGTATCCTTGCTAATAATTTTAATTCTGTTGTTATTTATAAAGTAGTTTCAATAAATAATGATGAATAATAAAATCATACTCTTCGTTGACGACTTCCGATGCCTTCATCAAGTAGTTCAGTTTCCCAGTCATCTTCTCCTTCTTCACCAGGATCGAAATTGTATAGAGGCATTAGTCTATGTCGCAATCGCTCCAGCTTTCGACGACGAGAAATAATTAAAACCTGAAAATGACATTTTATGAACATTCTTTACTTCTTCGTAACCTTACAGTAAAATTCTTTAATCATTTTTATTATTAGAGTTTTTACATATAACTAATTTTTTTGCGATTGATGGAGTACGAGAATTTAAATTTATTCATTAACAATTAATTATTAAATACTGATCGATATGTAATCAATAACCAATTGACTATCATTAATATTACATTAGCAATATTATTAAATTGATTGATTAAAAGTAATCGAGATATACTCAATTTAATCTCTACGCTTATCATCGTGATTGTAGCATTTTAATCACCATCATATTAAAAAAAAGTTTTAGTCGCATCAAATAATTTTTGACAATGCAAATAATGTAGTTAAGTTATTGAAATAATTTTAAAAAAAACATAAATATTGTAAAAACTTTTTTCTTAAAATCGAGAAATAAGTTAAAATTGTTGTTAGTACCACAGCAGATAAGATTATTACGAAAATCATGACCCCAAGAGGTACAAAAATATATTCTACTCCTTCAGGGGGACCAAATTCATCAAATGGCTCCTCAGTGGTTGTCGTTGTACAGCTTTTGGTAGATTTGTTAAGCGTTGCTTGACTAGTGACTTCTTTTAGAATGCCCAAAGATGATTGTGTAGTGTCATTGTTATATGAAGTTGATGATTCTGTATAACTACCACCAGTTGTAGTGCTTCCATTGTTTATTAGTCTAGTCATATCTGTTGTTATATCCTCCAGGTTGTTCAAAAAAATCGTTGTTAAGACAGAAGTGTTAGTCACATCTTCCATGACCTTATAATTTAATATAAAATTAAAATATTAAGCAATGAATTTAATCCTTAATAGATCATAAATAAAAACATTGAAGAGTAAATTTTTATTAACATACCTTAATCAATTAAGATTATTAACAAATGAAGAGCAATACTTGGCATTTATTATTACTTCTTAGTTTGAATAATTGAATTTTGTTAATTAGAACTGTTATTCACTTTGTCAAGGAAAATTGTTGATATTTAATTATAGAGTATTCAATATTCGCTTTTAAGAATTATAAGTTTAAGGTTAACACTTTTTATTAGTCACATATATCATCAGTTATTTTTGTTAAGTCAATAATGGATAAAGATCAACTTACATTAAGAATTGAAATATAATAATATTTTTAAGTGTACGAATTCGACTGTAAATTCAAATAGTATGACGTAAATTCTTATCACGCATCACTACACACATTGATTGTACACACATGAAAGGATTGTATGGATTTTTTGACATAAACTTGTTACGAAAAAAATTTTGTTAGGATCAATCAACTGATAAGAATATTTTAGTTTTATTTATAAATAACTATTTTACACTAGTGATCCAAGTGATAAAGAATAGAACTAAAATTTTAACTATTGCTTTGTGGCCACAGTGTATCCAACTTAAATTTCAAGATGCAATGATTTCGTATAATTCGCAATTTATTTGCGAATAAATTTAAAAATGGTAATTGATTTCTTTTTAAATTAGAGATAGAATTGGTTTAAATATAAGTTGTATAATACATGAGAATGTGTAATACTTTTTTAATTTAGATGAGACATCAAATTAGAATCATACATATAAAAAAGTAAAAGATAAGAAATTGAATTGTTGCAAAAATTGAAATTTAAAAATACTAAGAATGGGTTAATTTGCAATAAAAGTTTCGCCATTTCTGTGATGGTCGCGACACCTACAACTGTCAAAAAAACAGTTTGAAAGTAACCTAATGCCACAATTTTCACACTTCATTTTTAAATTTTCCGCGTTTTTCTATTTAGGGATATTTTTTGTGAAAAGTTTACTGACCTTCTTTTTTGCCGCGGAATTTCATCCAACAAGTCAAAACAAGTTCAAAGAATCTGTTTACTTGGACAGAATTATCTGTTTATTTGTGCGAAAAATTTTACTTACTTTTAATAAAAAAAATATGTCATCATTATTTATATTATATAATTATGAAATATATATTTTGTTAATTTTTTAAGTGCTATTTTAAAAAGTTTTATTCACAAATATTCAGTGATTAAAAATGGTGAGAGTTATAAAACTAACCTGCAAAAGTATAATTCAAAAGCATTGCTTTAAATGTTTCTTTTTATTAATTTTACATAAATTTTAATGTCAATAGAGGCGTTCAGCAGCTCCTAGCCAGCTTGGAAAAAAACCTCTTATTACAGATTTAGAAAATCATATTCCAAATGTCAGTATTATCAATATTAACAATAACAAACGGCTAAGTGATGAAGGGTCTTCACAAAAAGAAAAAAGAACGAGATTATCAATTAAACCAAAAACTATTCAAATTCCTGAACGGAAGGCTATTCAGTTATCTGCTAACGATGTATCTGCTACTCAGGAAAGTGTATCAGAACACGTAAGTTAACCAATTAAATTATAAAATTGAATATCAATTTAATTGTGTACTTAAATTCAATTATTGTACATTTTTAGGAAGAAAAAATTCGCAAGTTGCTCAGCAAACCTTTTAAAATCCCAATACCTGGTTATGAGCTTTCTGGTCGGTTTTTAGGAGCAAAATTTGCTGGTCCTAGAAGACCCTTACATGATCCATTTGGTGCTAATGCTCTTGTCGTCTATACTCCTCCAGAGTTATCTGAACATGAACGTCTCAAGGCTGATGAGTAAGTCAATAATATTAGTTTATATCTAATATCTAATAAATGAAAAATAAAAAGATTTTATGTTTCTAATTCAACATATTCATTTTTTTATAGAAGTAAACTGTTAGTTCATGTAGTAGTAGATCCACTTCTATGTAACATTCTTCGACCACATCAAAGAGAAGGAGTAAAATTCATGTATGAATGTGTCACAGGCCAAAGAATTGAAGATGCTTATGGATGTATCATGGCTGATGAAATGGGTCTTGGTAAAACTCTCCAATGTATAACATTGCTATGGACTTTATTAAAACAAGGACCTGAAGCAAAGCCTTTAATAGAAAAGGCAGTTATTGTTGCACCTAGTTCTCTTGTTAAAAATTGGTATAATGAAATATTTAAATGGTTGGGTAACAGAGTAAAACCATTAGCTATCGATGGTGGAAGTAAAAGTGATATTGACATGAAACTCAATGGATTTATGAAAACTTATGGAAGACGTTGTGTCAATCCTATTTTAATAATTAGTTATGAAACATTTCGTCTCCACTCACATGTTCTTCATAGTGATGAGGTTGGTCTTGTTCTTTGTGATGAAGGACATCGATTAAAGAATTCTGAGAATCAAACTTATCAAGCTTTAATGGGTTTAAAAGCCAAAAGACGAGTTCTACTCAGTGGAACACCGATTCAGAATGATCTCTTAGAATATTTTTCTCTTGTACATTTTGTAAATCAAGGTTTATTAGGTACAGCTCAGGAATTCAGGAAGAAGTTTGAAATTCCTATTTTACGTGGTCAAGATGCTGCTGCAACTGATAACGAACGAAAATTAGCTCAAGAAAGACTTGAAGAACTTGTGACTGTTGTAAATAAGTGTCTTATAAGAAGAACAAGTGCTTTATTATCAAAATATTTGCCTATTAAATATGAGCTTGTTGTGTGTATCAACATGACAGATCTTCAAAAAAGACTTTATAAAAATTTCATTCAGAGTGAAGCAGTTCGAAAATCTATGCAAGATCATGACAGTGAAAAAAAGAAAAAAGGAGGAACTTTATCAGCACTTTCGGCAATAACATTACTTAAAAAATTGTGCAATCATCCTGATCTTGTTTATGAAAAGATTCAAGAAAATTCTGAAGGATTTGAAGGAGCTTCAAAGCTTCTTCCTGCAAATTATAGTACAAAGTACGTATTTCTATTAAAATCTTTCTTTCTTTGTTAATGATTAAAGATTAATCGAATAAAAATTGGTTTCAGGGAAGTGTTACCAGAGTTATCAGGAAAATTGATGGTTTTAGATTTCCTTTTAGCGTCAATTAAATCAACAACGAATGATAAAATAGTTTTGGTATCGAATTACACACAAACTTTAGATCTCTTTGAAAAACTCTGTCGCAAGCGAACATATCGTTACGTTCGTCTTGATGGTACAATGACGATCAAAAAACGATCTAAAGTTGTAGATAGTTTCAACAATCCTGATAGTGGTGATTTTATATTCATGCTTAGCTCAAAAGCTGGAGGATGTGGGTTAAATTTAATAGGTGCTAATCGATTAGTGATGTTTGATCCCGATTGGAATCCTGCCAATGATGATCAAGCTATGGCACGAGTTTGGCGTGACGGACAGAAAAAACCTTGTTTTGTGTATCGGTTCTTATGTGTAAGTTCAATATCTCAATTGAATTAATTATCATTCATAAAAGTATTTATCAACATTATATGTTATTGATAATTCTAGACGGGCACTATAGAAGAAAAAATTTTTCAACGACAAGCGCACAAGAAAGCTCTCAGCTCTACTGTTGTTGATCAAGAAGATGATGTTTATCGACATTTTACGCTCAGTGATCTTCGAGATCTTTTCAAACTTGAAGAAAATACAACATCTGATACTCACTCTAAGTAAGTACTCCGAAATATTAAGTAATTATTGCGATTGGAGAATAATTTTAGTTTAAGTCACTAATTGATGGCCAATTAACAATCCATTTCCATTTTAATCTGTTCTATAGATTCAAATGCAAGCGTTGTGTTAATGGAGTTGAAGTAAAAGGGCCTCCAGAGAATTCTGATTGTAACTCAGATTTATCTGATTGGCGTCATTCTCACAATGCACGAAATCTTCCAGATATACCATTGAGACAATGTTGGTCCAGTGGTATTTCTTTTGTGTTCCATCATCGCTCTACAGAGCAGGTGAAAGAGAAAGTGGAGAAAATTAAAGAATCTCAGGAAGAGACTGACGAAAAAGCTGATGAAGAAGAAGAAGATGATGATGATGATGATGATGATGACTCTTCGTAGTATAGTCCATATTTTCTATTTATTGATAACTTATAATTAAGGTAGGAATAAGAGAAAATATTTTGATAAAATTTTTATATAAAATATCTAATGTAAAAAGTGATTAATATTATAACTTTGATGTCATTGTTAAATATTAAATATTTTATTAATTAATTACTGTAAATTACAAAGAATAATTGATAAACTCAATATAAATCCCTAATTCTAGTATTATCATTTTTTTTGTGTGTGTTTCTCTTTTTACTCCGAACTTGATTAGACATTTTTGTTTTATTTTTTATTATCTTATTATTCCGAGTCTTTTTCTTAGTATTATTTCGAGCTTTTATATTTTTATAACTTGAATATGTTTTTGCTATTTTGTTCTTTCCCGTTTCTGAATTCCTATACACTTTTCCTTTGGTTAATCTACTATTTTTTTTCTTTATTTTACTATTTCTGTTATTTTTTCTTTTCGAATTGACTTTTTTTCGATTCAAAACATTTTTCTGATTCTTCTTATTTTTTCGATTCATTACATTACTGTTACTTTTAACTGATACCACAGTAGATGTTTCTTTTTCTGGTGGAGACACTTCTTTCTCAACATTATTCTTTAATTTAGAATTTGTAAATGAATAGTCAAAATTTAGAGTAGGTTGTTGCTGAAGATTATAGCCAGATTCTACAATTTGGGAATTTTCCTGATTTTTCTGGTATATTACTTCATTTCCAAGAGAACTCAAATCCGTTCTTTCGCTCAGTTTATCTTGATGTTGAACGAAATCTTGAGGAAGCTCATGATCAATAGAATTAGCATAATTCAAATAACTCTCATGAATTTTCTTACCATTATAAAAGTATGAAGCTAGCTCTTGACGATCATTTACATCATATTGATCACTGATTGGTAGCTCTCTTTTTCTTAAATCTCTTATTCTACTTTTTGTCTTAGTATCATTATGTATTTCACTTGAAGAAGCTAAAGTCATTTCTTCACTTGTAGAAACAACTGTTGAATTCGTTAACGATTCTTCAGCAAAAAAATTCGATTTCGTTGCATTCTCAACCTGTTGGTCATCAGGCACCAGTGTGCTATTGATTGATTTATTCATTAATGATTCATCAGTCGTTGAAATATTTTCTGTTCCATTTCCTGTCGTTGATGGTTCAATAACTGATTTATTAGTTGTTGAATTCGCTGAATATCGAGAACTAAATGTTGGTTGCATTCTAGATTTATAAAGATCTCGGGGTGCAGTTTTAAGAGATAATGGCGGCAACGCTGTTGTTGTAGTTGTTATTTCAAGCATTCCTGGAATCATTGAACCTTCAGCACTATATAAGATTCTTGTTCGGACAGCATCAGATTCATTTGAATTTTGAAATATTCTTGAAGTTTCATTGGACACTTGTAAGTCAGAAGTGCTCATCATAGGATTATAAACTTCTTGAGTTAGAGAATCCGAATTATCCGATGCCGGAATTTCAATAGCTGTATCGAAAATGTATGCTCCGTTATGGTCATTATATGAATTATTTTTCTCATTAGTATTATTTATAATTAATGGAAATTTGATTTTGAATGATACCGCTGGATTAGGATCTTTTTTAATATTAATTCTGGGTATTTCTCCAGGTCTGAACAATGCTAATATAGATGTATTGTTGGTGAAACTTAACTTGGGTAGCTCTGTTGATGTTGGTATTTCTACTGGCTTAAAAAATATTTCTGCTTTTAAAAGATTATCTGCATTCCTATCGGTAGTTATTTCTACGTTTGATGGAGTTGATGCCTTTGTTTCATCATTCATAGTAAGCTGAAATATTTCTTCCCACCTAGGAATCATTTGGAACACTGAATCATTTTCTGTATCAAAGTCAGTAGAATTTGTAACTGTTCTCAATGAAAGATTTGCGTCTTTTAATTCTGAATCATTAATTATTATGGTCATTTTAGAATCTTCATTTGTATGATTATTGTTATTTATTATAGCATCATTCAGAATACTCGATAGAATGCCTGTATCATTTGAGAACTGTTTATTCACGTTGATTAAATTTTTATAATATTTCACCTCTTCATTCAAAAGAGGTTTATAGAAAGTTAAAATAGGTTTGATATAAAAATTGAAAAGTAATTTCATAAGAAAATTCCCATTCTTTTCTTCATCGTCTTTTAAAATTTCGGATCTTGGTTGAATTTGACCTAATGATTTTTCTATTTCTTGGCTTAAATTAGAATCTTTTTCTTTATATTTATTGAAAGATTCTGTTATTACCTCTTCAAATCTTTCTGTTAAATTCTTAGTTTCTATAGAAGATGTAAGTTTGGAATTAAGATCTCTTCCTGTTTTTTTTGGAGCAACATCAATGCCTGATAAATTTAAAAATGATATCAAGGGATAAATATATGGAGATATATCAACTTTTTCAACTGGTTCAGGTTCAATATCAAAGTCTTCACTGACATTTTCCCTGGAGTAAAAGTATTTTAATTAAGTTTTTTGAATTTCAAACAATAAATCGATTAACTTACGTGAAAGTTGATGGAATTCTTTGTAAAAAAATACAAAATACAAGGCAAGAAAATAACTTATTAAGAATTATACATTTTAAAGATCGTTTTAACATGGTTTTAAAATACTCTAACTTACATATTTATTTTTATAATAATTATCTTGTATTATTTTAGTAAATACTTCTATCGCAACAATCACGAAACTTTTTCTAATCGAAATGAAATCTCAACTCAAAGTCTGTACAATAGTTAATAACCCATTGATTCAATTTTTTACACAATTGATTGTTTAAGAAATAATAAAGTAATTTGTGGAACTAAAAATCAATAATCGATTAGAAGATTTCAACAAAATGTTATGAATTTCAATTTTATGGCTTTAGTAAACGTATAACTAATTAACTTGAAACTAATTCAACCACAAAACTAATTCAACCACAAATATTAACTTGTTGACTCTAATAAAGTAAAATAAAAATATCAAAATCAGAATGAGTCAGAGTAATAGAAAAGTCAATACGAATATAAGTATTATTAATGATGATCCAGATGTAGATGATGTACTATTGCAATAGTTTGTTTGGCAGTGGAAAACAGATATCCTGCTAACATAAGCCCTTGAAGTATTTTGCCTTACATCAACTTGTAAATAATGTTGTTGTATATAATCAACAGGATATTTCTTATTTTCAGATAAATATGCACCTGAAGTGGAGGTGTTTGCAAGGAAAATTCGGAATTGACAACGTCTGATGATCACTCCTCTTGATGAATTACCTACAAGCAAGGAGCAAACGATTTAATAAATAATTTATTTAGAAAACAACCGATGATTTTTATATAGCTTCAAGTATTTAATGTTTACATTTAACTTACTCAATTCATAGACGACCTTTTCACACGCTGCATTTTCAAACATACTCGAGCAATCTCTTTCAATGACATATGGGGCTTTAAAAATATCGTCACAATATCGACAGTGATAGCATATTAGTGCCTCACCTGCAATATTTTATTTAATATAGTAATATTCTTTGCTGCTGTAAATATAACAATTATTTGAAATATTCCAAATAAATTAATTCACTGGTGATGAAGATTGTCAATATTATACTAGAAATCGGTGATAAATTCATTATAGCTTATAGAAAATTATTTCCATCAATCAGGAAAATGTATGGTGGATGGTGAAATAATCATTGCGTATAAACTGCGTATTAGATAACTGTAAAAAATCACAATTATACTGTTACATAACTACCGTAATCTAGACAAAATGACACCTTAAACATCAATTATTAGTAATTATCCTAGTCACAGTTAATAACTACTGATAACGTACATAATTTTTTTGTACAAAGGTAATAATAATGTTATTCCAATAATTAGCAAACTTTACATCATGTGAATGATACAGTTTCTACTAATTAATTGGAAAAGAAGTTTTGTAATTATTAACTTTAGTATTAAAGGTTAACGATCTAATGCCAATGTTCAGACTCAATAATTATAGGCCATAACAAACTTTATTTGCTTGAAACTCATAAGCATATTCTTAATTCAAAAAAAAAAATATATATTGAATTGATTGGATGTCTACACGGTTAATTAATCTGAATTTTTCTACAAAAATAATATGAATATTGATTATCATTCAACTCGATATAAAAAAATGTTATAAAAATATGAATTATTACAGAACGACCTTACTAAACAATTTATTGATAAAGCAAAATTTGATTGTGTTCTATACAATAAAATTATTCAAACTAATTAATAATAATTCCCATTTCAATTAAACATCCATTGAATAGTAAATGAAAATAATCCAGACATAATTGGTAGTAGATTCAGTTTAGTCTTTTGAGCTTGATTACATAAATTATTAGAACAAAAATAATAATGTAGTGTATTTACAGGTGCATCATCTTTAATATCATTTTTTATAGAATACTGAAAATATCTTCGTTCTTCTGATACAAAATATTGTCCTGTGCAACTGCGGAGTATGACGCCCTCAGTGCCATTTGCTAGTGGAAATAATTTCTTCAAGTAAATTCTTCTTTATAATTAACTCTATAAAAATAATATGAAGATTTTTATGTATGTTTATTTTACTTACATAATATAAACTCAATTTTTTGACAGATTGGCGAAATGAAAGTACAGTTTTCTACTTCGGTATTATTTCCTAGTTCATTACAGTAAGCGCAGTTATGGCATTGAAGTGCTTCTGCTGAAAGTTTAATGATATTCTTGTTTAGTAGCTTAACATCAGCTGTTATTAAAGATAAAAAATAAGGTCATGAAATTGATACCAGAATAAAAAATTAATAAAATAGTATTAAATAAATAATAGTTAAATTTAAAACTCATTTCAGACGTTAGTTATGCTTAACATTCATTAGCTATGATGTTTGATGATATTTTTAAGTATGAACAACTCAATTAAATCATATTTAAAATTATAAGTATAATAATTAACACATTACATCTGACGTTATTTACTATTGTATACGTGTTGTAGAACGTCAATTTTTATTTATCTATGAATTAATTATACTGTTGTTAAATTCCTTAAAAAAAACATCGATTCAACTTTGTCTAATTCAATATCTCGGAAGTAATTAAATTAATCAAGAACATTGACTATAAGATTAGCTTTTTGGCAAATCATTTTCTCACGAATTTGCTAGGCATAATCCAGAAACAATAGTTAATTCTTCAAGGTTCTATGAGAACTTTCTCGAAAGGATTTACTGACGCACCTCCTGCAATAAAATTTGAAACATCTTTCAAATCCTACGTCGTAAAATAATTTTATCTATGTATAATTTTTATTATCTAGTTTTTCTGTTCGAAGTTGAAAAAATAATTAGATCTTTTTTCTGTTTCTTATCTTTATTTTTAAAAAATGTTAAATACTTACGTATTATTCAATTGCTTGTCAATATTTAAATTCATTTTTTCATATTGCTAATAAAATATTCAGCTTCATTTAAAATTTTTCATCTTTGGTGTCAAATCAGTTTCGAATTTATTTCTAAATTTTTTTATCCTTTTATTATTTATAAATCAGTTTTTTTTTAGTAAAAATTAATCAATAATAAATATGTAAAGTTGCATGACGGATCATTATTTTTAATGATTCATAAAATAAATACAACTGTTGAGCTGAGCTAAACAAAGTACAGTTCACGTTGCTTATTGGATTGAATAAAGAATAAAAAAAAGGATAAAAAAGAATTTAGGATTGAAAGTAATATGCAAATTCAATATAAAAAAATCCCATTGTCTGCTTGCTAATAACATAGGTCATCAGATACGAATCTTATACAATACATAGCGTTGGTATTGTAAATTCCATAAGACAATGTTTTTAGAACGTTTAGTAAACTAACGTAATATTCCCTTTACAGTTTCCGAGCCCGCATTTCCAACGCTTGGGTTTTTCAGCAGGTCAACAGAAGTGAAGGGGGAAGTAAAGAGACGCCGGATCTGAGAGAGAAAGGTAGTGAGTAGAAACAGTAATTTTGGGAGTGGGAAAAGTCACATGACCCATAATACTCGTCTCTGATTGGTCAAAAGTACTTGACTTTCCACTTCTCCCACAATTTCAGGGGACGCTTGCTTGTCTTTCTTACGTACACGAGCTCAGAATAGTTCCAGATGTGGCCATGTTTAGTTAATATATTTGAAGTTTCTCTTTATCGATTATACTCAATTTTTTAACGATTCACTTCGATCAACAATTGTAAAAAGAAACTCCATCGTATCTCCAGAAAACAAAGATAAACCGCCGATCGTATATATCTTTGCCTGATAAAAGCTACACAAGACAAAAGACGACCAATTAATATTTTCTATCGCGTACATTTTTAAATGAACCCGATGTAAAGAAAGTAACTCGTACACTCGAGACGCCATTAATCGGAGGGAGGGTCAAAATTATTGAGAAAGTATCCAGGTAGTCATTACGAATTTTGATGAAAATTTCGTTGCCATTGATTTCTAATTAAATATTTAAAATCGTGTTAAATTGAGTTTTCAACGAAGTAAAAGCATTTTAGTGGCTTAGAAATTGCAACAAAAACGCGCGGGCGCAATTACATGACACATACAAGACATATACAGACAAAGACAAGCAGTAGACACAAGGATATATCATACATATACATCAACGATCGATCACGTGATTTGAGGGGAAGCTGTTGTGGCGCGCACACACGGGAAGTAGCCAAGCCCAGACGTATTAACGTTCGCTGACATCGGTGGTCGGCCATGCCACGTCAACCAGAATGACGTTGTTGGTCCAGGATAAAGGGGACACGATTAAATACTTTAATTACGATTTATCGAAGCTCACAGTGATATCAATGTACCAGAAAATATTTTATACGCAAAAAACGAGTGAGAAAGAAGTAAGAAACAGCTAATTGTAGCCCAGGCTTGCGATATTAAAAAAGAGATAGAGAACGTTGGTGGGGAAATTAGGACAGAACGAAGACTTTAAACAGTTAACAATTCTGATAAGGATTTCATATTCCCATAGATGGTTTCTAATCATCCGGATTCCTGTTTCGTGACTCATCAACTCCAAATCAGGGCAACGAGTTTTTGATATTTAATATTTTTATATCACGAGTATTTTAAGGGCGCTTGAGTGTCGGGTCGATTAATCGAACGAGCTAGACGCTCGTAGTGGCAGATATTGGTAACAAAAAAAAATCATTACATTGAGAAAAAAAAATTCTCAAACTTTTAAAGGGCAGTAAAAGATAGCTCGGTCGGTGGAAAAATAGCAGCTAAAAAGTATTAAACAGAGTCGAGTAATCGAACATGGCACTTGAAAGTGTCAGCGCGGCTGAGACTCTGATCCAAAGGTTTGCCTCATTTTTTTCTACTCTAATTTATGAACGACTGTTATGTCATACGAAAAACAACCACGCGTTGAACAATTTGAATTTTTTTTTCTAACAAAAAAAAATTACCGTGTTTTTTGACGAGGGCATTACTTATGCTTTTGTCATTGTTGGAGCTCCATTTTTCTTCATGAAGATACCCTAATGTTCAGACCCTTCAATGCCAGCCAGCGAGAGTAAGGACACCTTCCAAGGAGACATCGATTTTTTAATGTGTATTCTTTTTTTCGATTGTTTTATTTATTTGATTTGAATTTTTTTATCTTTTCTATTAGTCATCATCACGTCATGACTAGAAAATTATTTGTGTTCTATTTATATGCCAGATGATGACAGATTAGGTCAAGGCCATTCTCTATAGTTCAGTTTAGTTTTTTTGACGATCGTAAAAAAAGAATAAAAGTTGAATTGGTAAGATTCACTTTGGAATTTTAACATTACGAAATCATGCTTCATAACGGGTTTAGTGTTCAAGTTGGCTGGCTTTTACTTATTTCATTTTAACAATATATAAGCAGCATTTGAAAATCAATATAAACAAACAGAACATTAGGGAGCTTCAAGAAAGAGAAATAGAGTAATTTAAAAATTATTAACTCTACTAATTCTTGAGACATATAGATTTGTATAATATGTTTATTTCTAAAAAATTTTTTTTCAAGACATTTATTTTTTATTGTTTACTAGTGGTTGAATACCACATTAATTCAAAAAGCTCGAATAACAAGTGTATGTAATATTAATTACGACGGACGTGACTAAGGGTAAAGTTAATAATTTACATATGTTACTGATGATAGTGTAAAGATATATTGGTTGAACAAATATAGCGATATTATACACACATGAAACACGTGAACATATACAAACATATATGACAAAGAAGACGAGAGAAAGTCACGCAATGTGTTTCTGATATACTTTGACCTCTTTGACAATAATTGACTGTAAACAAACATCAATTGTTACATTCATCAAATTTAAAACGATAATCTAATGAAATATTTGATAAACAAGTAACAGGTAATGATTTGTTTATCAAAATGACAGACAACTGTATTTAAATAATTATGATAATTTTAACAGACGAATTTAAGTATTTATAATTTAATTTAAAATTATGCTTCAATTTAATGATCACATGACCCTGAAAGTCATGATGGTAATGCAACAATGATGATGATTATGATACATGATGATAACATTATGATGCGCATGATGATGGCAATGATTATGATAATAATGATGATGTTCTACAGAACTGGTAAAGTATTTCTATTTTCAATCATTTTGATTATTTAATCTTTTTAATTATTTCATTTTAGTAGATATTTGAAATTCTTTACAATCATTATTTATTTAATCATTCAATTTATATCCATTAATGGGTAATTGTTTTAGACTGGACCTCGGTGCTAGTGTTGTGTTTACTTTTTTTACTCCTTCATTGAGAATGTTTGGTGTGACTTATAATTGCCTTAGAAAATTTATTTTTTATCTCTTTAAAATAGTCCATGATTAGATTTGATGATTTATTGAAAGATTTGTTTTTTTTTATATAAGTGAAGTGATTTTTTCTAATCTTAAACATTTTGTGATGATGAACTTTTCTATGAACTTACAGAATTTAATTAATGTACTTTTTTCTTTATCGATCCACTTTTGTTTGCCATCAGATATTGAAAATTTTGACGAGAAAGATCAACGTTTTCAAAATGACTAGTAGTCATGTATGTGTTTGATATCAAAAAGATAGTCTCAATCTGTCTAAAATCAACGCAGCTTATTTATCTGAGCAGTATAACAAATTGAAAAAACAATTGTTTAAATTTCTAAATATTAATACGATATTAATCTAATATTAGTACGATAAACGAATAGTAGTTCTCGATTCTTAACAACAGACTTTATTTATTTTTTTAATCGTTGATATTCTCTACAAAAACACTGGCAGCTGTTGTCTTGACTACCAAAATAATTGCCTAAATTACATTGATTAAACACTTTATTTATTATTCATATATTTTCGCTCATGACAAGGTGAATGTCACTTGATATGATGAAGAAATCATTATTATCAATCATATGAATAGTTGAAATATTATGTCATTTTTATGACTCAAAATATTTTCAAATTTTTATTTGCCAATATTTAATGCATTCATTTTGGTTATTGTTGGGTTTCCAATTTCACAAAATTAACTGAAATTTTTGTTTATTAAATATGAAATATTGATAAATAAAACTTTGCAATTAAATTAGCAGAAATTTTCATATTACTAAAATTTGTTTATTTATTAATTATTGATTGAAAAATATTTGAGAACTAGTGTTACATAAACATCATCATTGGTTGTATTATTGATCAACACAAACTAAGAATGTATAAATAATTGAATGGTTTATTTAGAAATTTGATAGATTTTTTTTTATTTAACAGCAATGCAGATAATGATGATTTGGAGGACGGAGAAATTCCTTCTGATGAAGATGATGAACCAGTGGTTATCACCGTTAAGCAGGACAAACCTCCAGAGCCTTCAAAAGAGTCTTCAAAGTCTGATTCATCAAAAGAGAAATCAGATTCAAAGTCTAGTAAAAGTAAAAGTAAATCGTCAACAAATAGTAGCTCTAGTAGTAAAGTTGATAGATTTGGAAAATATAAAAATCCTTCCGAGGATTGGGCTGGAGACGTTGAGAAAGCGATAAAAGCTGTTCTTGACGAAAATAAATCTAAAGATAACAAAGACAGTAAATCGAAAAGTAGTAGTAGCAGTAAAAGTTCTCGAAGCTCTAGGAATAAAAAGAGAATTAGAGATGAAAAAGAAGAACGAGATCGTGATGACGATCGTAATAAAGATCAGAAGGTTAGTTAGTTGATTATTAGTTCAAAATTTTTATAAACTCTCTTTAACGAAGGGATGATTAATTGAATTTTTAGAAACGAAAATTAAGTGACGACGAAAATGTTAATGAGGATGATGATGAGATGCTCTTCGTCCGAGGAGCATCACCAGTACGACGAGAAGCTCATGAGAGTCCACCTCTATCACTGAGGCATCGAGAAGAACGACCTCGAGACTTATCACGTGACCGATCCCGCGATAGGGATAGTTATGATAGAGATTCCAGATCAAGATCACGATCCAGAGATTCTGATGAAAGAAACAGAGATCGACATAGGGATGAGAAACGAAACAATCGAGGATCATCAAGTCGTCGTAGTGGGAAAAGTGAGCGAGGGATAAAAAGTAAATCACGATCACAGAGAAGCGATAGAAGTGGAAGGCGAAATCAAGATCATGGTCAAGATTCAGATTCAATTTGTGTTTATTATATGCAAGGTAAATGTCATCGTGGTGATGATTGTCCATTTTCTCACAATGCATTACCACCTCGTAAAATGGAGCTTTGTAAATTTTATTTAATGGATTGTTGCGCTAAAAGAGACAAATGTCTTTATATGCATCATGACTTTCCATGTAAATTCTTTCATACAGGTTTAAAATGTGTTCAAGGAGACAATTGTAAATTTTCCCATGAGCCTTTAAATGACCAAGTGAAGAATATTTTATTGAAACATTTGGAAACAGCACCTAAAGAAATATTAGGCGAATTTCCTAGACTTAGTAGAGAAGGTGCTTTATTAATGATTAATAATACAGCTAGAAAATTAGCTCAAGGTCAGGATGCTAGTAGTGCGAAAATACCCAGTCTTTTTGATGTAACGTTGCCAGCACCACAAAATTTAACAAATGAGAAAGATGACGATGCAACGAATCATTTAGATAATGCACAGAATAGATTAAATTCGACAAAAGATAAAAAAGTTGCTGGAAAGAAAACAAGGTGGGGCTCTGATGATGATAGAGTGCCATTAGAACAAATTATGTTACTCCAATCTGTTAGTCAACTTGGTCTTCATCTTCCCAATGTTGCTTTGAGTCTTGCTGTTCAACAACAGCTTCAGCAACATATTTTATTACAGCAATGTATTGCAAATATGGAATATTATAATGAAATTCAAGGTAGTCCTTCAGCTGAGGGCGAAGGAAAAGGAAAAAAAGATGATAGTACGAAAAGTGATGAAGAAAAACTACAAGGACAGAAGAATTTAGCTGCTTTAGCAAAAGATATAGATTTAAGACAATTAATTGCCAATTGTCCAAAATCGTCATTACTTAGCATAGCTAATGAAGCAGCGAATTTAGAAAAATCTAAATTTGATGAAGAAAGTGATCATGACGACGAATCAGATCTTGTGATAGCAGTGCCAGCAGATGAAGAAGATAAAAATAAAGAGGCTGAAAAAGATAAAGATAAAGTCAATAATAATGATAATGGTGATAGTAGTACAAACAAAGAGTCTTCCGTTGAAAAATCAAGTAGTTCAGATCTTTATAATATTAATAACCAAGAATTATTACCGAAATTACCGAAAAAAACTCAAGAATTATTTTTACGTATTCAACAGCAGCAACGAGCTGCTACAGACAGTATTGGTAATGCTGATGATAAGTGTGCAGTTGAAGATTTAGAAAGAAATCAAGAAGACTGGTATTCAGATGATGATGGTGATAATGATGATGATGACGATGATGAAGGAGGAAATTTACAGATTGTTATAAAAGATAATTTGAAAGATGAGAGTGAAAAGAGTGATTTAGATACTCCTACTAAAGAAAGTCCTCCAACACCTCAGCCAGCAAGTATTCCTCAGCCAGCAGTAATTGTTGATAAAATTGGAGATGTCAGCAAGATTGATATCAGTGCAGAGGTGACTAAATTACTTTCTTCCATTAAACCACACAATGTAACATCATTGAAAAAAAGCCCTGGATTAGAATCACCACCAAGTAATGATGATAGAGGTAAAGAATCTGACCATGGCCTAGATAAATTATCTAAGTCAGAAAATGGTAGTGTTAGTCCTAAATCTTTCAGTATGGGATCTGGATCAGTTTCGAGAGATCCTCGGATGTCGAGGGATCCAAGACAACGGAGAAATGAAGATACAAAATGTAGTAGTCCAAGTAGATCGGATTCTAAAAAAGAATCTAGACCTCTTCGATTGGAAACAAGTATTTATTCATCAGGAATTATTTCTACAGATTCGCCAATGGACACGGATCTTAGAAGTCTTGATCAAGATCGTCGTAGACAAGATATGGACCTTCGGCAACGCTTCCCACAGGACTTTGGTGATACTGATTTAAGAGTCGGAAGTGGATATTCAGATACAACACGATCTGATGTTGATTTGAGGCAGATGTTAAGTTTACCATTTAAACCTGCTCCTTCTCATGTACCATGCACTGAGATTGATGCTAGCATAGCTTCTCATCCTCCTGTAACATACAAAGTATACGTTGTAGACATTCCTCGACCTAACTACACTGGTTTGAAGTTGAATAAAAATGATGCACTTGTAAAATATGATCCAAGACTCCGAAAAATATTCCGACTTAGTCAATCAGAAGTCGCAGATTCTCCAATGTCACCGCCTCCAGCTAAAAATATCCCGGATACTCCAAAATCACCGCCACAAGTCAGAACAGATCCACGAAGAAAAGCATTAGAAATGACAATTCCAACGACTCAAGTAATTACATCAACAAGTATAATGTCCACAAATTTAGGACCATCTCAACAACAATCGCAGGATCTTTCTATGAATATGGGTGGTCCTGGAATACAAGGACCAGGTGGTATAGGTATGCCATTAGGCCAAAATCAGATGATGGGAGGTATAGCACCCTTAGCAATATTGGGAGGAAGTATGCAACCACCTAATATGACTCCAATGGCGATGGGAGGAATTGGAGGTAATGTTCCGAACATAGGACCGAATGGTCCGCCACTAGGACCCAATCAAATGGGATTTGATGGCCGTTATGGAGTTCAGAGGAATGGTGGCCCAGGTTTACTTGGTCCAGCACCTGGATTAGGTTTTAATGATCATAGAGATATGGGACCTAACTTTAATGAGGGACCAGCTTACTCCGGAGGTAATTTTGGAAACTTTGGTCCAGGGCCAGGACCTAATGAACCCATGATGGGTTTTGGACCTGGAGGTCCAAATAATATGAATAATATGAACAATATGAACTTTGGTGGAAATAATCTTGATTGGCCCACGGGTAATTCAAACCCTGTGAGAAGAGGAGGACGAGTTAGGCGGAGAAATAGAAATAGAAATAATGCAGGATCGAGAGGTAATAGATCACCTCAATAAATTTCAGTTATTTAAAAAATTTGTGGTGATACTGTGAGATAATGACAAAAAGGTCACATTGATCATTTGTATAATATTAATTGAAATCTTGTTAATATTTATAATGATGAAATGAATTAATTTACTCAATTAAGTTAAATATAGTCAGTAATGACAGCAACGAAATTCTTTACTTATTTCTGGAGCAGGAAAAAGCTCAATTTGAATATTTATAGAAGTAATAATTATGAATTTATTAATCTAATAATTTTTTATAAATTGTAAGCTATAGAATAAATATTTGTATAACTTCCAATATTATTCTAGACTCGAAAGTCTAGTTATATCATAATAATATTTAATTTCAATTTATTACAAAATTAAGATGGAGATTAATGGAAAATTGTTTTTGAATTCCCGTTATTTTTTAAATCGTCAACTGTAAATAATATTATTTAATAAAGGAATGATGATTTAAAAATAGAATGGAACGAGTAAATTTAACGTAAATTTTTACTTGTAAATATCGTAATGAATTTTGTTTACTTTGCATAAAGGAAAATATAATTATAAAGACAATTAAAATATAATAATGATTTTTTCTCTTATAAAAACAATCAATAATTATCTTCAGTGTTTTGAATTTTATTTTTTTACGTCTTGAGAATGTAAATAATAGATAATATGATTTATGTAAAGAATTGTCCAAATGTATATTAATATTTGCAAAAATATATTCAATTAAATCTGTTTAAATAATTATATTTTTGATATCTTTATAATCCATTTGATCACTTATTATTTTATGATATAAATTTATTATATTTGAGTAGATATTATTAATTTATTATCTATACTATGTAATATTTACATATTAGAGCACTGCCAATTATTCGATAAATTTATAGTCGTAACGAAAAAGTAGATAATTTTTTGGTAAATTATTCTTAGTTATCAATAGTAATTTAATGGAATGATTCTGTGTTAATGTATTACAGATGTAAGTGGCTCAGCTCTTATCGATGCTAAGTCCAATTGAGAGTCTAATTCATCATCAAGTTCTCCAACGATTGCCCTAAAAACCAAAGCAATAAATCAGTAATTAGTATAATGAAATGAATATTTATAGGGTAATTGAGAATGTGATATTAATGACTCTATTTTATTATTACTTACACATTATCTCCTCTGATAATATGTAGACCTAAAACTACTTGTTCTACTCCTTGTGTCAAACTGTATACACGCTCATGTGATTCATCAAGAATTAAATTAATTGTTTGATCAAAGCCTTTTAAAGTTCCCTAGATAAAAAAATATTTATTACTAGAATAATGTAACAATCATGACATTTTGTAACAATTGTATACTTAATAAAGAACTTATTTAATTAATTGAAGTTGTTTATTGGATTTTGTTTATTAGATTTATAATTTAGAGTATGTCATCAGAAACTTACTATAAAATTTCTTCCATCAGACGTAATAATTGATACAGTATCTTATCATTTATTAAGGATTATAAGGTTTGATTTTATTGAAATTGATAAAATATTTGTTAAATTATTCTGAAAAGGATACGATTGATGTAGCTTTCCAATCCTGAAGCCATTTTATAATATAAAAAAAATTGAAATGTAAAAAACCTTATTGAAATTTGAAATTGAGAAATAAATAGACAAACGAAATTGTCTAACCTAACAGTTTATAAAACAAGGTTCCAATATTATCAATTAAATTACCAATGAATTTATAATATTATTACAAGAATATATAAATGATTAATAAACTGATTATTCGCCAGTGTAAGCTATTTCAAAAATTTTTTGTTTATTTTATTATTTCAAACTTTTGAATGCTTATTTTTAAATGTTATTTTTATACAACGTTAAGACACCGCTTACTCTGATTCGTTTGTGTATGAATAGGTTAGGTTCGATTCGCATTGAGCTGCAGCGATTTTCGGAGTAAACGATTGCTGAAAAGGAGAACTTGACTCTGAATTTACTTCGCTGAAACTTGACGTTCAAGCAGTTGTTTGCCGACTTGTGTTGAGTCTAGTTGAGGTCTTGACATTTTTACGTAAATCGCGTGTGCTAAAAGACTTATTTTGCGGTTAACCGCGTGCTATTTTTGTTGTTTTTTTCTTTTTTTCAAAAAATTTATTTGCTCATTTTTCAAGAGTGACAAGTGTAGTTAAAAAAAAAAAATATAACTTGTGCAAAAAGGAGTAACAAAAAAATTAGGTAAAATGCCTGTTTTTCACACCAAGACTATTGAAAGCATCCTCGAGCCTGTAGCACAGCAGGTAATTGTTTAAAACTCTTTTTATCATCAAATTGTCATTTTTCTTATACTGAAAATAATTATTAATAATTACTCCCATTTATTAAATCATCATTTAATTCATATGTTATAATTTTAGGTGCAAAATTTTTTTTTTTAACTCAATTACATCAATGATGTAATCAAAGTTTATCATCAAAAAACAAGTTAATGACTTTGGAGTTAAAAATCGAGCAAGAATATAATTTTCCTTGGTGTTCCTCCCACACATGTTCTGTTAATTTGAAGTAGTTATTTATAGTCAATCCTTGTCAAGTTGATGGTTATAATTGCACATAACTAAAAAGCATTTGCAATAAATACTACTCTAAGAATGACCATTTTCGTAAATGAATACATAACATATTACAAGCGACTTATACTAAAAAAATAATATATACATATATTTAGAAGTGACATCATTCATTGAAACTTGGTTAGGAGGAGAGTAAATGAAAGAAAGAGGGGAAAGAATGAAGGCGTTGGATATCGATATGAAAGATTTCTTACCATTACACGGTCGTTATCTAATTTTAAAAATACCTTGAAACTTCAATGTAATCTGTCAATCAGTCAGTTTAAAATGTAAATAAAAAAACATCAAAGTTTGTCAACCCTTCAAGAGCTTCAAGTTTCCCGCGCACTTGATAAGTTGAAAACCCGGTTTAATTAACATCTTCAGTGATTTTTTTGAACTGCATGAATGAGCAGTCAGACACTTAATAAAATCATCAAGTCTTCGAAGAATTTTGTTATTCATATAATAAGAAGTATCAGAATAATTAAATAACCACTTCCGTGGACCACGCCTGGCTACTGTTGGCTAATAGACGGAAGGTTATGATGAATTCTAAAAATAATAACGGCCCAAATAAAAGTTTACTGGCCATGAGTATAAGTTGAACGGTAGAAACTTTGAAGGTTTCATTACACAATGAAAACATTTGAATAAAAATGTCTTTGTCAGCTTAATAATCCTTATTTGTTTTGTCTACTGAAGACAAATTTATGTTAATCATGTATAAATAGCAAAATTTTCTGTCAATTGTCTACTATGCACTTTATTTCATGCTTATGTACTAAATAAGGAAATCTACTTTTTGCCTCTTGGTTTTTATCATGCCACCAATCATTCAATTTAACTTGCTTAGTTGGTTCTAGAGTTGAATGAATTATTATCTGAAAACAAAGCCAATTAACATTTTGTCGAATTTTTAGTAAATAAATGGAAATTTGCTAATTTAATTAAAAAATGATGTAATATGTTAAATATTCTATTGATGTAAACAATGACAAAAACATTGTTTATATAAATTCAATAATATTTTAAATATATACACTGAGGATTTATACTTTAGCAGAAAATTATGAAAGAGTTTCGTAATTTATGACAGAAATATAGCAGACACTTAATCATTTTAATATATAATTAGAATCCAGATGAGTCAGATATCATTTTATGTTATTTCTTAACACCTAAACGTTTGATTAAATGCTTTTTTATTTAAAACTATTATAATTAAGTTAATTACACTTTCTAGGTTTCGAGGCTTGTCATTCTACATGAAGAAGCTGAAGATGGAAATGCTATGCCAGATTTGGGACGGCCTGTTCAGGCTGTTAGCATGGCAGTCACAAATCTTGTTAAAGTAAGAGTCTTTTGGTCAATTAAAAATTTCAGAAATCGTTAAGTAATTTACTTTAAATACTTCATTGTACTTGGACAATTAAAGAAAATTTGTTATTGATAACAATTAAAAAATAATACAACGTTTTATTCTTTGTGTTTTATGTTATTAAATAGGTCGGAAAAGAAACTATTAATTCCTCAGATGATGTACTTCTTAAACAAGATATGCCAGCCGCCCTCCAACGTGTTGAGGGTGCTTCAAGGCTTCTTGAAGAAGCTTCTGCATTACTCAAGCAAGATCCGTATTCGGGACCTGCCAGGTACTGTTGACCTCTTTTTTTAACTAACTGTTAACTCTGCAATAAGTTTTGAAGCTTTTGTTAAATTGTGGACGCCAATAAAAATGTATCAAACCATGTGCTAGACATTAATTTAATGGAAAGCTTATTAATTATACTTTTAACGCTCAGAAAAGTGTTTATATTTCATGTTACAGAAAAAAGCTCATTGAAGGGTCAAGGGGAATTCTCCAAGGCACTAGTTCATTGCTGCTTTGTTTTGATGAAAGTGAAGTTCGTAAAATCATACGAGAATGTAAACGAGTTTTGGACTACCTAGCTGTTACTGAAGTTATTGAGACTATGGAAGATCTCGTACATTTTTTGAAAAATCTTAGTCCATGTTTGAGTAAAGTTTCAAGGGAAGTTAGTGCTAGAGAAAAAGAACTAACTCATCAAGTACATCGGCAAATTTTAGTTAGATGTTTGGATCAAGTTAAGACTTTGGCTCCGATATTGATTTGTTCCATGAAGATTTTTATTCATATAATATCTCAAGGTGGGAAAGGGGCTGAAGAAGCTGCCGAAAATAGGAATTATCTTTCTGGTCGAATGTCTGATGAGTTGAATGAAATTATTCGGGTTCTTCAACTTACTACTTATGATGAAGAAGAATGGGATGCTGATCAATTAACGGTATTTATTTGTATACTATAATAAAAAATTGAAAATATTATGTAAAGACTTCGACAATATTTAAAAAAAAAAAACACAAGGAAGACAATAAATGAATAATTAATTCCAGGTGCTGAAGAAAGCGCAGAGTGCCATAGAATCCCGTGTAAGAGCGGCTCATGATTGGCTAGATGATGGAAGAGCAATGCGCGGTGGTGTTGGTGAAAAGAGCCTGCGACAGATTATTGAACAGGCAGACAGACTAGCAGAACGCTATCTTTTGCCAGCGCAAGCTGAACCTATGGCAAAATTGGCTTCACAAATAGCTACAATGACGGATGCGCTTTGTGAGCTTCGTCAAGATGGAAAAGGAACATCGCCACAGGCTGAATCACTAGCCCGAGGAATAAAAGAAAAGCTGAATGAGCTTCGTTCTTCAGTTGCCTCAGCAATTGTAGCTGCTGATAAATCTGGGCTTTCACAAACGGCTCATACAGTTGCTGGAAGATTAGAACAAGCTCATAAGTGGTTGCTCAATCCACAACACGATGATAAAGGTTTAGGACAACGTGCCATTGCTATGATTGTTCATGAAGGAAAGAAGGTAATGCTTTTAAATATTATTTTTAAATTGATAATTCATCTTAAATGAACATTGTTTGATTAATTAATGCTGCTATTGGAAAGAATCAACGAAATTTCTTATATGTAAGTTTTTTTTAGTCTAGAACTAGCAAATTTAATTGGTTTGACAAAAATCAATTTTTATAAATAATACCCTTTTTACTCTCTTTCAGAAAAAAATATTAGAGTAAAAAAAATATTGATAAAAACAAGAATTAAATTTTTTGTAGGTTGCCGAGGGTCTTCCAGGAATCCACAAAGCAGAAATATTACAGCTGTGCGATGAAATTGAAAGTTTATCACGCCAGCTATCTGATCTGTGTGCTCATGGTCAAGGGAATACACCACGTGCACAAGAAATAGCTCGTCAACTATCACAAAAGTTATACGAATTGAAGAATAGAATTCAACAAGCCGTTGTATCGCGAGTTGTTGAAGACTTTATTGATATTACAACACCGCTCAAGCAATTTACTGACGCTGTTCTTACTCCTGAAGGTACTCCAGGACGTGAACAGAATTTTAATGACAAAACTCATGCACTTCAAACATTCTCCAATCGTGCAGCGAAAACTGCAAGAATGGTTGCTGCTGGCGGAAGTGGTGGTAATAAAAAACTTGCTGAGGCACTTTTAAATAGTGCTTCTCAAGTAGAATCATTAACACCTCAATTAATTAATGCTGGAAGAATTCGAATGAGTTATCCTGAGAGCAAAGCCGCTGATGAACACTTTGAAAATCTCCGCCAACAATATGCAGAAACGATGCAAAGAGCTAGAATGCTCTGTGATGAAGCTACTGATAGTGCTGACTTTATTAGAACATCTGAAGAGCAAATGCAAAAACATGCTTTCCTCTGCGAAGAAGCTATTGCTAAACAACATCCACAAAAAATGGTTGATAATACAGCTGCTATTGCACGTCTGGCTAATCGCGTTATTTTAGTTGCCAAACAAGAAAGTGACAACAGTGAAGATCTTCCATTTATTCAACGTGTCAATCAAGCTGCTGATGTTCTTCAGCATTGTGTTACTCCTATGGTACAAGATGCTAAGGCTGTTGCCATGAACATTACTGATGGACCTTCTATTTCACGATGGAGAGAAAGTAATCGAGCTGTAAGTATTGACTATAATTTGTTTCATGTTGTCAATAAATTAATTTTTATATTCATTATTATAATATTAAAAATTGTTTAAATATTAATAAAAAAACGTGTTTTATTGCTGTTTTAGCTTCTTAACAGTGTTGGACAAGTCCGTAAAGCTCTTCATCCGGATAAAATAATTTCCCCTGACATTTCCCAACTGCGTATATCTGACGGTGAGTATTTTAATATTTTACATATTCTATCTAATTTAATCCTCCAGTTGTCATATGAAATTACATTGATGCTAAATAGTCGTTGCGTGTACATACACCAATTATTTATCTGTGCTTTCAAGCAAAAAAAATTATTTTCTATAAAAGCGACATAAGTTAGGATTAAATTAAATTTCATTAGTAATTAAGTAACATTTTTTCCCAGAATTCTAAGGTTTTATTATATAAATATAATTATCTTAAAAGATATTGGAGGATTAATAAAATATTTTTTAAATTGTTTTTCATTTATTTATGTGTACTGTGATAATCAAATTCATTGTAAATAATTATAAGTGTAAATATGAACCTTCTCAAATTTATTCCAGAAAATCATGTGCCTCCCCCACGTCATACATATTTCGCAGACAAAGGTATCATAAAATGGCTCGAATTAATATTATGCATGATAATAATTGATTTTTTGTACTCAAAGTTTATACCAGGATAGTTCTTGTTTTTCACAATTAGTAAACTTAGTTGAGTGCTCTAGTTCCACTCGATTTTTTCGATGTTGTTTATAATTTAACGTCCAAATGTCTTATTCGTTGATACATTTTATATTTCATATATGCACAAGTTCAACAAATCATAAATTCATATTCATTCACTATCACAAATTTATATATTCCAACAAAAAAAAACTGATCTGAAAGTTTTTGTCGTTTGATATTATGATTTGACTTTTTAACTGTCACTTATCAGTCGGTGAACCTTTGAGGAATCAGCCGTCACCCAGCAATTTGGGCGCGGTCAGTCCTACTCTTGGTATTGCCAAACCGCAGCATCGTTCCATCAGTCCTTTACCTAAATGGGCACGTGGAGGTACAGGAAAGCAACTTCAACACTACTCTGCTCTTTCACTTTTATTCTTTAGTATACTTTCTTTTTTTAGAATTTTTTATTATTAGCAACAATAAGCTATTTATTTTTTCTACAACTTTTTTGCTTTAAAATTTTTAATAAAAATTACAGTTTTCGTGCTCCTAGAGAAAATAAATACTTTTCTTCTTTTCTAATGACACTTTTTTATCAGGAGATAATGCAGATCTACTATACCAGGAACTTGCCTCCGACAACGACTTTGAGAAATCGGCAAACGCCGGAGGTAATTCATCAATTAGCACACAATACAAACAATCGCATCAAGTCTCGTAATCATTCGAGACATTTTTTGTTGTTATTAATTTTCTTTATCCAACTTTTCGTTAATTTACTACATTTTACGTTATGTTATTTCCTTATTTTGGTGTCTACATTATCAAAATAAACATTTCCCATCAATTTCATGTCATCCATTCATCAATGCATGTTAATTATTCCTCAAAGGCATAATACACACTTCGAATGAATTAATTAATGTATTTGTTAAATAATAATTAATTATTATGGTTGTTCTTATTCCAATGCTGCATGATTACCAGGATACTACGATAATTATTATTACAACGAAGAAGATGATGGTAAGATAATGGATTCAATATCCGCATTTCGGGTTTTTAGCGATGAAATTTTATAGGGCTGCATCTTGATGTCTGTGAATGTGTTTGTGCATGAAAAAGTCGACTACTATGATACAGATTTCTAATTTAACTTTTTTCTTATAGAAATGGCTCCACCGAGACCTCCACTACCTGGTGGAGAAATTCCACCACCAAGACCACCACCGCCTGAAACTGATGATGAAGATGAGATGTTTATGCATGCACCTCAACCTAATCAACCTATTATGGTAATTATACTATTTTATATGTATTTTTCATTTCTTGCTTAATACTTTAAATAATGTAATTCAGCATATAATTTTTTTGTTACACTCAATTTGTTGTAGCTAATTAGATTAAAATCTTTCTTTAAATAAATCCATTACTCATTAATTTGTTTTTGTAGATGGCTGCTCATGGACTCCACCAAGAAGTGCGTCAATGGTCCAGTAAAGACAACGAAATAATAGCCGCAGCTAAGAAAATGGCTATTTTGATGGCTCGTCTTTCTGGTTTAGTAAGAGGAGAAGGTGGCAATAAGAGGGATTTAATTGCCTGTGCAAAAGCTATTGCTGAAGCATCACAAGAAGTTACACGCCTCGCTAAAGAACTTGCTCGGGAATGTACTGACAAACGTATTCGAACGGTAATCTTCTTTTTATGAAATTGAAACTGAGTAATTATAGGTAATTTTGCGGAAAAATGTTTTACAACTTTTTTCTTTCCCCTTTCTCATGTAGAATCTGCTACAAGTTTGTGAGAGAATACCAACGATAGGAACTCAACTGAAAATATTGTCTACCGTAAAAGCAACTATGCTTGGTGCTCAAGGTACGTTTTTACTTTATTTATTTATCTTACATTTAAGTTACAATAAGTTACAAATAAATTATAGTAAGCAATTATTTAAATTAACCATAATATCAGTGAATTAAAAATAACTAGGAATAATTGATTAATTAAATTAATTACTCAAAATAATAGATATTGTATATAAATATTTTATTTGAATTTTTTTTTAACTATGGGTTATTTTAGTTTATCAATAGTGGGGATTTTTTTAATGCTTTAAAGCCATGAAACATAAAAATATCATTAATCATTAATCATTGAATATTAAACATTAAGCTTAAGTGTGAGATTTTTCATTCAACAGAAATAATTGATCAATAAAAATGAATCAATTTAATTTATTCATACCTTAACATTTAACATTTAAGAGTGCAGTATTGAATCATTGATAATCAACAATCATTTTTCTGTGCATAGAAATGCTCCCCACCTGGGAAGAGTTGATGCTTTATGGTAATCAAAGCTGTACATAAATTGCATTTTGCTTTTTCTTTTAATTCTATTCATGTGCACATTTTTTATAATTTCTCATAAGCTGCTCATTTTTTGTGCATGCACCAAATCATTTGAGATTTTTCACACTCAATTTGCATTAAATTTTATTTTGTATTTTCATAATTCAGACTCACATCTTTCATAGAAGCTTTTATTGTATCTTTACATTCCTATAAATAACATCCCTTTATGTCTTATTTAATTTTAATTCTTTATTGAAATCCTGAATTATTGCTACGTTCAATTTTTTCATTTAATACCCACATATTAGTCAAATTATGAATTGGATAATTAATAATACATTAATTATCGAAACAGTAAATAAAGAATTGAATAAAAATAACCATCAGTCGTCACGATGTCTTTGTTATTTTTTCTGAATTACAATTCTTTCATTTCATTTTCCATTTCGTTTTGACTCTTTGTTAAGCATATGCATTCTCACTGCTAAGCTATTCTGGTTATAAGATATAGTTGTTGTACCAAATTAGTGCCAAGTTTCTGAATAAGCTTGGGGGATTTCGTTAGTCTCGAACGACGATTAATATAGTAGCAAGAATCACTGGCTATATTGGCTGCAGAACTTTTTGAAAACAAACAGATTTTCAGTAATAGAAACTTCCGTCTTATTTCTCTTCTTATTATTAGACTAACTTTTATTACTTATTTTGTCTATTATTCGGACTCATTAAACGGCATGTGGTGGCTTCTGCCTGCATCATATGATGATTACAGATGAATTGATTGGCCGCAGTAAGTCCTTCGATTCAATTCTTGACTTCGCATTTTATTCTATATATGTTAATCCAATTTACCTATTTACTAGAGTAGCTTTATATTCTAATTTATTGATAGAAAATGTGCATTTTTTTATACTCAACTAGTTATTTAATTTTTATACTGATTTAATATTTGCACAATTACTTCCTTTTCACGCATGATGAATAATTATTTATTTTATAGTAAATAAAATAATTAATTACTTAATTATCTATCTTTTCTAGATTTATTTTCGAAGATGTTTTAAAAACAGAGTTTACTATAAGGAAATGTATTTAAATTATGTAATTAAAAAGAGAAATCAATTTTTATTATTTAGATTTTATAAGAGTTGATTTCATTATTGTTGGAAACATCTGCCTAAATATTTATAGTTCTTTGCAAAAAACATCTTACGTAGGATTTCTGATTTATGTATTTGTCTTCTTGACAATCATTTATTCATTATCACAAAAACTAATGAAACAATTGATGACGCAGGTACTGAAGAGGATCAAGAAGCAACAGACATGTTGGTTGGTAACGCTCAGAATCTGATGCAAAGTGTTAAAGAAACCGTCAGAGCTGCTGAATGTGCTAGCATTAAAATTCGTACGGCCTCAGGAATGAAATTACGTTGGGTACGTCGCCAGCCTTGGTACCAGTACTAAAGTAATCAAATGTTTTCGAACTGGAAAAAGAAGCCACACAACAATCATCCTGCTCATCGTAAGAGAATGAATTGAGTTCTCACCAGAAGATTTACTGTCAATTGAACTGATTACGTATCGCTTAAATAATTGCTTTGGAGACATTCAATTGAACTAAATTGATGCAGAGATGGAGATTGTTTAAATACCTATATGATGTTCAACTTAGAAAGCTTAACGAATTTTTCAATGCCAGATGCCCACTTTGATAGCCATATATTGGATATTATAGAAAATTAGTAATAGGTTTTATTCAAATTTGCAATGAATTTTAACATGAAAATATTTTTAGGAGATATTTAAAAAAAAATAGGTTTAAATTACTATGAAAGTCTTGAACCAATTGGAAGATTAAAATGACTACGCCTTTTCGGATATCAGGGTTCACTTTCATTATTTATTGATATCATCAAAATCATTTATTTAAATTAATTATATAATTGTAAAATTAACCATCATCTTTAATGTGTTGATTAATAGTTTTTTCGTTGAGTTTGTAATGTAATTGGCAAGATAGTTTTAATATTTATAAAATTATTCTATTAACATATTCTTAGACAAAGTAACAATGACAGCTTTGTTTAATTAATTAGGAATAACTGTTTTATAATAACGTTTAAAAAATTTTAAAAATATTTTTTGATATAACATTATAATTTTAATGAAACCTTAAGATAATTTGATCATTGAAATAGTTCCAAGGTTAGAGCAATATTAGTAATTAAGTCATTAACGATGTAGAACAATTTCACTAGTTTTTTTTTCTTTAGTCACCAGTAGTAATAACGTTTTAACTTTGATTAAATAATGTAAATAACAAAAAAAGAAATTATTAATTACGGGTATGTATAATATAATAAAAAAGTACTGAATAGTATTTTATCACAGAAAAAACCGACAGATTTTTTATTCATAATGATTCGTCCACAAAGTGATTTATAAATGACTGTTATTCTGCGTTCAATGGCACTTTTTATGAATAAATTAAAAATCAGTGAAATTGTTCTATGAAAAAGGAGTTAACTAGTACATATTTAAGTCAATTAGATAAAAGGTTCTTAAGATATTGTACTAAATAGTAGTACATACTGGAAACCTCTTCCTAACTAGACTGGCCTTACTAAATTAATAAAGTAACTAAATCTCTCGAATAGATAGTAAATATTAAATGTGTCAGTTTTAATAATTGTATGTAAAAATTTTTATGAAGCTATTTTTCCATGTGAGAACGCAATATTTGCCTTAACAGTTGAATTATATATTTTTGTATAAAACTCCGTGCAATACTTTAGATTATTATCACATGAGACGATAATTTTATAAACATTTTATTTTAAATTCTTAGATCTTCCAGTGGTGCTAAATGCTAGTGCAATAAAGTAACATGTAATAACGGAATAATTTAAATTGCAATTATGATGATAAAACGAACCTTACTGTATTTCAGGAACTCTCTATTCAAATATAAAACAACTAATTAATTAATGATTCTAAAATAGGTAATCATTCATATCTCTTAAACATATTTGTGGAGGAAAAATAAAATTCAATTCGACTAATGCCAATAAAAATGGCATAATCTTAGAAATGATTTATATTTCTAAAAGGTTTGAAATAACTTTTTTCATTTATTATAGTTACAAATAAATTGTAAGAATAATTGTTTTCAATTGTAAAAATTACTAATTTCAATAAAATAAAAAATACATTTAATGCCAAACTAACGAACGATGATTTTTAATTATTTTTATTCAATGTTTAAATATCATAATATTAGGGCTGGGCTCTAGTCGAAAAGCAGCCCGATTCCCCCTATCTAGCTACATAAGATCGTAGTTTTGAAAAAAATTTTCCTAACATTTTTTTAAGATATGTATGTTTAGCTTAGATTCTAAAGTTTCTAAAACGTCTCTAAATATTGTTTTTGAACCAGCAGTTCTGAAGTTATTGAGGCTCAAAGTCTTACCTGTGACCGGATTTTTCATTTCTAAATATCAAAACTTGGAAAATGAGCCCCTGATTATCAAAAAATGGCAAGTTATCATATTTATGCTTGGATCATAAAATTTTGCATGTGGTTGGAAAGATCTTGATGAGACGATTCCAAAAAGGTAGCTATTGACTTTGGTTGGTTGAAGAAATCACGAGATATTCGTGAAAATCTGTAAAACATAAAAATATGCATAACTCCTATGCTATTAATGCTACGAGGGTGCTTGAGGGCTCATATGAAAGATCAGGACCTGAGTAAAAAATTGGGGTCCCCCTATAGGATAACCCCGTCAAAAATGCCGTATCTCTCATAGTTTTCGAGTTATGAGCGTTTAAAGGTTTTTCTATGTTTCGATGCAGCATAACTTTGTTTTCTGCTTATAACTCACGAACCATTAGACGTACATAGACTATGAGCATATCAATGGATTCGTAAGAGCTAGAGCTTTCCAATGCACTAGTCAAAATTATGATTTGAGCATAATTTATGCTTCTTTAAAATCGCCGAAATACTTTCCCTACAAACGGCGACTATTTGTCTATTTTTGCGATTTTAAGGGTGAAATAAATTTTTTTTAACAAATCTATGGATTTTGGTCGATAGCTCAGATTTCAAGGTTTCTAAAACGTCCCTAAAAAATTTTATTAGACCGTTTGTTTGAGATTTATAAGGGTTCAAAGTCAGGGGGATGATTATTTTCATCTGTATCCAGTTTTACCGGTTTATAGGGGGTGAAATAAGTTTATTTTGTCAGGCTGTGTCTTAATTTTACATTAGTACACATCAAAACGTGGAGAATGAGCCCGATAATCGTCGAAATTGGAGCTTTTTTTATTTTCCGGCGAAAAAAAATTTAACGGGGTTAAAAAATAAAATTTTTTAAATTTTGAAGTTTGACCACTCATTACCTTCCTATTGACGACCAGAAATGTAAAATTAGATCAAACATTCAAGAAATTTATTTCTTAACAATCAAAATAAAATCGAACCGGAAGTTGCTATAAAAAGGAGCATAAATTATGCTCAAATCATAATTTTGACTAGTGCATTGGAAAGCTCTAGCTCTTACGAATCCATTGATATGCTCATAGTCTATGTACGTCTAATGGTTCGTGAGTTATAAGCAGAAAACAAAGTTATGCTGCATCGAAACATAGAAAAACCTTTAAACGCTCATAACTCGAAAACTATGAGAGATACGGCATTTTTGACGGGGTTATCCTATAGGGGGACCCCAATTTTTTACTCAGGTTCAGATCTTTCATATGAGCCCTCAAGCACCCTCGTAGCATTAATAGCATAGGAGTTATGCATATTTTTATGTTTTACAGATTTTCACGAATATCTCGTGATTTCCTCAACCAACCAAAGTCAATAGCTACCTTTTTGGAATCGTCTCATCAAGATCTTTCCAACCACATGCATAATTTTATGATCCAAGCATAAATATGATAACTTGCAATTTTTTGATAATCAGGGGCTCATTTTCCAAGTTTTGATATTTAGAAATGAAAAATCCGGTCACAGGTAAGACTTTGAGCACCTATAAATCTCAAACAAACGGTCTAATAAAATTTTTTAGGGACGTTTTAGAAACCTTGAAATCTGAGCTATCGACCAAAATCCATAGATTTGTTAAAAAAAATTTATTTCACCCTTAAAATCGCAAAAATAGACAAATAGTCGCCGTTTGTAGGGAAAGTATTTCGGCGATTTTAAAGAAGCATAAATTATGCTCAAATCATAATTTTGACTAGTGCATTGGAAAGCTCTATCTCTTACGAATCCATTGATATGCTCATAGTCTATGTACGTCTAATGGTTCGTGAGTTATAAGCAGAAAACAAAGTTATGCTGCATCGAAACATAGAAAAACCTTTAAACGCTCATAACTCGAAAACTATGAGAGATACGGCATTTTTGACGGGGTTATCCTATAGGGGGACCCCAATTTTTTACTCAGGTTCAGATCTTTCATATGAGCCCTCAAGCACCCTCGTAGCATTAATAGCATAGGAGTTATGCATATTTTTATGTTTTACAGATTTTCACGAATATCTCGTGATTTCTTCCACCAACCAAAGTCAATAGCTACCTTTTTGGAATCGTCTCATCAAGATCTTTCCAACCACATGCATAATTTTATGATCCAAGCATAAATATGATAACTTGCCATTTTTTGATAATCAGGGGCTCATTTTCCAAGTTTTGATATTTAGAAATGAAAAATCCGGTCACAGGCAAGACTTTGAGCCTCAATAACTTCAGAACTGCTGGTCCAAAAACAATATTTAGAGACGTTTTGAAAAAATTTACGGTGGATGACATTGCATGATAAGCTAGAAAACCTTATATTTTATAGTTATACCGTCGGGTCTGTTTTATCAATAAACGTTTTCACTTTACATCTTATTTTCATTTGTAGATATAAGAGGAGTTTTAATAATCCTAAAGTAATAAATTCAATTTGTTTTCAAAAGATTATCAAACACTGTTTATGAAGGAAGTATCAACTTTTTCAAGTGATATGGAATATATTGATCATGTTTATGAAACGAATTTCAATTTACTCAAGAGCTCAGTAAACTAAAATTTAATTGTTGAGTTGAAAACTATTTCGAATTGAAAGTCATGTAAAGTGTACTTCGGAAGCACTTCCTGATGAAGATATTGAATGTTATGGTTGAAAATGATAAAGATTAATCATCTGTCTGATCATTAATTATTGTAATCCATCAAAAAAAGAATGAAACAAGGTATTCAAAGCGAATATTTATAAAATCCTAGCACTGGAATTTTATATAATCGTCTAATAATTAACAGCAAGCATAAGAAGGTTCCTCAAACTCCCATTATTCTTCTTCAGGTCTTTAAATAAATTTATGAGAAATTCAGATAGTTATTTGAAATCCAATAAGTCCATTTATATTCCTCAAAATTAATCATAAATTTATAATTCAACATTCAAGAATTTATTATTATTTAAACTCATCGTCATAGTAACTCATGTTATAGATATTTACTGATGAAAATGAGGTGACTGAGACAATTAAAGCTTTGCTTCTTGCTTTAAAAACTCTATGACTTTTTTTTGTAACATAAAAATTTTGAAATATTATTTCGTCTTATGTTAGGATTATTTTCTAGATTCCTCTGACATAGAACAAAATACGGGAAACGAATTTTACAGGTAAACTGTAAGGTTTATCAACTTCCTTGTACAAATGTGAATTCCGAATGAAGGAAGAAGAACGGAGGAAGAAGAGCGAAAAGTGGGACTTGATAACGGGCATTAAGAATTTTATCTTTGAAATATTCTAATCATACACTATATACTGACGGAACCCTTACCTTAGATAACTGTGTAATGTAGTAATGATGCAGTTCATGCTACTGATTACAATATTCAAATTTCTTCAAATTTCCATGCAAGAGTGTGACCTACTTGTTTTTAAAAAATGACCTTTGGCTATTTTCGACCACTTCAAGCCAATCTTTTTACTCAAGAAGCTTGCTTCCAATATTATTTATCTAACCTAACTATTGACTAAGATGCAAATTTGTTCATTATGTATCGGTCCATTAAGTCACAACAGCTATATTTAACTGTTGAAAATTGCTACAAAGCTTGCTATGGCACTTCAGTTAATATCATGATGGCGAAATTGCTTAATACAGCAGCATATGAGTATCCCTGCGATGAGAATCGAGCCATTATCGTTGGACACCTAACTAGCAATTAACTGAGATATAATCATGATCAGCTGAACTTTGAAATTTATTGTTGACTTATATGTTATAGCTATTCACTTTAATTTAGTCTATTTTTTCAAGTTCTAAAAGTTTCAAAAACACTTGTAACTTGAAGTTTATAGGAAATAAAATTATTTTTAATCAATCCAATTAGAAATGTTGAACCATTAATGAAATGCGTTTTATATTTTTCCAAATTTAATTTCATCAATTTTATGAAATGGGTTAGATTTATTTATTTTATACTGATGGAATTATATTTACAATTTTGTTACTTTTTCATTGTTAAGTTATATTCTTGTTGAATAAATATAAATAAAATTTTGTTCTCTAAATGAAAATAGAATTACATCATATGGTAGTATCACAGAGAAGGCTCTAAAAAATGCAATACTGTTCGATTGATAAACATAAAATTTATTTGAAAGCTAAGCTATTTGAATTACTCCAATTCACCATTATTTGCAGATAATTTCAAACAATTTTTTTCACAATAAAGTTATTCTTCCTTTCTAGAACGTTATACAGCTGATGGCTTTGTAAAAATAAAATAAACGTATCAACATGAAACTTCTGTAGAAACGTAATTGAATCTTCAGCTTTTTTGGCTATACACTTTTTATCAACTGTTTATCTTTTAATTTTATTGATTTGATGTTCTATAATGAATAATACAAATAGAGCTTTTGAATCTCTGTGGAACAAAAACCATGTATAGCACTTGGAATTGAATTTTCGTATGTCAAAGGCATAGAATAGCAAGTATAAAACAGCTTCAGTGGATGTTATTGAAATAAAAAGTATACCTTTTAAAATAATTGATTACCATTTATTTTTAAATTTATTTGTTTATTTAATTACAATAAAGTTAATCCGATATTAAACAATTATTCTTATAAAACAAATATTACATTAATGAACTTTATTAATACATATATATTTAACTTAATGATAGAATAATTTAATTATTTATACTCTCATGTAGTACAGAAGTGTTTTTTCAATTTATTTTTTATTATATTGACTAATTTTTTAATTCTTATTATCCAGGAATCGTCAGAAATGAAAAAGTTGTTAAGCTACTGATGATGTGATGGTAAACTTTAGTTTTGGCAAACATAGTGTAATACTTGATTTGATACTTCTCATTAGCAAGTAAAAAAATTCTTAAAACAATAATTCACAAAAAATAAAAAAAAAAGTGTCTGTATGTTCTTATGACCATGGATTAATTAAAGAGACTACTCCACAGTACTCCAACATGATAATTTATCATTTATTTCGATGGAAACTTTAATGTAAAGTACTTTTTTTTAAAGAAGTAAGAAAAACATGTCGAGAACTTCATCTTAATTTCATTTAAAAGGAGAAGTGTTGTTGGCAATAATAACAAGCCACTGACTGACGGCCAGGGTTTTTTTGACAGATATGATTTCTGTGAGTAAGGCGATTAAAGTTTTTTAACATACAGCCTTTGTGAAACAGACGGTCAGAAAGCTTTTTGGTCATTTATACCTTCTCCAAGACGAGCGGTCGATGTCTATGAATATTATTGAATTTTTTGTCTTGTTGTTCATAACATCAAATGATTTTAATTAAAATTTATTAACTATTCTAGTGATAAAATTTATGTGTCTTGTTTTGTGGAATACTACGGTTTATTATACGACTTCATAACCAATAAAAAATATTTTAATATCTCCTTGTAATGAGAAGTAACAGAAAAAAGTATTCACGTACTAAAGCAATTGCTCTTTTTAATATTGTAGTTTTTTTTAGATTTTCATTTTCATTTAGTCATAAAAAAAGAGAAAAACTCATCACATCATTATAACAAGCTGAATAATGCTAAGACTCCGGTAACAGTGAAAAACAGTATACCGTTGTTGCTTGAAAGAATAGAAGTTGGACTGTAAAACGAGCAATATAACATGCATATGACCTTATTTTTATGTTCAACGTTGAAAAATAGGCTTTTTCCTTTGCGTCACCTTATAACCGACATTCTGCAGCTCAATTCCATCTTCTCAACAGCATGTGTATTTGTTTACTGGCATTAAAACCTGAATAAAAAATAGGTACGTTATGAAAGGTAGTTTGAAATTAAATATTAAGAGAGTGTTCATGTGCTATGGGATAAAAAAGGAGTTCTTAAATATCTATTTCTACAATTTTAAAAGTTGATCCTCATATCTAATTTTATTATAATTATTACAAATACATAATTTTAGTTTAACTATTAACAATAAAAACTTTGAAAAAAATCTTTGAGGTTTAATGTAAATAAAGGTATTTTCATAAGGGCTTTATGCGGTTGAATAATTTCCAAAGAAAATAATGAAACTATGTATAAACACATTATTCCATTTTAAACTAAGTGTTCATTATTTTCAGTGTAATTATATAACAAGAATAAGTAGTTAATATGCGAAGCAATTCAATTTCCTATTTACAATCAAGACTATTGCCAGTGAAACACCAATTTTACCAGCACATAAACTAATCCGATTATGAAATTCAGATAATTACCTTTAGAAATTTCATGTTAGTCTGTTGGTGCGTGATTTGTTTCATGGATATGCGATGTTGATTCAATCACTTCATCACTTTATTAGTACTATCGCTACTTGAATGATACATGAACTTAATTCAGTAATACAGAATTTATAAAATCAATTGTATCTATTGTAACTCCCAAATTATTACTAATTGGAAAAGTAAGCCTTCCATATATGTATATAAGGTTTGCGTTTCAGGATCAGCTTTAATATTAATACATAGTTAAATCATCTTCTTGTTTATTCTTAACTCAATCTAATGATTTCAATTGAATTCATCTATCTGATAAATCTGTATTTAACAGAATTGAAACACTGATAATATATTATCATCATCATCATGAGATTTGATGAGTTCAATTGATAACAATTTAATCAGTAAATCATCGTTATCATCAGTACTTATTTCATTGTGAATCATTTTTTATTGACATTATCAAAGTCCACCAAGTGACCACAAGTAGTACATCGACTTCATGTATTAAATTATCTTCAAGATTAAGGCACGTTCTCGATCCAATAATACTGGAACAGATGTCAAGAACTTTGGAGAAAACTATAAATCAATGAGTCTGGAACTTCGACGTTATTCTTACATTGAATTGTATTCAATTGATTTACTTGATTATTTCTGGAACAAATAAAATTACCATTAATTAAATAAATCCTTTGTTTTTTAAAATAATCTACTGAATATTTTCCATTAAAGGATTTTATACTTACTCGTAAAGCAGGATGATAACGATCAATAGGATAGTGATAAATAAAAGTAGATGTATTTTGAATTCTGGTAACGATGAGGAAATCCAAGCGAAAGGTTGAATGTCTAGGTAGTTTTGACATCTGCAAAATGCTGCTTTGGGTTTTTCCTTAATTCAACTCATAAATTCAGTATCTGGAGTGACATTTCCACGAGTATTTGAAGATCAGTCGATCTCTAGAATTTCCTATAAAGAAAATGGAAAATATATTATAAAAAGTAGATCGAAAAGTGGAAAAATATTATAAACGACAGCTGTGGATTTTTTTTTACTTCAAGTTTTATATTATTTGTCATAGTAATGATACATTACACCAGTATCTTTTATGCACACATGAATAAATTTTATCTTGGCAATATTTCAATCAAATAAAAAGTCGGTTTACAAAAAATATAAACAAAAAAAGTAAATTTTAAGCTTCTTAATGAATTCGTTTATAGCACGGAATACTGTAATTTGTCAATTATATTATGTTAATCGTACAAAAGTGTAAAAAGCTTCTACAAGTGAATGATATCTTACATTATTTAACATTAATTACAATAAGATTATGAAAATAAGAAAATAAAAACAAAGCCAAGTGTTGAATAAAACATTTTCATCAGACAGACAAGTAAAGATATGAGACACCGTGAAAAATGTTTCTTGAAACTTTGTAAGAATGAAAAGTAGACTCTTGTATTAGTCTAATATATGAAGCAAGTAGCTTTTGATTTGAAATGTAAACATGATTTAATGCTTTGGAGAAATATTGATAAATAGAACAGAACAAGTTTGAGTCTTGTAGCTGTAGAGGTAAATAAGAGAGATGGAAAAAGTGTGAATAGACTATCCACAACTTGAGATCTGTCTTATTTCCGTTTACTAAGAGTCAAGTCAACGTGATGTGCAGTTAATAGGAAAAGAAGATGATCAGAAGGTGATCAAAAATAGTAATTAGGTGTTAACCAACGAAGCTTATAATGGATGTTCTTTAATCAACTCTATCAAGGTTCATTTAAATTCTGAAGTTAACAATATTATTTAGTAATTTTATCTTGCAGTGTATTACATTTTTATCAATAATTCAAGCATTGATGTTATATTCAATCCTTTTCAGCTTAGATTCAAAATAATTTATTTCAAAGGATTAATCTTAATTACTTGTTTTTGCATCAAAATCTACAGATGTTGGAATATTCATTTTTATTAATAAACCAGTTTTGGTGAGCTGAATCTAGCTTTATTAATTATTGAACATTCATACTAGATGATGAATTAATTCATCTTGAATTACAAAGATTATTTAACTACAGTAAATAAATTTCTTGATGGATTTAAAAAATGTATTTATTTAAAAAGTTGATTCATTTTCATGTTGCTGCTGCTTAAAAGAAGAACTTTTAGTGGATAAAAAAAAAATAGAGAAAATAGGAAAAAAGGTTTCTAACTACAACCATAATTCATCTCAATTATTTGAAGAACTATATCCCGTTTTTTTTTGTGAAACTGTAGGATCTATACCATCTATAACTACTTTCTTCTCTCGTAGATTCTTATCGAAACTTGTGAAACAATGTAGTATACCAGCTGAGTTATACATCACTTTCTTCAACCGCACTTTTCTCTGTCGAATCGAGTTTTGTTGGCGTTATCGAGTTTTCGGACGATGTATCGAAAAACCGATCGATGTAAAAGTTAAGTATAAGGCAGAAGCTTAACTCAGCCAGTAACAGAAACCATTTATTCAAGTGTATCTTTTCTTTTCATTCATTTTGCTGTGATGTTAGTGGATCTGATAGATCTACTCTGTTATGGACTCTTGACATAAGCTTTTTGTGTGCTTCAATACAAGTAATAGAAACCAAAATGGTGCATTGAAATGGTTGATGTCATCAAGAAAATCCAGTCTAGAGAATTGGTGTTACCAAAATAAACCATTTAGCTGGCTTATGGGAGATATTGAATTATACAAATGAGTCAAGTGGGGATTAGGTAATGGACATAAGTTTGAGACATCTGGGGAACAGCTTAGGATCTTGCACAAGGCTCATTTCTAGTACTAAATGCAGACGGGCTTTGCCATCAATCTTGAAGCAATTCATGCACATGTATATGTGTGTATAATAGCTTACCCGTTGCTACTGACCATGACCCAAGACCCTGGTGGACGTTTTATCCATCATCTGATATCGTCCTTGATTCTCTATCACTGCTATTGATGCATCTCCAAGGAACGTCCCCCTCTGATCAATGTTAAATCCCTTAGATCACCTTAGACTTGCCCATTTTATCGTTGAATCATTGAAACTGCTTCTTTTATTACCTCTCAATAGTATAATGATTATCCTATCAATCCACTGGGACTTCCGTAAACCTGCCGATAGAGAACAAACTTTATATATGGTTAGACATCAACTAAAATACTATGAAATTTTGTTCTAAGAAAAATAGGGTCAATTTTAAAATGAAGTTTTTATTATAAATTGAACAGTGAATATTGATTGTAGAAAATATTAAAAATAATCAATCCACAAAAAATTTTACCAAGTTGAAGATGAATCATTTTTAATAACTTTTAGTAAAAAAAAAAACAGTGAATGCTTTAAAAAAAGAGTAAATAATGCTATTAATTTTTCGAAAATATTATCAAGTATATCCATTTCAAGACAATGAACATATTAAACCAAAAAATATTTAAACTTTGCTGCGGTTTTAAATAAAAAATTTCTTAAAAATAAAACTTGAAGTTGTAATAAACTGGAACACGTAAAGTAAAACGAATCTACATAGATGAAAAAACGGAGAAAAAGTGACAAAACTTGTTCGAAACATGGCAAATCTTGCACAAAACTAACAAGCTAAAATTTAACGTGATTGCAAGAAAATGGCCATTGGGTTGAACATCAAGTGACAAACGGCCCTTTAACCGCGACGGCTTAAAAAGTCGGTCGTTGGAGTTGTGGTGGACGTTCAACTTTTTTCCTATCGTTTTCTTTTCTCACTTATACAGTTTTCCGCCTTTCTCATCATAAGTGGGCTCAGCTCATAGTTGGCCAACAGCCAACATGTCTTAGATAGCGACTAATATATAAAAAGAACGCGCGATGGTTTAATGTGCTTAATGGTCTGCGACGTCGGCGGATTCTGACCGAAATTATGGTGACGTCGTTACCGATGAGCTCGACAAGCGCCATTAACATCGCACTCTGGAATATCCAACGGATTGGAGGTAAAATGCTTGTCAAAGGAAACAAAAGGGGCACAATCGGAAACCAGTTTTGACCATTATTGCTGATGCTGCAATTGGCATGTAAACAAAAACAACCCTAGGTAATTCTATGGGCGAGGATTGTGATTCAAATGAGCTTTAAAGAGCTTTTTAAAAATTCAACAAGAATTCGAATGACTATTAAAAAAAAAGTTTAAACATTTTTTATTTAAAATATTTTAAAAGACTCTTGATGAAAATAATAATTATGAAAATACTGCATTTTTTATTAAATATTTCCTCAAGCATCTTTATCTCTGGAATGTCTGATAATTTTTTTTTGTATTTGTTAACACAATAAAAAAATTATAATTATAGCAAAAAAAGTTTTGCAGATTTTTTTTATTTATTTAATTATAAATCAATAAACGATGCTGTAACATATTTAAAATTGAATTTTAATTTATTATTAATAAATAAAATAATAAAATAATCATTTTTAAAATTGCTTGGTAATTTTAATGTAATTTATTATAAAATTTATTGACTGAGTTTAATTATTTATAGACAAGTTTAAGTTTCAATTTATCTTTAGCATGCCGTTAACTCTTTCTTATATTAACAAAGTGCTTCGAACCGGAAACACTTTTTGTGACATAGCTATTCTTTACACCTATTTTCATATTTTTTGTTTTTAATTTACTATTGAGTAACTTATCTTAAACATTAATTTCTTCTATTTCAATTTAATTGACATTTTTTCGTATTTTTATATCAATAAAATCGTAAAATAATTTTCCTGTAAAAATTTCATGTTTACATATCTAAACAAATACACTGGTAATATTTTTCACAGACAAAAAAATTAGTTTTTGCTTATGAGTATGAAAAACGTATGTACGCAATCGGTAGAACTAGATATTGAATTCACACAAGAATGGAAAATGTGATAACTCTAAAGGTTTGATAAAAAAAGGAACAATGCATATTTGATTTCATAGCAATTTATCAGAGTATAAAAAACTTTATCAATTTTTGCACTGTAATATTTTCTAATATTCGAAAATATCTTTTATTCGACCATAGTTACATAATTTAAAATATTTAAATTAAAAAAAAAAAAAAAATGAATAATATATGTATTAAATGTATGTGTATTAAAATATTTAAAAAAGTTTAGAATAATTTATTTTAAAAAATGTATACATAAATAATGGAATGAATTATGAAGTGTATGGTATAGAAAATAAACCAAACTTTTTCACCTCAGATAAATGAGTTTCGAATAAAAAAATGTTTTTATAAAGATTGCCACAACTTTAGAATATTTTAACTGATCGCTCCCTTTAATTAGAGAATCTTTTAAGCACTTTCGTAGGGAGTTTAGCGTGAAAATGAGCCACGAAAAGTTCTACGAAGCTATTGTATAGTTTCACAAGAAGGTTATCTTGGCTTTCTAATGAGAAACCAAAGTAGACGAAGCCGTAGATTTTCACTGACTGAGATAAGTATATATCCCTTTAATTCAACGAATCAATTGGATCTTTACTTCTCAATTGCCATTTCCTTCTCTTTTTACTAGTAATTAGTTGAAATTAATACCGAAAGAAAATTTGCACAAATTAAACTGAAATTCACAAGAACTTTAGTTATATTTAAGAAATTGTTACTAATTAATTTTTCAATTGAAATTCGTTTGGTAGAAATATTAAGAAAAAATTTTTATGCACCAATTATTGGAGAATTTTGTAATTAATTTCATTATTAAACTTTGTTTCTTGTATCTTTTTTTTTTATTAAGTGGTTTTCTGGAGTTTTGTTAGATAATCTTGGAAATTAGGACAAACACTTGATTGGATCAGTAAGGAAATTGTTGTGTAAAATCTTAAAGTTTTGATTAAAGGTGTAAATATCTTCTTCAATACAAAAAAAATACAATAATTATAACAAAAGAATTTGTTAAAATAAATTATTCAAATTTATAAAGTAAATAATGTAAATGAATGTCAAAATTGAAATCAAATGGGTAATTATTGAGTTTGATCACAAAATTATTGGTTTAGAGTAAATAATAAATAGTTGTTTAAATGAAAAATAATAATCAGTCCAATTTCCTCTGATAAACTATATCATAAATTAATTAATGTGTACAAATCTTTAAATCTTCCAGATTTGAAAGCCATAATACATAATCGGTAGATGCTGGAAATACTGCTGACGACTGATTTATTGCATGTTTCAGAGAATTAATTAAGCTATCCATTAGCATAAGATGTAGCGAGTTATCAGGGATTACTAGAGTTAAATTTTTTTTTAAGGATTTATGAAAAATGTTGAATTTTTATTCGCAAAATATCCCATCAATCTTATTTTCAGTCATTCATTTTTTAAATCTGTTATACTTTTTTTTTTTTTTATTTGAATAATTAATCAAATAATAAAACAGAATAATATAAAAAATTTTCTGCTCGTCATAGAATTATGTAATTTATTAATTTTTTATATAATTGATAAATGGAATTATAAGTTGCCTGCAGGTGTACGTCAATGATAAACATTTTTTCTTTTTGAGGGAAAAATAATCTGTTGGGAAAATTAAAAAAGGGTTTTTAATAAAATAATATCTGTAATTGAATGATAAAAAGGGCATGGAATAAAGAAGATATTCTATAGGATATTGCAAGAAAATTATACTATTGACAAAATAAAATAAAGATTTTATAGAAGATAACTGTAGAAATATACTTGGTATTGGTTCAATATCAATATGAAAATTCTTATTTCAGAAAGAACAGAAAAAACGTGACCATAGTATGTTCCAATAATACTAAAAATAATCTGAACTTCTTTACATTCGCAACGTCATGCTCGCTGTGAAAAATACAAGATAGGAACTGTGATGATTCGCATGCAAGATGCAGAAGACCTTTGAATTCGTTTCGTTGCACTGAGAAAAGTAACTTCGATCTTTTTCCACGTTTGCCTGTAATAAATTCAATTACAGAGAAAAATAGGTATAGGGAAATTGATTGAGATATACTATCATCATGATTTTTCGTTTTTCTAAATTTACTACACTTATTACCTTCATCACTTTAATTTCATCAAGATTTCACGGATTATTTACATTTGTATTGCTTATGGCTCAAACAATTCTCTCATCTCTTTTATTTAAAATTACAATCAAAAGAACTGTGTCATTTATTAAGAAATAAAATTAACTTATGTAATTTTTGATAATTACAAACAGTGTTTGAGTAATTACAAACATACTAATTAATACAAAGGGTTTTTTTAAAATAAAAATTTCATTTAAAGAATGCTGGTATGCTTTGTGATTTTAGCAAAAATGTTGAATTAATTATAATGAAACAAGTAGACAACTGGACTGAAAAATTTTCATTCAAATTTTTCAATGATTGTTGAAATAAAGGAACTGGTCCTTTAATACACAGTCTTGGTGTGACAACCTGACTGTATTCTTTTATTTTCATTGTCTGAATTGAATTATGGGCTGACAGTTGGAAGTGTAGGAAGTATGGTTTCCATGTAGAAATAGGTAACTTGGCTCTTTGGAGCTTTAAGAGCTTCCATAGTTCTCGTAAGAGCAAGTGAGAAAGATTGAAGGTACATATTGGATTCTCCTGCATAAGTTTCTCTCTCTCCCTCTCGACCTCTTCCCTTCTTTTTTTTCTGCTTTAAAAAGGTTGATTTGGCTTCGAATTTGATAAAAAGACTTTAAAAAATGATTCACTCCTATTTCAATCAATGATCCAGTAGCCCAACTTATTTCCTTGACATCTTAAGGATCGATACCAAGAGCTAATAAGTCCTTTGCTTGCCAGCAAAAATTCTCCTGCATCTTAAAAAAAAGTTATTTCCTTTTCTTTCTCATTTAATCGTTAGTTTATTTTGTTATGAAAAACTCAATTTATGCCTATGAAAAAAATTTTATCAGATAATGTTACACAAAATAATGCGGCCAGGCACTTGAACAAGAAAATGTCAAGTTATTTGAATAAATAGTAAGGGTTTAAAGCAGCTTGATTTAAAAATGTAGTAATTAAGCAATAAAGTAAGGTTTAAAGAAAAAAAAAGGGAAGAAAAAGACATGAACTAACCTGTTCTCTCAGAACACGTATGTTGAAATGTGGCTACGTGCAACGACGAGAAAAGCTACAATTAGTATTGTACACACGCGAGAGTAGAATGCTTTGGTGAATTCGCGATCAGAATCAGAGAATGGACATTCGCTAAAATAAGAATAACACGAGTATCGCTGATTTTGTATTTAGAACATGATATCCGATCAGCTAACAGCCGTCAAACTTGCAACAGAAATTGACAAGCGCATTGGCTTATCATTTATTCTTTCTGATAGAAACTAGTTATTTTTAATAATATTTATTATATTTTATTTTTAAAAAATTTAATTAATATTTGCTTGAATTGAATTGTTTTTTTTTTTTATTTTTCCTTGCAGTTGAAATGTATTAAATTGTCAAGAAAATAAAATAACAATTGATAAAGTTTCTCTTGCATGTTAAAAAGCTGAATATACGTTAATTTTTTACTTATCAATAAATCAATAATAATAAAAAATAATGATATTATAACACCTGAATAATTTCCATTGTTATCTTTTAATTAGTGCAAAAAATGGAAGAAAAAAACCTATGATAATTAAATAATCACCAACTGGAATAAATTTTAGGATGTATGATAATGTTTTCTACTCCGTAGAATAAACCGAAAGTGTCAGTATTTTTTGCAAAAAAAAGAAGAAAAACATGAAGAGTTGTATGACTGGCGTAAAAATAGAGAAATGGTCAGAAAAAAGATGGAATTGTGAACAAGAGTTATACGTGTAAACTAGACCTATATGGTCTGCAAGTGACTACGAGAACCACTAGTTCATGAAGTTACTTTATCTGGATAGTTCGAATTTATGAGTTGAAAGAACAGACGCTATTAACTCAAAAATCAGTGACAAGAAAAATCGGACAAGAGAATAATTCTTTGAAGAGTCGTTATCAAAATATTTTTACTATCTAGATTGAAGCTGGACCATCCTTTTTTTAAGTTTAAATAAATTTTGTCTTTCCGAGGATTCAAAAAATTTTTTATTTAAGTTACAAAATAGTTTGATTGACAGATTTTTAGAGTATTAAAAGAATCATTTTGGTTTGGATGAGATAAGTTTATTTATTGATAGAAATAGTTTTGTTATTTTTTTAGAAGTAAATGGCAATGTTTATTATAAAGATGACAATTTAAAATACGAAATAAACAGAGAAAATGAAATAAGTGAGGTATGATTTTTGTTTCGATTATTTTCTAATCATATTGTCCCGTAAACGATTGCAATATATTTCCCTATCAATCCTTTTGTTTCCCTCTCTTATCTAACTGGTTAAAAAGCATGCAGCCAGTAAACTCGGTTGTGCATCAAATTGAGTTTGCATCCGATAGCGCTGCAGTTCAAAATCCACTTTTCCTGCAACTTTATCGTGGTAGAAAACAGCCTCGTCCACAACCTTTCGCTTTTATTCTATTCTTGCATGAATTTTTTGTTTTTTTACTTTCTTCCACTGTAGTGCTCGACTTTAAAATCATCTAGGGTTAGGTTTAGTTCACTTTTTTTATTTTTTTTTATTTTTTAGCAGCAACGAGTAAACCAATCCAAGCAAATTTTTTTTAAACTTGTTGAAAAAAGAACACAATCTAGATCTAGTTGGAATTGAAAATAACGACTTACAAAAACGAAAAGAGAATATAGGGGTGTAAAAAATCACAGCAAACAAAATCAGAAAACAAATGTAACAAAGGTTTTATATCAAACTTTGGATTGCGTGAAATAAACATTGTAAAGCCATTGATCGTTGTGCTGGAAAAGTCTATTGGATATTGAAATTATTTTGATAGGCTTTTATTTTGTTTTTCTTTAAAGAAACAATAGTGAGTTGATAAGCAATTTTGCCAATGGATGGAAATTTTTTTAATTAAATTGTTTTTATGTGAGCTTTTTTACAATTTCTGACTTCCCATTAGAAAGTTACTGAAATCGTATTGATTTCTTCATATATAAATGACACATCAAATAATTTAATCCAGAATAATAGTAATACAAATCGATTGAATTTTTTTGTACAATCAAAATGAATGATTTAATTATTGATTTATAAATTCATTTTATCAAATTTTATTAAGTTCTTTAAATGGACTATTTTTTTTTTCAATTAGAGAATTGTTTATTTATATAAAACAATTAACATTATTTGTCTCATTAACTTGCGGAAAATGAAAGAAAAACTTTGGATTTAACGTAAATCTCTTCTGTGCATTTTAATATCGTAAAAACTTCTCTTCATGTATGAAACTTTAATTCATTAGATTAAAAGGTATTAAACATTTTTTTTACTACATTTACTAAATTAAGCGTGAGATATTCTGAAGGGGATCAATTTTTGGATTTTCCAGGAATTCTACTTCCACTCTCAAACTCTAATTTTCAGTGCAACTTTGCTTATCGCTCTGGGACATGAGCAAAATCCAATGTTATTAACGACATGGCGACAATCCTTGTTCAATCCCAATCTCATTACTAATTTTTTAAAAAGAAAAAAAAAATCAGTATAATCAAGTTTAATTAATTTTTAATCATTTGCTCAACTATAAATTGACCTCACTATTGACAGGAAGAAGTAACTTGACTAAAACATATCTAAAAGTGTCTTATTATATCTCCTTTAAACTTTCCAATATTCTCTCTTAAAAATCATTAGATATACAGTATTTGAACAACCGTATTTAAACATTACTCAATATAAACCACATGGAAAATAAAAAAAACTATCTATTGAACAACTATCACACAACACCAAACACACGATAAAATGTTATCAAACATTCACTTTAACTCCTACATCAACACTCCACCATGTTTCCCATCTATTCCACCGGATTATTAAGCATAAATTTTGTTATATCTTAAATGTGACGAAAAAATCGCAAATTAATCTAGACATTTTGTATTTGAGTTCGAAAAAGAAAATCAAAAAAATTCCAATATCTAAATAAACAGAAACTCCACATACAGTAGTGAAGTTTATCGTCATATAAAGGATATCATACCAAACGAGAAGGATGATCATGAATAAGTATAAAAAAGGTAGAGCTGAAAAGGTTGAAACTGATACAATCTTAGATATACCGTTGGAAGCTTGAAGATGTGAAACTTTCCAACGTATAAGCTGCGTGTTATGCTTTGATACAAAGACCCAGTAGTGTAATGTATATCGATACAACGATACTCCGATGGCTTATGTAACTTTTTATAGAAATGACTATGTATACATAGAATCATAAACAGCTCTTTATTCTACTTTTTCACGTCTTGACGCCTTTCAAACCAACTCAAGTGGAATTCTCCTTATTATATTTCTTGATGAAATTTCCTTCTATAACTAAGTACACCCACTACAGCATGTCTCCATTTTTTCTTTCAAAAGTTTAGTTCACTTCAAGTATGCTCCAGGACTTTGGCATCCTGCTGAATGGAAAATAGCTATGACATTGGAGCCAATGGGCTAGGAATAAAAGTGTTCTTTATTAACTATGTTATTGGAAAATTCATTGTAATGCAGTTTCATTTTCTTGTATAAAATTAAATGTAATGGTGAAGGGAGCTGTAAGTGTTCCACATGGAATTTGAAAAATTGGCAGCAATGCTTCTAGTTTGAACTCCAGAACATAAAACAGCATATGATGATTATAATAATAACAACAAATGCATCATGATCAACGCACATTTGAATTCTGTTTGCATGTTATTCAATTATTAGACTGAAAAAAAAATTTGCATCTATAATAAATCATAATTATTGCAATTCATTGTTTCATTATGATGTAACATAAACAAACCATCCTTCATCAATGATGAATATTTAATTTAACAAAATAAATGACTGATTAACAGAAAGAAAAATAGACTGTCATAAAGGAAATGGTGTTGCATAAAAAATACATTTGTTATAAAAAAAATAAAACATTAAAATTATGTGATCAATGCTATTAATCTAACTCTCTACATTGCAACAATGTCAGTTGGAAAAACTACTTTGAAAGTTTTATATTTTTAATGTAATGATTAATAATAAGAGTGCACTTGTGAGAGGCGAAAAGTTTGACGATAATAACAGGGTGATAATAGTCATTGTACACGATTTTTCAGCTAGTCAAAATAACTTTTTAAAAGAACGGACTTATATCCTTAAGAAAAAGATGAATAAGGTCTTTTAGATGGGAAAAGGTGATTACGTCAAAAAACAAAATGATTTTTTTTATTTATTACATTCATGTGACATCGTTATTTTTATCGTTTATCATACTAGTGTTTTTACCAGGTATGTTATATGACGAATATACATACCACTTTGATTTAAATGTGTATATACATATGTTAATGTATGTAATATTTTAATAATTTTAATGAATTAACAGAAAATTATCTCATCATTAGTTTATGCTAAAATTCTGTAATGAACTAAATCTGTCGAATTATGAATAATTTATGGTATATTGTGGAATCAAATCCGAAATGCTTATCTAGTGTGTATGGAAAATGCACATAAACTATGTTGGAAAGATAATATTCTGAGCCATAATTGAATTTAATGGCATACGGCTAAAAGTTTACTATACGTAGCAAGCTTCTATCAAGGCATAATAACACTGTTAGGAGCGTAAAGAAAATTGGTGTTAAGAAATTGTATTTATATTTAATTGTCAAATAACAATATTACTTTAATCAATTTAAACTTTAATTTTTATCTGTTTCTCGAGTTAATAATTAACTTCAGCATGTATTTATTATTGTACAATCATTCGAATTGTCTGTAATGAAGTCTGTAAAATAGAATCAGATTTAAATTTCTTTTATATGTTTGATAAAATTTTTTATTAAAATATATTAACGATAAATTTAGTATTAGAATATTTAAAAGGAAATTGAAGCTGAAGATAATATTGTAAATTTTTTTTAACTTCATTCCTGAATAGAGTTATATCTTTTGGATGAATAAATGAGATAAATGTCATCTGTAGAAAATTTTGGGTGGATAAATTGAATTTATTCTAGCATAAGGATGACATTATTATTTATAATAAAATTAATGCAAAACAGAAGACGATTTTTTTTTTTCAAATTCCGTAGGATAAAAAGTGAAACTAAGTGATCCAAATATACTAGAGTTCAGGGTAAACAAGTTTGTAAATCGAAGCTTCTCGAGAGATATAGACAGTTTATTAAATTAAGTAAAACTTATGGTTGGAATGAAAAGAATTATTTTGATTTCCCAAAGGTAGTTGTTCATTTTAGAATAAAGTCATGCTAATAAAAAAATCGGTTCAAAGCTTCTTTTAGTGTTTTTTTCGGAGTTTTTATAGGCATCCAACTAGAAAATCCCTTGAAAGATTGAAAAGCATAAAAATGTCTGACTAAATGCAGATAATACTACTGAATGTTCATTTATGTTGTGAGACGATAAATATAACTTCTCATATGCACTAAATATTCTTTAATTACTTTATAAAACTTTTTGTCTAAGCTTTTAATAAACTTATTTTCAGTTGTTTTTTTATTTTTTATATTAAAAAATAAATTCCAATAAAAATATTATTAGAAGTTTTTCGGTCATGAAGTTGGTAATAAATGTTCTAAATTATTTGTGGAAGAGGATTTTTGTTAGAAAACTAATAAATGTACTAATGTAAGATTTAATGGTTATTGATCAATAAATTTCTTAAGTAAAGCTCGAGTCCTTATGAGATAATCCTTTTAATACCCTGCAAACTAGTCTCTGCACAGCAAGATTAGAAAGCATATCCTTGAAGGACTAAAGATCTGTGAACTTGGGTTCATCACCGGAAATTTGGCGCAAACTAATGGTTATTTGCCTATATCTATACATGAAGTGAAAGCTCAAACTTTACGGCACTCAGTCAAAGTATGGCCATAATCTGGCAACAATAATGTATAGCTATCATGTCGTTAAATTTATCACAAATAGATAACATCCGCAATAGTCTCATCGTATATCCTATCACATCACTCATTGCCAATAAATTATACGAAAAAGTCATCGATATCTCCTATAAATATCACATTATTTTTTTAATTTATTCATCAGATATCTGAAATGAAAAATAATCAAAAGTTTAACTAAGCTTTTTATTTATAAATTCAATGAAGAATAATTTTTTTTTCTTTCAAGAGGTTTAATTGATTTCAATTATTTTAAAGAAGTTTTATATTGCATTAAAAGATTTTTTTTAAATTTATTATCTGAATATTTTTTATTGTTTTCCTGATAAAACAATTTATTTAAAATGGTTTTTCTTAAATAGAAAAAACTAATGTCTATATTTTATCGTAGACATTCTGGTCCTTTTAATTTAGGACATGGATGCACCAAAAATACGTGGAATAACCCGAGAAAAATCTAGATGTAAATTTTCCGACACATGGCTTTTGTGGGTGATAGGTGTTTTGTCTTGGATCAATTACCCCCCAGAGACATACAACAATCCGCTCGGTGGTCATGATTCAAGGAAACCCAATTCTAAATTTACCGAAAATAGAATACCACACTAAACATATTTACGAAAAATAAATTCATGTCACCTATATAAATTATGCTTCTGAGAAATAATGTTATAGTTTTTTATTTTTCTCCAAAAGAATCAAATATTTATCTGAATGTTGGTATTTTAAGTTTAATTATTAAAATTTTCTATTGAAATAATATTAATAATTAGTTAATCTAGTTAATCTAAATAATATAATTATGATGTATTGTCTTAGTGAATAGATTAGCCGAACTTCTTGGAGTAGTTTTAGTTGTGTGAAGCTTATAATTACTATGATAGTTGTTATCATTTAATATAAGAACCATAAACTGGAATAGAGTTGTATCTGGCATACGAGAGCTTTTTGAATGGCATGCGATGAAATAATGTCATAGTTGTTGAATCCTTTGAATTTAAATTAATTAAGTTGCAGTTGAAATTAACATTTTTTTTTACTGAAATTATTTATTTATCAATTAATACAACCATTTTATTTTAAGCTTTTTATTTCATTCACTAATTGTACGATCTTATCTTCGACAAAAATTATGGCACAGTTCAGTGACTTGGTTACTCAAGAAATGTGGTTTTGTTTTGAAAAAGGAAATTAAAACTTAAGGTGTGAGCTCTAGAATTCATTCCACAAAATCTTCTGTGATTTTTCTTCAAAGAACTACATTGCGTTACAAAGCTATAAAACGAGGTAGATTTTATCTTCAAACCGTTCTTAATCGTCTTTGAGAAATAAATAAAATAAAAACATACTAGGTAAATATTTATAAAATTTCATATCATTTCCTTGAAATTAAATTTTCTTATCTCTCCACATTATAATATGTGTCAACCACCGACTCTATTATCGATGAAAAAAATAATAATTTTCGAAATATTTAACTCTAACATGCCTTTTTCAAAAAATATCGAATGTCTGACTGAACTTGAGATGAACTACTTAAAAATATTTCAAGGAATTCAATACCTATTTGGTAATCAATAAATACTTGTAATACCGCAAATATTTTGTAAAAAAAATCAAGAAAAATGTGAGACAATAAAAAGATAATTTTTTTATGTAAAAATTAGTACACTTTAACTTTGTTCTGACATTATTTTTTCTTCATTTCATGGCTCTTCTTCCATACACCATTCAAAATAAATAATAAGCCTTAAGTGTTAATAAAAGTTCATTATTTGCTTAAGATTTTCTTGAAGGATGACACTTTCTATCTGAATTTCATCATAAATTTATTACAGCATGACTAAACTTTTTTACAAACGAGAAAAAGTTTGAAAGAATAAAATAGGATGATGTCTTGATTAAATTATATTTTGACGCATTGGATGAAGATGTTATCAGATGATATCATGTTCATGAGTTTTTTTTTAATCATAAATACACACTCCAATAAAAAGGTAGGAATGACATGACGGAATTAGAAAACAACACGAAAGCATGAAAGAGAACGGGTGTGAAGTAAAGAGTGTTGAAGAAATGGACGTTGAAGGAGGGTATGGAGCTTTAGAGAGCGACGCAGTGGAAAGAGGGCGCACATGATAGAGAGCAAGATAGCACCCTCCGCTGGGGACTAAAACTCCACGTTCAGTTACGCCGCGCCCCTGGTGAAGCGCGTTGCCTTTAGTGGCATCGACTTTACATGTTTTCAAGCCTTCTTGTTGTTATCACACATCACTTGTCACTATCAAGTCATTTAGGTACACTTCAATAGCAGCTTCTTTTCCAACAAAAAAATAAATTTAGACACTTTAAAATATTTTTAATACTTTTTTTTTTTATCGAAAAAAAATTGTTTGTAAAAGAAAAGAAAAATAAATATTTGTTGTTGGAAAAAATGCAGTTATAGTTGAAATGATAAATAAAATTGAAGTGCGATAAATAAAAAAAAAAAGAGGTGATGAACAAAAACAAGATGTCAAATCGAGTGTTAAAAAGTGGGCTAAAATAACAATCTAATTTGCATGAGTTTGATATAAATTGTTGTTACCAAGTGAAATGATAAAGAGACTAGTTGTTAAAAGGCATTAGTATGGTGTCTTTGTTTTCTTTATTTTGTTTACATTGAGGATGAGTTTCTCCAAAGGGGTTTGAATCGATATTCAAGACAGAAGCTTTTAGAACACTCGAATAATGTAAGTGATATTTGAATTAAGATCGAATTCTTAAAAGATCAATAATTATCAAGAAATGTGTGTGTATGTGTTTTAGTCGGATTTATATTTTAAACTAAGAAAAAAGAAAAATGATGCATTATCAAACTTTTAAACGGTTGTGTTATCATGCTATACACATGATCCGTAAGATGACACGGTGACCGAGTACTCGAATCGCAGCTTTATTACCTTGTCTTAAAATTCTATGAGCCGTGCATTGAATGTTCGTGCTGAGACTTAAAGAATATATATACAGATATATATTGAGGTACAGAATGATTGAAGTGTTTCGTCATGGATCACTGGTCGTTAAATCAAAATAACTTAAGTTAAAAGCAAGCTGCAAAGAAGAAGAAAAACGAAATACAAAAAAAATCACCGAATGCAACGTAAGTAATTCTTAGTATGGTGAAAAGTACACGTAGTGTATAGCAATTTTAATAGAATGCAATTGTGCAAAAATATTTTTAAAAATCCAACGTGAGATTTTCTTATATTTTTGTGCGCGAGCTTTTGTGAGGCAGATTATAACAGAAGTTAATTTACATGACCCATTAAAAGTTACGTAATGGTAACTACTATCGTTGCGACCTAATTTTTTTTTTTTGGCACCAATTTTCGCATATGTAGGAAGAGATTCTTCTCAATCACATTGCATTTGAATTTAATTGAAGCTTCTTATAATTAAAATACACTAAATATTTACAAGGAGAGAAATGATCGTAATAAAGAGAGCTTTTGTTGATATTTCGGTAATTAATTGTACATGATTTCCTTTTATGAATGAAATAAAAATATTAGCCCTTGAAAAACTTTAAGACATAGACAGGAACAAACTAAGTAGCAACTTCTGACGAGCTTTTAACAGTCTGTTCTGAAAATGACGGAAGTACTTTTGACGCTACTCTCATACACGTTACTTTTTCTTGTAGCAAGGGATTGAAGGAATAACTGAAGAGTCGTGAACGTCAAACTTTTAAAAGTTCAAGTTGTCTATGGCATCCAAGTTACTATCAGTTGAGCATTTTCTATTGCGATTTGTCTACACTAAAGCTATTGAGTATTGAGCTGTTAGACTTCCAACTTTTTTGTTACAAATATATATTTTGATTTCCTTCTACTTCGATTAGTTTTTCTGAATACAATCATTGTTACTACAAAGCTTTATTTTCAAGTGGAAATAAGTAATGTAACATTGAGACTTTCTTGATAATAAATTCCTTCAGTGGGAAATGAATTTAATTAAATAATTAATAGAATAATAGAGTTAATATTAAATTAAAATAAAGGTAAAGCTGAAGAAAGTTTTGGTTTAATAATTAAGAATTCATTATTTGTAAAGGAATTTTTTTCTGTTTCAATTAAAGGAAGCTTTTTATAAATTACTTCAAGTTTAAAAAATGTTGAGATATTGAAATTTTAATGGTTTTATTATTTAAAATATTTTCAACTTCTTTCAATTTTTAGTTAGAATGATGTTAATTTGTTATAAAGAATTTAATTTAAAAAATATAATAATTCTGATGTAAAAGGAATATTTAAAAGAAGAAAATATTAAAATCATACACATAAATCGTTACAAAGATTACAGCTCTTGAAATGAAGAAAATGAAAAAGCTAAAGACCAATGAAGTACGATAAAATGCTTCTCTCGATCATCAGTTATAAGCTTGGCTGGTTAAAACTATTTTTTTATCTTTATTGTCAAAATTATGATCTTTTTTATATAACTTATAAGCTATCCAAGTCATTCTTTATTTCCACTCTTTCAACTATTTTCTTCTTCAACTTAGCTATGAATTTTTATTATTCAAATGATAACGAAAAAATTAACAAAGTAATTACATAGATGCGTGTCAAAAGAGAATTACTGTGGTTGTTGTTGCTCATCTTTTGTAATATGCATTTGACCTAGAACCATGTATAGATTTATAGCAGCTCAATTCTAATACAAAACTTTGTAACATAGTTGAAATAAAATTAAAAATAATTTATTCATGCTATTCAGTGATGCATAATCTATCAGACTTAGTGTAAACCACTAATCGATCAAACTCCCATGTCATTACTTCTAACTCGACTTGAATGTGAAGTAGATGGTGCGAAGAAAATTGGGCAAGTAACTGAAAATTACATATTGACGTCGATATGACATCATCATTGTCATCATTGATATGGTGACCCGATTTTCCCTATGAATAATTTGACATAAACTAGGGTATTTCGTAAAGATTGCCAAGAAAATACTGGAACCGGTGAGTCTGCCATTGATCATAAATAAATGCATGTAAAGACGAAGAAAAAAGTGCGAGACTTTTCATGTTATTCCACACATAATTTTGAACAAATAAATTTTGGCAATAATCCACCGTCATTTTCTCTCTATCGTATATAGTCAAACCATTCATGAAACTAAACAATAAATAAGAAACAGCACATGAATATCCGGAAAAATTCCAATAATAAATTTTTCAAGATACTTGTTTGTATTCTCTTCATTCTTTACTCAATAATGAATGAAGTATTGAATTTTTATTGGGTAATTAAAAATTAAAAAATTTCTTGTAAAATTATTTAGCCTACTTTCAAAGTCTGTTTAATTTTATTCTTTCATTCATTTTTTTTTCCTGTAGAAAAAAGAATAAAAAATATGTAGACTAAATTACATGAGAAAAAAAAATGATTTAAATTTTTCTATTGATAAATTTTTCATCAAAAGCACGTGTAATTATCATATTTACTTTATTACATTAAAAATTATCACGACACTATACGACAATCTCTAATAAGGTTCCACATGAAAGATTAAAAGATATTCCATATCATCAGCTTAATTGGAAGTTGAAAGGAATACCAGAGATAACACAATTTATTTACACTTTTTTGTTTATTCATCTGACTGATCTGGCTTTCGGTTACTCGCAGATTCCACGGTTAGAGTTGTAATTTATAGCGTACAGAATCGGGTAAACCGGGCATGGGGTTAAACGGAGCTTAACACTTGGTGGTGGCGTCACGTTCAATACCGACACAAGCTTTGCCAAACAGTCGTAGTCGAAAGGAAACTAGAGGACGGATATGTGGCTGATACTTTGTCAAGCAAACTTCTATTTCAATTCTTGATTCCGTCGGTTTTGTGAGGAGCCACAGAATCACTTTATAATGTTGATAAATATGGTGTGTTTCAGACTACTAGAAATTCTTGGAGTTTGATAAATGTACACTGAATTGCGGAACAGTATTATTGTGACAATTAAGCTTCACTCTAAATAGTTAACTTCCTTTTGAAATGCTGATGTCGTTCATAATTTCGACGTTCATCAATTTGCGGTTTGTAATTGGGTTAAAAATGTTTCAATATTTTGTTAATCATTATCATGCAGCTGGCATTTGCAAATTTGATTATTATATTGCAGTTCAAAGACTTGGAATATTATTGTCTGGGTCATGGAATAGAAGAAAAAGACCTAGTAAAGAAAATCTTCTTGGAAAATCTTGCTGGAAAGGAAACTTTATCCAGAAAAAATCCCACTTGATTTGAAGCATTCACGAGACTTTATTTTTTCGAAAAAACCATTTTTAATCATCAACTGAATAAAAATAGTATCCAAGATGCATTTAAAAAATGATTAGATTAATTTATAAAAAATAGATTATTTATTTATATTTAATTTTGCATAAAGATTAATCAAACGGGAAATGAAATTTTTATATTTAGTTAAAAATAATATATTATTAGTGAACGAATGAATAAAAACTTTTAATCCATTAAAATTGATGAAACTACGAAAATTATGTCCTATTTTATATTTTATATTAAAAGTTTGATCGTTGACTATTTACGTCGGCACGTTTATTAATTTTTTAGACAATGTAGATTCTAAATTAAATTTCTAATTTATCGTACATTCGATTTATTTGTTATAATTTTAGAAATCGATTTTTAGGGTTTAATAATTTCTCGATAATTTGTCAGACCACAGGCTTTGAGTAAGAAACTTATTTTTAGGTAATTATCGGATTATTGTCAAACGATTTAAAAATATATTCCCAATATAAATACCATTTTCAATATGTTTTCGTCCATTAATAATACTTTCTTATGTCATAAAAAATATTTTTAATAATCTGAAATCACCGGACATTCTTTTAATTGGTGGTACATATAATAATAACGTTCAGAATTTATAATTCATACAGAAAATTTATCAGTGACAATTGGATATTTATTTTACTATATTTGTAAATACGATTTATTCAGAATTAATGAGAACTGTCATTCATAGTTATAATTTCAAACTGTTGTTTTTTATCAAATACTCTCATTTGCATAAATACTTTATATTTTTTCTTTTTTATTGGAAATGAAATTATAGATTTCCAAAAGGGAATTATCGGGAATTAATAATAATAAATTATTTTGAATTTGATATATTGAAAGGTTGGCAGGAAACTTTGTTTCCTTCATGCATATCATACCAGTGCATAAATCAAGAGAAAGTAAAATGCTAAAATTCATCTAATGAATCATTTCACTGAACGAAATAGTAAATATTAGTCTTCCATTTACATATAAGCACCACCATGTAACTTCATAATCAATTATTTCCGTTGAAAATTCATGAAAATTCGTTCATGTTAAAAAAAAAAATTTAAATAAAGTATTTTCATACTGATATTATCTTTACGAATGCTTTGGTAATTTAATTTTTTTTGGTGGGCTTTCAAAGAAGAATATTTTTTTTATTTTAAATCAATACCAAACGAAAACATAAAATGCAATGAATGTATGTAAAAAAAAAGCAACTGTCCCAAATGGTTTTGTTGATGTTTTTTATCTTCAAAATGGACTGCAAAAATGTCGGAATGTTGTTTATAATCAATTGAAAAATTTGTTTCAAAAGTAAACTTCAGTATGAATGGAAATTCCCTAAATAAAAAATCTCAAATATTTTTTAGTTCTTCCACAGATGTAGTTAAAATTCATTTTAACTTGTTTCTGGACATTTAAACGTAAAGTTAAATAATCTTTTAATTTTTGTTTGTTCTCTGGCTATCTACAATACTTGAATTTCCGTCATCGTATAATATTCTCATTCGCATTCTCTATTTTGCGGTCTATGCACTTCTTCTTTACTCACTCGATAGATCCTCCATCCCTCGCCTTGCTCTGACTTGTCTCCTTCTTTTGCGACCCGTCGAATACTCAACTCACGTTTTTTCTCTTGAGCCTTGATGTTCCTCCCAGAATATGAATTACATTTGATTTATTTCGTCAAGAAAGTAGATAATAATGATTATACCAACTTAATCACGTTAACTCTCTTCTAATTATGACTTGAACGTATGTAACTTTTACACTATATTTTTTTTTTACATTAAAAATCACTCATGTGTATTGTTTACATAATTTTTAAATAATTTATTCAGAATATTTTTTAATGTTAACGATAGAGACATGTCAGCAAATTTTGTTTCGGAATTCTTTTTCCTCTCCAAAGCTTACATTTAAATTTTCATCAGGATAAATATTTTTTTCGTTTGGAAAATCGTGAAATTTATGATAAATCTAGCTGTTCACTATTGGATTTTCCGTACGTTTCGTTCAATAATTTATAATGAAGTTAGACATCAATATATTTTTGATTTATGCAAAGTGAAAGTTCGAGTGGAATAATAATTAATGATTTGAATGTTTGATTGTGATTGATTGAAATAAACTTATGTTTTAAAGTATAATTTTTAAAATATCAAACAGATTAGAATCATAAAAATATTTTTTTGAAAATGAAAAACTGATAAAATATAAAAAGAAAAGATTTAGAAATAGATATAAATTAATTAATGCAATAAAGCATTTAAATAAACATATAATTAGGAATTAATTAATTTTTTTATCACCACATTTATTTAATTAAAAATCAATTTCATTGAATAAAAGATCAATTCATTAAATAAATCATTATAATTTTGAATAAACGTGGATACATGTGCATCTATGTATAAACATTGAAGATTTAAAAACCTAGAAATAAAATTTTCTTTTTATAAATTCATTCACTTTTTTTATCCTCTCGTCTACTTCAAGTTTCTTTTGTTTTAAAACGATGGAAAGTCGAGTATATCAATGGCATTTGTGAAAAACAAGCTGACAAAATAAGTAAGCTCAGGTTTCTTACTTAAATTTGCACTTTCTTGAATTGAGAGCATCTTTTTCTTGTCTTATTGTGTAAATTATGACCCTTTGGTTGAATTATGCAGAAATAACGACAATTCGAAAGGAATATTCACAATGAAGAATAAAGACACAAGGATGAAGTGGCCTGGTACTCATCCTGTATTCATTCCGTGGGGAGTAACTACTCAGTAATCCTCCGCTGACTGTTCATAGTTTTAATCGAAATCCGTTTTAAATTGTAAATGCGACCCATGACTCCGTAATGTCACGATAGCCACAGGCTTTCTTCATCTTTATTTTCTATCCTTTGCTCTTTCTATTACCCTTTTTATTTTTTTTCATCCTCTTTTCCAAACTACTATTCTGCCGGAGACACATATCGCATTAGTTGAATCTTCTACATATTCTCTAATTTCCATTCTCTCATTTTCTCTCAAATGTGGTTGACCCTTCGGTCTCCGTAATTCCGGAAAAGTTTCATCTTCCAAAAAAACAATGTCTCTAGAAAAAGTTTGTGGTCTTTTAATTTTTTTCAACATAAAAATATTCCAAACGTTAAAAACCAGTGGGTTATGTACGTAAACACGTTATATCTCTTCATTTTTCCAGTGAAATTCACTAATGAGTTGCATAAAAAGGTAAATATGTTTTTTTAATAAACATTTCAACGTTTAATATTTTTCATACTTTCAACTTTATCACTCACATTTTTGTATAACATGAGAGACACACTATTTAACTGCGTAAACAAACTTTTGGTAATTAAAGATAGTTATATGTTGGAATAATTCATCAAATATTTTTTTATTATTTGCGTTGAGAAAAATCAACTTATATTGAAGAGTATTTTTTCAGGACTCGAGTTTTTTTTTTCTTATTTCAGTAAGACATAAAAATTATCTCATAATAAGAAATGAATATTTTAATTAATCTAAATTGAGAAAAAAAAATATTTTTACTGAGTAAAGAATTGACTTATTAAAATTACTTAATAAAAGGTTAATATTTAGTTAAATCAATGACTTAAGAACTTTTAATTAACACATCTAATTAATTTAAGATAAAAATAATTGACGGATAATGAAATGAGATTTAAGAAAACTTCTAAAAATAAATTAAAAAAAAGAGTAGTGTTAAACAAATCATCCATATCTTGAAGGTTGTAATTCACGTTAACGATTCAGTTAACTTTTCTGTTCTGCAAACAGATTTAGGTAATGCTAGGGATTAGAGAAATTGTGCCACATAGAGGATGAAGATGAAATTAGTTGGTTAACCTGAGCTGCCGCGGTTTGCTTGGTAACAGCTCGTAACAAACACCTCGGAAAACAGCTTTCATTGCACCCTTAGATGTAATTTTCTTACCAAGCCTAAATATATGGGTGGTTTCTATTCCGTTAGCATCCAATTAATGCAGTGCTGTAAGACTGATGAATGCCAAAACTTTGTTAAAAAAATATAGACAATGTGATTTTTCCGCGACCTCAAAATTATCTATGTTTTATGTTATAATTCTTGGTAAATAGTTCTATCAAGGGAGAATGTTTCACAGAGGCGTACATAGAACAAGGGATAAAATCATGCTAACGATCTTGAGACGACGAAGGAGCAAAATATTCGCAGTCTAAAATGTATTCGGTGAACTCGCATTAACAAAGTTAGTATTCAGGTTAGTATAATCATTATTTCATGCTAGCACGAAGAAGGCGTGAAACGCTTTTGCTATTCTTTTCCACGAATATAAACTTACGGTTAAGTAAATTATCCTATGCAAAAGAAAATTATTGTTCGATGGAAATAAGCATCTACTTTTTATATCAAGAATAAATTATTTCTTTGATATTTAGTTTGAAAACTTGAGGGCACTATTTCGTAGAATTTTTAAGCTCAAATTATCCTTTGCACACGTTAATATTAATTAATAATAAATAATAAAAATTATAATAATGAATAGAATATAATTATTTTAGTGGGATTTTTAAAAATAATTTCTTTGGTTTAAAAAAGAACGTACAGTGAAAAATGTAATTATCTCATTTTAGGCTGGTAGTATTTGACTGAGTAATTCTATGATTTTTATGAAAGAGTGTTAAGACTTATTATTCCGTGTCACGCGACGTGTTTCACCTAAAGAGACGTTTCTGTAAGAGAGATTACATTTTGCTGCGCTCGCGGCTATCCAACTGTACAGAGATGAGTTGGAGAGATGGATTCATCAGTTGATCTGTTAATCAATGTATTCGCCTTCTTGGTCTCGTGTGCTGGCTTTTGTTCTCGTTTTTAGTTGAAGTTAATTCACAAACTAAATCTCAAAGACCAACCATAATTAACTATATTTCATTAATTTTCTATTTCAGAATATTTTTGACATACTTCCATCAGTTCTATCATGAACATTCTCATTCATTAATCCAAACTTAATTAAAAAATGAACATAAAAAATTTCAGAGTTTGAAATAAATATGAAATCTCTATTATTACTTTGAGATTGATTCTCTTCTTTGGAGAAAAAAAATATAATGAGAAAGTCTCATTGTTATTACAATAACAACAACTTGGAAACTATTTTTTCCTTGTTCATAACTTCAAAATTTTAATGTTCAGTATACAATTGCAGTAAATAACAGTTTGGAGTCGAGAAAAGTTTAAGAATATTGTCGCTAACTCCTTAACATCTTTATATAAGTTTACGCATCTTCTTCATTTCACAATAAATTCAGCTGACATCGTAAAAATTACTAGGACTTTGGTAGGCTATAGGTATATACATGTTTTAGAAAAGTTTATAAGATGAGGTTGCCGGAAGCAACACATGTACAACCCTCAACTATTCTTTTGGCTACACGCCATTTTGAGTATCATGATTTTATATCTGTATTAGCCATTCCATAGGATCCAGAAAAGAAGCAATTTCATACCAAGTTCAGCAATATACCTTTTTTAATTAAACTCCTACAATCTTGCTCAAGACTATAACAATTACGTTATGTAATTAATTAAACTCATCTTATATTTTTAAAGAACTTTTTTGTAACTAATTTGAAATTTTCTTGCCAAAAAGAAAAATACATTAATGTTGATGGCTAAAGTCTTTGCAGGGACATTCAGTTATTAACATGGAAAATTAATTTTACAACTTGAATGAATGTTGATGAATATTCAAAGCAATGAAATATGTAGGGTAATACAAGCCACTATTTGAATATCATAATAAATAATTATTGACAGAATGTTAGAACAAGCTTATAATTTAGCAAATGTATCAAAGTATCAAATATCAATACTTTTCATAAACTTTGACCAATTTCGAGAATATGATCCTAGTAAGTTGAGAAAAGCTAACTATTATTAAAGCTGTATCATTCTCAAAACACCTGACACCCTCATGATGATAGTTGATATCATAGGGAGGCTTCAAATAATCATCAACAGAATGATAATTTACGATAACATGTAAATGGGTGTCTGTGCGTACATCCTCTCGGAATCTAGAAACGATTAATTTAATTGATGAATATGTTCACGCGATTGAATTCACGATTGATTATTCAAACTTCCACTCATTATCTTCACATCACCAGCATTACTTTATATGCCACTTAATCATTTTAATTGATTTTAATATCTAAATTATTCTGATATATTTATGCATGAGTTGATTCAGACGTGGGCATTCGTTTTGGCGATATGGAAAAATTGAAATCGGTTGAGATGGATAACGATCAGGAGTTTATGTCAATCTGATATGAATGACGGATAGACTACTTAAAATATAATAAAATTTTTGTGTCATTCATTGATGGATTAACTGAAAGAGAATTTTGAGATTGAAAGGTCAGTAAGTTTGAAGGGAAAATATTATTTTTGAATTTATTACTTCAATATGAATTATGATGACATGAAGAAGTCTATGTCAAGAAATTCATTATTTATTTTTTTTTATTTAGTCAATTTTTTATAATTAATTTTAGAATGATTAAAATAAATGTTTATCAATTTTTCTTTTAAATTACTTTATAGCTATGCTTTGTCAATTATTGTTTGTGAATAAATTTTTTTAAATTGTTTCAATAAATAAAAAATATGACTTTTTTAATAATAGAATTCTTTAAATAATTTCAGAATAGAATTTGTTGGAAATAATTCTTATTGAGATTTTTGATTGAAGAGAAGGATTCTTTATCATTTCAATTGAAGGAAGTTATGCAATATACATTTTATTATTACTCCAACAAAATCCAAATTTTCTTTTGTTCACTTCAAGTCACAGTGAAATTTATTTCCTATGTTCTGATCTCGAATATTTATCTTGAGATACATTGAATTTATGAATGTTCAATAGCAATTTTTACTTTCTTCTTTGATTCATGATCCTCTTTACTTCATTATATGAAGTACTTTTTGCTACTGGACACCATAAACTATGTCGATATTTTGAGATTCAGATGAAGATTCATTATAATAATTTATTGAAGTAAACTAAACAAAAAATCGTCAACTTTATTCTTGTTAAAAATTATGGTAATCTGTTGCATCTAAAGTTCCACTCAAGAATAAAGATAGATTCATAATTTTTTCTCATATAAGCAGTTCCATAAATTTTATATTCTGATTAAGAATATCTCAATTTCCTTCTCTGCACAAATGACAAAGAGCTTTCTTTTATTCATTTAAATAAATTTTAATAAAAATACTATTCTCAATTATTTTTAATATTTTTCTAAAAAGAATCGTTAGTAGTATATGAGTACTGGATGTCTAATAAAAAATTTTTTTTCTGTCATAGAGACAAAATTGTACCGATAGAATTTAAAAAATTCCATCAACCTGACCCTTATCTTCATTCCTCACTTCATCATTTACTCTGATTGTATGGAAATTTTGCGACATATTTTGAGAAAATATCTTCCCTCATATGCCACAAGATCCTCTGCATTCGAGAAACATGTAATATACTAGAAATCCAGGTTTTATCCGTAGAAAGCATGAGCTAGTTTCGCATACAAATGTTAACGATTACCGGTTCAGTTGGCCAGCTGGTTTACTTGCAGGATTCAAAATCCCCTATAATATCAACGATATAATATAACAAAGAATAAAATCTTTCCAGAAAGTAGATATCTTGCAAGCAAACTCTCTTTGTGATTTTCTTCTTAAGCTATTATGCTACATATTAAATCTTAGTCTCATTCTCACTCAGTCTGTAAGCATTGTACCTTTGGATACCTATACAAACGTTCGTGAGGCTTTTGGTGTTCTTGACACAAATGAATATTCTGTTGTCACAAGAGTCTTCAACTCTGTTTCGTTGATAGAAAAAATAAAACAAATCAGATTTACATATAGAGAAATTCTCTACAACAACAACAACAGGCCCTGTAAACTATTCTTGATTTCTTTAATCGTTTAAATCAATTTTTTTTTAAGAAAGATAATTTTTTCTACAAAATTCGTTGAAAGTATTTCGTCGAGAACCATTTTAACTTTTGAATGAATGATGATTCATTGTTTTGTGAGGTTTTTTTCAAAAGTTATTGAAGTTTGGAGTTAAAAGTGTCGTTTTTTCTTTCAACATCCGATAACTTCGTTTTCAAAAATCGTACAACGTTCAATGAAAAACGAATTTCGAAGAGAAAAGTTTGGGCTTTAAAATGTTTCACTTGAATGTACAAAAAATTATTCACGCTGGAAAGGGCTTTTAAACTTGAAAATATTAAGAGTGTAGTAGGGAGTGATAAAAATTTTTTAACAAATAAATCCTAACAAAAAAAAAAACTTTATGAGAAAAAAAGGAACAAAATTAAACATTGTTTACTTCAAATCCACAAAATCACGACCACATTGGACAATATTTCATTTCCAAGTGAATGTGAACATTTAAATTTAAATATCGACATTCGTTTAAACTCTCGTCGATAATTAAAGTGACAAAATTAATTGCATGAGTTGTCCAGCAACTCTTAAAAGACAAATTAATATTACACTACATTCGATTTTCATCAACTCGTATAATTGATGCAATGATCAATATCAATTCAAGTTCAATTCATGCAGGAATTCCTTTGCAAAAGTTTATCAAACGAAACATGAAATTAAATATGTTAATATTTTATTCAAGCACTGACTCGCATTGATAAATGATTTAATTTAGCTTATTACCAAAAAATAATCATCATAATTTACCAATAATCTACTCTAGTGTAAATAATACCAAAAAGTGATGGTATCGAATTAAAGTAATGAATAAAAATGTTTGTGAATTTATTTCAAGGCCATCTGGAGATAGCAAGCAATTCCTAAGGCCATAAACAACTTTATAACTACAAAAGTTAAATTTCTCAAATGTTATCTCAATAATTTATATGTTAATGCGTGTTAATAGTCTTCCTCTCCCAAGTTGTACCACCAACATTTTATCACATTCTTTATATAAAACTATTTTATTCACTTAAGCTGTACCTCTTAAAAGATCAAAGCTAAGTTGAACATTTCTCGCAATCTAAGTCAACCATCTTCGTTAGAAATTCGTCCTTTACTTAAGTCAATTTAATTAAAGTTAGACCGCTTTAAAATTAATTAAACACCTTGGTAGAATTTAATGAAAGTCATATAGTGGATAAATAATCGATATTTGATTCAAGTGTATCGACAGAGAGTAATCCTATCTTTATTCTTCAATACAAGATTCGCTTAGATTAATATGAACTAATCATTCCATCATAGTGACTAGTCATTGTCATACGAATTGATACACTGATGCAATTGATCGAACTTCCACTTCCTAAACTATTCATCCCGTCACCTCATTGTCATGAAAATGAGGGAGCACCCGATTCATTGACAAGTGTAATATACATTTAGCTCAGGAATTTCAACAGAAGAACCGACTTTGTGGTAGAAGCACATTTTTCGTGTTCAAGTGGTAGATCAAATTCTTTACAATGTGCTTTTGTGAGGAATTAAATCGTTTCTACACATTATTCCCATTTTTCACATGCAGGAGTTTCATTTAATGGAAAAAGAGAGAATAGAAACATTTAATTGTTACAAATTAGTACTTTTATATCTTGACAAAAAATACAATAAAAGAATTGGTTTTATTATGAAAAAATAAATCAAGGGAAAAACTTGGAATTTTCTCTTTTAAAAATTCTTCATAAATATGCTTCCTTCAACCTTTGATGATACTACTTATGATGATCTTTATTGAAGATGAAAAACATTTTATTATTAAAAATTTCTTTGAGTTTTACTTTATTTATTAACAAAATATGAAAGCCAGACTATTAAATAAACTGAATTTCTTGGTATATAGTTGATAACAATAGAGAGGAGATCAAGGCTTATGATTCCATGATGTGTTCCTTTATGATAAAAAAAATACATTATAAATGATAAGAATTTTTTAAAGGATTAAATAAAAAGGATCTTCTAAAAAGCTCAAGACAACTATATTAGATGAAATTTTTTTTTTTCCAGAAGGTGTCTGCGATTTAAATGTCTGTGAAAAATGCCGTACTTGATATTATTTTAAGTGAAACGATATCGTCTAATATTGTTGGAAAAAATTGCCTCTAATGTTTGAGTAAATCTTCGTCGTGGTGTGATTTTGATGTTCAAATGATTGTATTCTTTTTCTTACATACAATGTCATCATTTTTGATTCATGACAGAAGTTTATAACATCAGAATTTAATAATCAACAATGAAATTAATACTACTCATTAATCTTTATAAAAACATTTAATTAACAATTGTTAGTAATTGATTGTTAGCTACATTTTATCATAAAATTCTTAATTACATTCTTTCTCATAAAAATTTCCTTTCTTATAAAGTTTATGAGTGTGTATTTATTTAAAAATGTGAAATTTCTTCCAATGATAATACTTTTAAAAAATAAAATCTAAGTCAAGCACCACTCTATGAAATTTTTAACACAAGCACATTTATCTTTGCTTATTAATTCATTGACCAATGAAATAATAAAACTTCCAGGATTCTCCACAAAGAAGAATCATCAAAAATTTTTATTCAAAACAAACTTGAATTTAAACAGTGTACTTGATAGCTCTAGATCACGAATTAGCAAAAAAAAAAAAAAATGATACAATAAATTACACTAATGAAGAACAGTCTTAAAAATAGGGTAAAACAAGTATTATTCACGTACGTGCTAATTTCCGTGTGTCCAAACTATAATTAAACGAATTTAACAGACTGTACACTGCAGCAAGGTAAAAAAAAAAACGTCTAGAGATAGAATGACATTGATCAGTAAGCCAATTAGACGACGAAAATTGATCAGAAATAAAATAAAGTTTAAACGAAAAATTAGTTTTATTGCTATTGAAGTGAGTCCAATATTACTAAAGATCGTATAAATTATTCGACTCTTTTTCCTTTTTCTACAAATCTTTTTCAAACTTTTTTATTCAACTTTTTTCTGTATTTTCTATTGATAAAGTACAAGCTTTAATAGTGGTATCACAGTGATTCCGAATAACTGGTTCAAGCTTAGGTGATGTTGCACGATTCGCCAGTCTGATTGTGCTTACCTTTTCGCTTATTGTAACTACTTAAAGTTTAATTATTCCCAGTGCATCTACCATAGAAATACTTGACTACATGAAATTATGACTGAACAACTTTGATATCAATTTCTTTGAAATATCACAAAATAAAAAATAATTGATGATTAATATTGATTTGAATTCAACATAAGTTGAACTTTTAGACTTAAAGATTTTTGAATTAAAATTCAAAGATTGTTTCTAATGGCTCTGATAAAACTCCTATATTTTCTTAGACCTATTATTAAAGAATATATGAAAAGAAACTTCAAATACTACCTAGGGTAATAGCAAGTATTATTAAAAATTTATGAGAACTATTTGCATGTTCTTTAAATTCTACATTAGTATTTATTGATAACGGTCTTGTTCTAAGCGTAATAAAAGCTGATGAACGCGAGAACGTGGTTATGAATTTTCTAGTGATAATATACCCTTTGGGAATGGTACAACACGTTGAAACAACGAGCTTGGAGTCACTACTTCTTGACAATAAGTCTACATCAGCAATTGTTTCTAGAGGTTGAACCCATGATTTTTCTTGCTCCCTTTGAAAGTTTCCTGTCGCAGCGTATCATACTAACACGTGCTAACCATCAAACATTCATCGTTTCCCTTTGCGATCTGTCTGACCACACCTCCACCATGATTACACTTTCATCGAGCGAATTCTACCTGCGTGACTTGCGCTCTTATGTTTCTTCAAGACATCTTTTATCTTTTTCAAGTTTTACTTTATCGTTTGTGTCACACTACTTTTTATAGTCTGTTAAGGTGCGTGATGACAACATAGTAAAGGGTCCTTTGCCTTTCGCCTAATTAGTTGACGCAAAGACACAGTACTACTTGACATTTCAACAAGAGTCTTATTTCATTTTTAAATGGTTCTGTGAAATACATCAAATTATTCTTTGTTTGAGAGTACATTTTTACTGCAAATATAATTAAAATTATTCCTTTTTAAATAAATCTTGACTATTTTATTTTTATTTTCTTAATATACACATGTTTTTGTGTTGATTAAAAATGTTGGGAAAATTTCTATTTAATAAAGAAAAGAAACAAAATTTGAATAAAAATAATCATAATTAAAGACCAATTATTCATAAATATTTAAATTAATTAATTTTTTGAATAAATTATTGTATAAATTTTTAAATGATGGTTGATTATATATTGTTAAATGATAGTTAAATAGTTTAAAAAATTATTAAACCGATTATGATAATCCATCCAATAAATATACTGAACCATAACGGAATCATCTAATTATACTTAAGACGTTATAATATTATCAACTATAACCACAAACTCCCCATTTTCTTCACCTTACAATTTTTATGAGCAGGAATAAACGTTTATTTAAACACGTTAGAAATTAAAACATGTTGAAAAAAAAGTTTTAAAGTAGTGCAGTTTCATAACTAATAAAACTTTTGTAATAATATAAATCATTAATTAAGATACATGAAAATTCCCGGAAGGAACTATTATGTACTTGGGATATAACACTAAAAATGATCAAATTCTCGAACAATTTGAAAAGTTATACAAAAGTTTGGAACAAAATTTTCCAGTCATTTGACCTCCTTGTCAGTTTACGTCAATACTTGGAGTAAGTTTCTTTACTATGTCATTATCACATAATAGAGAAAAGACAAGAATTAAGTAAGACATTATAATGGGTAAGTCTGCACATAAGACATCAAACTTCAGCAAGTATTATTATCTACTTAAAATATTTTAGAAACTAAGTGTTATATAGTGGGTCAGTAAACCACAAGTATTCAAAGATTGCTAGTATATTTGAAGAAGATACAAAATGTTGGATATTTAAACAATACTAAAAATAATATAGCATTGAAAATGACTTCATTGTTAGCTCGTGAAGTTCATGATAATTAATTAACGTGCAGTATCATTTACATAAATAGCTCAAGTAATTTACAAGTCAGTTTGGTGGTTTCATCTTCTCGTGGGGTAACAACCCCATTCAGAGGTTACTCGCTCTCTTACCAGCTCCTAGTTCACTTCGAGGTCTTTCGTTTCTACTCACTTGGCTTTTCAGATGGTACAGAGTACACATTCATAGTTGTACATATATTTACTGTGGTTGAAATTGAAAATGTTCTTTGAGTATCTGGATTTCCCATGTTACGAGCCACTCAATTTAGAATTTTCGGCTTGTATTACAACAGATGAATCGAGTAAACTCGTTTAAATGTACATATGTGAGTACGTACATATATTATATGTTTTAGCTACATCCATCCATGTATACTTTTCCATTCATAAGTATTCACACATGCCACGAAATACTCATTTATTTGGGAAGGGGAAGGATCAGAATAAAAATCATTTGGGGAAATTGAATTTTTTTTAAGGAAAATTCAGATTGTTCATGGGAGATATTCTCCAGGTGAACCAGGAAATATACAGTGTAGTCTCTATTTAATTTCAATCGAAAATAAAATTTTAGAGTTGTTTTATGCTGATGGAAAACTAGAACAGAGCTTTTAGTTATTTTTTTTATTTGTTTATATAAAGTATCTCTGTCAATTTGCAGACAAATCAAAACTATTTACCTAAATAAACGAGGATTACTTTAGTAACTATTAATTCGATGATTTTTCCAATAATTGTGACATGCTAAAACTTTCAATGATTAAATTTAAATTTTTTCTAAATTATGAAAAATTGTAAGAGTATTTTTTGTCATTATAATAATAAAATAACAAGCTTTTATTTACCAACATCCGTTCGAATTGAATTTACTTTAAAGCTCATTTGAATTTCAAAAATATTTCTAAAAAAACATCTCAACGTTACTCCAAAATTCTAAAAACATCCACAAATTGTTTCTGTATACAAAACTAAAACTATTTAATTAAAACAAATGATTCATATTCTAGCGAGAAAATATATTTAAGGATAATTAGATAATGTATATTATCAACTCATAAACAGAAATAAACAATCAAACTCATTTATCTCAATAGAATTATAATCTTAATATGTATGTAAACGTAATGAATTAATTGAAAAGTCATAACACTAAGCAACGACAAAATTACAATACATGGATAAAGTTATCAACTTGATTAGCTACCTAGACTATTCAAAACTTGAGCTTATGATTACTCAAGCAAAGTTTAATTAAGTGATTTACTCGAGCACAAATCATCAAGATAACTCGAAAGCCTAATGGTCCTACCAACAAGTTTCTGAGTAATTTTTAGAACTCTGTAATGCATGATAACGACTGTGTCATTTATGTATAAAGCGATAGGCTTCATGCCAAAATAGTTGAATGTCTTTTTTGTGAGATGATAAATTTGTAAATAAAGTTGTCATACAAATTTGTGACACATTGGTGTGATATTCTTGCAAAGAGGATCTCTCCCGGATTCGAATATCAATGCAAGCAATTTATCAGTTAATGATATCAGTCGACCAATTATCAATAAAACTCCCTCAAGTAATTTATTTCAATATTTCAGGGGTTCTATTTTTTTTTTATTTTTTCTCGTATTTATAAAATATGATATTTTAAAGTATTAGTGTTAAGTAAAAATTTTACATTATGAAACAACAATATTTGAATAATTAAGAGTACATTTCCATGAGAAATATAACGTAAATATTTTTTTTACTATAGAACTTGGAATAAAATAAAATATTTATTAAAGTAGAGTTTAAATAATTTAAATAATTTTTTGAAAGCCAAATGAAGATAAAAAAAAGCTAATTTTCAATAAAAAAATGCACTCTGCCTATGTACCAGCGATCACATATCTCTATTCAGTCTATCATACACAAAGTTGATTAGTTGATGAAAAAAAATGCATTTATATGAAACCTGATTCGTGTAGCATTAAAAAAAAATTTATTGATATTTAATCGTTCTTTATTCTATAAATATCTTGACGTTTATATTCACTAATAATCAGTAAATCTCGTTTGACAAAATGCCGATAAAATTGTTGTGAAATTAGAATTTAATTTATCCCTTCAGAAGGAAACAAAGAAGCAGTAATTAATTTATTTCCTCCAACAGAGAATATTATTTTTAATCGTAAATTACATTGAATAAGTGAAGTCTTTGTTAATCTGTTTTAATTGATTGTACTGTTTGATAAAAGAGCTTGAATATGACATTTAAGAAGATTAAAGTAAATAATGTTTATTAAGAATAATTAAAAAATTACTTGAGTTAATACTATTTTATTAAAAATAACTTCTCTAGTTTTTTTTTACCGACAGAGATAATATTTTTTCTCATATCCTTCTTATAATATTAAAATTTCATTATTTCTTATTTATCAATAGTTACAAGCTATTAAGATTAATTGTTTTACAATTTCAAAAATAATTTTTTTTATTTATGAAAGGATCATTAAGGCTTTTTTAAGGTTACCAAATCTTCTCTTTTTGGCTTTCTTCCAAGATTGACCAAAAAAAATAAGATTACCAACAATCCAGGATATACTACTTTGTACCATTAAGCTTCATCTATTTATTTTTTTTTTTCTATCTGACAAATAAATTACTCTTGACCGATATTTGTATAGTCAGAGATTTTTTTCCTTTGAGTCAGCTGAGGTGATAAAATTTATTCCAGCTGCAGCACTTGTATAGATTATGCTATTGTACTTGCTTACTTTTTTGTTATTTTTTAAAACAGTGTATATTTGAAAAACTTGAAAACTTTTTTATTCACTTTTTTATTTATTTATAAACATAATAAAAAAATTTTTAATCAACAGGAATTATTGAAATAAAACGATGTAATTTTGATTCTAATAAAAGTCACTGCCTGACAATCGAAAATTTATAATAATTTTTAATATTCGACTAAATGGATGCATTTAATTATAAACAAAAAGATCCAAAAATTTTTTTTCCAAGTTATAAATATTGATTTATTTTTAAAAAATAAATTGGCCTGTCGAAAAATGTTTTAGAATTTAAACCTTGGTCGTAGCCGCACAAGAGAGCTGAATAACAAGCGCAGTATCTACGAATAGTTCAGAAGAGCTCTTGTGAAAGTATGTGGGGCCGATGAAAATATTTCACAGACACGAGTAGCCACTATAGGAAAGACCAGAGCAGATATGCACTCGATTATACACAGTTAAATTTGAGGTGGGTAAAGAGAAAAAACGTTGACCACAGAAGATGAAGTGTAAGAGCGAGAGTCATTGAGGTAGTTGAAATGCACTAGAAGTCTTCTGGATCTACGGAGCTTTATCAGAAGCCACAGATTTATGATTCACTCCGAAGTGAATAACGCTAGGTATTTTGCTCGTGGTTAAGCCTTCGACACAATGTACTTTATTTTCCTCACGCTACTTCGTGCACCATATCTCATTAAGTGTTATTATAAATTTATTTTAGTATCAAATTTAATAGAAAATTGTTTAATCTTGTTTCACTTATAGGGTGAGCTTTGATTTATCGATAGGAAATGAATTTGATACATATTTCATCAAGCGGCGGAACAAAATCGCATAATACTATTTAAAAATTTTCTTTTGTCAAAATAACGGTATTTTTCAGAAAGAATTGTGGCTTTGATAAAATAAAAAAATTCTTTTTAAAGCTTCCAAGTCATTGCTACTGTTATTTAAAATAATAGTGGAGTTTATTTAGAGCAAAAAAGTTTTATAAATTCATCAAGGAACGTAATTACATTTAATCAGTTGAAAAATGGCCCATATAATATGATACTAGTAAGACCGTAAATCCACAGTCTTTACATCAATTGTTCCAACTTCTGTAAAATACTCGTTAAAATTTTAGGACCCTACATAACACTCAGGGATTGACCAGTGCTAAAAAATAATTTTATGATGCTATTTAAGAGAACCACAAATTTATCTTTTATGTTTTCTTAACTTTCGTGACGAGCGTATTTATTCTTGTTTTTTGTTTCTAGAGTTCAGAAATAAAAGAATCATAATCAAATTATTGTCATTTATTACTAAACATAAAAACAAAAATGAACTTGCCAAAAATTTAGGAAAAGTCAATTTTTAGAAGGATAATTAATCACAGTCAGATGATTTCCTACCCCAAAGTAGTTAAAGATATTTTTCAATAGATCAATGAATACTGAATAGATATTTTATGCTTCATTAAAGCTGAAAAATGAATGCCAAAGTATCTGAATTGATTGACGTCAGCATCATGACGTCAACATTCTTTTAATAATCAGACTAATTAACCATAAATGACTTATTCGGTATACCCTATCATATAAATTAATTGCTAATTTATTTGAAAAAACAGAACAAACGGATTTACAATGGAAACTGATTTGGTATTTACTTTTTCAAAGCCCAGAGGCATCGAGAATGCTTTGAAAGTAAAGTTTCTAAAATGAAACTGTAAGAACTCACACTATCTCCGGTAATGTCCTCATCATAGGTCCGGAAACGAGAGTAGTCTTCAAGGTTTCGTACGCTTCAGTAGAATTAGTGTCGTACATTATAATGTTTGAGTAGGTACGAGCCTTGAGCAATTTCATGGGAACGATAGCAATCTCTGCAAGTTCTCGGTCGTCCTTTACTCTGTCGCACATTCTCTAGTTTCATTCTCTTTACCAGAGCATAGCAGTACGAATTGGCCAACTATCCCATAGCCAGCGCATGTACAAATGACCTCATTTACTTTAGTGGTAAGAGTTGGCTCCAGTTTTAGATCTACAATCTCCTTGGTTTCAGAATCATCGTTCATTCTCGTTTTGTCCCGTCTTGGCATACGTCTCTTTCAATAGGCGCCTCAGTTGCAACTGAGGCGCCAACATCAAAATGAATAATTGCTCTACCAGAGGTATAAAAATTATATAAAATTAAATCGCTCTTGAGACTTTGAGTTTTTTTTTTTTTAGGCAAAAGATATGAATAGAGACTTCTATGATACACATTTAAAGCACTCAAGATTTTTTTTCCTTCTCTATTTACAAGAAAAAATTGTTGGCATAATTATGCTGGTCATAATTAAGTTTTAAAAGGGATTATTAAGTCATTACATTCAGAATTATTTTTAAAATATTCGAATTGTAATGAAGAATTTATTTAATCTTTTTTTTATTAAAGTTTAAAAACTTCATATCAAATGGTTTTTTTAAGTTTGCTGTCCATTGTGTAATATGTGTGATACATTTATTTGACGAGTATCAATATTTTTTTTTCTCTAATTACTGCAAATCATAGTGTTTAAAAAATCATCACAAATTCTTTAAATAAATTTATCACACATTTCCATCATTCTTAATATCGATAGAAATTTTTAATTTATTGTTCCCCCTAAAAAAAGGCTCAAAAAATATTTAAATAACCCCCAAAAAACTCTAGTTTATTTTCAATCATATTTTTAATGACTCAATAATCATTTTTTATATATAAAACATCTTTGCAATTAATATTTCATCAATTACCATGAATAAAAATATCAAAACTACATTCTAAAAGACAAAATAAACATTTAATATCGTGATTGTTTCAGCGACTAATGAAAACAGCACCAATATATCACATAATATTTCCAACGCACGTTAAACTGGATGCAGTAAATCTCAAAAAAACCATTTTCCACCAATACCTTGCATCATATCTCGTCCTAGGGTGTTACTATTGAAGGAAATAAATCCCGTACACTGCACACCTCGTGGCGACACCTATCACTTCTTTTTTTTTTTCCTCCGCTCTTTTTTAACACGCTTTTTCTTCCTTTCTATCTGTTCACCACACTCTCTACGTCAACAGAAAGAGATAAAACCAGCTCCGGTACAGATAACAAAGTATCCGAGAAATTTTCTAACAGGGTAACATTCAAACTCCGGTTACCCAAACTTTAGCACTTAAGGGGCCGTTAAAGCTATTTAGCAAGTTCGTCTTCTTTGAGGTTGACTGCGACTACAAGTCAATGAATTCCCTTGTATTCAACGCAGCTTGATTTATAGCACAAGCATGGAGATGTTATCACTCAAGTGATTTTTATGTTCAACTAAAAATGATGGTCATCATCTTCTTATTAATATCTTAAGACAATACACGATAATATGATGATATAGACTATAACAAAGTAACTATATGATAAACGACCAATTTCACTTCTTGTCTATATTTTCCCTTAGACTTTGATGCTCTTCATAGACTCTATTCATAAGCTCTTCAGCAAAACATGATAATATTACATCATAATCGTGGTGTCATTTGTCAAACACCTAGATGTTTTCGATAGCTTTCATTATTAGTTTTTATGTTAAATTTCTATTCAAATGTGCTTTATCGTTATTTTTTTGACTCTGTTTGATCTGATATAATCAATCACGTTTAAATCGCTATGAAAAACCTGAGATAATTTATATTCTATATGCAATTTCACTTCATCGATCATGAATGAATGGAACTCATTTCCTTTCGTTAGATGATTAAAATTGAATCCATATAAAATTAAACCAGCCGGAAAATGAGATAAAGCTCTCTCTTTATTTCTTTTTTCTTTTTTTTTTTTTTAATTAAGTAAGATAAAACAACTAACATTGTTATTATTGAATTTTCTTAGTTATGTACTTTTAAGACAACGACCTTTTATACATACAATAACTTGAAAGCTTTTTGATCGAGTGTTATAAGTATATATTTGAAAGAGCATCGAATGAGGTCACGTCACAACGCAGTATTGGTCGGGTTGTTCTCTCTTTTTCTTGGTAAGCTACATACAAGGAAACGTCTGACATTTATGGCATCACCAACGATAGAAAAGAGCTTCATACGTCAATGCTTCTATTGCTGACTACGTGCCAGTTGGATACAGATAGAGCCCTCCGGCATTTATGTTTTCGTATCTAATCGTTTTTTTTTTTCTTTTTATATTCCATCAAAAATCATTCTGTACTTTATGTAAAAAATATTACATCTGCGTTAATTCACTGTAGAGAACTTTCTCTACAGGTGATAATAAACCTCATTATGAGTGAAATATAAACAGTGGTGTTGATGGAAGAGAGAACGAAATCTGAGTAGATGGAGACATTTTATGTTCACTAATTACTGTAGGATTGTTTATTCATAAATTTTTCAATGATAATAATTATTTTTAATATTCTAAATTGCTTTGAGAATGTTTTAATTAATGATAAATAAAAAAATATTGTTTTAGAATTTTTTTAAATAAATATTGTTGCAAAAATGATTGAAGTATTTTAATAATTGGATGGATAATTTTTTTTTCTTCATTTAATTAAATTGCAGTCACATGACAATATTGTTAACCAACTCACTTTTAATTTATATAGATTTTCTAGACAATCGTTGGAAAATTAATGTAATTATTACATAAATTTTAATTTATTATTCATCTTTACAGTTACCCTCTGAAAGACACATTCAATAAAAAAAAATCTCTAACTCAGAATACCCCCTTCTTTGTCTCTTTAATTTTCAACAACCTCAATGTATTGTTATATTTGTAAAACAATAAACATATAATTCATACACAAGAGCAGAACATGATGTCGTGAATATTTCAAGAATTTTCCACACATCCCATTATGTTCTAGTATCTCATATTACTCCTCCTCCCTTCTTCTTCCTCTATCGGTTTCCCTTCTATTGTTTTCCTGCTGCGAATTTTTCGCGGCAATTATTCACTTCGATGACATTATTCTATAACAATGTATGAAAGAGAAATATTTTTCCAATTGCGTGGAATCAGAACAACTGGTGATTTATGCTTTCTCGTCTATTTTTGACTTTTCGGTATTTTCATTTCTCCTGGACTATTTGAGTTTTACAATTACGATGGTTTGGCTTTTTTCAAGTATAATATCGAAGCGTTTATAATTAATAGTGGAAGTGACAGATAAATGCAGCTTAATAAATCGGTCACTGTTGTGAGTGCACTATTTATTGTCATTTTCTCTCGATTGTTATACCACTATATTGCCGGATATTACTTTGATCTCACTCTTTCAACGCTATTTATTTCGAGTTGCATTTGGTCTCATTGCATATGGTTGGTCAGCAATCAATATTCAGTATGTGGCTATAGTTAAACAAGCTCAATACATGAGAATTCTTTAAAATCCATCGTCAAAAATATGCGAAGTGAATTTATTGCCATTTTTTTTTGTTGTTATTTGTTCACTTCGAATTATTCAATAAATATGTTACGAAATAACTGACATTCGAAGCTACTAAAACTTTGATTTATTTACTGACAATCTGTTATTGAATATGCCAGAGTACTCATCATTGATAGAAGATAAATGTATTGTAAATCATGGACACGTAGCATTCTGGTAATGAAAATTACATCTACAAAGTATATTTGAGGATGTTTTAGTAAATACTATAATCGATGAGCATATTGTTAAAATAAAATTAACAATTTTAATATCTTGAGTATCATCTGTTACAGCTTGAGGGATATTAATTGAAAGAAACCTCACTAATGATGAAATATCAAGTATCAATCAACATAGAATCTGTATCTAACTCATTAACTGATAAATAGAATGTGTTATTGAATCTATATTTGTAGGATTATGTAAATTTTCACGAATGCTATTTACCTGCTTAATAATTTAGTACTTTCCACATTTATTAAAAATTGCATTCTATGCGTTAATTAATATGTATTAGAGAATAATTGTATTAATGATCATTAGTTTATAATATCATTTCTAACTTTCATTGATAAATGCTCATTTTTAGGTGAAAGTTTGGTAGAATAATTGAGTTAAAAAATTTTAAATCCAAGTAACCATTGTTTATTATTGATAAATACCATTTTTCCCCTAATAGTTGCATTATTTATTTATGTTTGGAGACTAGTACGAACCAAAAATCGAGTGCAGAAAACAAGTCTAGCTGTCTTTAGAATATTTTATTTCAGTGAAAAATGATCAGATTTAAAGAAATAGAGATTTAGAGCTTTCACTGTGGAAATGTTTGATGGAAAATTTTAATCTCCCTTTCATTTCTATCCATAGATTTTACCTTAGAAGTTTCTAAAAACTTTCTATATTTTTTTTTATAGAAAAATTTGTTCAAATAAATAAATAACTTGATTAATTAGAGATCTTTCAATAAATATTTTAAGTGCATTAATAAGTTTAACAAAAATAAAGTAAACTAAAGTTTTGAAATATGCAAGAATAAACAAGTTTACTAGGAATTATTCAGATTAAAAGCGTACTAGATTCATAAAAATAAATTATCCCTTACACTAAAGTTTCTTTTGAACTTGGTAATTTATTTTATGACTGATGACTTTCGCGGTAGCTGTAAGTGTTGCCTTTCACGGATAAATCAACGTTGAAACACGTTAAAGACGTACAGCGAATAGTCGCTAGTAAATTGTAAAGAATCAATGGACGTATTTTTAAAAGCTTCCGGTATTCTTTCTTAAATTAATAAGTCATGTTTTTTAAAAAATTATCCTCTCTCGTTAGAATATCTCTTTTACACTGCATAAAAGATAAGTAAATATTTAAAAACAATGTTAAGTGAACAGGCAAGAAGCCTCCAACATCAAGTTAATTATAAACATAAATCATGTAGTATTTTACTCCATTAAATTAAATAATCGTCACTAAAAAATACGCTTATCTCATGAAACATTAATTTGATGAGAGTGAAATATATTTATTTTAATAATGAATAATTATGTACGAGAAGTGAATATAAACATTTTCTGTTAAAAATCATCCTCAATTATTTTTTCATGCTTTTAAATATCAAATTATTTTTTATTACACATCATTATCAATTTAAATATACTAAAATCTTATTTTAAATTAATTATTATCACTTTATAAATAATCCACAGCTTTAAAAAATCATAATTCACTATTAACTTTAGAATAAAATAATCTAAATAATTTATTTTACTTAGTCTTGTGATTTTAATTGAAATTTTTATAAATAAAAAAAAATTATCATCATGAAAATTAATTTTAATTTTATTTTCTTTTATGATTGAGCATAATTTTTATTGTTTATTACTTCTAAAGTAACTCTAATTGTTATTACGATAATTATTTGATTTTAAATCTGTTAACAAATTTTTCAAATAATTCTTAGAAAAAATGTGTATCACACCATGCAATCATGACATATTATCCTCACGAAATGTAAATATATTTTTTTTTTTACAAACTACAGGGAAAATAGTGACGCAATAAAATAAATTATATAATCATTTTTCCATTCTTTTTGTCCTGATGACCTACAATTAGTAACGCTTACTGTTATCAATTAAACAGATTATGACGATTTGATCTGTCATATATATTTTATTTAAAAAGCACTTATTGTCTTGAGCATTGTAATCAGTATTATTTATTTAAACGAATTTGCAAATCCATTGATATCATAAATACATTATTTTTTTTTTTTTGTTTTTAAAATAATAGAAGAGAATGACAAGATAACAATGTTAATTCAATCGATAAAAAATGAATATATTTTCAGTCAAGCAACTATTTGTTTTGATGATACGAGAACATGAAAAATAGCTTGAAACTGTGCGCAAGGTATCATTTGATAAAATATAGACATGCTCAATAATACAAACGGAAACGAACAAACCATAGCAAGTTATTGCCAATACGTGGTACATAATATTGCAACGTGCAAGAGATAATTCGGACTTAAGATTCTACAACGCAATTTATAGCAATAAAACTTGAACAATCGATCACATATTTTTTTATTGCTTAGATAACTAATCACTGCAAGAGAAAATATTTAATCCATACAAGTCAAAATATTCATTCTCATTCCGAGCTTTAGCATTCTATAGGGAAAGATTACGAGCTTTAATAAATTGGATTTAAATGCAATTTAACTTAAATCTGTAATAAAAAATAAAATGAAGCATTATTTTGTTCCATTAGCTTTGATGAAATTTATTCAATAAATCATTGTAAAATAAAAAAATTTCCCGTCCTGAAATGTTTCAATTTCAGTTTAATGAATATTAAAATGATTAACTGTATTCAATTATTAGTGGAAAAAATTGTTTTCAAAATTTAGATTATTTTTTATTATGAAATACAGTTGTTGGCAAAAATTAAATTAATAACTGTAAATTAAAAAAGAATACTGAATAATTATTATCATTATTTATTTATTGATTCATTTATTAGTTTTTTATTACATTTTTTTTGTCAATTTCATGACCTCAGCTTCCAGTCTAATTTTTTTTAGAGCTTCTAAATACTCTATAATAAAAACTGTAATAAATTATCCCTTGCAAAAAAATCTGTCTACATTCCTGAATGCAATAAATAAATAATTGTAAGTCATTTATAAAAAATATAGTATTCAATAACTGTATATATCCGTTCTGCTTCATCTCATTTTTATTCAGGTAAAAGACTGATGAAATTTTGAAACCAGTAATCAGTTGGTACTCGAGTAATTTTCAATGCACTTGGCCTATTTTAAAAATCAGTCTCCAGAGCATTGAAACGTATTTTTATATAAATTTTATTGACCAAAAAATGAAGAGGCAATAGGAGATAAGAGAAATGTTAAAGAATATAAAGCAAGAAAGGTTTTAGCCAAAAGAAAATAAATCGAAATATTATATATCTATATTTGAAAGTAGAAGGAATTTTACAAAAGGAATAATATAAATATCGAAATTTCCGGTTAAAGTGAACGAACATTGGAGCGTGACTTATTGTCCGATGGCATCTGTCACTGTGGTACAGTGTGTATATCCTTTCGCTCGTCTTTTGCCGTACTATTGGGACAGAGTCAGCCGTTTGTCGGTCCTCTCGTGTCACATTTTATTCTGAAAAACGAAATCGTAAAGCTTGGCTTTGGAAATCAGCCAAAGGTTGCCCAGGAATCGTGGCACGATCGATGAATAGAACTCGCATATTCTGATAAAATAACAGATTCTTTTCGATGAGATTTTGTACTTTGAACTATAATTCAATATTCCTGTACTTTTTATCAAAGGACTAGAATCTCAATACTTCAAAGAGATTATTTAAATTCCACCATTTTCACAATCAAAACGTTTCTTTTCATACATTTCTGGATATTAATAATCTGATGTTTGTTATGTGACTAAACTACTCGGGTCTAAACATTCTTATTTCAATTCTCGAAGCTTTTCTCTATATTCTACCATTTATTTCCTTATACTCGAAACTTTAAAGAAACTTTTAATCATTTTTAACAAATATCAAATCTGATGACTAATTGATTTTGATATCTATTATAATTAGATCAAAAATAATTTATTTTAATTAACTTGGGATAATTTATAATAGCTTTGAAACCAGTCAATCAAAATGATCATTAATACGCTAATATAATTTGAGAATATTTATAATAGATAATATGTTATGTTAAACCGTAACTACCTAATACCATTGACATATCCAAGTTACACTGAGATGACTATTCTTATGCTTATGGAATACAAGAATTATAATATTGTTAAGAGGTTAAGAATATTTGATCGTAAATAGAAGTAATTCAGGAAATATATTATTGTGAATTATAACAATTTCTAGAATTAAACATTTAGTGTAATAAAATTTTGAGGTGACAATAAATTTGTGACGATTCACATAAATTTGTGTATGTAATAATTGACGGGAATACTGAATCCTATCCACAGCATAACAATTAATATTGTCAATAGAATGGATATTTAATATTTTTTTGAGTTATTTAAATATTGAATATAAACAGAATGTAATAAAAAATTTTTTATTATTTTCAAAGAGTTTTAATGAATGTACGAGTGTTTAAATTAATGTAGAAATTATATTTGTCCTTTGCTAAAAAAAAATTACACATAATTCTCTTTGTTCCTTCTTTCTGAATAAAATTACTTTGAGATTGGACTAAAATACTATGCAAGTTGTGTGTTTTATTAGAATAAATGAAGAAATGACTGTATATGTTTGTTGTTGTTATATCTATATGTGTGTCATTGAAATAAATAAAAGAGAAATTAAATAAACTCACATATATATACATCCTTTTGTATCACTTTTACATCAAGATGTGCCTTATATATTCATATTTTGTTCCAATTATTTTTCCATTTTGCTTTTTTGTTTTATCAAAGAAATGCCAAAGTTGCAATGTTATCTATATATATATATATTTCTACACTGGTAAATATATACATTGGAATGATTTCATGCAAAGTTTTATAGCTTGTTTCTACAACCGACCCAATTACTTGCATTGCTTCACTTGTCTTCTATTGCTATTTGGTTGTTCAAATTACCCACATCTACGCTTCATTCTGACATATGCCCACATGGCGTCACTGGTATAACTACCAGAGAGAAAATTGAAATCCGCTTACCGCGTTGTGCACAATCGCCATTGTAATTTCGCAAAATGTTCACCACGTTGTCTAAATTTCTCTTAGTTTTTGCTTTATCTTTGTTGTTTGAATATTAATATTTCAAGAGATATCTTCAGCTTTATTAAATTTACTTCATTTTCAGATACTTGAAAAAAATATAAGAGTAAACATTTTTAAATTTACGCAATTTTTGAGTAACATAAATAGTTTGTGTTGGTGAAATAAGACGAAAATCTTGCACTATACATGAAAAAATAAAAAATCTTCCCGGTTGAAATGAATATTTTTTATGCTTTGAGAACAATAAAGTTGTTGAAATAGTCTCAGGGAGATATTTTAGAAAGGATTAATCTGAATTTTTTATGGATCTTGACAGTTAAGAGCTGACAGTTGGGTTTCGAATGGAAACCCATTAGTAAAAAAGTTTTATTTAAGGAACGATCAATTTTTTATGTGAGATATTTATTGTTTGATTGAATAAAAATGTAACCGTTATTGATGAAAAGCAGAGGGCAATAAAAAATTCATTGCTTCAAATTTGTTGGAATAAATTCAATTAATTAATATCAATAAAATGATTCCCACCTAAATAATCAAAAATTAGATACCTCCACCGTAAGTTTGACTCTCATAAGCTCTTCTAATGCTTCCATATTTAAAATCAATAGAGTATGATTTAATAGAATTATTTTAGCAATGTTTCTATTATTCAAAAAACATCAAAAATATTTATTCAAATCCTTTGACCAAGTCAGCGATACAAGGTAATATTTTATCATTATCATGAATGATAAAATTTAATCCTTACTTTAAAAAAATTTCTCTTTATCAATTACCAATTTTCATAAAAGCTATAAACATCTATTTTTACCGCACACATTATCTGTCAAAAGAGAAACCAACAGGTCTTCTGGAATAATAATTAGTGCCAATAAATCCATCACAAAATGATCAATAGCTAGGAAAATGAATAACTAGAGTATTTATTCGATGTTCCATAAAAACAGTTAATGTTCTATGTTTATACTATCTAGTATTGTTTATATTTTATGCATGTTTTATTGAAATTATAGAAAAAAACAATCGACGAGAATAAATATCATTTTTTATGATTTCTTTATCAAGTTTTACGAGAGTCTATCTGAAAAAAGTAATATTTTTTCCATCAGATAAAGCTTATATTTTTTTGTTTCCAATGGTACATTAAATAAATATGAGTGATAGTCGACTTTTGCTGAAAAAATAATAAATAAAAAAATTCAAAGCCACGAGATAAAAAACCATATATATGGATTTGCAGTTCGGTAATGTATTACAGTGATACAATCAGTATTTGAGGTGACTTTGGAGCTATACATAAGGAATGTCCTTCTGGTAGCATTGACGGGACTCTAGGGGAAGCATTGGGATATAGGTTCTCTTACTGCTTCACATATTCCCTAGTGAATAGTAAGATGTATGACCCGTTTACTCTCGTTGTCGGACAAATCGCAATGGTATCCATTTGAATTTCATCACTGCAATATCTGAGATGACATCGTATAAACTCTGAAATGAATGTTTTTAGCACTTTGCATTTCTCACGAATTCGATATGAGTCGTCGTCACAGGGACATTTGTAAGAAGAAGAAAAAGAACAGCAACAGAAAATAAAAAAGAAAAATAAATGAAAAAAAAATGTCACGAAAAGTTTAAGTGTCAAAAGTTGGTCTTTTGTTGTTACGATTTCACAGCAGGTTTTCTCTTCAAATACGTATTTGACTTATATTAATTACACTTGGACAGGCCAATGTTTAACTTTCAGCCGCAACTTACACACAAGCGATGCTATCGACTTGACCACTGTACGCAGCAGTAGTCTGACTAAGTCTGTCGTTAGCTACTTTGGTGCTGTCAACTTAACTTCCCCCACGGAGATTTATGATAGCGTTCTCCTGTCATGACTCTATCCTTTCTACATGTGAGTATGTAAATACATAGGTATGGTATTGGTAATTAGAAAAATTCCAAGAAATGCAGTAGTAATAACAAGAAACCGAGTAAATATTTGCACTACTCTCATGAACACGCTTTTACTCGCTATTTCTCTTCATATACAGTTAATATTAGCACATTTGTAATATTATTGTAGCATAGATATTTAAGTGTAATATTTATTGTTGAATGTGTGTCGTTAATAATGGTCTAATGGTACCCAAAAGTGTTAAGATGATTAGTTTAAATATTGAATGTACTGCAATGGAAATGAATTCGTAATTGTTTTTAAATTGATCGTAGGATATATTATGCTTTCTCAATGGGTTTATTTTCACGAAAGTTATATAATAGTAGCGATGAAGAAATTTTCTGCGGAGATAATAAAAAATTTATAGGTTATTTACATCTTTATTTAATGCTTAAATTTCTTTTTTTTTAAATTTCGTTTTCAATGAATTAAATAAACAAATTAACATTCAATGGTCACTTCCTTTTAAATTTTACATTAATACATAAAAATTTATTTGCCAGTTGCTCAATCAGGCTTTGGTCTTCTCAATGAGAATAAAATTTTTAGTTGTAAACCTTCAATTATTATACGAAACAATTAACAAACAAAGTGCTTTTAGAAAAAAATATTATAATGGTTTTATAAACATGTTCATCACTTAGTAGACATTTTAATTCAATTAATATCAATTTCATCATGGTGAAAATTTAATTTTAATTTACATCAAACAAAACTTAAACAAACAAAAAAAATATCTCGTCTATTTTTAATATAAAATTATCCTACCAGTTGAAAACTAAACAAACTCTTAATTTGAATAATGAATTATTGGTCAACAAAAACTCATCTCACTTATTATTTAATATTTTATTATAATTAAAAAATAAACCAAAGTAAAAATATATAACCACTTTGTTGCAACAGATATTATTCAATAAAAGTTCAATAAACTAAAATGACTTAAATAATCCACTTATTTTACTTGAATTTATAAACTCTCAATAAATTCCCTTGATTTACTGTTGTAGTGTCATCAATAATAAAAGAAATACTGAAGATGAAAGTGACAGGAAAAATGAAACTTGAAACTTTGCAACTTTCAAGGATAAAACCTCTAATGCAGTGGACAGAAATCTCCTTCTACTTCTTGACTCTCTTTGCTTCTTATTTTAAAGGGCACTTCAATCTACCGTAGTAACCAAGTATAATCTTGACTGAATAAGCTTACGATTGTTTTCAAGCATAAAAAAGAAGTATAAGGAATTTTCTGAAAAATTTTATTCTTTTAAGAGTGATTAAGATACTTATGTCCTAAAAATAATTTTATAGGTCACTAAAAAGTACCATTAAAATATAAAATACAATTATTATTTCTAATTAATAAATTTTTATAAAATAAATCTCTCGAGTTATTGAAACTTTCCATTTTAAAAAAACAGTAAAATATTTTGAAATGAATTAAAGATTTTAATTATAACTTTTAATTAAAACATGAATACAAGCAATAGTAATACTGATAAATCAAACTTTAGTGGTATCTATTTTCTTATCAGTCTGCAGGAATTTTAATGCCTTAATTAAGAATCGAAATATCTATGATAAGTAATTTAAAAGAACGACATCATTTCCCTGACTGGCGCATTAATATCAGAATTCCAATACTCAACAAGAGAACTTCTAAAACGTCGTGATGGTATTTCAATAATCTACTCAGTCTATTTAATTTCTTATATAACACGTCATCGATATAAATTTAGAATAATTCCTTCGAACCTTATGACATTTATTTTTTTTCCACCATTATTTTGATATATATTCCATCATAAATATTGTAATATATCTATATCTAGATCTAATAAGCTTTTATGATAAATAAAAAATCGCATAATTACCAAATAAATTGTTCAAATGAAATAGTTTGATACGAAATGATTATTATTATTTTGATAAAATATATTGGGTATTATTTTGATGGTAGTCTATGGCTTTTAATAACAACGACTATTAAGGTTTTCACGTGCATTGCCTGGATATAACAGTATATTAAGACTTTGAAAAATATGGTGAGTTAGGTCCGGTAAATGAGAACATTTAGCTACCGTATGACAAAGACGGTGGATAATAAAAACAAAATGCAGATTAATAAAAATGTGTGGAGAAAGAAAGAGGAAAAAGTAACTGATCGATTGAATTGGTTAAACGTTTCAAAGGGATACAAGCGAAATAATTCGATTCGTGTTCAATTTGTAAAGGACCAATAACAAGAGATATTGTAGTTTTGGTGTTTATGTAGAAAAAAAGAGGGATTTTTTGCTACAAAATATCTATGATTTAATTTTTTTTGTCTTTGAACTTTATTCATGGTTATTTTAGTAGAAAAAAAAATTAAGCATTTAATAGATGTAGCAAAAGAATAATAAATTGAATAACAGAAAGTGAATGATGAGTGATAAAAAACGTTATGGGAATTTTTTATGGTAATATTAGTTAATTTCGTTGTTATATTGTCATAGAATTGTTGGTGAAAATTTTGTTTGGATTTTTATTAAATGACCACTTTCTAAATCGGAAATTTTTTGATTGAATTTTTTTTGTAAAAGAGAAAAATTTTGGTTAAAGTATTGCATTTAAAAAAAATATTCCAAATATACTGTGAGTTATCTCGTGTTACGAAGTCATTCAAAGTTTTCAATAAAATTCCAATTTAGAAAAAAAATTTAAATTTTTTGACTTTGTCAAATAAAGCACAAAACACTCGATTTTTCGACTATTAAAATTTCAATGAGTATCAGCAATTAAATTAAATACCTAATTTTCTATGAAAAATAATAAAAAATATTATTTTCAAAGAGACTAAAAGAAATTTTGTTTTTTTTTTATCTTAGATAATCTTTTCTTTTTTTTTTTAAAAGTGTTTTGAAATTTAATAACCCTCTGAAACATATATTTTGATAAGAAAATCACTAAACCCCAAGTTTTATAGTCACACTGACATTGACTTGTCTGATATAAAAAAAGTATTTCGAAAACCCATTTCAGAATTTTTTTAATATTACATAACCCCAAACATCCCTACTCATAAAAAAAATTTCAATGAAAAAATTATTTGAAACCATTGTCAAGATCCCAGTAAAATTCCTTATTTCTCAATAAACAATATTCTATTGTTATAAACAAAAATTATAAAAAATTCTTTACCAAACAAATCTTGAAATATTTTCGTTATCTATTTCTCTAAGCTATATCCTGAGCTAAATCTTGATGTATATGTATATGATTGGAGGGTTGCATTTCAAAAAAAAAAGTAAGACAACAAAACAGTAAAGCACATGAAGGACTGCAGAGAGTACGATGATACTCTTTATGAGTATGGGATAGTAAGGGTGTGCTCAGTGTTATTATGAGTCTCCATGGGTGGCTTTTGAAAGCTTTTTGAGAGTTACTGTCTCGCCTACGGTAGATAGCCAGGAACTCACTTAGCGCCGAATTGCTGCGTACTTGGTCTCAGAAGCATTCGGGCTTATGGACCTAGCACTGTTTACAACCATTTTCCTTTTCTTGATATATATACATGTCCTATAACATGAAACTGGTCTCTATACGGTTAAATGGTTTTCGATCGAACAAATATCCTCCCTTTCTTGTCGTAGCCCGCAGAACCATTTTATCTATATTTCCAATATGGTTATGTTCCTGTGGGTAATATTGGCTAGCCTACAATATGTAATAAGTACACTCAATAAACCAAGTATGCTATAAAAATCTTTCGACCCTTCAAACACGATTCTTTCGCTTGATAGAGAAAAATGTATTAATTTTTTTTATTCAATCAACATTTTGTTGACTTTATGAATTATTTAGTTGCAACAATAAATTCAATTTGACTTGTTTCATGCTGTAGAGATATAAATTTGACATGAAATAAGTATGGTGATAAAATATCAATTTTTTCTTCATTATTAATTGTAAAAAATGAAAAAAAAGAATAATTTTTTGTTTTATTATAAATTGATTACATTTTAGTGCTAGAGCAGATATTTAATTGAAGTAGAAATTTACATGAGGGCTTTTGAGCTCAAAAAAAAATTCATTTCGTTATTTTTAATTGATTTTTATAGAAAAAATTTTATCATGATTTATTCATTTGTTTCGTCTTATTTATTTTATTTGCTGTTTTAAATATTTTTTATTACTATTTTATTTGGTGAACTGGAATTTATTTAAATTAAATTTTATTCGAGAGACTGTTGATATGTTTGTATTAACAAAATATTTCAATAAAAATCTATTATAATACAATGAAAATCATTTTATTACATCACACTTATTTCTATCTCATGTAGGTTATTTGTCTTAAATTTTTTTCTGTATCAACTTTCTGATTTATCCAATATCCTGTCAAGTAAAGCAATGTTTTCCTCATTAGATTAATTCTGCTCCCTAATAAATCTATTTCCAACTACGTTTTCCTTATAATGAACTCAAACAAGATCTTGGTAAACAATCTAATATTAACCCTTGAAACCACTATAGTATATTCCAAGCAATATTTACAAATGACCTATTCACTATTACTTTTGAGAAATGCAGAAAGTTCCTTGACGTTGACTATATAATTTTGTTTAACACTGACAGAGTAAGTACATATAGTTTTAGGTTGATAAGATTAACTTGGGATATGTGCATACTCTCTTAAAATGAAATAGTGAATATTCATTGATTTCTCAGTGAATAGTCACTATTTGCAACAGTTCAAATAGAACCACTGTGAAATAGTAGAAATACACCATTGAAACTAATTGGATGGTGCTAGGATTAAACTCTTTCACTGATTTCTAACAGTGAACCGATTGCACTATTTCAGCAGTGATTTTCAAAGTCACTGCAAAAAAAAGTGGATGGTTCACTGCTTCATTTTAAGAGAGTAGCTTAGGATAAAACATCACATAGAAGTAGGTATGAGAATGAACGAGAATCAGGGAAAATGAGTAAACGTAGGATTCTGTAATGCAATTAAGGACATGGACCATGTAGCGAAATCATCCAACATGTGGATTTTCCGAGCTCTTACGGGAGATAATCCATGACACAGAATGCAAATCGACGGTCTCGTTTCTATGGAGAGAAGCTCTCTGTCTCTCGAGTGAAAGAAATTGATCGATTCTTTAGATAAGCACTTAATCGTGCAAAATACGTATTGTTCTTTATCTATTGTTCAATTGACATTCTAAAGGAAAATTTATTATGGGAGTGTAATTGATTTGATTTAGTAAACATTCTAGGATTCAAATTAATGATGAAATCAGTTCTTCAGATAATGTATCAACTAAATATTAAATACCAGTCTTATGAATAATAATAATAATAATTATAATTGAACAAACAGTTTAATAACTTGATAGAAATAAGCAGTAATTACTGATCCAAACTAAATTGATATAATTTATTTCTGCTTCAAAAAAATTTGTTGAAAAAAAAAAACTTTTAAAGCAGATTCAAAAACAGTAAATTTTTTCAGTAATTGACTTGTTATTAGTGTGAATAAATTGATAACGATAGCGATTTTTTATTTTTTCATTGAATTATCTGGTGATGATGTTAAAAATATTCTCATGACTGGTAAACTAAACACGAAGTAGTTCGTGATGCACGAAAGGGAAGTCATGTTTAAAAAAAACAATTAACAATTAATTTTTTAAAAATTCATGTTGTGATATTAAATGGAAACGATTTTTAATAAAATCGGCAATTAGTGAACATGTAAATGATTTTATGAGAAAAAAATTCAATGACTCACCGATTTTCAGCTGAAATACTTTGATGGAGCTTTACAAGCAGGATTGACTGCATCACTAGATTGAAATAATAATTAAGTTATTTTTAGAGTTATTATAAATTAAAACTTTTCAATTAGACTATTAAATAATTCAAGAGAGTATTTTAATATTAAATATCATTATTTTTGAAAATAGAATAAGCTCTTCAACAGCTACTTTAATTTTAATTTTTTAAAAACATGTAGTTAGTTTATCCAAGGAATCCTGTTCATTTTTTTGCTTGTTTACTACCCAGGTATTTACATAGAACAAACAATAAAATTTCATTTCCATTAAAATGTTGATTCTACAGAGCGCATAAGACTTCAGAAAATGTAACTTCTCTATAAATTTGAATATTTTTTTATTTTTCCTCTATAAATAACCAAAGTGTAATGACTAATTTTCTTCTTGTTTAAAGATACTCTAAATTAAAAATTCATCTTCATCATCTTAAAACTGATGATCAATTATTTTTCTCTAATAATAAAAAATAAAATTTCTAAATTGTCACATCTGCTTATGTAGTTCATTTTGGCTTCAATTTTCTCCCATCACTTATTACATGATTTATGGATCAATTGATTTTATCTGAGTTACTACAGCAGACGACAGGCCATCAAAAAACAAAACACGTAAATATGTTATATCTATAGATAATTTATCGTATCGAGACGTCTACACAAACGGTATGAGCATAGAATATCATGCTGTATTATTTGTATTCATCACTGGGAATACCTATCACCTATCTTCAGTAAATTTTTATCGTAGATTTTTTTTTTCATCTAAATTCTACTAGAGTCATGAAAGTGCCGGTAAAATGGAATGCGAAAAATTTTCTATCTTCTATAGATATATATTAAAAAAAAAAAAAATTAAAAGTATAGTTTGGTAAATTATTATTTCATATTTTTGTCAAATCGATACTCATATAATCACTCTCTGCTACTCTACTATATTTTTAAAAATTTTTTTCATTTTCGATCTCTTGTTTTTTAAATATTCATTGGCAAATTAATTAAGTTGTTTCGAAAATATAATATGTTATACATAAAACAGGAACTTTTTAATATTGTTCTATCTTGAAGTCTTGCTATCACTACTTTTTTATTTTTTTTAATATTGATTTTTTTTTATATTAGTATTACTTGCATTCCAAAACTTTACCTTCCATCCGTAGGATAAACGTATAGTGCGAAGATAAAAAAGACTCGGAGAACTATAAAAGTTTCTTACAAAATCTCTCTAGAGCATAGAGCTGAGGGAATCAATATAATTTTTCCATTTCTGGGAAATATCAGAAATTGAAACTTCTATCGAAGTTTAGGAAATATTTTTTAACATTTCTCTTATATGTAGAAGCTATAAAAAACAGTTTATCAATTTGAATTTTTTTCATTTAAGTTTGTTCAATAGTGTTTAAATAATTATTCCAACTAAAAAGTTTTTGAAAAATTCCATTCTTCCAAAATAAAACTTGCTAATAGATACATTATTAATGAACCAAAAAATTGAATGATTTTAAAAATATCTGTTATCATCCAAGGGAAGAAAGGAGCTTAGATCAACAATAGGGGTGATCCTAAATTAGGAAGCGATGAGTTGAGGTAGTTAAGGGTTTTATGATAGGGCAGAAATTGAGGGAAACGTTAAATTTTTTCTGTAAATAAATATATCAACTAATTAATTGAACCAATTGTATAGTATTGGATTAATTAATTAATTAATTATGTAGAAGTTATTTAATCAAATAAAAGATTGAATAAAACGATGTTTTATTGTATTTTCAGATGCTGGAATTGTTGTAGTTAACAGGCGTTCATCGCTAATTAAAAATGGTAAGTGATTAAAAAATTATTTGTTATTTCATCAATACCTCTAACAATTCTTAATAGAAAAAAACAATTATTTTCTATTATTGTTAATAATGAATAGTAAATTAATGATATTATGAAAATAGAATTCATACATTATTTTAATTTAATTTTAATTTTATATATATATATCTATTGATGGAATATTATACTGATGAAATGGAATATTTCGTTCTACAGAATATATCAATCGAGAAATTGTAAGCTATCCTCTTGGGAAATTATTGAGCAAATAAATATTACATTTATAGCGGACCGAAAATATAATAAAAATGTTTGGTAATTTCTATTTTTTTTTTCCTTTTTTTTTATTGACAAATATGCGATTAAAGCTGTTTCCATGGTATTACCTTTAACTTTGTACATATTTCGTTTAAAGTTTCACATAATTGATTTAGAACTTTTCTTCAAGCATAAATAAATTCTTAAAACGCTGTAAGCGACATGAAAAAAGAACTTTTGCAGTTGAAAAAGCAAATATTATCTTTATTTACGAAGCAACTTTTACTTCGTTTGTTTATTTTTTAATGATGTTTTAAATAGCTTCGTCAACATTGCTTGATATCATCCACTTAGTTGTGACTTTTGTCATATCCTTCCAAGAAACAAAAATTTTGTCTTTGTAAAGTCAGCTTTTTAATTAGTAAACAATCAAGACAATCCTTTAAATGTATTGGGATTTTTTAAATGAATTATAAGAAGGAATTTATAAAAGAGATAATACCTTTTATAATCAGCAACCCTAGTAAGTAGCAAAAAAGTGGTAGTTCATTCCTGGCCCACTCGAATGTCAATTTAATCCAGCCCTTTTCTGGAGTCCTGAACATGGCCCACTTAATTTTTGAAGTACTTTTCTTGATATGACACTTGAAAGGGAGTAAATTCAAACCTAAAAGAGAAAAAAAAAATTAGGACCATTTAGTAATTATTTATGCAATGAGTAGCTCTATGCTAGTAGTAAGATAGTTCAGCATTGTTATTAAATATTTCAATAACATTACAGTATGCCGTAGGAAAACGTGATCAGGCTCACATGCATGATCATATTTCATTGCTATAATTACAGTACAATTATAGTATATACACCATGTACTGACACCAGTAACTAGCAACTAAAAATCCCTACCCAGCACTATCCCTTTTTCAGCCTGATACTAAATATGTGCATAATTATTTTCAACTAAAGATACATCTTCCTATAAAATGAGCTATCATGTCAGTTTTATTATAAATGAATATTTATTGGAAAATTTTGTATAAATATTGTTCAATTAGTTTGGAAAATAATAGAAAAGCTTATTCAATAACGAACAGTATATTTTTTTTGTATATGAAAAGTCTTCAAATTAGAGAGGAATAAAATGTGGTATTTTTATTATTTATTTTTTAACTAAACGAATAAGGTATCTCGATAACTAAAAAATATATGTTGAAAATGTTTTTTATCCTTTACAATAGAATTGTATCATTAAAATATGCTTTAACTGTATTTTTCTGTAATAAAAAATAAAAATTTCTTTTATCTACAAAAACTTTTGCATCATTAACAAATCTATGTAATTCACTAGTAGTTTGAAAATTGTGGCATTTTGGTAACACTTCAATAGTTGGTTTACATTTGACAGTATTATGTTACTTTGTTACTCAAAAATTAATTTATATTTTTACTTACAAAATTACACAGAGTGAAGTTTGAAAGTAAAAACAATAACGGAAGCAGGAATTCAGCATCATAAATAGATATTATTTCACTGTTGATAAGGAATGAAAGAGGTAGAATGTGGAGTGAGATATAAAACAATATAGGAAAAGACAATATCTCTTTCGAACACACGAAAATGCTAATATCACTCTGACTTTAATATTTTTACAAATATTGCACGTATATAGTAATTTAAAAACTTTATAAATGTTATTCTCTGTAGGACTTTAACTGAAAAAAAATAAAACCATGCATATAATTTAACCTTATAAACATTTTTTCTATCACAATTTGCATTAAACAACAAAAGATAAAAATTATTTATGCTACTCATTCGTATAAATATTCATTACACATCACCAAACCTAGAAAGATTATAAAAATATTTGCACATTTTATGATTCTAGTTTTTTTTTTGTTTATAAAGTCCACTTCAATAATAAAGTTTCAACAGTTAGCATATTTGACGAGACCAGTAACATATTGAGATGTCGATATGCAGAAAAGTTATATAAAATGTAAATTCACATAGATACTAATACATTCTATTCATCGAGTTCGATGTGATGGACTTTTTTTTTTGTCAATTTCTATAAATGTATAGCGAGGAGTAGACAATGTTTAAGCACTGAAGTTTTGATAGTAAGAAGATATACAGAAAGGAATAAGTAAAGTTCCTATATATACATAGGAAAGTTACTTAAAGGGTGAATATCAATGTAAACCTCGTAGGATATGCCTTATATATTTATGTGTTAGCCTCAGTAAGTGATGTAGCATTTACATAACTTTAACCCCAAGCCTATTTTCAGCCAGTGGATTTGTAAATGTCAGTATTTTTTTTGTAATCGAATGTATAGTTGAATGGCATATTCAATCTTATCAGTTATGCCAATCTAACGAAAAATATATTTTTTCAATATTTTTATATAGATTAAGTAATTTGATTCATTTTTATTCAATAATGATTCATTCTTCAACAATTTGCCAACAATAGTTTAGCTATCAACTCAACTCTTTATTGTTATTATTATTTGAGCTTGTTAAGTTTTTTTTATATTAATAATTTTTTATGTTAAGACACTTGACGTCTAACAGTTCTAGAAGTTTTAAAATTAGAATAATTGTGTCTCCATACTTGTATTAATGATATGCAAGTTAAAAATACAATTTGAAGTTTTTATTTTCTACATTTTCTCGTATTCATGTAAATGTCTTGGAAAGCTTTAATAAAAAAAAGACAACTTAAAAAGGATTGAATTTCTTTCTTTTTTTTTGTTCAATGAAAGCTTTCTTAACTTTATGAATTAAATTTTATTTTTAATTTAGTATATTTTAATTTAATAAGACTGCAACTTTGGATTGTAACGTATATTTAAAAAAGAATTTATTCTCTCATATTTAATCATTCATTTAATTTTAAACTAAAGTTATTGCTTAAAAAATCTTATTTTTGTTCATTAGTCTTTTCCTATTAACAATGATTTTCACCTACTTATCAACATCATCTGCTGATACAAATTACTCCAATAATTAGAATCAACTAATTTTGATAAATATTGATTTCGATTGTTACTTGATACTCAAAGATAAAAATAACATGTCTGCTCGAAATATAAGGAAGCCCATAGAAGAAAGAATAAGTGAGTATGTCTTGAGTGACATAAGAAACATATAAATGAGAAAAGTTATAAGCACTACTATTTGTTCTAATTCTAATAAATATCTATACACGTTAACGTAGGTTGGTTGCTTCTATCATTTATTTAAATCCCACTTTCTAGAGTAAGCATTAGAGATAAAACGGAAAAATAAAATCAACATAAATAATATAAATACACTCATTTTTCAATACCAAATAGCCAAACTCCATTTTCACTAAATTTCTGTTTTATTCTAAAAACATAAACCATCAACAATAATCTAAAAACATGTTTGACAATGTTTAATGCATGTTTTTTTAAAATTTTATTGAATGACTCTAACGATGGAGTATACAACAGGTATTGAAGCATACCTGGTCCTTGATCTTTAAATAGAACAAGTGTTTTTATTTTTAACTTTGCATCACTCAAGTGGATTAATATTATAATTGAAGATTACAAAGCAAATAGTTAATTCATCTCAAGACTATAAATTGATTTGATAATATCAATTAAGAGTCATGCTTCAAATGGGTTATTTAAATAATAAATGAGCAAGTTTACTAGAGAAAAAGGGTGTGAGTTAGAAAATACAGAAAGGATTCATAAATGGGCATTTATCTACATGCGTGTTATATACACATCGAAACACGCGAATGAACTCCACGTGCGGCACGCCCGCAAATTGCTACAATAGTGGCTAAGCAGCTCGATCCATTCATTTAACTTGTCAAGTCAACGACGCTGATATATGATCTCTTCTGATTTTACATCCTAAAATCATTTATATCCTGTTTCAACTTATTTTTACATTTTATTTAACATCTCTTTCACGTATATTTTTTATTTTTCATTCAATCATTTGCATGAATAAATTATAAAAAATAAAGGATGTTATAAAAAATGTTTGACAATGAATATATTCAAGAGTAAATTTTATCACACGCCTCTAGTACTCATTGTAGACAAAGTTAATGGTTCATGTACTCAGGCTTGCTCGATACGAACGCACTGCACCAACTTGTTATGCCGACTACTCTCCTGTACATAGTTGCGGTGTTTACTTGAAGATACCGCAGCCTCTAGGGTCCAGGGAATTAAATCCCATAATTCCGGTGTGGCTTTGAAATTCAACCACAATAGTTTTAGTAGAATTGTTGAAAAATACTGTGTTATATTCTAATGGATAATTTTCGCTTTTTGTCATTTATCTGTTTGTTATAATTATGATCCAATCAATTTTTTTTTTTATATAAAAATCATTATTGTTCCATTCTGACACACAATTATAAGTTACAATAATTGTCTGAGATTCAACAATTATGATAAACTTCAACTCTAATTACTCTCAATAAAATCGATTAGTTTCATTGAAGTAAATAAAAAGTACATTATTTGATGATAACGACTGTCAGTGATAAGAATTGAGGGATTTAATAATATAAAAAGTAAAATGGAAGAATAAAATATGGTTTAATTAAATTAATGAAAGTTTTTCTTAACAAATGATTATAAACAATGTGTATTGAATCGAGAATTCATTTTATTTTTATAATTATTGATAGATATTAGAATATGTAGTTAGATTTGCCATTATATCTCTAATAGGAACCCGAGTTCCTATTAACCCAAAGTTAATCTAATGAAACCTTTATTCTTTTTATTCACCATAACAACCTCATTCTCTTTTTACAAATTTTTTGTCCTCATGATGAATATTTCCCATCAACGAGATTTGATCGATTAAATCCTCTACTAACACCCAAATAAAATCCTTGAAGATTAGATTGCAGTTTCTAATCCAATGACAACGCAAAATACTCATGCGGATCTTTTTTCAAAAATAAAACCATATGGAAGTAATTTTATTTGTAAAATTGAACCGTACAATAAGTCAGAGTAATGTTACCATTTTTCATCTATTTTTTGTCCTTGTTCTATCATCCAATCTATGAGGATAGAAAAAAAAATCCCCAGAAAATTTAACGGGAACACAAAAGGGTGAAAATAGAAAAGAAGGTACGACTTAGCGGCATCTCTTTATTTCACTGGTTCTTGAACATTGTGGGAGTGTCTCATCGCGTAAAATAGAGCACTATGGTAGTGTAGCAAAAGCATGGAGAGGAACGGGTTGACAGAGGCGAGAGGTATGATGTACTGAGTACACGATGGTCCGAGGGGTTGGGTCTATAGGAGAGGAGGCTCCAACACCAGCGGACGTTATCTAAACCGTTGGTAATTTACAACAAGAACTTTTTCATGATGAAAAATCACCTTTCCAGAGTATCGCTCGAGTTTCTCCATCATGTCCACAGCTACAGGAATATTAAAGAAAAAAGAGTATGAAAAAAATGAAAGACTAGGAAATTTGGCAAACGAAAATACTGATCTCAGCAGAAGGAAATTGATCACAAGATTAATGAGCTCAAAAAATTAAAAAGTTTAAGAATTAAAAAAAAATGAACAAAAAAGACCAATTTAAAGTTGTAGTTATTATTTAACACCTGGGTTATATAGTGTAAAATTGAGAAAAGTTGTTAGATAAAGGATAAAGAGTAAAAAATATTAATCTGTATTTAACTTTGATGAACGAGAAATTCGAACTTTCGAAAAATAAACTATGTAATGGAACAAATGAGTAAAAAAAACTTTAAATGTAACTAAAAAACTCATTTAATTAAAAATTTTCGAGGATAGTAAACAACTAGATATTCAATTAAAAATACGTGAAGAAGTTAAAGATGACATAGTCAATGAGTTTGAAGTAGTGAGAATTTTATTTTAATGACACAAGTCGAATCATTTTTAAAAATTCACTATAAAATACTTCATCAAACTTTTATTTAAAAAAAATATTAACCTAATATTAAGAGCTGCTTTTAATGTCTATTTTTTATAAACCAGAATGAAATAATAATTTAAAAAATCGATCTACCTATTTCCAACCACTTATATTTTATTCTTTTCATTTATATCCAAATGGACTTCAATTTTAATCTGATATTAAATAGCCTATTTGCTCAAATAGAAGAGCTAAAAACCTCAATTTCGGTTAAAAAGCTTCATCACAATCAGCCATGATAGATCACATATTTTTGACATGAATAATTGAGGATAACGATTGCGTCATAATTTCAATTTTTTCCCAATGCAATAGGATTTATGAGGAAGAGTAACGGTGGCCAGAATAAAGGGTAATTGCAGTAAGGGCGTCGATTATCCCGGAAACTCGTCGTCGCGTGACAAGTCTACGTAATTTCTGTCGTTCGTGATGTCGACTTTAAATGCGATCCGCTCGTTAACCGTAAGTCTTTTTTCATACATGCATACATAAGTTGAGAGTGGTCTTTAAAGATGAATGCGATATGTATTACGTTTATCTTGTAGCACTTGAAGCAAGAGTCGATTTGACTTTTTTCATCTAACGAGTAAATCGCATTACGCTAATTATATCTTGTTGTTAATTACATTTACAACATCTTTATTGCTTTTTATTTATCAAACACAAAAGAATTGATTTCAAAAAAAAAGAAAAATATGTCATGGAATATAAAACACGATCTAATTTCTTTCTTTGAATGAACGTCCCTTTTAACGTTTTTATTATTACATTGTCTTTTTTATTGCTCAATCCCAATGCCATCAATGACTTGGATGTCAATCAGAGCGAAAGATAGAAAATGGCGGTAAAAAAAAGTCAGGGTTGAGTGAGTCGAAAGGGCATAAATGAAGCGCAAAAGCGCTACTCGTGCGAATGGCAGAAGCGATCGCGACATACCGGTACTTCCAAACCACTGGCCCGGAGATCAGAGAAATGATCGTCCTCTTCCTAAAACCATATAGGAAAAAGTGCCCCAGCCAAGTCAATCGTTTGCTTCTGTCTTGATCACACTCTTTAAAAGATGATACATCCTCATACCACCACCACCACTACTTCTTCAGTGCTTTCCGCTCCACAGCTTCATCACATCAATCTCTTTCAACCATTAGACCCACTTACAAATAATGTTGTAATTTCAACGTCATAGGGTTTTTACTTACATCATGTTTTCAGTGATTATTAAAAAAAATTAGGATAAAGGACTTTTTAATTTTAAACAATTTGTTTATTTTTTTAAAGAAGAAGTTGATGGAAAAAAGATGATAAATGTAATGATATCGATTTTAATAAGAAAGATGAAATAATTGTAGAGTTGTGAGTGATTTAACAAAATTCAGTGATACAAATTAAATTATGTCAGACAAGAGTAACTAAATAATATAAAGCTGATTTACTTTTTTTTTGTTTTAATTTGATACTAACGAAGAAAAAGCTTACTGTGAGTGATTAAAATTAATTAAATTCCTAGGTATTTAGCTACTTTACCTGCAATTTTCTTGTAACTTAAGTAATATAAGTCAGGATTGATATTATAATCCTTTGAGCATGAGATTGGAGAACTTTAATAAAAAAAAAAAAAGACTTTTAAGCAAATCATATTTTTCCTCATTTTAATCATCACGAGAAGTCAATTTTTTGAATTACTGATTAACTTAATTATTTTTAATGGAATCAAATAATTATTGATCTACTGCTTCTAATTTATTGCCCTCTTTCTAATTCCACTTCAATTAATTATTCTTACTTAAAAGAATCACATACTGTAATGAAATTTTTTTGAAGAGTTACCAATAATTATCTCCAACTTCTATATCCAATTAACTTTTATCAACGAAATCAAGCCAACTTTTATTATTAATTGACTTAAGTAACTTATGATCGCATTATATCTGGCAACAAAAAATAATTTAAGCCTTTAGGTAATAAGTTAATAGTTGAAAACTTTGTTGTTTAATACAAAAAAAATATTCAATCTGAAATAACTTAATAAAACAAAATATTTCTGATATAAAGTTAGAATTAAATTGTATTTTACTGATCCATAAATAATATTATTTATAAACTAAAAATCATCTTCTCTTGAATATTCATATTTTATACCAATAAATAATATTACATTCAGGACGGAAAGGTCTTTGGTATAGCAACAAAACAAGGTATCTTGTTCTTATAACACAACTGTAGTGTTGCAGACCCTCTTTTTTCTTGATGAATAATTACATTTTGTTGATTTATTAGACTTAGACTGGTGCAAAGCATCAGCAAATATTTGTGCATATGTTGGAGAAGTATAAATATCTTTACACTTAAGACATCATAAACACTTCAATGTATTATATTTTCTAAAAGTTAGGTCAAAAATTGACTAAACAGTATTAATATGATTATTAGCTTGCATTAATTGTCATTATCATGTTACTGTGTTATCATTATTATTATCATCAGAGAATTTTAATAATATTTAAATGACCTAATAATTTTCATGAATGTCTTTAGTATATATTCCAAGTAGAACATGACCCTCATTCATTAAAGTTTTTTAGTATTTATTTTGTAATTTATAGAGTTGATAATATAGAATTCTCAGTGTGATCCTAGCTTATATAACACAGAGTTCAACGTGTGCGAATTACAGATATTTCTCTTCGAAATAAAGCCAAGTTACCCTTTGAAAGGACAGAGGCATTAGTGAACCAAGCAAAGTAGTATTATGTTGAGATTCTGAGTTAGAAAATGTTTTCCGAGCTTTATGAAACTAAACACGTTGTCGAGTTCCTTTGAATGTAAACTCATATGTTAGATTAGAATTCGGTTTCAAACACTTGTAATAATATAGTTGACTTTTAGTAATCAATCCTAACATCTTCTTTGCCCTCAAAAGTGCAATCGTGTACAGCCTAATCAAGTGTTAGTGTTAAAATTAACTTCATTTATTTTCTAAATCATGAACAATTTCATACTAAATCCTATTACACTAATATTACACTAATGTCACAAGCCCTTGACAGTGACATGACACTAGCACAGTGATTCTGATTAAGAATGACACTATTATTGATCTAAACAACAAAAACTTCTAAATATAATAAATAACTATCTAAATAATTTTAAAACTAATTTATTAGACTTCTACTATTAGTTTTAAATTATAAGAACAATTATTTATTTTGTTAAGTAAACTTGTTTTTTTTTTTGTAAACTTAAATGTTATAAAAATAAAGAAAAATATATTTTAAAAACAAGCTCTATAAAATAACAAATAAGAATGAACTGAGGTTCACTTTCAATTGTCTCTTCGTACAGAAACATACGTGTGGAAAAGAATCGAAAAGAGAATAAAAGAAACAGTGACATCTCTATCAATAAAACAAACAATTCTTTCGTATGGAGACATTCACAAAATTCCAAGCACTCTTGGAATTTGAGGAATTTCTTTAGATGTTTCAAACACTATTCTGCCAGAAAATTTATCGATTCTCTTGTAGCTTTTGAACTTCCCAACAAACTTGCATTCGAAATCAAGATTGATATTTACAACTAACTAACTTCTTATCAATGAATGACTAATTTCTATTTGATTAACTGATTATCAAACTATATGGTTATATATCTAAAATCCATGAAATTTTGGTTTTAATATTTATCATGGTATTTTTTTGTTGGCTCGATAGTTTAATGTAATTGAATTTTTTAAACCTAGAGCTATATGTTTGGTTCCATCTATATTTGTGTTCGATAGAATAAATTTGTTATTCGACAAGAAAGTTAAAGAAACCTAGGAGTATTGCTATTCAAATAAAAATAAACATTGACTTTTTTATTATCAAAGCTAATATTGCATTTGTGATAAATAAATACAAGTTTCTCCATTTTCACACTTGATGTAATAATCATGTGATAGACAACTGTATCCTAGAATCAATATTTTATTAGAAAAGTTTCTTCTCTAAACATTAGAAATTGATGAACAAAATTATTAAAGGAGATTGATACTTATTTTAATTATTCATTTGACAGATTTGAAGACAAAATTAGAGAATGAAATCAAATTAAAAGTTGGAAAGAATCCCAATAATCAAAGCAAGTTGATAAAAAAAGGTTTTGATTTATAAAATATATTATTTTTGATCAAAAGCATTTATCAAATTCTTAACCACCATCAGATTGGTATTATTGAATGCTTTTAAGCAGATTGAACTCGAACAATTTTTTTCTATTGCACTATTTTCCACGAATTCATATTTATTTATTCAAATTTCTCTATGAAATGCAGCCTTTTTTTTGGTTTTATCTCTTTTTTAGTCTTTTACGTTTTCAATATTCAAATTAGCTGACAAATTAAAGTGTATACGAACAAGATAAATTTATATAATTTAAATATCAAGTTTTTATTGACAATGAGTTCAGGTAATGCAGTTTTATCATTATCTCTTAATTAAATCTTCATTTTAACTATTCCAAAAGATATCAATCTAATTACTAGACGATAATAATACATCGATAATCATTAACTACTTTACTATTATCATTCTTGAATGGTAATTAAAAAGCCAATTTACAATTAAAGCATTCTCAAGTGCGGCTCATTGACAAGTGGATTTTCTTCCAATTAAATAGAGTAAGTGTTTCATTGGAGAACAATAATTAAACAATTGATTAATTAAAATGAAAGTTACAGAAGAATGAAAGTTTGAAAAATAGCATTGATATATGGACTTTGTCCGGTCATTGTAGATCCACTCGGGGCTTGTACGAAATTTGCCGAAATTGAATGGTCTCTAGACCAGCTTCCAGGATTTATAGGAATAGTAACATCAGACCGAGAGTTTCTAGTATCCTCTATTTGCTCAGTGATTGCTATGACGACACTATAGATACTGCGTATTATGAAGAGATAAACTTGTTAATGGAACATACATCATCATGACATAAATTCAGAATAGGATGTGATGACAGGTAGAACATTTTTTTTTTTTTATAAATAATCTTATTTTGAATACCAGAAAAGACATTTCTCATCTTATTTATGAAAATAGGATTAAAAATAAATTTTAAATCAAGAAATGAATTTTTTAGTGTTTCAACAGCATACTAAAGTTTGATCAATTATTAAAATTTAAGTCAATAACTTATTTTTTTTTATAAATATTTAAATAAACGGAAGCAAAGATCATTCATAATATAAAAATCCGATTATATTGTTTAATTTTCGTAGAATGGAGAAATATTGAAAAATAAATGAGTTATTTCATGCAAATATTTATGTACGATAATAATTTAAGTGATGTTTAAAAATACGTCAACTCTTTCAGTTTTAAATAATTAAAAAAATTTTTTATTCAAATAGGCACATTTATGAAAGACATTATTTAATTTCAATAACCTGAATCGTCTGCTACGAGTGAATATTTTACAATTTATTAATAACGACTAAATTCTCGGTTCAATACTAGATATTTGATATAATAATAAATGTCGATTCTTATAAAAACAAATTTTTTACTATAACGAAAGATTGATTAATTGATAAAACATTACTAGAAATTTTCTCTATCAAAACAAATTTATCCGAACGTGTTTTCAATTAAATAATTGATATATTCATCAGTAATGTTCAGCATAAAAAGTTTTTAACCGCAATTTTATTTCAACTGATTACTGTTTAATATCGTTAACAGTAAAAAATGAATTGAATTTTAAATAACATACGACTTCAATTATCAGCAAGCTGTAAAGAAATTGATTGATTAATTTGAAAAATTCACAAAATCTATGAAACAATTGTTTTCAATGAAATTTGATTATATTTTTTATGGAAACAAACCTGCAGGTAAAATAATAGGTATTTTTTTTTTTTTATACTCAGTTGATTGATGAAATATTTTACTGAAGCCAAGTATAATTTTTATCGATTATATGATGTAAGAAGAAAGAAAAAAAAAAACTCATAAGTAAATATTGACTAGCTAGATTACTTTCTACTAAATAATAAAATGTTTTGAATGGAAATATTTCAGATGGTGAATGAAAATAATGAAGGAAATGTTCATTTAACCCTAGTTGACCCCTTTTGGACCATCTGAAATTTTTCCCACTCTGGAGATTAACGGCGTGCTTCCTCCAGAGAGCAATTACATGTAGTAATTAATCAAAACACTTTACGTACATCAGTCTTATATGAATTAGGCTTTAATATTTCCAGGACACTGACTTAGAGTGCATGAATGCTAATGAGGATCTCTGAACGCAGAACTGTTACACCAAATATGTTATGAGCCTGTCAGTATGCAATAGCGAAATCTGTCAGGACTTGAATATACGTTCACCACAACGCAAATGCGTCCATAACAGTTCGAGGTCTCACTATAGGTATTCGGTTTACTGCCTCAAGGGGAACGTAGCTTACGATTATACCCGATTGTCAATGGATACACAATGGTACAGACGCAATACACACCCTCTAACTTGACTTCTTCCCCAGGGATATCTCAATTACCTCGAAATTTCACACTAACATGATATTTCGACAGACTATTAATTTATGTTTATTTCACGCTTCCGAAAATCCGTCGGCTAATTAATTATTTTCTCTCACTATTTAAATAAAATTAACCAACGTTAATTTCATGTCAAACAGCTTGAAATGAATGGATTTTTGATGCTCTAATATTCATTGTGGACCACCATATAACTGATCATCACCGCGTAATGCTATGTAGATGATGACATGAGGGTACCCCTATCATCTGTCAACCCGAACACAGTAAATTGCGAATTCCTGAATGACATGGAGACTGTAATGACGATCAGTGAAGAGGAAGCCTTTCCAAATATGCCGATTGTCACGGCTAGAATGGCTTGCTCGGCCGTTTATTTCATACCACTGAAATTGAACTATTGACCAGAGTCAAATAATTCACTTTGACACGGCCTCTATGCGGCTAACAATATTTTTTGCTACTATAAAAAGTGGCTAATTATTTATTAACCAAAAAATAGAGATAAATATTGGACGATATACTGTAACAAACAAAAATACAGGAAATCATTTCTATGAAAATTGATGGACATTCTGAAGATCAATGATTTGAAGGATGATTAGTTTTTGATTGGAAAAAAATTAAAAAAGATCCAGTCAGATTTATAAAAGTAAAAAATTAATGGCTTTGCTTAATTTTTATTTTATTTGTAAAATAGAAATTTTTATAGGGAAAAAATAAGTCTAAAGCTTGAAATCTTTTAGAGATAAAATAATACGCTAGGATTTGCATTTGAAAAAATTTAGTAGAACAAAAAATTCCCGAGATTTTTGGAAGCTATATTTTTGTAAAAAATAATCACATCTTGATAAGCCAAAAAGCATTTCGAAAGCTCGTTTTCTCTAGTTTAGAGAATGCTGATGCGAAATTTTTTATCGGTCACCAACAGTTTGTGATAAAATTAGAAAAAATAAGCTAATTAATCCCTTAATATTTTCAAAATTCTATTCGTCCTTAATTTATTACTCTATCACTCTCCACAAATAATGTTGAAAAAAACTTTATTAAAATGAATTCAAGACAAAACAAGATTTCTTTCAATGAATTTAATCGGATCATTATATAGCCAATTGTTAATTGCAAAGAAAAAAATTATAAAAGTGAATTATTGAAATATTTTTTAAGGTTAAGGTGAAAATCAAATTGTTCAAGTTAACTTTATTAAACCAGTGTTGAATAATTGGCATACTTAACCTTCAATGGGTCATCTGAATAATAGATTTACTGAAATTTGCCAAATCGAGTTCAAATTAAAATCAACAGGTTACTAATCTCATAATCTTATCTATACTTTGTTGATTAATATCTTCAAGTTAATTGAAAAAATAAAAATAAAAAATTAATTAAAAAACGGCTGTTATAATAAATCATTGATTGTGGTTTACAATGATACCATATCAATTTTAATAGTAATTAATTTGAATAAATATTTGATTACCAATCAAATTCCATAATTCCCAGAGTATCGTCATTGATGCAAACATTCAATACTTAATTTAAATAATATTCGAAACAATCCAATACCGCTTGTGCAATGTCATTTTTATCATTTAAACAACTCGTTTTTCTCTATTATTGATATCTGTTGAACTGCTACAATATTTTAAAAATTAATCCCAACATCAATATAACAATACTATTCATGATTATTGTGTTGTACAAAATAATTATCATGCTGACATTCAAAAATATACTATGTACGGTATATAATTCGAGTAATTGAAGTCGACAATTGTTAAATTATTTATGGAATAATGTAGTCGTTGATTAAAAATAATACAATGAACTAATAATAATAACATTGAAAATATTCAAATGTAAATAATAAAAAAACTATAATACATTTCTGGAATGTAAGCATGAATGGAATAACATTCTCTGAAAAATTCAGATTGTATTTTAAAAATAATTATTTCAAATTTACAAATATTCTACGAGTTGTGATAAGTTGAGCTTGACCATGGATTCTTTTGAAAAATATGTTACTAATTTATTTTTGCTGATGGAAGTTTAGAGAATAAAATGAACTGGCTATTTTTTTATTGTTTGTTTTTAAAAGGAACAAAATATTAACATTATTCAACTGTTCTATAGAATTTATATTCTATGATCTTTTGTTTTATCTCTATTTTTAATTCCAAATTTCTAAATTCCTCTTCGCCAGAAGCAAATCTCTGAGCAATGCCTTTTCTCCTTGCATAGTCTAGTCTTTAAATGAACATAGTGTCTTTCTTTTCAAAGGAGATGTAAATGACAGGTAGTCAAAGCAGCTGTATACTCTTGATGATGGATATATATATATAGGGTAGTGTTCATACATGCAAATGAAACTTGCATGTGACACTTGAATGCTAACAAAGCTTTAACCGTAGAGCCTCTAAGTTCATTTATTTTCCTGCTATGCGTACATGCGTGTATATAATACAAATATTTATATGGGAATTTTTATTTCGTGAAGAATTTTTTCCACTTGCAACATTTTTGAGGTAATATTAAAATACTTTGTGTGATCTGTATCTTTTATGAATTTTCAACTGTCATATGGTATAATAAAATACTTGAAATATTTCTTTCATGTCAAGAAAAATTTTGTTTACTATACAAATATGAGAAAAAAAATTCATCACTTTTTTTGAAGGTAAAAATATTTGTTGGAGACAATAATAAATATTTGGAACTGTTAATGTCGAAGTGATCATAATTCAATCCTACTTTATCAAGTCTCATGATTTTTTTAATGAGAAAACTGACCTAAAATACTCCATTTCTTTTTTAATCAACATCAAAGTGTAAATAGCAGACTATAATCTCCAACAGAAAAATGATAAGGCTGTAGCTTGCAATTGAGCTAGACCAGGTGTGCCTGATTTATGTATCAATGCTTCATAGAAGTAATTATTTTCTTAGAAGTTTTTTTCTTAGATCATTAACAACTAATTATTCATTGCCTATCTAATAAATTTATTATCTTCCCAATGAACGATAAATATCAACTTTTTCTTCGAATTGATTTTTCCTATTAGTAAATTTTTCTGTAAAAAATCTACTGTTTTCTGATCTAACATATTTACATCACATATTACAACAAATCTACATCTCCTCAACCATTTCCCTTCTTCAAAAACATTTTTCCTCCAAAAAAAAATGATTAAAACAATAGAAGTGAATCGACAAATGCTATTAAAATATTCACTGCTGCATTACTTTCTGAGTATCTCTAATTTCCTCGAGCTCTTTATGCTCAATAATATCGAAAATCAATATAAAAAAAATCCTACGAAAATCCTACGTAAAAAAAAATGGGAGATAAACCAATTCAGAATTTGAATCAAGATACAGTTAATTCATAGTGTCGTGTACAAGTGCGATTAATTCGTCGTCGTTGAGCCGCAATGTCAAAAGCGTTGGGCTGGAAGAGACGAAACGAGTTGCTTGTCCGGATGCAACGGTGAGAGGACATGGCCGATATTCTCTCACCCTTTGCTGAAGCAAACCCACTCGGTTCTATGATACCTTTTGAAAGCTGCACATGGAAACACTCTTTCCCTACGTCACATGTACATACGTCTATAAATATCTCGGACGTACGTGTTTCGTATTCACTAATGCAAGCTCTCACAAATACTCGAGTGTTATATTTAATACAAACACACACTTATACGACACACACGCACATGCGTTTCCGGATATTTGTAGCTTTACTACGATGACATTACAAGGGTCGTCGTCGTCTGTTGTTTCGAGTCAACGACTCGGTCTCAAAATCTACAGTACGGAAACATGGTACTAGGAACAAGCCAACCTGTCAGAGATCACGGAGTGTAATTTTCCGGGGTGTTATGTACATCGCATAGGAACCTATGTCACTTCTAACACCTTTCTCTATATTATGAATTTCCTTTTACTCACCTTTCTCTTTATCTTTCCCTTATTTCGTCGCATTTCTCTATCGCAAACACCTTCCACAACCACCACTGCACTGTATAATACATTTATGCATATCTACTCGGTAACTTTGGTCAGAATGCATTACTGCATACGTTTCCATAACATTTTCCATAATGCAATTGTGTCAACACTACTTTCTACCTGGTAGTACGTTTTTTTTGCACTTTTGATAATAAAAGAAGAGCTCGAAGGAAAAGTAAGATGAAGATTGAAGATATATATTGTGTAATAATAGATTACAGGGAAGTGGTAGGTATTTGATAGATTGTGTTCTTTTCTGTTTTTTTTTAACATTACTTTGACGAAAGTGGTCTAGAAATTTTTTCATCCGATTATTTAAGCTTATTGAAAATTTCTTAACTTATTTTCGCGCTTATTTTAATACTTGAGTAGAAGTTATAATTTTATAAAGGAAATTTGCTTTTTTGTGTGAAGCTTAAATTAACATAAGTACTTAGTTTTAAAATAATCTGTTTCAAAATTATTTTTTATTTTCTTGGTGATTATTTTTGCTTATTTTTTATGTATTTAAAAAAAAGGTTCTTTTGTATTAAATATTTTACTTTTGTAAAAAAATTGCTTTAAAAAAAAATTAACTAAATTAAGATGTTTTTATTCAAGAGAAGTTCTGGTTCTAGAATTGTGAAAGGACATTTTGTATTTTCCCTTTTTTTGTTTTTTTTTCCTTTTTTTTTGAAAAAATAATGAAGATGAAATTTATAGTGTGGTATTTTATAGAGGTCCTCGAAAAATATACTGTAAATAGTGGAATGTCTAGTTCTTCAGTGAATAATTTGTAAGGGGAAAAAAATAACTTTATTTGTAAATGACACATCATTCCTGAAGTGGAAAATCTATGAGAATATAAAAAATGCAATCGAATATTTTTTTTACAATGTTTTTCACCATCTTCTTGAAATTTAATTTATTAAAATTTACTGTTAACTTATCTCATTTGCGATTCTATAAAAAAAAAAAATAAATGAACATTCAATACTTTAGAAAACTTCCAGTTTATTTTTCCTCTTCTCTTTCTGACGGAGAAACACTTATTTTTTTTCTTCATTTATATTTTGCGACAAATGATGTTCTAAATCATTAAAAAAAGATCGGGTTGTTGAACTCATCACTACGTATTTTTTTCTTTCTTAAAAAAATCTCAAAATATTTTATATTCAGATAAATGTTAAGTCGCTTTTATTCGTCTGTTTTCATTCCTTCACTTCAAAAATTAATGGTAAAAAAGTTAAAACCACAAGACAACTCAAGACATTAAGACAGAAAGAAATATTCTAAAACTGACACATTGCAACTAAAAATCGTGAGAAGAGCACGTTCACTTGGCTCGTTGTAAAGTGATGAAAACTTACGACTTAAAGTCGACAAGTGTTGTCACTCATATTTAACATTTAAAAATGCTTTAATAATTCTTCATAAACTCACTAATAAAATGTTTCACGTCGTACAATAAAATGAGCTATTATTTCTTGTGGTTTCCAAGCTAATTCGCTTAATTACTTATAATTAAATAGAAATTCCTCTGGGTAAAACTTTCGCGTTGTATAATTGGTAAAAAGCTTAAACTTTAACTCTAACACTATTCAAGTTGGTAAGATGAATATCATTTGAGTAGTTTGACACACCTACGTTTGTAAATTATCCTCACATATCTCTAGAGACATTTCCGCATCTTCAGAGCAATTTAACTCATTATAACGTTAACTTGATATTTTTGCTGAATAATTTGAAATTTCAGATCGTTTCATTGAACCTCATTATCATCTGAATTAATTGCGTCGTATGTTTTACTCCAAAATAATACAATAAATATCTTTCATAAAATATTCCATACTCACAGTGAACATTCAAAAAAAAATTATTATTTGTTATTTTTCATTAAAATCATTACTAATATATTATATTAATTAAAAAGTTAATTAATAGATTATTTGCTACACTAAATTTTAATTAAAATTTACTAATCTATTATTAATCAATAAAATAGTATCCAAAGAGCATAAATTAAAATTAACATACTAATAAATTAACAAATATTAATCATTTATTATTCATAAAAAAGCCAGTTTTCATTTTCTATTTATCTTGCATTGAATTTTGAGTTTATAATTCATGTGTTGTTCTCATGTAAATACCAAAGTCCAAACTAAAAAGAGACCACTTGGATATAACTGAATATTTATCAAATAATATTTAAACTACAATTTACTTAATAATTGTTTAAAATTTATTTATTCAAATAATTATAAAGTAAATAGTAATAACATACTCTTCAATAAATAGAAAAATACTATGATGATAATTACCATAAATTTTCTTTTATATAACTCAACTTTCAAACTCGAGATTTATCAGAAATGGAAGAGAAAATGTAAAGTACTTACAACTTGGCCTGTGGGCGTACATGAAAAATTGCCCATGCAGTTATTCAAATTTCTGCGACTAACAGCTGTATTATTAATGACCGTAAACGATCATTAAATTATGGAGCTTTCAACTGACTATTTGGTCAATATGTCAGTAAGACAGACTTAAGATCTACCCATGAATGCATTGTTATGAATAAATCAAGATGGGATAGAAAAAAAATATAAATAAACCTTATCCGTACAGTCGTTATTTACATCCGGTTAAATATTATCGTAATCATAAAGCTATGGTTATTCTACTTTCTTTCACGCACAACCTTGATAAATGTTATAAACACTAACCTACTCCAAATATATCAGACTTTAATCTCTACGAATTCGATGTAGTGTGAATGTTTCAGTGGATGACGTATGGATCTCTTTACTTATCGAATTCACGTTAGTTATTCATTTTTTGTTCTTTTTCGATTTTTACCTCTTCTTTGACTCCTTTCGTGTATATTAACGATAGAAAAAATTATTACATGCTGACGTTTACACTTTAAATGCAATTTCTTTTTTTTTCAATTGTGAAGTTGGAGAAAATTTTTTTTAATTGAATTTCCATTTTTATTTATAGACTTAGATGAAATAATGTAAAGATTAATTACTGGTACAAAGCTCTACAATACTTCTAGCATAAAAAAATTAATTGAATTGAAAAGTATTTATTTAGCGTCAAACAATGAATTTGAGTTCAGTTAAAGATTAATTAATGTTAATTTTTTAAAATTAATCAAGCCAATTGTTTAAGTAGAAGAAAAAATGTTGATCATTAATTTAAAAGAAGGTTCCTTGTAAAGAAATTAAATTTTTTGCAATATTAAGTAATACTAGTATTGCTATGCGTTTAAAGAGTAAAAAAATATAATCTAGTAATAAAATAAAAGAAGAAACTAAGCTTTCCAATTTAGATAATAAAACCTGAATTGTTTTTCAAATTAAAAATTTCAATCTTGGCAACCTGTTTAATAAATGCACAAGCACCTTAGCCAAAGTATGTAATTCGAATCGATCGAAAAGTGAAAAAGAGAAAAGATGAGAAGATACGAACACTAAAATTTTAGTGAGAATGGAAAGAAGAGATAAAACGATAGTTTGAGAGAAATAAGAACAAGTAAATGCATTATTAAAACAATATTGATAACATATATCCATTTGAAGATACATATCATGACTTTATCATCAATTGAGAATTTCTTTTTTGAAAAATAAAAATATAAAAATATATTTACGCAATTATAGTTACACTATAAAAAAAAAACTCAATGAGTAATTACATTTACTGTAAAAAAATTTGACAACTGCAAACAATAAAATTCCGGAACACTTCTTATTTGTACAAAAAATTTAAGTTAAACAATCAAAAATCCATTTGAACTGTAGACAAGAAAACTTTTCTAAAATAAACCAAGAGTTTGAAAAAATCTAATCAATTTTGAATATTCGATTTGTTAAATTTTTATATTTATTTTTAATATTTATAATAATACTCATAGTGTTCAGTGTTCGATGTAAAAACTAGATAAGAAAAATTTAGTCTTCTAAAGAACTCAACCCCACCTATATCTTTGTAATTCAATTTTATCTGAACAAGCAAGAACGTCTATAAATTGAATTTATATGGTTTTCATTCTTTGGTTGCTCGATCGCAAAATACAAAACTAAACGTGACGTTAATGTAAAATAAAATTTTTCTATGGAAACCATTGGCCATTTTTCTATAAACAATTCAATAATATTCAAGTTCTCTTTTTTAAATTTACACAACAGTCAATAAAAATCACATATTTATATATATTCTCTCCAAGTTAAGCTTTTATATAATAAAAATATGCCTGCCAAATACCTATAGTAATAACTGCTCAGTATAAAACCATTTATTCATAAATTGCAAACTAATCCATTTTCATAAACCTTTATTTTCAATAGAATTTTTCCGTTATTTTTGTTATTTTACGCATAGGAGAATTGGTAAAAGTTACTGATGCATTGTCAAATTTTTTTACGCAAGATTGACTAATACTCACGTTTAAATTAAAATATTATTTATGGTTTTATAAACATTTGTAATACGGATAGAATATCAAATACCTATTTGCTATCTTATTGTATTCGGTTCATTCTGAATGTAAACCGATAACTACGTCAATCTATTAAATTTTCAAAATTTTCTACGAAGCTTCAAACAAAAGACACAGTACTAACACTAAAAGAATAACTCAATTTAATGATGCTACTAAATACAATTAATGGTAAAAAAGACCATCAACTTATTACTCCGAAATTACAAAAAAAATTTTAGGTTAAAAATTGATGGACATAAAAGTGAGTTAGAGTTTATAAAGCTTGTGAACGAAAATAAAAATATCAAATATTAACACAATTACAATAAATACAATCTTTTAACAATAAAAATGTAGTTAAAAAATACTCACGTATTGGACACAACAATCGATTAATTTACTTCTTCCAAGCTTTTAGTGCACAGTAATGATGGTTCCTTTGTTCTTAAACTTCATTATCGCCTTTTCACTTCAATTCGTTTCACTTCACTTCGTATTTCTTTTCTTTTATTGTTCTATCAAACGTGTTTTGTTGATCATGTTACTTCAACGGGTATACGAACTAGTGAGTAAAACAAAAATCCACAAGAAGACCGCGAGAAAAGACAATCTACACAGTTTCAATAAAAGCTTGTACTCACTAACATTCAGAACCAACGGTTACAAACTCACTCGGCATTTATCCCCACTCCCCTCTCCTTCATTCGTTACCTTTGTTCTTTTGTTTTGGTTTCGCTTAGATCGAGGTCAATAAACACATCAGGACTTTAAGTTGAATAACTATAACTCTTGTAAGAGATTTTCATAAGAAATATTTGTAAACAAATTAATGAGAAACAGAAGCAAGAATCTAAGCTCGAATAAATGAGTTACATTATTGGATAGCAAAGTCGATCGTATGAAAATAGTATTCTAATATGTATTCGCCAATGAAAATGATCGCATGGGAATAGCGAACGAGAAGTTGGTAGTATGTATTGAAAAACGAGAAGTTGGTAGCATGTATTACGCGAAGATGGTTTACATAATGAGATCATACGATAAAATTGTTCCATAGATAAAATAGTCTTTGGACAGTTTAAATAAAAGTAACTTTATCGATTATATTTGAATGAAATACATAAATTTTTTCAAGATATTCCAATTGGATCAGGTAAAAAAAGAAGGCTATGAAAACTTCTTCGTTTATATACCATCAACAACGTAGACTAAAAATGGTAAATTTCTACTGGTCCTTGAGGTTCAATTTAAGACATTAATTTTTCTACAAGTGCACGATAAGTAGAGAGATAAAGCTAAGTGAATCAATTTTATTAAAACTGGGAGAGAGGAATTTTTTTTTTTGCAAAAATGAAGTCTGATAGTGATTTTTAATTACTGGATAACCTCTTTACGATTTCAAGAAAGTTTTTTATAAAATTAGAGAAAAGATAAAAATTGTTAGTGACAATAGTCTCTGGAGATCGACAATGTTGGAGTCACGATTTCTCGAAGATTAAGCCATCAAGGTTCGTTTTTATCACGAAGCCAATATAAAACAGAAAGTTATTATATATATTCTCACAAAACGATCTCATTCTCAGAAGACAAAGAAAAGTTCTAGCAGTAGAATAACTTGAAAGGTATATATACTTTTTTACTGAAATACATCATATATATTATCTTGATCCCCTGTTATTATTTCCAAAAATGTAACGTATTGATATTAAAGCAATACAGTGAAATTTTACAAATCAATTTAATTGGATTAAATAGTGAAATAATTCAACTTCAATCGAAATTAAATTGCTCTATTTACAATTGAATGATTGAATAAATGACAAGACAATTCATATTAATTAGCCAAACCAATTTAATTAGAATAGTGAAAAATCAAAAGCTGATAATTAGTACTAACTATTAACACTTTATTGCAAAACAGATTTAGTAATTTTTGCCTTCAAAGGGTAACAATAATTGCACAGGCAGAGTGTCAACACAACAGCAGCGAGGGTTTGTGTCTCAAGTATATGAACACCAGCATATAGGTGGCAAAGTCCACTTATCCTGGGATTGTTGGAGTGTATGTACAGAAACAAAGAGAGGTAACAATGATAACGAGAACACGAGACAGACAGAAGCAGAAGAAGCAATGAGAGAGAAACCAAGAACACGTGAATAGAGGGTGAAATAGCTCCAGGGTTTGGATAGAGAACGGCAGCGTTGGTTAGCTAACACGTGACTTGAATTTTAGGCTTCCGCAGTTTCTCTTCTCAATGTCGCCGCTTGTTCAGCTACCCCTGACAGCTTTGGGATCGGGCGTTACCAACCTACCGAAATCACGACCGTATGTTCTGAGAACTAAAGGGGTATGTAGCCAAGTCGATCCATGTTGGACACAAGTCAACTTGACTGGTTTTAAACCATTTACATCAAAGTTTGAATGAGCGTAATGTCCGGGACTTAGAACGGACAATTTACTGATTTCACTATTTGATAATAAATTCAATTTGCATTCAATCAAGAAGAAGAAAAAAAAATATACTGAAGAAAAGAAATAATTTTGTACTGTTTGAATGGATCTCTTGAGACATATAAATGTTCACAAGTCATCACAAGAGGAAGTCGTAAAATAGTCCGCTTCACTGAATCATGTCTTTGATCTGATAGAAATATATTGGTCGTAAAAATACTAACAATAAATTGCAACATGATTTTCAATAAAAAATTCATAAATTTAACTTCTTGAAACAATTGAAAAGTGAAGTTTCTTACCTAGAATATTCAAAATCAGTTCAACGAAATGTCTTTCGAAAAAAGATTGATTATCATCAGAAAAAGGAAGAATGTAGAAGATTTTGTAGCTGAAACTAATATAAATGTCGGATGGTTGAAAATGAATGAAATGAATCAGTTCTTGTAGAAGACAAGATGAAAATAATAGAATACGACAGATCGTTCAGAAGACAAATAAGAAGACATTTGAGAATCCTATTTAATTGTCTTTTCTTTATATATTAAAGCTGCGAAACCAATTCAAATTTTCAGAAATCTGATATCGTTCCTCATAATAATATCTTCATCTGTAGAATTTATTACGAAACGTCTTCTCTGTTTAATATCTTCAAGATAAATGGTAATTTAGTTTTATCTTTATTTTGATAATATCTCATAGCTTCTGCTTAAAATTATTTTTGAAAGTTTTCTGCTCAATTCATTAATGTAAAAGAAATACTCACAATTAACTTAACTCTTACTTAAAGAATAGAAACTTCATTACAGTACTTTTTTCCAATTTCAATCACACTTATAGTGATTAAAATTGTAATTGCTACAAGCAATTTTGTTTTCGCTATTAATTAAACAAAATCTGTGAAAGTAAAAAAACTCAATTATCCTTTGTTTCCAGGTAATTAATATCTAATAAATGATTACTAAGAGTCATTACATGTAATCAAGATATTTCTTCATGAGGAAAAAGAATAATAGAATGACAAATAAATCTAATTTATGAAGAAAACATTCATATGCAAACGGGAATCCGTAAAGAATTTAAAGAATCTTCTGTAAGTAAATAAATGAAAACTTGACAATTTAATAGTTCATATTTCAATTTTATAGTCAGTTTTTGAAAATTATAAAATAAATTATTTTTTCAATAAGCGTTTTTCTTTGGTTTCGGTAAACTAAGGTTTCAAACAAAAAGATGAAGCTAGAAAATTATAAAAAGAATATTATATTCTTGAGACCATCAATTTACATCTTTAATGATGAAGATGTTACTCTGAACTCCACGTTCTTTTACCCATTTTGCTTGTGAATATAGATTTAAACAGTCAATCAGTCAGACCATTTTCTTTCTCTAGAAAAAAATTTCTTTCCATAGAGAAGATGAATAGCTAAATTTAATCTTGCTACAAATTCTTAAATCTAATATAAAAAAATACTATTTGAATAATGACTATAAAATAATCAAATATATATAATTAGTTCAATATAGTATGAATAAAATCATTAATCAATTGAATGATTAAATGTGTTAAATAGGTGATTATACAATTTTAATGAATGGAAAGAATTATAAAATGTTGCCTAAAAAAAGGGCAACTCAGACACTTTTATCCTTCGATCAGTAATATTCAAACATCTTTTCCTTATTTTTCTCTCATTGTCTTTTTCTTTCATTATTCATTGTAATATCAGAAAAAGCAGTTAAATTCAATCTATCCTCGATTAGAATCAAAAACATCTTCTAAAGTGTCTTTAAATTTCAATCAAGACTCTTAACTTTTCTCTTTAAGTTCCCAATTAGTAAAAGAGCATATTTAAATGTAGTCAATGAACCTGACATATTTGATGAAGCATGTACCAAAGTCATTTGCAAAAAGCATAGCCAACTAGAGATTGTAATCGGCCAAACATTTCATAATGAATAATAAAAATAGCTCGTTTCGATGAAAGAATACAATACAAAACATGATATAATGGACAAATTTAATAACAATGATGAAAAAATAATTGAAAAAGTTTATAGTTTAAATGAATACAACACCAACAATTTATTCAAAAATATTGATGTTGCTAATAAAATGACTCGTGCTCACGTTTTAATTAGCGATATTTAAATGTATAACTTGTCTGAGTAGTTTTTTCATTGTAATGCTACACTGTTAATACTCAGCTGTTTTTTTCCAGTGTATGTATTACGGAATACAGACGTCAGAACTTCATTGTGGTCAAAGAAATAAAGTATACAACGACGCGCACTCAACAGTAGTATGTTGGCCAGCAACGAACTGGCAAATGAGAAAGTTAGACGCAGAACGGTAATTAACCGTTGCTCTGAATTTGAACCAGGAGGATTAAGTACCTTTCTGGAAAAGTGCCTAATACTATTTAATCCACATTAAAAAAAATACAAAAACATCAAGATGACTTCAAGTGACATAATTTAATTTTAATTTCAAGTTTCATAGAAACAATCTTCTGATATAGAATAAAAAATGATTGCAAACGAAAATAAAAGAAAGCAAAGAGCTAATATGTAGGATATAAATGAAAACTTTATGATTGCAAGATAAAGTAAAGATCGTAAAGAGTTTTTATGAAGTTAGTTGGAAAAAAAAACCACGCAATTGAGTTTTGTTAGTCGACAGAGGCAATTATCTTCGCTTTATCTTAAGCCTTACTTCAAGACATTGTGGGGTTAGTAGTATCTAATACTATAGGAGCTATAGTGATGTCACTAATTTACCTTAAAGTGCTACCTACTAGTTTTATACTTTTTACTTGCTCACTTGTATACTTTTCTATAGTACATTCTGAAAGTAGCATGTAATTTTAATCACCTCTTGGTAATCTTTTCTTATACCTATTTTCTTGCTACCAGTTGTATCAGCAAGCAAGACCTTGTCTAATCTGGACAAGTTCTATGCTTTAATAATATTCTTTTTGCAAAGATTTGCATTAAATATTCTTGAAATATTGTCAATTAATTCTGACATGAAATCGAAAAATTTTTTAATTAGGAAAACAGCAATAGCTAAAATCAATAGCTGTAAATTTAATTCTTTATGATGTCAACCAACAATGGTGCAAATGAAAAGAATTAAATTTGAAGTTTTGAGTTCACTCACTATTATGTCTATATCTGATGCTAGTTTTTTTTATCATAGAAAACGTAGTCGAATATGCAGATATTATCAAGCTATTCCGAATTTCTCAGATAATTTTTTGGACGTTGATTTCATTGATGTATTCAATTGATTTACATATATAGGTCACTGTTGAGCGAGAAAATATCTGTTCCACGAGAATTTCCATGGATGTGAAAATGCGGCAAAAGGACATATTTACTTTAGCAAGGTATATACATTCCTGCACCATGTAATTTTGCATTGGTAAACCAATACATTTTTTATATATGAATTTTGCTACTAACACATTAATTAACTAATATTTTCTTCCGTTTTTAGTTTCTATACTGTTCAATAACATCATGAATTTAATTATCTTCTTCGAGAAGCCATTTATACCTAAGAAGTGCTTCAAGGCATAATTAAAATATGCCGGTTTTACTGTAATGTTTCCTTTGAAGTTTGTAAGTACTCCAAGATGTTTTATTCAGTCTCGTTTATTCAGCATACTTTGCTCAGATTTCTTCGATAATTTTACAACCCCGATTAACCCTTTGAAGGTTATTTAATAATTTAGATGATAAATCAAAATGTTTGAAGTAAGAAAACTATTTTTTTTCGTGAAATACTAAAAACTTGATGTTTTAGCAATTATAGAGATTCAAAATTATTAGATTTGAATTAAATGAAAGCTGGTGAATGCTATTTATTTTTAGACAGATTGTTAACTTGAGATTAATGTTATTAAAATATAAAAGAAGTGAAATTGCAAAATAAATTAAGCCTAACAAAAAATTGCATCTTTTCTCATCAGCTATAATTCAGTGCAAGCTGAGGAGAAAAGAAGATTAAAACAACGGGGAGGAAAAATTCAGGAACAGTTTAATCATAATAATTTTAATTACGCAAGTGGCGACGTAAACTCGACATTTATCCCAATGGAATTGCAAACCACAATGTACACTACCGTGTGAACCAACCCATCTGGAAGATTCTCAAGACCATATGTTTGCAAATAAAATTCACAATTTTATATCACAATAAAAATTAATTAGAAAAATACCTTTTGCCAAACTGCTTATAGCAGATGACAAAAAAGGCTCAAATACAGTGAAACCATAAAAAGCTTTGATTCAACTTACAGCAATCTTTGTTAGATCAGTTAAAAGTTTGTGACTTCCGTACGAAGAGGATATTCTATTTTCTTCCACATCCTTCGACAGCTATCTGTAAAGAAAACAAAAAGAATATTCGTTATTAAGAGTTAACAAAATATAAAAATGGAGAAGCAACGAAAATTGGATGAAAATGATACTGTCTTTATTAATCTCAAAACCTTGATATTTGTAAACTAATATATTTGAACACGAAATAGCAAAAAATTGATAATCATTCATGAAAGCAGCTAAGATGATTTATACTTTTAAAAATACACAAGAATTGTGTTAAAATATGCTCAACTAAGTGAGCTACTATGACGCTTATAGCTGTCTAGTGCATCATGAAAGATTATGTTAGATTTCATATGAAATCTGAGGATTTGAGTGGTTATGTAGACCACAACTTAAAAGCTCAGCAGAATATTTTTTCCTTTTTGCATCGTCACATGCAATGCTTATCGTGAAAATCGATTATGGCCAACACTAAATTGATGTTTATTCAAATTTATATACCAATTTAACTTTGTTTGAGAAATTCTGGGAATGGCAGCTGACTGAAAAAAAATGTTATTTATCTGTATTTACCAACCTGGTGTCAGTAACTAATTTATTATGGCAAACAAATATTATATGACATATCCATGGTATTACATAAAATTGATATACAATTTACTCATTTATGACGATATTTATATCGGCCAATCAATCGAGTTTACATAAAATCAAGTGATCCTTTCATGTACCATTAATAAGTAATGTAATTATGTAAAACGGAATATGAGTTTGAAATCACTCGGTTGAGATGGTAAATTATGTAATAATAATTAGATTTAATGAGCCATCAGCTTAACATAAAACAAAATTTAATTTTCCTAGTGGAATCGCTGATTAATCAAGCAATAAATTATATCGTTTATCTACGATGAAGATTATAAATAAAAGTTGGAAGAAAAAATTCTTCAGCATTTTAATCTGTATAAATGTATAATAATGAATGTGGGTTAATGAGAAGATGTAAAAAATTACAAAATTTTATCGAGAAGTTTCTGTCTACTGTGGTAATAAAGTATAATCTAAAGAGGTACGTAAAGACATAAACACAACTTGTGGAAACTGCGAGCTTTCCCTCAAGATATAGCCGACTGTAGATTACTCTAGAAATTACCAGTGTCCTTTTGATATGTAAAACATGTTGATAACATGCCAGAGGATTAATTAATGATAACCTATGGGATGTTTGTTGACATAAATAAGAAGAAAATTACGAAAATGGTTATTACCTAAACAACGGATAATGATAAAAGAAATTTTCAACTTAAAATTATACTACTATTTAAAATAAACACTCAATGATTTTCCACTTGAATTTGACTTTGCTTAAATGAATGTGCCAACGACCAGCACCTGAGGTTGTCGTTGGAACAAGTGAAAATACGTTCTGTGAATAATATTATGCAAAGTTCATTAAAGCTAACCTCTTGAACCATTCGCGCACCGAAAGTAATTCTGCATTTCCATCCTTCGCATTCGCTTTCTCGTGCTCCTTCAACAAGAACACCGTGATGAATAATAACCCTCCCTTGCGAGATGGCCAAAGACCACGCCCGGCAGCGATTCCAAGTCCCTACTGACCAACCTAACAGTCACGCTTGAAAACTTAGGGCCACGTTCTACAGAACTAATCCCTTACTGGCTACTCTGCACTTCAACTTGAACTTTCTGTAGTTTGTAAACCAACAGAATTTTGTTTAATGAAATTGTACATACCATTCGCATTCTATTCTATTCATCATTTTAATTATATCATGAGAATGAAAGCCACAAGAAAGGGCCCACTTATTTTATTTTCAAGTTTTGAATTCCTTTTTCAACCTGATTTCTGGAAATAATTATTTATATTAAATTTTTCATTATTTTTTTTGGTATTCGTTAAACAGTCATTAGAGCTTGATAAAAATTAAATATGTGCTATATTTTTCCCTGTGTTTCTTATTCATTTTTCTGTACTCTCTGAATTTTATTGTAGACAATTTTCTTTTTAGTTAGAAACTAGAGAAGTTCTTGCTCCATAGACTGAAATATTAATAGATGTAAAATGAATTACCATAAGAAATTAAAGTTTCAATAGTGATCCAAAACTTAAAAATGTAATTTATGTTCTTTTTAGAACGTTTTTTTGTAATTTCAATATGAATGCTAAATTCTACTAAATTCAATAAAAATATTAGCTTCATTTAAAGCAACTGTGGAATATCAAAAAGTAATATTTATTCTGAATATTTTGTTACTTCATTTTATTTTATGATATATACATAAAATGCAAAGTATTTTTCCATATTATAATGATGTTTGTCACGTCTTATGATCGGCTTGAGCGTCAAACTAAAGGGAAATGTGACGAGTTACGCATTCGTATGATATATGTCACGTTAATATGCGTTTGATGTGTGTAGAACGGTGGAAAATGCGGTTTATTTATGTGAGAATTTTATTTTGATGTGCAATGCAATGATTTCTTGCTTATTTGTCAATATAAAAGTGTATTTGTTAGATGTCAGATACTTTTTGCAGAAAAGTTTTTTATTTTTCTTCAAAAAGCTGAATCATTATTATTATGACTATCATTATTATTTGATAATGGTTTTTTGAATTAAAACTTAAAACAAAAATATGTTGAATACAATAATAATCAACATTATTATAAATAACGAAGTTGAAAATATTTTAACTTCATTCTCAATAGAAATTCAGAATTGAATGGAATGAAATAAAGCAGTTTACGATTCGTAGAACAATACAACAATAGAAATGGTGCTGTGTTATTCAGTTTTTATTAATGTTTTTTAATTCTAGAAGAATAATTTTAATTAAATTTATTAATCTACGATTTTTTTTAGATAATAACAACACCTGGAAGATAGTCTTGAACAGAAAGAAAAAATAAAACAAATTTACAGCTGCAGAATGACATTAACAATTTCAATAAAAAAAATTTAAGAGCAATAATCTGGAAAAATCGTCAGTGTTGATGTATATGTGTATATACATCAACTAGACAGTGGAGACTTTTCCTCTAAAATGCATCCATAAGTAAAAAAGATGTCCGGGAATATTCACCAATAAAAAAGTACTAAATCACCAATTTTTGAGATCAAATTTTTTGAGATTTTTAACAGATCACCGTTGAATTATTCAGTCTACAAAAGACAAAGATTATCAATTGATAATTTTAAAAATAACCTTTCAAAAAAATCTAAGTGTTAAATTGATAATATCAAGATATTTGACATATAAAATTATTGAACAGAATCAAGAAAACACTTTTTTAAAATGAGTTTAAAAAATTATTGACGGTTTATCTATCTACACGTTGGAGAAATTCTGTAAAAATTGGCCAATAATTCCAGAAATAACTGACCATTCTAGATAAAAAGCGAAATACAAGAATAATTGTGTTAGTATTTCACATTATTTGGGAATGAAACATAAAAAGCCAATCGAATGTTGGATACAGTAAAAATAGTGTGGTTTGTCAGTAGGGAGTTGAAATTGAATTGAAAAAATTTTCATTCAAAAAAATAGTCGGAATGTTTTAATAGGATTCAAAGAAATAGCACAAAAATAATTAATAACAAATATTTATCCTCACAGTTACATTGTTTTCGAATGAAAAATAGCCACAAGGTCTTTACACTCGACTCTATTCCATTCAGCCTTCTGGTATCCACTCAAAAAGGTCACTAGCTCAAGAAAGAAAAAGTCTAAAAAAAATCAGGTCGTTTTAAGATCCAAGTACCAGCTAATCGCACATGTCAAGAAGGCCTCCCAAAAATAACAAAATGAACTTTTGTGCATTACAGAACTTTCTTCACAAACTTTCTGATCAAAAAAAAAGCTACATGAAAATACTACACTAAAAAAAAAATTATCAGCTAACAAACGACATTGAGACTTTATGTGTTTCCAACATTTTAAAAATAAATAAGTAAATAAAGAATAATTATCATTAATCAGTCTTGTTTTGCGATGGTTGGTTTAATCATAGATGAAACATTAGTTATCCCAAAATTGATGAAAAGTGAAAAGTACAGATACAAGATGGTATTATTATGGAAAACTTGCTTGTTATGATGTTGAACTCTTGCCAAGAACTAGACGAGTTCTATATCTATTTACATCTCTAGAATATTATAATATTTATCCAGACGTCTATCGCTATACCTCAACAGTGATGCATTTTACTCAGAGCATACAACTCTCACTTGTCAATTCAAAATTCTGCGCTCCAGAGCACTGCACCATATAAAGCAATATATTCTGTTACAAATTATATAGAATATCATGAAAGTGGTATTACTATATCAGAATAATTTTAAAAAAAATATCAGCCTGTATTACTTTAAAGATAAAATGAACCTCCATTCTGTTACTTTCATAACTGATTTAAATGTGGCTCAGTGAGTGTTTTGTATACGAACAAAGTTTACTGTAAATACTGTTTATTTAACCCTCCTGAAACTTACTCAGAACTTAAACATTGAATTTACTTAGTTCCAGCTGGACATAATTACATCAAACTCGAGTTGAGAAGTAGCATGCAGATAAGTTGAAACTAAAAATCATTGTAAGTTTCATTGTCAAACATGTCCCTGCGATTTATTTGTAGAAAATGGCTTGGCTTTATTAACAAAAGAGAATAGAACGTGAGGCCTTGTTACTCAACTTCTCACTTCAATGTCTTTCAACATGGTCACTTGAGTTCTCACAGACATACCGGAATTTCAAGTGTATTTGCATTCCAAGTTATTCTAGTACACAAATTTAAACAAATAAGATCATTAGTCACAGTATCAACTACTTAATTCCTGACTAAAAATTCATCATTTTTATCAATATATACTCATGATGTATTGAATAAATGATAAAGAAAATATTTAAAATAATCCTCAGAGTAAGAGAATGGTGTCATAAAAGTTTTATGTTCTTTATACTTCTATTGATTTTATTTTCATTACAGTTTCATTAAAATTCGCTCCAACTATAAGCAGAAGCGTGAACTTTGAAAAGTTAATCTCTCTTATTCTCAACAAACAATTTATTTATATTAATAAAGTGCTGGCTGACTTTGGACTTTAGCATAAAATATCGTTCCTATTCTGCTGATTCTTTAAACATGAATTGCTTTTAATTAATCAAGACGTTTATATTAAAATTCATTAATTAAATATTCTTTTCCAATAGAATTTCTAATTGAATATTTTATTGTTATTGCAGATGACTAAAAAAAAACCACAAACCCGCGGATGGGGCTAGATAACATAGATCACCTTTGAGCAGTCATGTGGCGTAAGCAGTTTCTGATGTGCTGCTGGTTCACCCTGCTGTCAGCATCGCAATCTCATTCAGGTACGTGCTTTTACAGATTCATATGTTTCAAGTAGATCTTCATTTCACTTGATTCACTTATACGAAATTCACTTAGGTTCATGCAAATCAGGTTGATACACATGTTAAATTCGCAGTAGCTCGTCTACTCAATGAAGGCTAAGTGAAGTCTTGTTACCTAACCAAAGCACTTACAAGTCCTTTAATCCTTAATTACTAAGCTACTTTACTGAATTTTGCAATGAATCAACGTTCGTTAATTGACTTTTGGGAGAATTAATTTCGCAAAAGATCCCAATAAAAACACTAAAGCTAATGATGAGTCTTCATGTCTTATATGGTGACATTTTACCTTTATCTTCTCTCAACAGTCCTGAGAATTCCTACTACTTGGACGTTATGCAAATAACTTTTCTTTACATGCAGCGACCTAGCTACTATACAAGGGGAAACGTTCATTTACTGTCAAAAGGAGCTTTGCCTGGAATGCTTTGGTATCTCCCTTATGCAGAACTTGGTCAACGTCTACATGGTTGATGCATTAACCGCATGTAATTCCCAGATATTTCCTCAAATGTTTGGTCAGACATTTTTTAGGCCAAGCTTAGTTTTTGAAGTATTCTGTTAGCCACGATAAGACGTAGTATCCCAGATAGCATCTTAAATTGAGTTTTCATTTCTTATTTGTTTCAGTACATTACAAATACAATTCAATTTAATTTATTCCAATGGAATAATACATTTTCATTTATTTTAATTGAATTAATTAATTTCAAATTAGTGCAAGAACGGTTTTAAAAAGCTTCAAGTCATATTGATTATTGATAAGAGTGCGTTTCTTTTTTTCAATCGAAAGAAATAAAAGTTTCAAATTTTATTAAAAAAAGATTTATGAATGAAATAACTTCTCCTTCCAGAAAGGTAAATAATTGACGTCTATAAATCAGAGGCGACAATCCTTAGAAAAATTTTAAAGTACTGGGAATTGAGCTCTGGCGTCTGACCAATATCGACGTTACTACTGGCCTATGTCCAGCATACTAGAAGGTATCAACCTGACATATGTTTTTTCTGTAAGATGTGAGAATTTTTAAATATATTGAAGGTACGTTTAGTTAAATTGAATCTCCGTTCATCGGGTCATGCTAGTGAGAAATTTATCTATGCTACAATGTAAGCAGCAAAAATATTGGAGTCGTGCCAGATCCGTTACTTTTTCCTTAGCTGACTTATGGCACCAGTAAGCTGCATTTCACGGAGGAGCTTTGTTCTAAGAACTGCGTATGAATTGCTAGGACTGCTTGAACAAAGTGACCTCACTTTTTCACCAAGGGGTCGAGGAAAAAAAAGAAAAGAGACAGAATAAACAAAGTTGTGGGTTCTTCCACTTTTCTAAATCGTTTAGCGATTGACATAAATTTTATTTTTCTTCCAGTTTGTGAAAACAATATCCTGATAAAATACTTTGAAGCACTCTTCGATTCTAAAAAAAATACTATAAATATTTTATAAGGATATTTATGGTGATTGTTTAGTAAGAGACTGTCAGTACAAATGCTAAAATGGGAATTTAAAATGGTTTGAGATACTGAATAAAAAATTTCCAAGTTTTTTTTATTATTTTATCTATGTCTTCATGACCAATTAGTTATTAATTGGTACAAAAAAATTGTATTTGTATAGAAAAATTATAAAAATAACTATCTAGTTATTTATCATGTTTATTGATCATTTTGTTTTTATAGATGATATTTTATAAATATTTAAAATTTCACTAAAATTCAACCACAAACCAACTGCAATAGAATCTTTAATGATCCATTTTATTAACTTTTTTGTGAGGTATCATAAAATGTTGTCTATGCTGACGATCTCAATCTCTTTTATTTTATTCAGTAAAAGCTAGAGGATGAAAAAAAATATAGCATTTAAATGTCTCTCAGTAATTATTGATATAATTGGAAAAAATTAATTTTAAATTAACATTTGAATGAGTTTGCATATTTATCAATTTTGCAATCAAGCGACATATTTTAATTATTCATAAAATAGTCAGTTATCAAAGAGAAATTTAAATATGAAAAAAGATAAAATTTACTCAGGTTTATGCGAAAATCGTTATCAGTATAGCAAAATCTAAAACTGAACAGATTTTTTTTTCTCATCCATAAATATCCTCAAGAGGTACTGATGTATACGATATACAAGTACTTGAGTATATACATACGCCCACTCACAGAAAATAAAGTTTTACGACCGCCCAGGAGATTTGAGACAGGTAGAAGACCTTCGATTATACTCGAAATTCTAGGAGCACTCGGGAGTATTGACTTAAATTGTTTTTTTTTTTCATCTAAATAAGGTAAAATTTGATATTCAAAGAGTCTAATAATTCTCTTAACATCAAGAAAACACTCAAATTTTATAGAGTAGTAAAATAACTTTTATAAAATGAGCACAGTTCATTTTCGAATGATTTTTTTCGGTATGAAAAGTCATTAGATATTGAAATTTAAAATACGCTATCAAGGAAAATAGAGAGATTACCAGTGAAATAAAAAATTGGAATAAATTTTAAAAACGCCATATTTCAAGGAGAAATCAGCGTATTTTGATGAACAAAGAAGCAATCAATAGTTTATTTCCAGTGGTTAGGAGTACTTTAAAGTTCTTTTTTCTTCGAATTTCTTTTTGGAAATCACCAAATTACTTTCTTTCACAAAGATATTAACTGTTAAAAGTAAGAACTTTACTTTGAACTTTGAACTCTAATAATTCCCCAAATAAATGTCACCCAGTAATGAATCTAATATCATTGAGAAAAGCTAAGAGCATCTTCTTTGAAATGTTATCACTAGATGACATGAAAAAAATTTCCTGAATGCTGTAATTTCTTTTTACAACTCCAGAAAGCTGTTGAATTCCAAAACAACTGTAAGGATCGCTTCGTTTGATTTTTTTCAATTTTTTTACATAGTGATATGCAATGTTAAAAGTTTTTCATGTAATAAAATATTGAAGAAGTAAAAAGATTAACATCTTTCAGAAGTACTGTAAGGTAATCATCAAGGGTGTGATAAATGTTTTAAACTATTTTTGAAAACAGAAACGACTTAAAAATTAATCATGTTTTTCCATTTCCAGATGATTCCACAATCTTTTAAAATAGGGTATTTGTGATTGATCACAGGTTAAAATTTTTGCAGCAATTGCATGAATTCACTCAATTGATGGGTGATGGATGCTTTGATGAAAATTCATTCAGCTAATGGATAAAGTATATCTTCAACAGTTACATGTTATCACGATATGATACTGGGAGTACTTAAAAGGATATTGTTAGCAAAATCGATATACACGCAAGTAAAACCGGAGGCAAATTTTACCGGATGTGCAACTCTAGCACCAGAACTTTATGACTACATTATTGAAGAATTGAAATTAAATATACAGCTATTGAAAACATGAAAACGCATATGCATTCATTGAAACATGATGTAATTATAGTAAAAATTTTTCTTTCTCTCTAATTTAAATATTTTAAAAGCATACAGGAAGAACGATTTGATTTGAATGAAAATAAGAAAATCTATGTGGAATTGTATGAATAGTTTTCTCCATAAGAATAATATTTTCACGGACTAAATAAAATTCTTCATTCGCTCATAAATTTTTTTTATCAATATGCAAAATTCCTCACTTCCTTAAGTGATTTGAATGATTATATTATCAAGGTGGGAATAATCTAGCTCTCATCAGACTTAGTAAATACAAATTAAATTCGTTAAAAATTCATATGATATTCAACTTCATGTTCTGATGTTTAATTGAAATATTCATAAAGTTGTGATAAAAAAATCTATCCAGTAAAATACATCACTTCAAGTAGGTTCTCCAAAACCACATCAAAGGAAAATTCGTCTAAAATATCTACCAAAAGCAACTTTTTCCATCAACGATTTAGTATTCGATTGCGAATTATTGGTTTTAAGAAAAATCCAGTGAGAGATAAAAGAAGAAAAAAAAAATATAAAAGGTTTTCCCACGCAGCTGCAAGTGCGCTTAACATCGACAACAATTCAAGTGTAAGATTGAACCACTGAAAGGTTGAAAGAGCTAGTAGTATAAACCTAAACCGTACTTTACACTCGAGTAACTCCCACGACGAATTTGACAAGAAATAAAAATAAGAAATACCGTAAGAATCAAGTAACGGACAGATGAAGTAGAATAAAAGAAAATATTTTATTGTTTTGTTAAGAAAGTACCTATATATAAACGACTTCGATATTATTTGAGATGATATCAGTAGCACATATCATGACGACAGAAAAATAACTTGGCATTACATTGCTGTGGAACTTGTTGAATTCATATGGGACTAAATTGATACAGACAGCAGGCTGTGAAGACAGGGAAGAGTGAACGAAGGGACTGGATAAATATGGATGAGATTCCTTCAGACTAGGTTTGTGCTCATTCCACTGGAATAACGTATGTAAACGAGATAATGATAAGCGTACACAAATCTAAGCATTTATTTCAAGAAAATTATAAGTATTATGTTCAACGAACCTACTCAATTCAACTCATCTTGTTGATGTTTTAACCATGCCTATTAAATGCTCACCAAGCGAAAAACATCAACAAAACTTCATCATCAACTTTCAGCATAATAAATTTCTGAATGATGCTGATTATGATTACAGCAATTATGTTGAATATCACATTCTTTGCTTCAGGAAAATAATTTATGCGAATAAGTACAATAATTTATTACAAAAAAATTTCGAATATTGTATTGAACAGAAAAATTCAATTAACAAACTTCTTTAGTATTAGGAAATTGGCATTAAGTATTGGAAAATAAAGTTAAGTTCTAAAGAACTGATCAATTAAGAAAAAATTCATGAAATAAAACTTTAATTGATACTATTGATTATACAGATATCAAATTTTAATTAGATGATTACTTATTGATGTAATTTTCTGACGTAATTATATTCACTTAGATTCCACGGTTTTCATTAACTCGTATTATACGCCCACCGCGTGTTTAATTTATTGATCATTATGAGCAAATGCTGGAAGTTATGACAACATAAAGTCTGAAGTTAGAATTATTGTAAATAAATACAATAAATTTAGATATCCATTTAGAGAATGGAAGTTAAACTTACTAGTAATTCTATATCAATGATGAAGTTAATTATTTAGTGCTGTAATGAAAACTCTATTATCTCAATTGGTATCACCTACTTGAGAAAATATCCGTGTTTTCTTTGTTTTTTTCCCAACTATCTCTAACTTCCAATTAAATATATCTTTTGCAATTTCTTTCAGTAATTTAATCTTGATCCTCTATCTTTGCAATTATTCTGGTGATAAATACTTGACAGGCACGTAGAGTTTTATATTTACTTAGTCATCAACCAATGATTATTTAAGTCTAATGAATTAAAAGTAAGCTACTGTTGTGGGTTTTGTTTGGTAGAAAATTGTTGCTATTATTTACTTGTTAAAAATTTTTTTCCAGTCAAAAACAGCCTAGCTCGATACGACATGTTAGCGAAGAAAGATATCTTCGGAAATCCTTGGCACAGAAATTGCATCTTGACTCTCTCGTTTTCACCCTTCCTTATTTCTTTCACCCTAGTATATTTTCTATCCAGACAAGAAGGCTTTGGAAAAGAATGAAATTACACCGGCGCCAGTTCAGAAAATACTGAAATTTATCTCACACGCTTTTTTTTCCTCATAAACTATTTTTCGACTTGTCTTCATGGTTTCTATAGTCATTTAACAATATCTTTTATCTATTATTAACACTAATGACATTATTTACTTTTTAATGATATCCAAAAAAAATGGCTCTCATATGTTGAAGTGAAGTATTGCTGATTCCATCATATGAGTAAATATTCAAAAGTGTTTAAAAATCAGGTTTTGATTAAATTCTCTTTGACAAACTGAAATAATTTCATCATAATATAAATATGGGTGTATATTTATCCAAATATTAAATTCACTCTATACATGTGTTAAATTTAACAAGAATCAGAGCACTGATTTTGCTTGACGAAGTGATGGCGCGTAAATATGAATAAAATATGAGATGAAGTACATTCGTGCATGCAAGTTATTTGCAATACGGAAATTCGACTCTGAAATTATGCACAGTTGTGTCTATCTTTCATTCAACATTCTTTCCGTGACGAACCAGCCTCAGTAAATCCACTTTTTATCTCTTTACTCATGAAGAAAAAATACAGAATGAACTTATAAAAATTTGAAAAAAAAAAAAAAATAAAATAACATCAATTTCGACTTTATTCACTTCTGAACCACCACAAGGCAGATTTCCAAGCTGTTTGACATAAACATTGGGTGACAGGTATACACATTTCATTTTGCACTGTATAAGTTAGAAGCTTCACGAATCGACATAGAGATACATCCACAACACATACATTTACAACGAAACGTACATTTTAAATACACAATAGTAAACGAAATGAGAAATGAAAAATTTTTTATTTGCAATTTTATTATTTTCTGTGCATTTTTATGATTGTCTGTGGGTGTTAATTGTGAAAAATTCCTTGATTTATTTCTAAAAACATAAAAATGAATTACATGTAAATATTCAAACCTTGCTTTACATTACGTTGATGTTAAAAACTGACACAAATATTTAATTTATTTTGAAAATGAGAAAAGTTTAATTCTCGTTAAATATAAAGTTATCAATAATCGATTGGTGAATAAATAATCGAGCATCATTTAAATATAAGATAAATAATTCACTGGAAAATCAAAAAGAGAATAATTTATTTTATGAAACAAAAAGTTAATTAATCATTTCAATGATTATTTACAATTGACTGAAAGTCTTATTTTAGCTGTCAAAAGTGACTAATGAGAGTATAAAAAGCCTGATACATCAAGTTGAACTTGTCTGTCTATTATTTTTTCAAGTAATAATTCTGGAAAAATTTGATGGTGGAAAATATCCAATAAGCACGATAGCTACGACAAATACGACAGTCTATCGACACAATCTCACGCTTCAAGAACTTAAATTAAGGTGAGAGGAACCTTTACGGGCCACGAAATACGACAAAATAATTTTTTTCTTAAATAATGTACTTGATAAAATTGGAGAGAATCTAGATGAAATTCCATATTTCTTTTATATAACAAACCAGTCTCTAGTCTGGATATTTTATTAAAAAAAAATTATCTAAAATAACTGAGTAGCTGAATGTTTTATATTTCCATTAAAAAAAATACAAAAATAGTTAAAATAATGAGTTTCTATCTACAATCTAGCAAGGATAATTTAATCTAAATTTTTATTATGCATTCGATATCAATTAAACTTTGTTAAAAAAAAGGAGAAGAAGGTATTATTTTTCATTATTTAATATTCAAGCACTGAATCTGACTTAAAAAAGAAGAATAGAGTATAGTTAACCTGATATCAATATAATTATGGTCTACTTGTTTTAAAAAGTTGGAAAAGAATGGACCAAAAAATTACATATGTATATCAGCACCCGGAACACGCTTTAGACATCACTTCTAGAATTTTTATAAGTTACTTCCCTGCTGAACTGAAAAAGGAATTTCAAAAAGAAATTTAAGAAAGAACTGTAAAGGAAAAGTTACGTAAATGATAAGAATAAAGAAAGATGAAACGGTACACAATGTTTTTAAATTTATATGAATTAAAATATTCAACTTTTATTATTCATACCGCATAAATATTCATTATTATCATTTTTTATTTTACTATAAAACTGTTCTTTATTGAAATAATGTGTTTATTGCAACACATTTATTTTAAACGATGTTAAAATAGCCATGAATTATTTCTCTACTTAAAAATTAGCCTGTAAATTAGATACTCATTTTCTAGAAGTAAATTATAATTGTGCTAAAACAGCAGGTGTTTTAAGTGGACGTATTTCTTGGTGTGAATAAAGAGTCTAAGATCGGTGGAGATAACATAGAGTCTGTACATAGAATCTGAATAATTTTGTAATGTTCATATATTAGATTTCAAATTACCACGAACTGCCTGCCAAATATTTCAAACTGAATCAAGCAGTAAATTTAAATTTTCCATTCCATTTAGAGAAATTCATCTTTATATGTATTAGTGCTTTTGTCTTTTCAGAATTTTTTCTTTCATTATTTTACACTACTTTATCACTCTCAGCAATTTCCAACTCATAAACACGTATCAGTGAAATATTTTCTCAACACTAATATAGAGAATAGAATTAAATTTTCGAGGTGAGAATGAGTATAACATTCAAGTCATAACAGCAAAAATCTTCAAATAAATTCCACTCACATCTAGCGTTTTTCTATACACACTTTGAGAAATAATGCAAGAATAATTTTCTGATAGTCATAAATGTGGTATAAAAATCTGAATTTTAGTTAAGAATGGAATGAAAGAAATGTATCACAAGCCAGAAATCTAAATGTGCAATTATTGTAATAGTGTTCTAACAGAAACACTAAGTCCTGAGAGTGGATATTCAAAAGAAATAAAGAACTTGGAGAATGACAGTCAAACAATCATGGCTGACAGTTTTTTCCTATTTTTTTCTATCCTCTCTAGATTTCACTAAAAGATTAAATTCAAATGAGAGATTTTACTAGATTTAATACCGTGTATCTTCGCTTCCACTATATCATCCTGCCGCTTTCTATAATTTTTTTCCTTTTCGAACGAGGAATAAAACGTCTAACTATTTTATCAGTATGCCTCACATTAAATTACTTTTATAACTATTATTATGATGACACAGTTTATATAAAAAAATAATTAGCCATCTCTCAACTTTAGTAATTATGTATTTTTCTTGTCTTCATTATCTCCCATATCTGTAACTACTAATACCCTGCATTTAACTCTGGAAATCATAAACATCACGAAACTATTGTATGTCTAGATGGAACTTTAACACAAATGTCAGAAAATGCCAGAAAGAGCTTTTGTTAGAACAGAAGCATGTATTGTGTTATGATATTGTAAGAAATACAATACGGGAATAATTCTTGCAATGACCGCCTTCAGAAGTTTCTAGATTTTAGGTCAAGCATGAAAGTCTTTCATCAACTTCTTCATTTTGAATACAATCAAGTGAGGAATTATTTATCTCTATAATTGAAGAATAACTTTAGATTGATTCACGTATTTATTAATTAGAGCTATTTCAATTTCTATTCTACTAGTTGGTTATGAATCAATATAATTATTTGTAATTTATTAATTATCAATGATATTGAAGCTCTAATGCTTAGTCATTTATAAGGAAGATATCATTTGATAAATAATTATTTGAATTAATAGAATGTTGTAATACCAATTAAAAATTAATTAGTATTGATTTATCATATGTTCTGAATTGCTATCAGCAAAATAGCAACATCTTCTGATATCCTGTAAAAATCTTAAAATGCAGGTGAGCCTGCAGCTTTCCAAGCGATTTAATCGCTAAAAAGAAAAAAGCTTACACTGGGATGAACGTTAGTATATATGTATGAGAGTGAAAAGAATTTGTAAGAAAGAAAGCAGAGCATTTGCTATAAAAAGATTTCAAAAACTATTCTCATTTAGGTTTTCCTTACTCTTTTTTCAACTTCACCCCGAGAAAATTGTTCATTAATCCCATCAATGAGGAGACAATGATCGATGAATGCAACAGAGTTCAAGCTTTGGTTCATGAGAAAAAATATAAGTAAAGTATCTACTGATGAGTCACTTTTTTTGAAGAAAGTAAACTTTATTTTCCTCTCAACAACATGTATTGTTATGTTGTGATGAAGAAGGAGTAAATTCAGAATGTTGTCAGACAATGAACTCACAACATGTGGAAGTTTAGTTTGATTAATTTCTTCTGTATGAGAGATTAAAAGTAAAATAGGTTCTCGAAAAAAAGTTTTCTGAAAAAATATTATACTGATGTAATAACTTTACTAAGTTTCTCAATAATTTATGAATAAGCTAGAAATTTAATTGATCATTCAATATTCATGAATTTAGTTGTTTGGAATAATTAATTAATTTACAATTATCAGCTTGTCTACAGCTGGATGGACTAATTCATTGGATATCAATCATTTGTTTATTTATAAAAAATATCTGTTTATCTGATATATTTGCTAGTTAGTTGCTATCTCGAAAACCAATGGGAGGATTTGGGTGTGGTTTACTCTATTCGATAGCTTAGTCCCTTGAAACGGCTTTAGTCTTTGAGTGAGATGGGTTAATTAAGTCTCAAGTCACAACGGACAAAACCGTTGGCAGGTTAATGCTTTACATTGTATTAGAATTTCAAATAGGTGATATTGTTTCTTTCATGAATTATATAAATTTCCTAACATACAAAACATCTTGAAGCTCTAATTAGTCATGTCTTTTTTAATCTGTCACATTTATAAAAGAATTTCATGAGAGAAGTGATGCAATTTAAGTTAATTTAAATAATTAGTAATTAACTGGTCAGTTTCACTGATTTAATTAGTTAGATTCACAGCGGTATGCCTGAAACTATTTAAATTAGTACAGATTGATTGACAATTAGTAGCCTCTACTAATATAATCCAATTTACAGAGTAAACATGTTATTTCTCATACTTCTAATCATTCATCTTTAATTTTAGTATAAATTTTAAGAAATTGTGAAGTTATTTTGAAGTTACAAGTAATTAAGAAATAGCTATGTAGTTAACTTCAACTTCAACTTTAAACGTAAGTCTTGAGACTCTTAAATAGGCAAAAGAGTCTTAAAAAAAAATAGCTTAACTTCACGATAACTACTGTTTAAGACATTTAATCATTAATTAAAATGATTTTTTTAAGTGGGAAGAATTGTTATTTTATAATTTAAAATTTTTATAGTTACAGAATTATCAACAACAGAATCAACCACTACAACATCTACAAAGACAGCCAAAGTAACAACCACTGCTAAACGCTCTATTCCAACGGATTCACCAATGCTCAACTACATATTTGATATCCACAGTACACTAAACAAACATCAACATCACAGAGATAATCGTTGGGGTCCTCACTTTGAAGGAGAGAGTCAGAATGTAACAGCTCAAGCTGGCGCAACAGTTATGCTTGACTGTAAAATATCATTACTTCAAGGGAAAACTGTAAGTGGTTTATTTACCAAAGTTATTTCCTTAAACATACATACAAATCATGTTAAAATCTTTTTAACATTAATTTTAATCTATTTCTCACTATTCTCAATTATATTTCATTTAATTTACCTTAAATTTGTTTTTACCAATTTTTTTTTCAATTAATTATGATGAAATTCATAACAAAATATCATTTTCTTACTATGACGGCTATTGATAAATGATTTCATCTCTTTCAATTGGCTAAATAAATGATGTAACTAATAAAGGGAATTTAATCCTTTCAATTAATGGGCTCAATCAATTTCATCAAGTAGAAAAAATTCATGCAAGAAAGACAATATTAATAGGGTCATATTGAAACTTGTATTGCTCATTATAGTGCTATAACTGTTCTATGATTAATTATCTAGCAATATTTATGTAAATTCCGTAATTAACTTGCTACTGTTTGATTTATATGATCATTTACTCAAAGCTAAACATCAAAATTCAATAACATTATTATAAGTTTGATGGAAAGTACGTTCGTGGAAGTTTAATTAATCAAATTTTTCCATTATATAGTAACATTTTTGATTGAAATACTTGAAAAAAGAATCAAAAAAAGGTAGCATAAACGGATTAACCATCAATAACCCGTTGAAGTAAATCTAGTAAATGAAAGTAAATTCAATAGTTCAAAACAGTACAAGCGTCGAAATTGACGCCCATGTATGGTCTGACCGTCGTTCCTTGTTCGTGCAATGATGTCCATCAGTTGACGACCACTTGTATAGAAGAGGAATCGGGTATTTCACGTGTACAATGAACCTACGCGAGAACAACATATTGTCCAATTGCATAGTTAGCTAAATAAATAGCTATGCTATGCACAAGTAGAACTACTCTTCTGTCTATGACCGTCAATTGTTCCAATCAATACGATTATCACTAATTCTAGCCATACCGCTATCGACCTGTAAAAGCTCTTCATCACGTTTAAATTGCGCTACCGGATATAAACCTGGATTTGAGAATTATCGTTAAACATCACTGTGTCGGAAACGTATTTTTGTAATTAATGGGTTACTAAGAATAGCTCTTGTAACAAGTTTTTATACTGCCTTTTGGAATTGAGAATTACAAATTAAATCTAGAGAAAGAATGTTAGTTTAAATGATTACAAAAAAGTCACCATTTAATTATTTATACTAGAAGTAGTTGAATAATAAAATTTAATAGAAAAACATTTCATTGTAAAATTTTCTAAAAATCAATGAAAGGGTCATATTGTTGTGGTTCGAATAAATGGGATAAAGTACATATTTTTAATTTATATTCCACAGGTATCTTGGTTACGAAGACATGAGGATGGTGAAAAAATGACACTTCTTACTTACGGTCAACAAACTTACACTGGTGATCCTAGATACATGGTTGACTTCCAATATCCTGATAACTGGCGCCTGAAAATAAAAAGTGTAAACAGTAGTGATGAAGGCCAATATGAATGTCAAATAAGCACACATCCGCCAATGACAATTGTCGTTAATCTTCACATTAATGGTAAATATGATTGATTATCAATTTTTTCAATTTAAATTTATTAATTTCTTTATTATCCAGAAAAAATGAAATATTTAAAAATGTTAAATCTTGAGATTAAATCAATTGAATTATTTTATTTCTTGGTTCAAAGTCACAGACTCGCTGAATGATAAACATCACATATTTTTCAACAGAAAAAGAACATTACAGCAAAAACAAGTCTGCCAGTGGAGTAAATATTTTTCCAATAAAAAATCTATCGAGAATAAATCAAAAATTGAAATAAACTTTTTACTATTCTAAAAAAAATTATCCTGAATCAAGCAGCGTAATTAATTATATTTTATTTTCTCTAGAATAGTTTTGAAGTTCAGTGGCAAACCGAAAAAAAAGAAGGTGTTGGAAGCAATTTTCATTCCATGATATATAGCTCAAGTATCATTTCCGCAGTTGCTAGAGGGATAGCATCAAAGAGATTCCTTTAAAACCGTTCAACGATTCCCCAATTGACCAAGTCAATCATCTTTTTTTTCTTCATCAAGCTCAAGTTTGTGAATTGCACCAAAGGTAGTAGACGATCTGCTGTAATGCTTTGAACGATCAAGTACGCAAGACACGTGAGAAATGGAAACGCTAGAAACTTCATTTCGTTGAGTGGTCCAATGGGATTGTATTAAATCCTACTCGAATATCCATCTTTCAAACATCGACCAATTCATCAGAAAGGACTTCCAGATATTGTCAACTTTTCAAAGTAATATTAAATTTTGTTTTATATACTTTGGAAATATTTAAACATCCATTTTATAAGTTCAAAAGATTCAGATATTAGAAGAAATACAATTTTGAAATGTTTCACAAGAAATAACATCGATTTATGAAAGATTGAAAAATGATATAAAAATCAAAGTAAGAAATTAAACAAATATTACAGCTAATTAGGAAAAATTTTTAATCTGATAGCCAATCAGTACCGTTATTCTTTATGTCTATGATTATCAATTTTTTACTGCTGATGTTACTACAATATTTTTATTTACTAAAAATAAGAACTGAAATATTACGCTGCTACTCATTAGTCTCGTTACAAGCTGGTGAAAAAATTATAATATGCTTGGTTATCAAGTAATTTTAATGGAGGTACTTTAATGTGGAAACAAATGTAAAATATGATCGAACAATATCAAAAATAATGAAAAAAAAATTGGAAAAAAGGATGAACCGAACGAATGAAAATAATGCAAGGAGCTTGCATAATTGCAAACTGCAATGAGTAAAGACGAGGCTTTCAGAAATTACGAAAAGATTCCAACGAGAATTTTTGCGTTGCAATGAGAGCTGAATAATAAAGAGTCATATATTAAAAATGTGAATGATGAAAGAAATGAAAAGTATAAAAGAAAGATCTATTTTGACATCCGAAGTAAATAGATAATTTTAATGAATAATTTCGATGTTCATTCGAAAAATAGGATTAAATATCGTTCAGTTTTTATATATTATCTAAAGGATTTAATGAATTGTATTATGTGGCTTAAATAATGACGTTAATACAATCCCGAGCAATATTTTATTAAAGCTCATTATAAAGACAAAAATTGATTGAATTGTAATATGAATACTAGGCTATATTTCTCCTATGAATATTCGTTTCATGAATGAGAAGCTACTAAAAAAACAAATAAAGAATAATTTGATGAATTTTAGTAGAATGAAAGCAATTGAGTAATGAATTGATTTAAAAAATGAGAAGATAATAAATAGCATAAAAGATTCATGATAATAATTGCCAATGGTATCTACTGTTTTCCAGCAGTTAATTAAGTTTCTAAAAAATTTCTGTTTTCGAACAAAGTTTCTCACCTAAATACACTTTTCTTACAAATTAAGCTGCACGTGCAAGCTGCAAGGCAAGCTCTTGAGTAACACTGCTGATCATTTCCTCAGCTACAATGCTGATGCAGCATTAATATAAAACGTGTACAAGAGCAAACGTAAGCATCGGAACACTTGTAGAAAGCTTAAGTGACAATCACTTTCTTAAGAAACTTCTTCATTAAAAAGTTTATTTATTTTATTCATTATTAACACAGTTCTCACCATACATCATTTCGTAATCTACTCATACCAGAATAGTTGAGAATTCGAAAGAACTTACATAAAACTTAATAATCAATAGTTTACGATATTTTGTTACTTACTCATGCTAGAACTTTTGTTTCAATATTCATGATGTTCATCAACACAAACACCTTACATGGAAAATTTTTGAGGGATAATCTTTTCGTACTTTGCCATGTACTAACCACAAGATAAAATCTCCGAGATTACCAAGTTTATCTCGACTTAACCGTGAGGATAATCCTTTAATCTTTGAAAAACATTTTAATAAATATTATTATGAAGCTTTTAATATAAAAGATTTTTGAAGATGATACTCTACTACTAATTTATTTTCTATTTAATCTTAAAATGACAAAAACAACAAAATGCTACAATTACATAAAAATTGATTAAAAAAGACATCACTAGTTACATTAACAGCTTAAGTATTTTATTAAATTTTATTTCTCAGAATACGTTGTAACACTAAAATTTTATGGTGATTCACACATGATGGAGTTATAAAAGCTTAAGCATTACACCTGTTAATAAATAAATTAATGATGCCATCAATTTAATAGGCCAAAGTATGAAGTTGTTACATCAACAAAATCCGAGATATTGATTCTAAAAAATGAAAAGAGGTTGATAAAAAAAGGTAAATATCTGGCATGAATAAAAATACCAGATAATCGTAAAATTTTGATACAATAATAAAATGTAGAAGCCAACAACTATAAATATATAATATTGCTATTCAGGAAGTTCCAAGATAAAGACAAAGAAGTATTGCAAACAAGCTGACAGTAATGTAACCATGGCATTCAAAGGATCTTGCATTCCATACAGATACTGAGAATCGAGCTTGACTATTATATGAGGCATATGCTAAAATCCAGAACGATCTGATGCAAAAGACGTCGGGAAGAAGGGAGAGAAGAAGAATAGACATTGAGGAACGTAAGATCTTGAGGGCACTTCCTACATATTTATGAGTCATTGCGCTCCCGGTATTTCTGAGACAATGAAAGGAATGAAAAATTGACAATAGAAATATCTCCGTAGATATGATTATGTGGCTTACGGCTGTGAATTGAACTAGTTTTTATAAAACTTGAAAAGCAGTAAATAATGATAGTGAAATAACTGAAGATTAACAAATAGATAATGATAAAAAAGGATTAAATTTAGTTGCTAAAATCACTCAATCTTGTTGAAATAAATAGTTTTATGCAATTAAATTAAAAGAAGCTTTACGAATATCGACTTTTTTTCATGCTAATTTTACTGGTGATTACTGTGATGAAAATAAAATGAATGCTCTTTTTGAAGAATAAAAAAAGTAACAAGTGGAGTTTAATGTTCTGTACTTAAGTAAGACGATGACTTCATCAATCAATGAGCAAAAAAAAAGATACTGCACTCACGTCTTACAATTAATCCCTATACGTACTTGAAAGAAAGAAAGGATCAATATTAGAAAAGCTGCTCAACGTCAAAAACGAATGGAAGGTGTTCAATCGAGAGTAACGCAAAGAAAAAAATCCACAAGGTAGATAGGTACTCTCACAGTTTTCAAGAGATCTTGGAGACAAAACTTTTTCGCGACACAGAGCTACTGAAACTTTATGCACCTGCGACCAGGATAGAGGCTGGATCACAAGAAGGTCCTTCGGGAGTGTGAGAAAAAAGATACTTTTGACGAAGGAAAAGCACGCCGTGTAAAGTCTGACTTTGAATCCCTGTTCTTTTTTTTTGTTTCTCATGAGATTTACTCTGAATTTCACCTTAGCGATGTTTTATATTTGATCCTACCTGAATGCTTGTTTCAAACTTTTTCTTGCAGTTTTCATTTTTTCACTTATTCCCTAACCTGGATTTTTTTCTTTCAGCACCCTCGGTACAAATTGTGGACGCAATGGGGGAACCACTGAGAGACAAGTATTACGAAGCGGACAGCACTATAGAACTGTTGTGTGTAGTTCGACACATGGCAATGCAAGTACAATACAGTGTGGTTCAGTGGCTTCATGGCAATAGGATTTTAAATTATGATACTACCAGAGGTGGAATTAGGTAAGCTGTGGTACTTAAAAAACTAGCTGTCATGAGAGAGAAAAAGAGCATAAAATATAAACTTGAAAATGTTCACTCGCCCGCATCGAACTCGATTAAAATTTCACACACATTTAATGTATCCTGTGGTTCATTTCCCGAGGAGTGCCCGCGCACCAGGAGTTTCAGAGTCCACAAAATCGTTATAGTTACTCTGAAAACCTTAACTCACCAACTAACTGTTACTTCCGTCTGCTTTCAACTAACGGATCTGAGCATTTCTACTTACAAGGGATGAGTTTTAGAGTCTGCAAAAAACTCAAATACGTTTTTAATTGCAGATACGGGCATTGTCGCAATCTATTTGAGTTTTTAAAAAGAAAATGAAAGTGAATTATTGTAAAAACCAACATTATAAATCATAAGTTGACGTATGGAAAATAAAACTCTTCTGAAATTAAATTGCAATTACGGTTTTACATCGAGAAGTGATTTTAAAATCTCTTTTATTAGCTGTAGGTAAATAAATGTTTCAATTAACAACTTGATGAAGTTCTAATCTATTCATCATGTTATTTAGATTGTAAAAAAGTATAACTTAATTGATTAAAAATAAATTCAAGTTGAAAGAAATATCATAAATAAATAAAACTGAATAAGAATTAGAAAAAATGTATGGTTGTAATTCATCATTTTATCATCTCTACTTGAGATAAAGTCACTGATGGATAAGTGTGGTTCATTAAATCATAAGGAAATAATTTTTTTTCAGTATCAATTAATATGGAAGCTTTTAATTAATATTTTTAGAAGTATTAAAAAATTCCAATTAAACTTAATTTAATAGAATCCAATAAAATATTGAATTGTGAAAGGTTTCGAATATTTTGTAGAGACTATTCTAAAGGCATTAACTTTAATCGATTCGATAAGTGTCATTTAAAAATACTTGAGAAAATTTGAATTATTCAATCGAATTTCCTTCTTAAACAAAGTTTAACTCCCCGCATTCTAATAGAAAATTTTCAACATTACAACGGTAATTGCACTGTAATAAAGCTACTTTTCCAAGCACAGTGTTCTCTCGTTAGGAATCCTATTGTCAAGTTCTTCAAGTTATCCGTTGTTTCGCAATGACTGTAGAATTCCCCCGTCTTGGTAATAGTATCACTTTATTCACAGTCAAGAGCGAAGAAAGATCTGAGAAGAAATTTACAGTCTCGTTATTTTATTCTTCATTGAGAAGTAAAGTAAGTGGTTTAAATAGTTAAATATCACCATGATAAATGTTTTCATCATTTCTAAGGATCTTTATTGTTGGCAACAACTATGTTTTCACTGATTCTAAGTGAAAATCAAGTTGTAAGTTGACGAGGGCAACGTTAACGAGTTTCCTCTCAACAACTGGACTTCTTGGTCGTTGAATTTACTTCAATAATTTTCAACATTTCTTGTTGACCTTATTCCAACGTCTTAGTTTCATCAGAGTGTTCTAGATCTTGTGATTTCCTGATTTTCACGGCTTTGGAGTGCCGAAATGATTTTTATCTCTACTTCTTATACCAACACAATTCTTTTTCATTAAAGTGTAATAAATATTTTCACAACTAATTAAAAAAATTCCACAAGAAAAATTCTAAAGTATATCACAATTTTAAGGGAATTTTTGATCAATTTGTTATTGAGCTTAGAAATCTTAATCACTATTGAAAAATATTTTCACATTCATTTTTATCTGCCTTAATTTCAATTAGTTGTACATGAAAACAAAGTATTAAGTAGAAACAAGAACTCACATTAAGAAAAACCAATAAATCTTCATGAAAAAAAAAGTGAAAGAAAAAAAAAGAGTAATTTAAAATAAATCTTCTCAAGGAGAAAGATCATCCTCTACTAATTTACTTAATTACCCAGTCCGAAGGTTTCATTTAGATACCTTTTAAAAGGGTTTCTTTAGTTGACTTGACAACTTGTTTCAGAAACATTTATATTTTTTTTCCTAAGGCAAATTCTCTTTTGCATTGAATATGTATTTTACACAAATATTTCTCAAGTCATTGAATCTTGTGAGTCTGACGAAATATAACAAACAAAATTTAAGAAAGAAATGAAAATGTAGCTTTGTGTACTCATGGTAATCCAAGAACGTGAATATGCATTCACAACGCCAATACTACGAGTGGTTCGTTACTGCACAGTAAACTGTGTTGATCGAATTATCGCCAAATTCGATAAGCATAGCCAAACCCTAATAGATTTCAATGAAACCAAACGCCAATTCAATAAAATGAAAACTTATTTTATTATTAAATTCATACTCATATTCAAATTTACTTCAGAGGATATTTTTATGATTTATTATTGAATGTATCAATACTATAAATTTTTAAATGTTAATTTATTGAAATAAACAATCTCAACCTATTTTATTTACAATTGTTTTATAAACATATTGAATTATGACTGATGGAAAATGATCTTTAAAATAATTTATTGGTTAGCGCCGTGTATGACAATTGTATTTCCCTATCGATGGTGAACCTTTCAAACAATTCTAGCAAAATAAACTCAGGCCAGTCAAATATCACTGATTAAAAAAACTTTTTAGCTATTTAAACTTAGATTCTAAATAAGATGCTAATAATTAACTAGAGTATTTATTAAACCGTGAATTAGATAAGTAGACTCTAAAAAAATTTGAAAAGTAGTATCTCAACGAGTAAAGTGAATGAATATTGAGTATTATTTAACAATAACAGTAAGCTAACCCATGGAGCCACTTGTAGATAATGAATGGATAAGTTGTGAGAAAAAGTTTTTCAATTAAAGTTTTGAACTAAACCAGCAGAGGTAGAGTCTACTATGCAGCTTACGAGAATTCACGCCATAGCCTCTTGTTTGTTAGTCAAGTTACTTATTTATTATTGTTTTTATTCTATTCAATGTACTTATATGGAGGTTAATTTCAGTTCATGTGGCATCTACCTCTAATCATAATAACTATAGTAATATGATTATTATAATAATTATTATAATAAGAATTATTATCACTACCATGATGATTATTGCTTTTGTTGAATATATTAATACTGCCACTACTAAAGCAACTGTCGACTCTGAATATGAGTTCAAAATAAACTTTTAATTAATGTTATTTTAGTGTGAAGACAGACTTGATGGATGTTGGTGCAAATTCAACGTTGAGTATAGCAAGAGTGGGACCAGCCGACAGTGGTAATTACACATGTGTTCTCACTACCATGCCAGATCAGCCTGCAATTGTCCATGTTCATGTACTAAACGGTGAGGGCCAATCATTAAAAATTTTAATAACTTCTTTTAACCTCAAAGAAGCCTGCCTATCAAACATTCTGTCTAAATTTCCTATCTTTCACCATTTTTATGGGAATGAAAAATTTTAATAGTCATGTTTGAGCAGTTTTTCTTTCAAGTCATTCAATTTTTATAATTATTTTTATAGAAAACTAAGATTCAAAGTTAGTACCTTTGTCAACAAATCTGATTTAGAAATAATTGAATTTTGATTTATAAATGATATATATGATTTATGTGAACTTTTGAATCATTTATTCATCTAAGCATTTTTACGCATAAATAATTTCCATAGCAATTAATACATCATAGCATTCTGTTCAATTGATCGACTATTTGAATACGAAATCACGTTAAATTGAGCTGAAACTAAACATCTATTAACCATCAATAAACTGAGTCTTAATATCAAATCTGTTTCGTGCCAATATCAGTAAATCGTCCTGTTTCAAATGAAATTAATTAATAATAAAAAAATATCTTTCAATAGAAAAAGTATTACCAGTACTAAAAACACCTCTATTTCCACTGCAACAAAATTTGGATTTTGTATGGATGAAAAATTTTCCAATCAACTCTATAATAATTTAAATGGAATTTAATATCGAATGATTGTGAATAATTTATCTAATCAAATAAATACTTTAATTTATTAATATATTATGCGTATTTACGAGGACATTTTTTTAATCATTTAATGTATCTGTCAATAATCATTAACACATTTATTCCTCTGAATAAAATTTTTCAACAATTCTGTACAAATAATTCTTTAGCATAATTCAACATTAATATTGTTTGATAAAATATCAAGTATTAAATTACTGGGTAAAAAATTTTCAACAAAGCTTGAATGAAAAAATAATGTAATTCAAGGACTTTTTTTATAAAAAACCGATGCCGTAATTTTTTGCAATAGTTAACACTCCCAACTCTAGTATCTCCTATTGTTCTTATGCTAGCCCCAACACTTGACAGCTTGAAGACAAGGTACTGAAAGGGGTTACAGCCCCTTCTAACAGTCTACCTATCACAAGAACACTCAACCGAATAGCCCTCAATGATGTTCTTTTGTTTGAACTTTAGTGAGTTTAAATTCACTATTAGATAGCTATAAATATCCACTCATTCTTTACCCTTAAATATTTCCTATACGAAACAGAGGTATTGTCACTTTCAAAGCACGTTCTATTTTCTTGTTTCGTCTTTTTCATCAAATAAAAGAAGCCCCTTTGATATATTCTATATCTTTTCTAGTAATGTGGACATGAAAGAGATGAAATGTTTGAGTGACCTTTTTTTGTTTCAGGAGAAAGTCTAGCCGAGTTACATCATGGCACAGCAAACGTGCAAACAGTCCAGGACACCTATCCACTAGTTTTCTTTGGTTTTATCCTGGCACAACTGCTCTTAGTACCGAGATGAAGAATCGTCAATACCAACAATTCTATTGTAAAGACGATAAAAAAAAGTGACAGTCTATAGAACGATTGAAGTGAACAAATCATCATTCTTATATCATTAAATAATTGATAAAAGTGTATTCGTGAAAGACAATTTACGGATGTTTGAGTAATTTATATATTTATCGGGAAAAAATATCTATCAATGATAAAAATTGATGATGTGATTATTACATTCATAATTCAATATCGTCATCACCAAAAAAATATATGCGAATTTTGTAAAAAAAAATTACCTAATTGAGTTATCGAATTGTTTAATTGTTCTGTTTTTTGTTAATTGACTGTCTGAAATTCTTTTTGAATGATGTACATAATTTATAGTTGAATCATGATGAAAGATATAAGGTTAATGTATAAAAAAATTGTTATTATTTATTGAGTATTAAAAAAAAAAATAAATCGTATGAATTTAAGTAATTAACATTTACATACTATCAAAAAAAAATTGTAATTACTGTTAATATTGTTTGCAAAAAATTTAAGAAAGCCATTGTTGAGAAGATTACAAAAGAGTTTACTACAAATCTGGCAACAATTCAGTTTATGCTCTTCGATGGTATGCAAAATTAATTTAATGTGTTTTGATGCATGTAAATTTCACGTTGAATATTTTACATGGATTCTGAAGTCAATTTCAAGAGCATGGTGATGCCTATTTCAAGTTGTTAGTAAAGTTCATGTATGACATGGAGAAGAAGATTAGAGAAGTTCGCGCAAAGCGATTGTCTTTGAAGAATATTTCTTATGCTTCGGGAAATCTGCACATGAATACGAATGAAGTTTCAAGAAAGGTAAGAAAACTAGAACAGGCAGGAAATTTGTACAAAAATATGGAAGAAACGTGGGAACACATTAGAAGTAAGATGACACATATCTATAAAAACTACTTGCACAGAAATTCAGATAAATTTGGTCACATAAACCTCAGTCAGTTTTAAAACTTCACTGATTTAAAATTTAATAAAAAAAGATTCTATCCAATAAGCAATTAATAATAAAATACTTATTTTAGATGTGAGATTTACGAGGAGAAATAAAATGATAATAAAAAAGAGTGTTACAAAAAATAAGAAAATGTTCCGGAACTTAAACCCACACTTCAGTGACTCCCTGCTTGCTTTACAAGTCCCAATAGTACAATTGCAAACGACCACTTCAGACTCCAATGTCATGCTGAGTATCACTTCCGAGTTTTTCAAAGTGTCAACAACGTTTTTAACAAAATGACAGTCTAATCGCTAATGCTCTACCATTAACAACTTTATGGTAACTTTATATAGGTTTGTAACTCATACAAAAGTTTATTTAAATTCAACTTTAAATTTTTCTCAACTTCTTTTTCAATTTTTTATTTAATTATTTCTATAGATTTCTCGTAGGTGAAAAGAAACTAATTGTTTAACAGAAAATTTTGTTTGGTCCATGCTGTCGCAAAAAAATTAACATTTTAAACAAAATAACTACACAAATTGTGGTAATTAGATGTAAACTCTTTACCAACAAAAAAATATTTAAAAGCAGATAAAAATATTCTAATTAACCTCACTTTACTTACTTTTCCATAACAATTTTTTTAATTACTGTTTTGTATAATTTAACATTAAAAGTTTTCTATCATTAAAAAACCATTAAAACAATTGCATTCTCTAAACTCTTTTTTTTTGTTGTATATTACATTTTAATCATTCAAATGAAACTATTCAGAACCATTTAATTTTATTTTATTAGAATAATTACAAATAGAGTAACATTACAAACAGATTATGGGAAGAAAATGATTAAAGTTATACATTTTTTTGGCTAAGTGAAATGTTGTCATTTAAGTTAGAGTATTCAACTAATTAAAAAATTTCAATTTTTAGCTTACATTTGAAGCAGTAAATATTAAGAAGGTAAAAGTATAATAGAAAAATACGTTAGTGGTATAAAATTACATGCAACCGTACCAAAGAGAATAATTTTTACCAAGCGAGCTCGCAAGGACACTAGCGTCCTAGAAGTAAAAATTACTTCAAGAGTCAGCCAGCGTGGAATACATGAATGCATTTTCTTCTTTATTCGGAACCGCAACCATTTTAATCAAAAAAATTTATTATATTTTATAGGATACTTAAAATGTCTCGAGAAAAAAATATCTAAAGAAAGTGGTTGTTAATATTATACAGAAACTGCAATGTAGCTACTTTCTTGTATATTATTTCTTTACTTAAACCGTGCAACAAAGAAAATAAATGTGATTTAACTATAGTAAATGCTACCATTATTTTTTATTTATTCGTTTTGCCAAAATAATAAAGGAGCTTACTATAATGATAGCATTAGACTGGTACTTTCAGAGATTTAGATTTCGATCAGTTTTGTGGATAATAGAATAAACTTTTTGAAAACTTTATATAAACCAATAAGTTTTCAACAGTGGAAATGAACTACTTATTAAAACAGGTAAAAACGATATTTTTATCACCAATTTTTCTATCTCTTTCTGATTAAATTGATTTTTATTTTATTTATTGTTTAGATACACACCATCCATCTCCAAAGGGTATTTTACGTTGATACTACTTCATAGTAATGAAAAATTATTTTATAATTTACTGTGATAGCTAATTCTTGCAAGTTAAGCTCTAGATGTTTGCAATTGTTTTTAGGTAACACAAATAGGTACTACATAATTTAAAAAAACATAAGAATAAAATTACACACAAGAGCAAAAATAGCAATCAATACAAAACATCTTTCCAATATAAGTGGAAATATATTTCAATATTTTTTATCGACTAGAAAATACAAACAATGAAGTTGAGAATAATAGATTAACAAAACAGAGCTATTCAAAAAGTTATAAAAATAGAAATTGAAGTGTATACACTCAATATTGAGAAAGTATCACTGATACTCTACAACATTTTATTAATAAACCGTATGTAATGTATTTGTAATTGGACAATATGAAAAATTTAACGTTATGAGTTATCAATGATAACAATAAAATTATTCGAATAATATAAAATTGGATAATGTACAATGATAAAATTTGATAATATCGGGGAATTAATATTCGAACAAGGAATAAACACTGTTAGGAATAAAATATTAATATTTAATTATTGTAAAAGGATTCATTGAATAATGGTTTCATTACCAGAACCATATACAAAGCTTATCAACTGATACTCCTAATTTCAAAAATGTTTTATAAAACATTATTCTGATGGTTATTTATTACATGATATATCATATTTATAAGGAACATTATTGGAACCATACCAAAAATGTAACGAGATATGAGAAAAGTCGATTTAATTAATTTCCCTGTGTTATATTTGTGTCATTACAATTGTTTCCCTCTGCAAGTTTGAAGTATTGAAATTGTACGAATGGGAAGAAATTCACACGGTTAGTGTGTTATACATTTCGAATGAACAATAGCCATACGCCAAGTGACACATACTCTATAAGTGAGAATAACCATTTGTACATATATATCATCAACAGCATACGAAAGAGCAATCGAATAAATTGAAGTAACAATATAACTAGCAAAAAAGGTAAAATTGCTGTCTTTTTGAATTGTAAACGTTTATTATATTTTCTCAATAAATCGCCCTATACAAATAGACGTGGAACAATAGCAAGATCAATATCACGACCACAATTCATGAAACAAACAACCCGTTAAAATCTTTTTTTCATGCTAAACCACTAAAACACTTTGTTGAAATCATATAAAGAGTACTTGTTGAACAACACCTTATCAAAATAGTTTATCGAATTAGAAATTTATTAATTGATCATCAGACTGTAATATCCATTTTTCTATGCTATTTATTAAGTTATCCATCTCATTTGTGATGGTCCGTTACATTGTTAATTATCGCAATAGATAGAATGTTCATTTGACGTGAAATCAATCATTTAAAATTGTAGCATTTTAATATTTATTTCAAATTATTTATTAATTAACCATGAAATGTGAGCTAGAAATATATCGATTACAAAAGTTAGTGAAGCATAAAATTTTATTCAATTACTTGTTTTTATTCGATATTATCGCATTGTTAATACGGATACCGAAATTTATTTGATAGGTTAAAGTCTCAGAGTTTAATGAAATAATGTTATCATAATAAATTCCAGTTTTATTCAGTTTATCGGAGATTAATTAGTTAATTAATTATATATTTACCTGTCTAAAAACAATATAATAATGCTCCAATTGTTCTATGCTCCAAACGAAGATTATTAATACATTGCACTTTCTATTCAAAATTTTTTCAATACAAACTCTATATTTAACTAAAAATATATATACGATTAAAATATAAACACTAATAACTTTTTATAATTTATTTATTTGAATTATTAATTCTTTCAAACATATTGAAACATAAATTAAAAATGCTTGAACGCGACAAACAACTTTTCGCCATGATAATGACGCACTTTTTGAAAAAACAGCGACACCAATGGCGTCCTTTGAACTATTTACGCAGTTCATTTGTCAGCTGACTGGTGGCCTACAAATATGAAAGTAGGTCAAGTTTATTGCCTTCGATATATTATTCAAAAAATCCCCATAGAGTCGTCAGTTAGAGTTAAAATGCACAATTTTAATAAAAACATTAATTTTAAAAAAAGATTTTAAATTGATTTAATTAAATAGTTACATAAATATAAAAACAAAACAAAATCTCTAATAGAAATTCATGGTATAACACAAAGGGGGCCCCTCACTGCCATATGACGTCATCTTAAAAGTTCAAAATGGCGATATATGTGTTTGCAGGAATCCTCCAGTGAACATTACTTTAAAATTTTGCAAATACCAAACTTCTGAAATATATATAATAAACTGATAATGGTATCATACATCAAATTTCATCTAATTTAACATTATTTCAGTAATTATTTTTTTGAAGAACAATAAATTAAAGACAATAAAATAACTGACAGTGATATAACGATATCTTTAAAAAAAACTTAACCATGGAAATATTAAATATTTTGTCTATAAATTATTAGTTATTTATTACAAACGACATTTTTCGTGTAATTTAGTATAATGAGTATGTGTATGTGCTGTATGGGACGTGCCAGTAGTAAAGTAGATGAATGGTCCGGCTTCATTTTATTGTGAGAACACAATTAAGCTGTGTGGTGACTAATATGATACCAGACATGTAGTAAGGTATATTTGATCCACATCATAAATATATTCATTTTATAAATGAACTTACAAATGGTTTTTTATTTGCAGTACTTTTATTTCACTGTAATGTTCTATCAAAAGTTATATTTAAATTGGAAGGATGCAGAGAAATAACTACAGTACGATTAATAAACCAATATTCTTTATCAGATGAACATTCCTCTAATTGCATAATTTGTTCGCCTCATAAGTCTGTTCATATTCGGTAATTATAATTCTGAATGAAATAGATAAGCTTACATTGCATTTGATATCTGCAAATTCAAATAAGGTAATATTTTTTATTTTCGCTTGTATTTTTCATTCATAATAGTTTGATTAAATAATTCTATATTGAGCATTGGTAATTTTATTTTTTTCAATTATTTTTGAAAAAAAAATAATTCATGAGATAAATTAGTGAACTGAGGTCAACTTTTATCATAATTATAAATTTGTAGAGACCAAACCACAGAACATTTCGTTCCAATTGTCACTGTTTTTACTCTAGTAATTAAACCATTACCAAAATTTACATATATGAACTAATTTAATGATATTTAGTCTTTAATTATCCAAATCCGCAAACGCTAATCGATACATTCAAACAATATCTTTTACCAATAGCATCATTTATGGAACGAACATGTTTCTATTGATGTTAAATAGGGTTTATTACTCCTTTAATAAATTTTTGAAACATCTAGATGTTTAAATCAAATAATTTACAATTAAGTTTTATTAATCAGTAAAGTTATATCTATTAAATACTTTTTAATATTAATCCATAAGAAATTCTACATCTTAAATTGTCATAGAATCTCTTTACAACCTTAGATTATTTCAATTACCATTAGTTCACCTTAGAGAAGGATCTTTGTCGCTTTGAGATCAGTTAATCTCTCATTAGCATTACATCATTTCTATTTTCTCCTAGCATTGTCAAATTTAGGTTAATTCTTCAAAGAATTTTGGATTAGTACAGTTTATAATGTTCTCACTTGTAGGAAATAACTAACTCAGCTGCATTCATCAAGACGTTTTATTTCATTCAATTAAGGATTGAATAAGTTTAGTCAGAATTTCGCGTCATTAGACCCGATATATAATTCAATGAATTCTTCCTAATGAAATGCATGAACAAAAGTTGTGCGAAGTTAATTTAATTTCTTTCATTGACTGTAATGTTCATAAAAACGAAACTTGTTTCAAGAACTTATAGAGCTGAACAAAACAGAGTACGTTTGTTTGTACAAATGTAGGTATATATGTATAACATATATATATATATATATATATATGTTACAAGTCATCTAGACAGAGTGGAAACACTCTCCCAATTATACACTGCACGCGCTAATTGCACGTGCCCAAGTTCTAACCAGTCTAGTACGCTGCCAAAGTTTATTCGCGATGGACGAAGCCAACTAGCACGTGTCTCACATTGTAATATGTCTAGAATAAATTCTACTTACATACTTGTTTTAATTATTTATACAATCATTCATTCAACTCAGTTAAATACCATAGCTTTAATTACCTACTACTTAAAGCAAACATTTTATTTTTGAAGCCACATGAGAACTTGGGGAAAATTCGCTGTATAATTATTTTTTATATTGCTTGGTATAATTCTAATTGGGTAGAAATATTATAAGTACTTGTTTCACAGCCAAATGAATGAAAAAAAATCTGTCTGGGTTTATATGATCCACTTCAAAAACACTACATTTAAAAAATTCAACGTATTTTCAATTTTAATTTATTGTTTATTAATCATAATTATTAAGCAAAAAAAAAGATTTAGAATATATTATTATTTGTCATAGACAAGTTGTAAATACTTAATGTTTCCTATAATACCATTTGATCTCATAAATCACTAGACATTGAAAAAAAAAAAAAAATAAATAACCATAAAATAGATGGTAGCATCGGAGATAGCTTGAACACAAGCTGTGATAGTTGCATGATAAACCTATTTAACAGTCATTAACCTGCTTGCTTCAGTTTATTGATGCATCAAACGTGACCATAGCTTCCTGAAGCTTCAGTCACTTGACCAACAGGTATATAAAACGTAAATGACCTATATAATTTCTAATATATATATATACATGATACAGACAAGCTGTAGCTTTAAGATGCCATTGTCTTTTATTCAAGTCAATACGTAATAGTAAAAAATCTCTATATGAGAATTATCATGAAAGATCTCAAGAACTGTTTTTTTTTCAGTCTTCAACTTTTTCTATTTGTGAAAATGATAATAAGTAAATAAATGGAAGTTTCTTGAACCTCTTCAACAGGTCACGACAGTTAATCTAACTAGAACTGGACTTGACTCTCACTCTTATTTCTCAAAAGAGCAAAGAACTTGAGGGAGAAGTTTGCCAGTTCGGTGTAAAATTACGAGATATTTCGACAGCTGTAAAAGAAGTTAAGAAAAAAATAACTCATGAGAAACGACAAATAACTGGAGTAGTTGGAGAAAGTTATGTAATTTTTTCAGATGGAAAAATAATTAAGGGACTGAAATATAAACAATAAGTTCGAGGAAAATTGATCAATAGTTCATTGGAACGATAGCGAAAGGTAATTTTGTTATACCATTCCATTTAAAAAGTTAAATAGAAAATTTTTTCAGCAGCTGGACAAAGTATTAATGAAATCAACCCATGGAGTGAAAATGTTCTCCATTTTAAAAACTGATTGAAACTCAGGTGTAAATGTACAACTCAATTCATTCTAATTCAATGAAATGATATAATATATAATTGATTGCAGTATAAACAATCATTAAATATCATTGGCTAATTTAAAAAATGGGTAAGGTGTATACCAGCAAATGTCTAAATGATCAAAAATTAATGTAATGGATAATTAATAGAACGAGCATTTAAATTTACATTCTGTTGATTTTGCAGTTAATAATTAGAGTAAAATAATGAGTGAAACAGAAATAAAAAATATGTGTTTTCAATTATTGTTAGGAAGAATAGAATAAATGGTACGTTAAATAACTTTATTGATCAATTAAACGTAATAATAAGCCATACATTGATCTATTGAGTTACTTTTTATAAGTTGGCTTCAGTGACAAATATAGTTATTCGATAAGACTATAAATTATCAAACTGCTTGCTCATTAAATTCATGACAATCAATAAATGTCGCCCGTCATAACATCATAACTTCACTTCACTACTGAAGTCATGTATACAAATCTGTCGATCGCACTGTGAAATTTTAGTAAACGCGAACTTTACATGATTTAAGTTTGATAAGTTTGCAACTATCGCGTGGCTGTCCATCGGCCGACGAATTACTTACTAGATCTAGGCATTGAGCAAAAACGTGATTTGAACTTCTTTACTCGGTATTGTTTAATAGGTAATTAAAAACCACTGCAATCAATAATAATTCTGAAATGGCTTACACAGAAAACAATCAATACATAGTAGTTCTAATTGTTATAACAACAAATAATCTAATCAATGTTAAAAAACAGTTGTTAGATTTATTAAAGAACTTCAATGATAGAATGGGAATGAAAAGACATTTTTATGTATAATTATAATTTTAATTAATTTATTTCAAACTAATATTCATAATTATTATTGTTAGTAGTCAATTTTTTCGCCCGAGTAGTTATCTACTAATATTGTTAATTTGGAAAGTGCGTATGTATTAAACTGATAATCTGCATTTGTCGTAATTACATATATTGAATAAAAACGTAAATAGGTCATAGCTAATTTTTTTCCAATTTTCTGATAACTTTCCAATATATCCAATATGCTCTGTAATATTGGAAAAAGAATAAAGAGACGGTCATCAATAATGAAATTTTGATTATAACAGAATCAAATTATTTTCATCATATGTAAAATGTCAAATTAGCAAATTGAATTAATTTGTTCCATGACAAAATTAAATTTCAAATTTTTCAAACTTGTAAGACAATGAATAGAATAAGTTTTTTTATGACAATTGTGACAAAATCATCTTAAAGAGCTCCTAAACAGTTCTTGAAAGAAGTAAAAAATCCAGAGAAATGGCTCCCCTTTGCTTACAGTACCTTTCTACATTCTCACCACCAATACCTATCCTATACTTTTTCTTTGGTTTCCCATCGTTCGAAAGTACATTAACGGGAGCCCATTAAGGTTTCTTTCCTCGGTAACAAATACTTCCACAACGTGAACATGTCTTGGCATATTGAACGTATCCTAGTTCACCAAGATTATTTCAATTTATGCGAACATTTTTAAAGTTTTAATACGGTTATTAGAGTATTAGTCCAAGTAATAAATATTCACAATACGTTTTTTTATAATTAGTTATTGATTAAAATATGCTTTGAATAATTTTTATTTAATTAAAAACATTAATTCAATTAAAATCTCTCATAGTTTCCAATCAATTATGTTAACAATTTACAAAAAATATTTAATAAAAATGATACTTATATCAAGTACTTATTCAAAGTTTATAACAAAAAATTGAAAGAAAATGCAAATGTTTTCTTAAATTGTTCTTTATATTATAAAAATTGTAAGGCTCCACTAATAAAAACAAATGTTTTCCAGATATGACTCAAAAAATCAGACACTCACTGCACAGATGGAACAGCTCGATGTGAGAATGGCACGTACCAGGTACCTTTTCGAGAAGAATAGTTATGAGCTAAAAACGAGGAACATTTTCTAAAGTGTAAGATTACCCTTTAAAATTCCGATGGTTTAAGAAGCTCTGAAATTTTTTTCTTCAGATTACGGTGATATTGGATCTAAAATAAACCTAAAAAAATCGAAGAATCTTATATAATAACTTTGAAAGTAGCGATTTGAATAACTTAGAGCTTTCAAGTACACAAAAGGTTGATTATTGAGAAAAGCATATCTGTCATCTTTATCTGGCATTAATACAGTCAAAGGGAAAGAGATGGAGGGATGAAAGGAAAACCAAATTTTTTAGAGAAGCTTCTAAAATAATGTCGTGAAAGAAATAAAATGGCTTATACAAGTCGTATAACATCATGTAACACGTGCTAGCAACGTTGAATGACTACATAAGAACCCGCAGATTCGCTTTCTGAGCTCCACACTTGTATTTCTGCAACTACTTCATGAAATCTCTCTACATACATGAAGCTAAGAAATTGCATACAACATTCTTGAGTGGCACTTAAGCATTCCACTTGCTTACATAATAATATGGCCAAACAATAGATTTTATTTATTTTTATTTCCTGCACTTATGTGTTTTATGATACGTGGTGCAATTTGAACAAAGTGGATAATTTAATTTTTGGCCAAAAGTATAAAGTATTCATCAGTTTACAAATTTTATATACAAAACATTTAGAGAAAGCTTTGAATAAGAATTGTATCCAACTTTTGAATGATTCTCAGCTCATTGCTTTGTAATTGTATTTTCAGAAGTTATATTGTAAGAGTTCAAAGTTGAAAGCAACGGTCAATAACTTGATTAAGGAAAGTTGAACAACATTTGCTAGGAAAAAGCATTTTGTAGTGAGAGAGTAAGCTTTTAAATGCTTCACTTAGATTTTTTTCCAAAATTTTTTTCACGCTATAGACGTTCTCAAAGCTTTGATTAAAAAATTAAAGGTTTATTTCTTCTTTGCTCTTTTTTTTAACTTTTTGCTGAATGATAAGTGAGAAAAAATTTTGAATTGGAGATTTATATTCAAACAAAGATTACAGGAAATGATCACAATGAATTCCTAATTTAAATAACATTAACATCATTATTATTATTTATTAAAAATCTGAATAATTTTTAATTAAAAAGAGAAACAAACAAAGTAACTTTGCTTATTGTTGATAAAAAATTTTTTATGAATCAGTTTTAGTGAATTGTTTTTTATCTAGATATTTTTTTTTATTGATGTAAATAAATGTGCATAGAAAATAAAAGAATATTTAGCTTTGTGATAAAATATTTCAAAAGTATATTTCATTTAAGCTGGATTCAAATTGTGACGTGTTTCATATCAAAATTGATTTATAAAAATCTATAAAGTCGGTAAAAAATAAAAAAAATGCATCATAATGTTAGAAATATGCAAATAAAATCTGCTCGTAGTAAAATAAATGCGGTCGTTTTCCCAGATACCTTATTCAAGGCTCAGTAATATGGTGAAATTTATTGTCGAACTGAAGCAGTCAAGTCCACTGAGCATTCCCTCTGTGGCCGATTTCATTGGGAATCGAATGCATATTCTATTGTTACATTTGTAGGCGGTTGATAGTTTACGTATACTTGTAATCATATAAATGCAAGAGGTACAATTGGTACAAGATATAATACATAAACATTTCTTTGTATTAATATAATAGTAAATTTATTATATCGTACACCGTATTTAGTCAGTATAAACATTGCAATTAATTATATTCATTTATAAAGATACTTAGAATGATTTCATAAATTTTAACTGTCAAGTTTATTTATATATTTCGAAACAATTACTTTTATTAGTAGTTATTTTTTATTTAAAAAAATTAAGATCAATAATAACATTATGTTTGATCCAGGAATATTGTTTTTTTGGTCTCCTAACTAATGACTCCGTCTTACTTTCTTTTCCAGGTCTGAATTTACTCTTCTATGAGTGCCATATCACGCAAGGTGTCTTAAAGATTGAGTGGACCATTATCAAAATTCAAGATTAAGGCCAGATTTAAATTTTTATCTGAGAAATCAATTGCAATCACTAAATCATAAGGATATCTCTAAGAGTAGTTTTGGGCATATATGAAGTAGATGAATATTTTGATTCTAACGCTGAAATCAACAATTCATCTTTATTTTTGACTCAAGCTCCATTTTTCCCTGTTCATTATCATTTTCTTGAACAATTGCAACTTCTAGTACACTTAGATTTAGATCCTAATTGATCTATTATATTTTGATATAATTCAATCGTATAATTATTCCTCATAACAGATTATCTTTTTACTTAGTTACCAAGTCATATCACAGATTAAAAAAGTTGATAAATCATTGAAATAACAACTTTCACAGCATAAAGTTTAGTGTCATTGTGACTCTAATGGGTTAATACTGTCCCCAGTCGCACGGGAATTTACTCCAATTGCGTTTGCTTAATTTCTCAAGGGAATGCACGTGAGCGCGTGAAATTTTTTTTCCATTCCATCCCTCTGGCAAGTGAATCCTATTGATGATGAAATAAACATTACTTTCTTTGAAAATATCCAATGAGAATGAATTTTTCAATGATTAATTTTTTTCTCTTTTCTCTTTCACAATCTAACATCAGTCTGAGTAACAATGAAATATGGTCATATTTGGCCTTGATCATGTTCTCCTATAGTTTACCATAATGCTATTGAAATAAAAATCTTTTTAAAAACTATCAATTTTACAAAATAGAAATTTATTGTTACACAGATGTTCAACAAATATAAAAGAATTTTAATTAAACCTAATAATTTAATCAGCTATAATTGCACATTTTTTTAACTCCTTAATAATACTGATCATTAAGACGAAAAATCTTGCCACAGCAATAAAAAAAAACAGCTTGAAAGTATTGTATAGTAGTCTGATATAATGATTCAACCATCTGCTGTAGCATATTACATCTCACTGAATTTTTTATAACTTCCAAGAGATAAATGTCTTCAAATATTATTAATTACCTATTAACTGCAGAAAATATTAGTACGTACAGATAAAATGAAAATGATTTGGAAACATAAAATATTATTACAGACAACTATAAAAAGTAGATGAATTTATTGTAAAAAAAAAAAAATAACATTTATTGCAGCTGCATCACATTTTTGTTGCAATTAATTCTACGAGATATTTATATTATGCATGAGTCATGTAATAAAAAAGACCGAATAACTTATAACGAAAGTGTTATTTAAAAATTGAGCAGGGATGAAATTATTCAACTAAAACAACTAACCGCAGTAGTTTAATTTAGTTACATAAGCACAAGCACGAGATTGTTGAAGTATAACACCGATTTAAAGTTATAATTATACATTGAGAGAAAAACAAATTTATTGAAAGAGCCATTCTCTGTGTTAGTTTTCTTTACAGCTAAAAAAAGTCATTTTTAAATTTAATGGTTCAGATGACTAAGTTATTGATCATTTTAAAATACATTCTATGAAATTAAACAAATTTCGAGATAGCAATTGTTGAATAAAGGAAAGAATTCTTAAAATAAAGAGTCTTAATGTTATTGAAATTTATTGAGTAATTTGATTTCTATTAGTTTGATAAAAATATCCTTCAAAAGATCAATAATCACCAATAGCTTGCAGAGGATAACTAGTGCATTCGGTGCTCATGTGTATAATTGAAACTAATTAGAAGCAATTGTTAGAAGGAATCCAAGATATTGATTGGTTTCTCCAGAAGTAGGAACTCCTTTGCATAATGACACATAATTATGAGTTTAATTACAATGATTGGTTAACCAGATCACCAGAATAATTCATCTAATATTTTCCATCACTGCTTGAACTTCAATAAATGTTTTTTCAAAAACTTGCAATTTTTTCTGATAAATTACTTTTAATTAAGTAACTGTCAAAATTGAAGATATTATCAGATTTAATTTGTTTTATTTTATAAGTTGAATGAATTTATTGAGTCACCAATTGCTAGATAATTAAAATTGATTTAATAAAAAGAGAGAAATTTGTAAGTTATATTTAATACATAGCTTTGAAGCGACAAACTATCCTTGGTGGATTGCGGATGACCAAATAGCGATCCAATTTAACTTTTGGTGTGCTCAGATGTCTGGTGGTTGTGAAGCCAAGGTAAAAGTCGAGAAATCTTGTTGTCTTTTAGTGTGATTTATGTGGCATCGATTGTCGATTTTCTATGATTTACCAACTCCCATGAGAATTTGATTCATGCAGGTGACAGATAGATATTAAATCAAATAACCAGTTCTAAAATAGGTGAGTCACTTTTTTATATTCTAACATTCATCAAATTTACAAATAAATCTTTCTAAGTTCTATCATTTAATTAATGATTATTTTTAGGCTTCAAATTAAAAGAATGCAATATAGTGGTCCTATTTTATTCCATGTACCTCCTTTTAAACTACTATTTAAAGTTTATAACGTTATAAACTAAAGGTGGATCAGGGAGATGTTTACCATAAAAGACTGGCAAGTATCTTGGAGTATGTTGCTCGTAAAGCTCCATTGGTCTACGATACGGTGCATTCCACTTTTATGGGGAGTAAGTATCACTCGTTCCCAAGACAGTATTCTATATATTATTCCCAGAATTCATACCTTTATCTAGAGTGTCCCAGAGAAACTTTAAATTACTATTCAATGTGAAAGTGATAATTATTTTATAAAGTTATCAAAAATTATAAATAAGATTCATCATAAAGATTTATTGATTTTTGTTGGAAACATTTTTTTAATACATACCATGTACTTTGTACGTGATATCAAATAAATGAACAAAACGAAGAAATAAAATTTCTAGAGTCGTGAACATTCCTTTCTCCTGTTTGCTATAAAGTGTAATGTTCAACATGACCACAGTAAAGCTACAGATGATCTGTTGTAAATTTAATTTCTACATTTTCTTGATTTATTTGTAAATGGACTTTTTATGCTGGAAAAAGCAACCTAGACAAGAATTTTATTAATCACTGAAACTAATAAAAAAAACATGAAAGATAAACAAAAAAGGTGACATTTTATTTATCTTGAAGCTCATTGAATTGGTTGTACTACTTTTAAATTAATTTTTTTAATCTATTGAAAAATCTGTTATTCGTAATACATAAAAAATCTTCAGAATATCATACTAATAGCTTTGAATGAAATTCTAAGATACCCATGAATGTAGTTCGATAAATATCCGTAATCAAGATGTGTCAGCCTTTGATTCAAGATTCCAAAAAAAAAAATTGAATGGCGCCGGACTTCTTCAACTGAAGTCTTTTATCACCGAAATGAACTTGGTATAAGAAATCCCATTGGGGAAATGTTTGCTAAAACTCTTAGAATACGGGTTTCAAAGACGACTCAAGCAAAAAACAACTTATTGTTAAGAGAATTATATAGGATTAAAATGTTCAAATAATCCATAGCATACTACAAAATAATCAAAGTAGAGTTTTCTTTCAATTAAATCAACATTAGAGTTCACAAAAAAATTAGCCACTTTCATAATCAGCTTTTGTGATGTACGAGAGCTTGTTTTGATCAAAGTCCGATCATGCAGGAAAAATATCTATTATTCGAAGCGAAAGAGAATTTTTTAAAGCCGTCCTATGATGACAAAGTGATAAAATGCAAAGTTAAATTTCTGAAAAACAACAGTATAAAGATGTAGAATGAATCCCTCAGATATTTTACTATAATAACCATATTCAAAGCTCTACTATTTTATTATTCCAATCTTGCTACTGATTTACCATTAAAAAATACGAATAATTAAACTCGAAAGATGTATTTCTAATTTTTAAATTCCCTCATGACATTTTTTTAAAAAAATTCTATGCTAATGCATATGTGGCTTTCATTAAATTTTCCATCAACTCTTCATGAAACATCTGACATCTATTTTCTTGATCATGAAAAAATTTCACGTGATATTTGAGATGTAGATGTAGATATAAATACACAAAGGTCTTCAATTCAAAGAAGTGTACGCATAATTATACATGCCATCAATTTTGCAAATTTTTCAAATCCTACACACTTTCACCCTGAATAACATCAAAGTTCACAAATACCAACTTTTTCGTTGAGTGTTTTCCCCCAAGGTATTTCGAGAACGTCAGCGATGCTGTACAAAGTAAATTCACCGTGTTATGTAAAGGTATCAAGGGACTTGGCAACAGACTTATCGCAGTCAAGATGGAATATGCAGCAATTCATGAATTCAAAAGTACTAGTATACTGACACTGCTGGAATCAAAACCTTCTTATGCTGTCTTGATGCTTTTTTCACTGCATTCAATATCTTTGTCAGCATTGAGATGATAGAAAATAATACCTATTATATACAAATTATTCTGACTTATTCTTATCAAGAATGAAACTAAGTATGAATAAAACACTTAATTGATGATAATATTTTTTATTGATGAATACGACTTTTAAATGAACAATAGAATAATAAAAACTTAACTAACATCTGCTATTTTATTTTTTCAGTAAAAGACAACTAATTTCCGTCCAGGAGGGTCTAGGCATTCAGAAGCTAGGAATAACTGAAGGACTACGAAAGTATTCTGAGAAATTCATAAAGATTAAGTTGCAAAGCGGGTAAAATAAAGGTAAGGAGAACTATGTCAAGAAGCGAAGTGTCTTAACAAAGTCTCTCTGCAGTCGGGTAAAGTTTACACTTAAAGAATGAGAGACGATCAATCTAAAGCTAATGAAAAAGGTGGTCAGTGCTAAACGTCGACGCTGAAGAAATTGCCATTTTGCTGGTGATAGCATGTAGAATGACAACAAAGAAAAGACTACTCATGACTTATACATCACGAATGTCCAATATAGGCACGCTATAAAGGAGCGGCCGTCTCATGAGAATAAGAAAAAAAGATATAACTGATGGTCAGGATAAAAGTGGAAAATGTGAGAGATATAATTTAGCACGAAATTCTTAGAAATTGTTATCTAGAAATTTTTTTCCTCGACTCACAAGGAATTTTATTAATTTATTGATCAATAACGAGTTCATTATGGTAATTTAACATTAAAAAAAAAATTGATGGGAAACTCTAATTGAGTACTATTCCAGATGTTCAATCTAGTTATTTTTTTTAAATATTTAACTTCACTATAAATTTAATAGAATAAAAAATCACTTTACACAAATATTTTAACCAAATAGCTGTTTATCCATAATGATTTCGTTGATTTATACAATTTTATTTAAATTTAAATACTGATGATTATAGGATAAACTTTGGATAAAAAATATTTAATGATTTTTTCAACTTTTTGTTTAGCTAAATGATGTGTAAAGTAACCACACGGTCAAAAAATTCAAGAGAAGATTTTTCAACTATTTTTTTGTCTTTAACAGATAGTGTAAAAAAAGTAAGATAGCTTCTATGCTTCGACAGCTGACATGAGATATACTACCGTCTATTCGTCCGTGAAGCTGAAATGTGTTCGTTGAAACAGCGTCACGCAATACAGCCGTTCAATTAATTGCTTTTCGTGTTAGGAAATATGTGTGAAAGAAAGGGCTTTCTGTCACGTTTTAAATAAGTAGTATGTAAGCATATCCCACCCACTATAAATGATATTCAAATGAAATGAGAAGAGAGAGATCAAACTCATCAAACAGACATTATCTCAATTAGATATGACATTAAAAATTTCTAGGATATCATTAATTTCACAGTGTGACAAAACTTGCAAAGTTTTTAATTACTATTCTAATTGAATAGTAAAAGTATTTCTGTTAACATCAAATTTAAACATTATTTTTTATTGTTATTCTTATTATTATTAATGCAAATTAAAAAAATAATAATTTGTAGAAATAGTATCTTTATGAGAATAATTAATTTTTTATTCAAATAATTAATGGAACAAACTTTTGTATAATTTACATAACTTTGAGCCATCTTCTTTCATTGTCTGTTCGTAGACTTGAATGAAGGACGCCACGCTTGGTGGTTACACCAATTCATCCTTTCCTCTCCTAATGGACCACGAAATTATACGACAACCCACAATGGTCAACCAAGTATTCTATCCACAAGTCTTGGTGGCATAACTATGTCGATCAGTATTTCATATTAAATAACTGTTATCTAAAAATCCCTCTGAAGTATCTGCTGAAAAACAATCATAAAATAATTGAGTTTTGCTTGAACAAAAATTCAACATTGAAAGAAATAAAAAATGAATCAAATCTCTATTTAAATTTCCATCACAACAAATACGAAAATGACATAATTTTATGCTTGTACGATTACGGAATATTGAGTTATTTCACTGAGTGAGTTTCTAAAAAAAAACTTAATAGTGGATGTTATGACGCTGCTTTAATAAAAAGTTTTTTTTTGACAATTCATGTAAAGTCTAGAAAAAATATGTAATTAGAGATTACAAATTTTATGTATACAGTTTAGATGTAAATATGACCTAATTTAACGAGATGAGCTTTCTCTTCAAATAGTTTTTACGCTTGATATTTTTATCAATTGAATAATACTCGCTCTCTACACTCTTTTATAATAAAAGGAATATGCAAATATGCAATTTAAGATATTTTATTCTTTATATTTAAATATATTTTATAGTCGCATAAATAGGTAAGTTTGAAAGAAGCAGCTAATTCAGAAGTTTTTATAATTTTTTTTATAGCTTCTTTCTATTCTTTTTTTCTCTTGTTCAACTTGGCAAGTTTTAGAAGTGGGACGAAAATTCTCTGCACTATATAGATGGCAAAAGGTTGAAACGTCGAGACTTTGTAGTCTGTTTCTTCATTGGAAAAATCTCATCGTTTTGCTTCAGTAATTCTGAAAAAGTCCAAGAATAGACTACGCTATAAAATTAATCAGTTCCATTATTTTTACATCATATTAAGAATTACGATGAACATTTGATACTAATATTAACTTGGAATCGTAAGGAAGATGGAGAGCAAAAAGTAGAAAGATATCAGTTTGATCAATAGTTAATAACAATAAAATTGCTGCTTCTACTTCTGATCTTGTAAAAAATTTCACTGTAAAAATTTCCTTTAGATTTGAAATCAATGTATTTCTTTACTTCAAAGGAGAGTGGGTATCTGTCCCTATTCTACTTTCTTGCTTCTTCTTCTGTTTGTTGAATCATTTTTCAATTAGATTTCAAATTCGATTGCGCTTTATTGATAATTCTTTTACAGAGAAAAAGATTTCTGTTTTTTATGAATTATTTTATAATTAAAAATTATGTAACCTAAATAAACAAAGAAGTTTATTATAGTAATATTTAGTTTGAGCAAATTAATTCATCATTTCTGTTTACAATTCTGTAATCAGTTGAATAATTATTTGAAACTGATGAATATTCCTATAATATTACATTAATAACATATTTGTTGTAAATCTAATATTTAAATTTTTTATCACTTACATATTTCCATACTTTTTCTATTGCAAATATTAGAAAATTTATTAAATGCTCAGCAAACAAGTCCTTATTATTTTCGTATCAGCTTACCTTGCTTTATTGAAAAAGCATACATATGCTAAAGTAAGTCATAAAACTTTTACAAGTTCTACAGAGTGTTCAACACCGAATAATCGGAAATTTTCAACGTTGAATAGTTTGTTGCTCACAGCTTATTTATACCTAATAGGAGTCGTTACTTTAGCTTGAATTATTCTTAATTTAAAGGAAAATATTTTCATCTGAAATACTTTATAAACTCTATATCAACTTAATTATTAATTTATCTAATAAAGCAATTTATTTCAAACAAACAATATAAATAATTATTTTTATCTCAGTAAATATTAATTTATACTTAATCACCATTTGTTTATATTAAATAAACTCGGCAAAGTTCTTTTAATATCAATATATGTAAATTGGAATGTATAATTATGATTATCATCTGATTTAAGAAGTTAATTTAGAAGCATCATCTCATTTCGACAATTTATACACATGATTTAAAAATTAATTAATGCACATTAATATTTGTCGGTAATAAGCAATCAATCATTCAATTAATTCTTGACAAGACTATAAGCTTCGAAATCATCAATATTTAGATGTAAAGGTTTCATTGTGATAATACTCATCAATACTTTTCCAATATCAATTTTCTTTAACAGTGGATAATCAATACGTAAATAATCTAAAACATTTTTGTCAGTTAAATCTCTTACTGGTATATCGATAAATGACAACCAAAATGGAGCTGGAGAGTCAAAGTAATCCCCAAAATAATTAAATGTTGTTACTAAAGCAGTTTCATTCCAAGTGCTTACTTTTTCATTATCATCACGATAAATACCAGAAATAATCCCAGAGGGAAAATTACTTACAATGAATTGACCATTGTTATCTGTAATTCTATTGACAATCAAATTGCGTTTTAACACTGAAATAACAAACAAATGGTCATGCCAGATGACAAAATGATTTTTCTCTTTATCATAGAAATATTTCCCGACGAATAAATTATTCCATGAAAACTGATCTTCTGGAAAATTTTTCGATAATATTTTTTTCGATATGAGATTTTTATAATCAATTTGATATCTTTCAACTGATGCTGAAGAAATAACTTCATTAGTTTCTTTATTTTCAAATTCAGTCAAACTTCGACGAAAAACATCAAGAATATTTCTCGTGCTATCCAATATTAATAATTTTTTATGATATTTTATGCACAAACCATAATAAACACCATCAATTTCATCGTAAACGTAATCTAAAATTTTAATTCTCTCATCAATTGGTTTGGGTTCCACTTCAATTGGAGATATAAATGAGAAAAAGTTTTTGCTGTTATCATTCCATATAGTTCCTTCATTTAATTCTCCAGTACAATAAACTTTACCATTAAAAATAGCATATACTTTTTCAACATCGCTGAATCCTAAATCTTTAGGGTTTAACATCATTACATCATCTCTCAGTCTAAAAGGCAAACTTCTCATTCCATGTGAAGTAGATTTGTAAATTACAGCGTCATCTTTAATCATTTTCTTATCTATCAAAAATTGTTTAATGTTGTCTGATTTGAATAGTTCACACTTTTCTGTATCTTGGTCATAATAAAACTTGGTTGGTACTAGAATTTCGTGATCTTCAAAGTATTCTTTTAGACTTCTACCAAGTTCAGGTGGTCGATTAATCTCCGTTCGAGGGAAAGCAATGTTGGAAATCGTTGAAACTGGTTGAAGTTCTTTAAACATTTCATCACAACTTATTTTCTTTGGCGAATTTCCATCAAAACATGATTCTATGCCATAGGAATAATTGAAGATAGGATCATTGTAGATAAGTATTTTATTAGGTCCTAGGCATTTCTCATTTCTGCATTCTATAGATTTATTAGGCATGTAGAATATGCCTTTTCCATCACATGAAACCATGTATTCAACGTGGGCTCGACAATAACCATAAGAGTCATTATTAATACGGAAATAAAAATCATGATTAGTATCACAGTGGTTCAATGGTATACATATAAGACCTGCAGCATGTTCTAAGTTAGGATTAACTTTATGATTCAGTCCACATTTTCTTTTCTCACTCTTGCCATCTTTACAGATGTAATATTCATCTTGTTCTAATGGCTCATCTGACTCAGATGTTAAGAACCGATGTACACTATTATCTTCACGGTTTTCACATACATCAAATCTCTTGCATATTGCATTCACATTTGCTTCTCCATTTTCTAGAGGAAGAATGGGAGATAATTTACTCTCATCATATGGTTCTTGGGATATCTTGACAAAGGTATTTTCAGAACATGATTTAATGATTGGCTTCTTCTCAGCTTTTGAACATTCGATGTACAGTCTTTGGTGTATCAGGTTACTTGTTAATGGGGTATGTATGGTGATAGCAGGATTTGCAATTTCACTGTAGCGAGTATTTAATAAAGGTATTACACTATTATTGTACTCTGAACAAAGAGGGTCTGCAATACATTTCCCTTGTTCTGAACTCCAAGACCACCTAGGTGGACAGTTAAATTCAGCTTCAAGACCAGCTACTTTAAAACCAGTCTTAGTCACAGTTATATCTGCTTCTCCCCTTCTTTTTGGATAACCATTCAAAGCCATCAACATCCACAGGAAGATCTTCAATTGAACGTCTATAACTACCATCACTATAATCTAACCTGTATATGACATACTTGCCATCAGGTTGTCTATCATATGTAAATGCTTCTGGAGGCTTCCTACGATCTTCATATAAAAGTTGGCACAGTTTCTGAGGTGTAATATCAGATGAATTTATAAATCTTCTTAATGGATGATGATTGTAAACATAAACGAATGAAACGAGTAAGAAACATACAATAACTATGGTAATAAAAAATGTTTTAGACACATGATCTTCCATTATGACAATATCTAATTAATCTTTAATTAAGTGTGGTATTTTTTTTCAATTGTCATGTAACTAATAATATCTGAAACTTAGGAAAAACATTCGATTATATTTTGGAGTAATTGAGGACATATAATTCAATAATTATATCTACCATTAACATTACAAATGATGATTAATAAGATAAAATTCAAATTACCTCGATTATACATGTAATAATTCAATTCTCGAAAGGGAATTATGACAAATATCGAATTATTGATGATAAATAAGTAGTGCCGTTAGTGAATAATTATTCAGGAAATGATATAACAGCAAAGATATTTATGTGACATTATTATTAATCGATTAATAAATAGATTTTATTTTTAATTGATGTGAAAATCTACTGACATTGATAGTTATCATACAATTTAAAAAAAAATTAATGCATGCTAATAACCAAAGAATCATTTTCAAAAACAAAAAAAAAATTAATCGATCATGTATTGGTAAATAAGATATTTTTTATATCAACAATTAAAGTTACAAAACAATAGCTTTAATAGATAAAAGAGGTTTCTTGTTTATCGATAATAATGTAGAGAAGTCTCTACATTATCATTTAGTATTATGAAAGAATAACATAACAACTTGGAATATCCCAAAATAATTTATAAAATTGATTATTCAATATAATATATAAGAATAATGGGAACATTTTAAAAAAATGTACATTATAGAGTATAGTTCAATGAAATTTATTCGTTTGTTGAAATTTTAAGAATTATTCATGCTGTTCCTACTTCGACGAAAAATGCATAATAGGGATTATTGGAAGGTTTGTTAACCTGTTATCTTTGCTTTTCATTTACCCATAGATTGAATAATTTCAAGAAAAAATATTTTTCTCACAAAATTGAACTCCGAATAAAATTAATCATTTTTATTTAATAATTTTATTATTTACAAATTCAATTACAATAACTGATTTAATATTAAAGAACTGTATTTTGTGGTTATTTAATACATGAGTGTCAATATGTGTTTCTAAGGTGAAATGTGACATTCATTGAAGTTCACTGACAGTGTTTAGATATAATATATTTCCTGCGTTTAATTAGTTCAATAAACTGTGTTGACTTCAATTAAAAACAGATTTTTCTTTGATTTTACAATTACAAGCAGAGAATTTTGATATTAGTTTTAAATAAACTAATAAACTTGATCGAGCTTGTAGTTAGATTTAACCTCCACTAAGTGCTTCAATTTGCTTTATTTTCTATTGCCACTCTCGTAATTACCTTAATTTCAAGTAAGTTAATTAAAATAAATGATGGGAAGTTGTCTTTGAGCTAATTTAAATTTTATTCATTACTTATAAATGTTATAAAATGCAATTAAGGTTGTAAAAAAGACGCCGAATTTTTTCAAGGTGGGGATAGTAATTATGAAGTAGTGGGGGAAGAACTTTCCTCCAGTTCTTCAAAGATATATGTTACTTTACTTAGGAAAAAAATATAAGTCCTACTTAATACTTCGTACTTAATAACGGTAAAACTTCCTGGGAAAACCCCTATGCAAATGGTGCAGAAATTAAAAAACTATTCAATATAATTCATTGATGTTTTTTAATCCTTTTTATTTAATATACTCAGTAATCTATTATTTTTTCTTCTATAGAATGGGAAGCAGTGGACAATTATACAGTCTATCATGGGGAGAATTTGGTACATCATTAGCCTCAGCAGTACAGCTTTTAAGGGGGCATGGAGACCTAGTGGACGTAACATTGGCAGCTGGAGGCCGTAGCTTTCCTGCTCATAAGATTGTCTTGTCAGCTGCGAGTCCATTTTTGTTAGATTTACTCAAGGTATTTTTATTATGAATCACTAATCAGTTCAAAATAGTCATTTTAGAATACTCAACGATGATATTTCTTTTAGAGTACACCATGTCAACATCCAGTTGTTATGCTTGCTGGGATAAGCTCTGATGATTTAGAATCTCTTCTAGAGTTTGTTTATAGAGGGGAAGTAAGTGTAGAACCTTCACAATTACCCTCTTTGCTCCAAGCAGCTCATTGTTTGAGTATTCATGGCTTGACACCACCAACAATTTTAACTGAGGTAAGTAAATCATACTAATATCATCACTTAGGCTTATTTCATAAAATTATCACGTTTTTTAGAATGGCGAAGAAGTACCCGTGTCTGCAATTCCAACTAATACTGAGCCAGTGACTCGAGAAATAATGAATTCTTGCATTCCCATCCATCGACGTAAAAAAAGAAGAAAATCATCTTCTTCTTGTAGTAAATGGCCAAAAATGGATAATACCACAGACAGTGAGGATCGACACGATGGGCATGGTGAGGATGATCGAACTACAGACTACGATCAAAAGAATGATGATGGTGGTCATGATGATGGTAAGAAATGTTCGTATTTACATTTATTAATCGATTCTTAAGATTCAATTTAAAATTTACTATTTACTAAACGGCTGCTCCGATTTTTTTTCGAAGCATTCACAATATCAATTTTCGATACAATTATTGATTTATTATTTGAAAGTACAATTTTACTGTAAATAAATAAAATATTAGTCATTATTACTTTAAACAGAATAATACTAATATTTTTTTTATTTTAAATCTTCAATTTTGTGTTTTGTGTCCGCATTGACTACTGTCCTTGCCATCGAGAATTCAACTCGTCGGCAAATTTTGTGACGTGAAACGGACACAAGCACAACCATCAATTTGGGTTGAACTGCAGCTTGTTATCCTGAAAAATTTAAATATTCTAACGAATCTCCACATGGTCACTAATTTACCAATAGATATTTAAAACAAAAATCAGTTCAGCCCCGTATGGTAATATTGTGTTTGTGTCTGTTGACAGCAGGTGAGCAGTCGGAACACTCTAATCATCGAGGACCAAATGATTGGCCAAACTCCATGCCTCAACCAGCATCATCACTAGTCATTACAGAAGTTCCATCGCTAACGCAGGATCACTTGACAGAAACGAAGCCTTCTTTGCACACATTAATGGCTATGCAACAACAATATTCACCATTACACATTCCTTCATTTCCTGGATCTCTTAACATAGGATTACCACCTGGATATCCTCTGATTCAAGCACCAACATCGACTTCCTCAACATTAAAAGTTCGCGGAGCGTCTGATTGTCCTGGAATTTGTCCATTATGTGGAGCAACTCTAAGACAAGCTAGAAATCTTCGTAGGCATCTTCTTTCTTCCTGCAAATATCGACTGAACAGCTTTCATACTCCGCAACAGCCACCTGATCAAATGATTGTTGAAATAAAACCGGAAATTGAAATAGGTGCATTCAGTGGACAAAATCACGGAACTGATAGTAAAGATAACAGCAATACAGAGCAGATAGTTTGTCATCCAAGTCCGCTTCCATCACCAACGCACAGTTCTAATGTTGTTAATTCCCATCAAAGCATCTCTGAAACTATCGCCAGATGAGATAATTAAAGTAAAATATCTATAAAAAAATTCAATCATCAAGATAACGATCTCTTGCAATTTGTTAACTGCAAATTAATTTTAAATATGTTTTCTAAGTACTTAGACAAGTAGCTAAAGATATCAATTATCAATGCGCATGAAGAATTATCAAAGTAACCTGTATTAAATCATTTTTTTACATTTATATATGCTATTTTCTTTAGATATTTATCATATATATTCAACTTAATCTAATATTCTAGGAAGAATAATTAGTTTTCTTATCTCATTTGCGTTATTTAAGCTAATAGTATTTTTTCTGTGAATTCAGTCGCCAAACAAATTAATGAAAATGATATATCTTTTTCGAAAGATATTTCGTATATGCCTTATTATTATTACATTTATGAGTACTACTTTATATCATTATTATTATTTAATGTCATAAGAATTTTATTATAAGTAAAATAATTGTAGTATTCATTCCTTCGCATCTGTAAATAAACTGCGTGTATCAATAATCAATCAGTGTTTTATTGAATTTTAGTTTATGTAAAGCATCCAATTCCTTTGATGTCAAATTTATGATTTAAACCATCACTCTTACAAACTTTAATCGAATTTTAGATGGTCATTATAAAGGTAAAAGCTCATCGGATCTGCCTACGACTTGTCCTTTGTGTGGAGTAACCTTACGACAATCCAGAAACCTTCGCCGACATCTAGAATTGCTCCATTTCGGTTCGGGAAACAATGGTAAAGCATCAGTTCGAGTTCGTCGTCGTAAACATGATTTTCATCCACCAACTATGGTACCTCGAGCTGATAGTTTACGAATATCAGAAAGCTCCGACTTTTCTACTACATCTCTATCCTTTACTTCAACGAACTCTGGTCTGTCGAATCCATCTGGTAAAAACAAATTATTAATTCTGCTTTTTTATCTTAATAGCATTCTATTCACTTTTTCTAAAATATTTAAAAAATATTCCATGAGTTTCTGACGGTTTAATTGGTTCTCGCATAGCATATCGATTCATACTCATTAATAATTTAATCTCCTCTTCTAGCACCAATTAATTGGAACAAGTATTCAGATTGAACCGGAACACTATTAATAATAACAGATCATGCAAATTTCGATTTTAACTCGAATGCCTTTAATACTATCGAGATGGTTCAAGTCTTTATGGAATCTGTATGAATTAGGTATCAAATTTATCAATGATTGAAAGCTTAATTAAGATCAGATTTATCACGACTGCAAATAATGTTAATCTATTAAAATAGTCTTTTAATTTATTCACTAAGTTAATTACGTATATTTGATCATATTATTGTTTACTGTAGAAGAAATTTCTTTTAATTTAAACAATTGAAAAGTGAAGTGATGACAAAACTTTGAATGTTGACGAAAAAACCCGAAGTCACACGAAAACATCCGATAATAGAGAAGAGCTCTTCGCGTCTGCTGCTATCCTAATACGAAAGAAAGACAAATGCTAAATTTCTGTATTCATATGTAAATGAGGTTCATGAACCTAACCGGAATTTAAATACACGTTATTCTACACTTTTAAAATGCCTTTTACAGATGATTCTAATTTATAGCAAACTTTTTATTCATTTTTTACTTCAAGAGTAATTTTTCATTGGATTTTTATATATTTTCTCGTTTAGGAAACTTATCTTCTTCTGGGTCAAACACTTTACTGTCTAGTGAACAAAACAGTTTCTCAAATGCTGGAATACAGCCAGGATCTTGCAGTACCGGAAATATGCCAGGACCTTTAACCAACGGAATTTATCCATCAGAGTCTAGCGCAAATATATTAAGTTGTCTATTGCCAAACATTTCATCATTATCTCTACCTCATGATGTCTTCCGGCATGGAGAAATGCTGAAGGCTAGCATTGCTTATCATGATTCGTCAAGACAACATGTTAGACATATGCAACGAACTGACGTTACCTAAGTATTTATATGAGTACTTTCCCTTTCATTTAATGGTTCGCTTGATAACATTTATTACTTATAATATAGATATTAATAAATAAAGAAAGTAAAGAAAGAAGAAAAAGAAGCTGATAAAATAATATTAACTTACACTTTTCATAGTGTATTTGGTTTTCAGAACATTATCAAATTGAAGTTTATAAGTCTGGATGCCTATAATAGATAATTAATGAGATACTCATTTCATGTTGTTCTTAACTTAAATAAGGAAAAGATAATTAACTCTTGTGATATGAAATTCAAATAACGAATGCAGTTAACTATAATGTAGATTACGAAGTAAATATTTTACTTAGCTGTTTATCGATATTCTTGCAAAAAAAATAATAAAATAATACATATTAAAAGAGGGTACTTTTTTTAAGAAATCCTATTAACAATAATTAGATCGTAGTTGTGTTTATTTGCTTGTGTTTAAAAGGTAAGATTAGCCACGTATTTAAACGTTTAGCGTCTTACTTTATTACATTGATAATGAAAGACAAACGCAGTAAGATAATAGAAACAAACGAACAAATGATACAAAAAGATGATAATGCTTTCAGTATCGTACTATTACACACTATACGTCATTTATCATAAACATTACAATTGTCAATTCTTCACTTGTGATATCATATTTAAGTCAGGCGGAAATTGACGAAATATCTCTCGCAATTATACACAGACATTAGATAAGCTCAGATAGAGCTCAACAACTTATTACGTTTATTATAAATCACAAAATTATTTTTTTTTACTTGTTAACATTTGTTTTACAACACGAAACATTCGCACTACACCACCGTATGATGAGGACATTTGATTTCATATAGTTAATCCTGAAACATTTTTCTTTCTTTTATTTATGTACAACCTATTTGACAATTGGAAAGAAATACATAGGATTGATTACACCATCAAAAATTTTGAGGCCAATGTTATGTAATTATTTTTTTTATTAAAAATCAGTAAGACAAGTCACTTATATCATTTATTATGGAGTAATGACTATGAATTAGGTTGCATTTACTCCCCCTTTTGACAACAGGCAGCATTTAGGATTTTATTATGTCTATAATTTACATGTAAAATCATATTCTTACTAATATCATAGTTAGAATATATCATTATTCTAATTGGTAACGCTAGACTGCGTATTGATTGTCCTACCAAGCTCTATCGTCGCTAAAGATCAATACGACTCTTTTCAATAAGGACTCCAGGGACTGGTGATTCAAATTTCCGATTAATTGATACACAGCTTTACATAAAGTCATTTTTAATTTTAAAGGGGGAGTATTGTGTTTTTTTTTTTCCTTATTAAGTATACAATTATCTATCTAATTAAACTAACACTAATGAAATTATGTTTATTAACTTACACTCGTACTTGTTTTTAATGTACTTTCTTATTTTTTTATGTTTTGCTTAGGTAGTTTATCGAATTTCTGTTATATCGAATTCAGGAACGGCTTCAAGTAACAAGTGTAAAGCACATTAGGTAGGCATCTACATTTTTCAAAAGGACTAGCCGCGATTATGTCCTCTTGTTCGTGACTAGTCTTGAAGGTTCTTTAGCTTAGCTGTTAAAAAAAATTTCGTCTTCATTCTCTCCCTTCTTTAGGTTCAGAATTTTATCAGCAGAATTGTATGCGATTATTAAAGTTTTGAAAATGATTCATGCGATACTTATTTTTTTTTTTTTTTTAATTTTATTTCAATGTTTTTTTTTTTAATAATTATGAGACGAATAGGCTTATTTAATGTGCATGGATATTATTATCTAATGATAATAAGGGTTTAAATGTAGATACACTATTTTTTTCTTTTATACACATACTTTGTTCCCGCTGTATATAGTTGAACACCTAAAAACGTAAAACTGTACATACGAGAGTATCGCCCCCAATTATTGGGATTCCGCTTATTAATTTTATTCATTACTTAAGATTATTAGATTTTTTACATCTACTTATATTCTACATCAATAATAATCGCCTACAGTTCGTTAATTCTTGTTTCTTTCTCATATTCATCATCAATCATTCTCCTAAAGGTCGCAATCATTAATATTTTATACACGATTTTTTTTTTTTTTAATTTTTTAATTCTTTTTTTTCATAATATTTCGCTCAATGTAAACATGATTTTTACTTCTAGAGTATTCTTATTATTACATACAAGTTTTCTATGGGTATTTAATAACTAGAACGAGATGATTCTGTAGAGAAAAAAAAAATGAATTTCTATTTTATTTTGCTCGATGTCAAACAAACGCTCAACACATGCCAGCAACATTATTATAATTGAAAATTTATTTACGCTACAATGTTATTTTTATTTCAGTCATTTCAAGCGGATCATTAATCCGATCTGCGTATTATTTAAATTCTCATAATCATATCGTGGCCTGAATTGACAAGTAATTGTTTAATTTTTAATTGTTCATTGATTATTATGTTTTTTATTTTATTTTTAATTATTTCTATTCATTTATATATTTATTTTGTTTCTACCATAGGTCGTTTTATAATCTTCCGTTTATTTTTGAATCATTATTTAATAATTTCTAATTTTTTTGTTCTCATACAAATAAACAATTGGCCCATTTATTATTAGTCAATTATTTTTATTCATCATCGCATAACATAACTGAATATTTTAAGACCAAAATCATGAATAATAACATGCAATATGTATTTCAGTCTTTCACACCATTTTTATTTTTTTTTTTATGACAATTTTTTTTACGTCATTAGTTATGTTTTTTTTTTTATAATAATTGCACAATTTTCCTGATATAAAAAAACCTGAGAAGCAAAAATGAAATATTTTGATACATGATATAAAGAGTTAAATAAATAAACAACATGCAAATAATTTGTAAATTTTTTCAGTTCAGCTGAATAAGTTAAATACTGAATCATTGATGTTTTAAGTGGACGAAACAATTCAAAGTGAGATTACTTTCATTAAAAAATTATTCTCAATTCAATAATACAAAGGCAGTGGTCGTAATTGTTTTAATGATTAATGCATTACCCTTGAGCTTTTTTTTTTTTTTTTTAAAATTGATAAAATTACTGACGATAGTAGAGAATTTATAAGCGATGATGATCTATTTAAAAATAAAATGACATATAAACTAAATAATTACGTAATAAGCACATGCTTACTTCCATAAAAATATACTTTTTATCAAGTTGATATTTACGTTTTTGTATTTAAATAATGCAATATTCTATAGTATAATTGCAAACGTTGCATTCATATTTAGTAATAGCGATGATGACAATACGAAAAAAACTGTAGTTAGTATTAAAGAAAAATTATTATTATTAATTGTTAATTCTTATTATTGGAGATCTAAGTAAGACAGTGGTAGTTTAATATCACAATAAGACTACTCAGGCCTCGTGAAACTTGGGCATCTGTAATTCATGATTCTCTCTCTGAGGTCTTTATTCATCCACCATTATTCGTTTATTTTATACAAGAAATTGCCTGTCGTTACTTGAACTAATCGATGAATCTATAGACTGAAAAATGTGAGAGTGTAAGTCTATCACACGGTTTTTATTCCAGACTATTCGGAAGATCAAACGACGTATTTATATTTCTTTTTCTACCAGTCTTAGTTTGATTAGCGAAATTACTTTATTTCTTTTATTTATTTTTTTAAATATTTTTTGTTTTGATTATTAAAAAAAATGTTTTTTAACTTGTCAACCATAATGATACAATTTCTTTTTCAACATTATTATTAACCATGTGTGTAGACACTCATCATTAATATTTTTTCCCTTTCTCTTATCTTCATGTAACGTTGCTACCTGGATCTACTTTAGCCTCTTAACTCTCATTGCATGCTGCGTGACTAACGACAGTAATTACACCTCGATTTGAGTTGATGGAAAAAAATGTCGAGCTACTCTAAGTTCTCCTTTTACTCCTACAGCCCCTACTCATATATTCAAGCTGCACATCACCATCGCAGGCCGGATTATTCTCGTTGCGTTGAATAAAAATGGATAAAATTAAAAAAAAAGAATAGATCGTTGTCGTCTTCGTTAACCGGCCCAAGCATTTGAGTATTATTGTCGGAACTCACAGTCACAGGCAAATGAATGGGTTTTGTGGTCCCGAACAGCGCGAGAACTTGGTACCGATAAAGTGCCGAGGACGATGATGATTTAACTGCGCGAGTCTACGTCCTGAAATGAAGGAAACCATTCAGAAGTGGCTGGCGCAGACGCGGCTTCACAATATTGGTGGCAGGAAGGTTCCAGAATCATCGAGGTTGGGATCCAAACTCGCAACGATGTCACCAGTAGATGCGTGTCGAGAAGCAGCTGGTTGAGTTCCACTCGCCAAGGCATGACTACTTGCACTTCCATTAAGTTTGCTCTTTACAACGAGTGCATTATTGTCTGCATTATCAATTGCTGTGATCTTTGACATCATACACTTTCGTCCTCGATAAAAACTATACACATTATATTTTTGATCAACAGACGAACAATTCTCCAAAGTGGTAGCGCGTTGTCTTGGCGCAGTTACCGAGATTGTGTGAGCGTGACTGGTTTGATTAGTTGGCTCGACCAACATCTTCATTGATCCTACTACCGATGAACCCATTGAAGATGACGTACTCAAGTGTGAAGACGAAGATGAATTGAGCCATTTGTGCTGCATCGCTTCATCCGGTGTCATCCTGTCTTTAGGATCCCATCTAATAAAAATAATTTCAGCGAATTAGTCAAATAAGATTATGGTTTGATGAAATTTTTAATAGAGAATGCTGAGATAAACTTACTCTAAACATCTGGTGACAAAATCAATAAACAGCGGGTCAGTAGAACGAAGAGCCATGGCAACGTTTCTATGACCAGGTCTTCGTTTCCTTCCTTTGCTATTAACTATACATCTAGGATTACCCCTGGAGTCGAAAAACAATCTGCGACGATTTGCATGTGCGATTAGTGATTCTGGTGGCGGTCCCAATACCTCCATAATACACGCAAGCTGTTCAATCTCATTTTCTCCAGGGAATAAAGGATATCCGGTGTGTAATTCAGCAAGAATACATCCCAGACTCCACATGTCTATTGAAGTATCGTATGGTAGTCCAAGAATCACTTCAGGGCTTCTATAAAATCTTGATTGAATGTACGTGTAGACACGTTGATGACTATAACATGATGATCCAAAGTCTATGACTTTAATCGAACTACTGCCACGTTGTTTCAAGAGAACATTTTCCTAGAAAATAAAATTGATTCATTTAACTTTTAATTTCAATTTATTAACACTTTGTGATAAAAAAAATTTCAATTTGTTTCTTGAACGCTGTATTTTTAACATAAAATTCCGATCATTTCTCAAGTATTTTTGGTACACTCAAATGTATATCATAAAATATTATCCATAAATGTGTATGAAACAAGATGATAGAAATACTTGCACGAGGATAACGACGGCTTTCGTCATGCTCATCAGACACGCACATAAATACTTGAGAAATGCCAAGAAGTATCTAAGTGCATACAAGAAGTTTACACCGTGAAAATGTGCAAATTGGTGCACGTTAAATTTCTCTCTTTGTATTTCTATATCTTCAATTATAAACCACTATAGAACCTTCATTAATGTATTCTTAGTTTAAATACACTATTCTATGCTATTTCCGTAGGACAACTGCTACAAATTTCTCACTTACCGGCTTTAAATCGCAGTGGATTATGTTCTCACGGTACAGCAACCTCAGACAGTTTATGAGAGAGTTAGCAAAACGACGAATTAAACTCAGACTGAATCCGTGATAGTTGTTCTTTTTGATCAACTCATAAAGATTCAAGCTAAAACATATTTCGTGGTTAATTTTTTTCATTTTTAAAGTCTATTTTTAGACCTATTTATTCCACTTAAATTACCTCATAAGTTCAAAACTAATGCACAAATGGTTCCTGAAGTAGAAGTACTCCAGCATGTGTATCACATTGTGTTGAGAATCTGCCTCAAGATCTTTTTTTCTTAGATGGTCTAGAATTCTCACTTCTATTAGAGCTTGATGATGGAACCTCTTTTTATTTCTGAAAAAAAAGAAGCAAGTTAATATGTGAGTGAAATAAATATAAATCATCTTAATTAAATTTATTGCTATTTTATTATGTCTTACCTAATTATCTTGATGGCGATATGCTGACCAGTCTTATGATCTAATGCTCGGATTACTTGGCCAAAGCTCCCTTTTCCTATCACTTCTAATATCTCATATCTGTATAACATATAAATTACAATAAATAATTGCAAAATGAAATAATTTGCATAATTAAAATATTACTATCGTAATAACAGCTCGTTTTTATAGAAAAATACATCAAATAAAAGTTCATTTTACATCTTTTATATCATGCTTGTACTATTTGAAGGGATTAACTTCATTACGTAATATAAATAGAGTACTTGAACGAATATGAAATGAATTTTATGAGAATTCAGATAATGTAATTATTTTTTAATAGCCAGCTTTTTATGAGTTTAATATTTTATTTTAATGAATATTAATGATTTTGATAATAACAAACCTATAGGAAATATGATCATGAGGAATTTTGTGGTAACTTCCTGTATCATCATCATATCCACTATTTTCGGCACCTTCCTCTCCATGAATTTTGCATGCAGACAATCCCAAGTACCAAATCTCTGAGTACTTTTCAATCTCCGTGCGCTCATACTCAGTCAGTCGTGATCCGTAGTACTTGGTTGCTTCTTGCGGTGTCATGGGCAATCTACGTCCTACAGAAAGAACAAGTAGCAATTAAGAAAGACATTCAAGATGATTGAACAAAGAACAATTATGAAGAATGTCTCAAATGTTTTATTGACTTTTCTATCAACCTTAATTTAAGTTCTTTTTTAGAGAGAATTAAAAAAAATTTTTTAAGTATAGTTGAAGTTGAAGGTCTTGGAAAATTAACTCAAAAATTCAATTAAATTCTGATGGAATATCTGCTGTATTTAAATTACACCATTATTTTTTGTTGTACTGATTATTTTTACTCACCATAGGCATCAATGTGCACACTTGTGTTAAGTGGATCATGCAACGGCAAGTTGTGAATGTTGTTAGACGTCGAGTGATTTCCATTGTTGTTATCAGTCGTGTCTCGTGACGGTTTACTATTGCTGAGTGACGGTAATTTCTGGAACAAAAAAAGTTGTTTTAAATATAAATTCCATTATTTGCAATCAATACATAGAGAATTTATGTTTTTATCAATTATTTTATAAAGACAATTCAATTAAACGCTTCCTATAATATCAATAAATCAAAAAAACGTTCATTTGCATTCAAGGTATATATTTTTTAATCTATCTAAATGGAAACAATGTTGGCAAGTTTAATTTCAATTTACCAATTATTAAAATTAAAATAAAAAAATGACCTTTCAGTTTGAACAGAAGATGATAAATTTTTTAATTTTTCATGTATAGAAGTGGATGAGAATTTAATGAAAACTATATGTATATAAGTATAAAATAGAAGCGTGAAATTGTCGACTTGGCTGAAATTGCGACCTATTTTCAGCTACACTGGGTGAGAGTTTATTTTTAGGTAATTATTTCTTTCACCCCCTCTGAGAAGTACACCAAGAGTAATGGAATAATTTTTTCTCGTTACCTTCGTTTATTTTTTCTCTCTAACACTTGACTTCCAAAACATCTGCATGAAAGTGTAGAAAAAAAAAATGGACACAAAGTCTAAGCCATAGTTACCAGATTCAGCCAAGTGATGAATGTCACCGCATAAATCTTTTCATTATCCATTTAAAAAAATAATCATTCTTCATGTAACTTTCCAGATTTATTTCAATAACCTTTTCTCATGCCAATTGACTTTGCACAATATTTTACAATCAACATGATTACTTCCCGAAACTCGAAATAAATAGTGCTGAGTTAGCCAGCTATTTTTCTAAACTGTCAGGACTAATAACAGAAACGCCAGACTTTTTAATGGACATTGTTCTACCAAAGAACTTCACCATTTATCAGCACGTGAAACAACAACTCCCTAAAAAAGCAACTCTACTGTTTTCTAGTTAGTATTGATTTACAAAAAGTATTGAAAGTTTTAAAGAATTTTTTAAAAATTCTACAGATTATTATCTCGAAACTATTTAAGGCATTGATGAGAATGTAAATAGAAAAAAGTTTTTAATTAAATATTCTTTTCAATGTGATAGTAATTGATAAAAATAAAAAATTGGTTGATTGTTTTGGAAAATATGTTATATTCCATCATCCCACATAATTAGAAAAAACCAGTTATGAAACTATTACTCATGATATAAACATTTATGCAGATAAAAGACAGCAATAAATATACATAGTTGCATAAAGTAGAACAAGTGAACTATTCAATCATTTAAATGAAGGAAAAAATATTAAAGTGATAATAATTACTAATTAAAAATGGAAAAAAGACATTTTTAGGATTATTTCACTGCATATATATTAATGAGTCATAATTCTCAATTGAAATAAAATTTTTTGTGAGGATACAGTTGAAAGGTTAGAGTTGAAAGTTCACATAATTTTTGTGCTTCATCCAGCCCCATCATTTGCGTTAAAAAATTGTGTAAAGTTGGTCAAGCAATTCAATGTTTACATATTACTGTACTTCAACAGAGTCTGTCAACGACCCTCCCACATGGTTAACGACTCCGGAAAGTCTCTCAATAGCTTTTTCCGTATTTCTATTGCTCGATTACACTTGACGTTGCCATATCATGTGATTATAATCCACGGCTATTCTCTCTCAGGTGCTCTTCTAGACTCGATGTCTCTCATTAGGATGGATGACATTCCTTGGCAAAGCCAGTGGGTAGCCCTGAACAGGCAATTATTCTTCAACGAGTATGCGGTTTACCTTGTGCCAGCGCATCTCTCTCACCACTGGTGTCCAAGCCTTTCTAATACTGTCCCTCCTAGCTGGTTGCACCGTGCGACTATCTATTCATCCAAGTACACATACGCATTTCATAGAAATAACTGTTTGTACACCTACTAGGAGTTTATATCGCGTGTAATGAACAGACACGTGGGTTATGTCGACGCCAACTCACTCACTGACTTGTGTCAAGTAAGAAACAGAAGCCTTGTTAGGAAAAACTGATAATGTTGTCAATATAATCAACCAGACTGACGTTTTAATTCATGCTTTATGAACTATTTTTTAAGTATTGGCTGTTATGTAACACCAGTCATGGTGGTAGGAAAAAATAATCAACTTTCTTCATGAAAGACTTTGATTTTTCTCAATGAAGCATTGATGAAGCTGATGAAATTTATTTAATCAATTTGAAACTTAATTATTCAAAGCATGTTGTGTGAAGATTTAATAGAAATATTCAATAAAACTTGAGGCATTGAAATCATGATGATTTGAAATAAATAAATAAAAGTTTGCTTGTTCAAAGGTGTTGAATCAGCTCGGCAATGCAATCATCTAAATTGATGTCTTAACTCACATCTTGTAGATAGCTTTTTATTAATTGATAATTACATCATAAAGTTCAAGGAAAAAATGAATTTCTTTTGCTTTAGAAGATTATAATATAAATTCATTTACCACACCATTGCATTTATGTATGTAATATGATTGAAAAAAAAACTAAGAGCATTGAAGTAGCACAATTATTTAGTGACTGTACGAAATAATATAAAGTTTATTAAGTGGATTTGTCAATGTACTAAACTGACTTTTTAATTCACATTTTATTGAAAATATTTTTTCTCCTACGAAAAATAGAATTTTAATAAAAAATTTTAGAATAAATGCTTTTTGATGTTTAAGGATGTAATATTATTTCACGACTAATTACAAAGTTTAAATTATTTTATTCGTATTTGGTTAAAGCTTAATTTTCAAGAAAAAACGATTTTACCTAACTAATTAGTGAAGTCAACATTTTAATTTGTAATTCACATTGAAACTTATTTTCCAATTAATTTAACTTTACAAATTAAATTGAAAAAGACTTCTGATATTCACTGAATAAAATCAAGAAATTTTATCACATTTATTTTTATTGATATTTATCGTTAATGAAAAAAGTAATATGAACCATTTTTAATAAATGCTGGCAGTCTTGTCAATATAATCATTCAGGAGTTTGGAGTTGAACATCATTTTATGTATTACAATGTAAAGTTTAATAAAGCAAACTTCATATAGTTTAAAATGAAAAAAAATATGTCCAATATGCTGTTGGAAAATTAAATTTAAAAAAATGATTGTCATAAAGCTTATTTGCATATACGTGGATAGTTTTTTAAAATCAATTTCCCTGACTTGGAGCACAAAAGGCCAATACTTGAGGGTACCAATGAATGATTTAGAAAGTCTATTCAATTCTCTAACTCGTCTTGGTTCCCTTTAGGCTATTTACCATAATTGCATAAAGAAAATCAACTCCTAACAGATCTTATATTCACAGTCTATCAGTATTTCTCATATCCCAACAAATAAGTCTTCGACACTTAAGTAAATTCTACCAACTGTTCAACGTCTGATTCAAGATAATCTCCCTCATTTCTTCCTACTAAAAAATTCAAAACACTCTTCTAGTGGTTATACACTTTGACTTGACAAATTTTCCATTGTGTCACTCTTCGTATAATACAATGAACGAATTTTTTGGTCTATCTTTTTTAAAGCATTCTTGTCAGTTTCATATTTTTAGTAATATTTTTTATTATTCCCCTTCATTCTTCGATTTATATCTCCAGAATATAAAAAAGCTAGGGTTGGAATTTCTTTCCCATAATTCATGTTCTCGTGGAAATGATGAGGATTAAAATAAATTAAATGGATGAATCCTCCAGAGGATCTATCAAAAAATAATGTAACTGTTAGAAGTTGTATTATACCACTAGAGTTCCTTAAGAAGACAATTTTATGCTTCATAAATTATATCTATTGTAGTAGTAAAAGCCACACAGTAATTTTTTACTTAACATTTACTACAGAAGCCATCGTCTTATGGGTTGTAAAAATGAATAGAGTATCAACTTGATTTACAAGATGATATTTATCATAAAATCTTGCGTTAATTTTTTATCACTTGATAATTAGATCCAGCAATTAGATAGATTTATTTTATGAATTTCTGTTTTGATTATGAATAATTGCTATCAGCATCATTCATTCATCTTGATAATTATTTATTTAATTCATATAAACAATAATTAATCATTGATATTCATTCTGCTCAATTATGGATTCAATTTCTTCCCAAAACAATATTTATTTTCGATATCACTAAAACTGTTATCCAGTCTAGACTCCATTACAGCCTTTAATCTCTCACGATGAGCAAGCCATGTCACTGGTAATCAAATTTTTCATACAAGTTCATTATCTCGAGTCAAGCTGCAGAACCCATTGGCTTGGAAAACTGTCTATAACTCATTCTCTCTTTCTTTTATCCTCAAGGCAATGAATATGATCGTATACTCGCGTCTCGTGGTCAACCACACTCATGGTAAATTCGTAACAATTAATTTCAATTAAACTCCCATTTGGTACGGCGCAAATAAATCAAATGGAACGACACCAATGTGCCTCGAAGTCTCGCCATATCGTTCAACATAAGTTGTCGTTTTAATAACCAAGACGTTCATCTCATCCAACATCTTCTTTCTCCTCTCTTTATTTCATTTCTGTCATTTTTACCTCCTTCACTTTGATCATATGCGGTGTCATAGATCATCCCTGATTGCGTGAAATTCAAGCTTCGATTCACTCTCTTCCGGCTCAAGACCTGGTGTCTTCAGGCATCTCCATACTTTTTACTCGCTTGATATGAGGTTCATTACACTCTACCTCAGTCTCACATTTCCAATGTACTGTAATTTATTTTCATATCAAATTGTATATTCATCGATATCCTAGTAACAACATTATAATATATTATTCCTAAGTAAACGTAGAATCAGTATTTAAATCAATTTTTCAATCATTGCCAACTATTTAGCTCATTAATAAGTACACTTTCTAGTGCATAACGTGTTAGTTAAGATAAAGTATGAGACATGAAAAAAAAACTTCTGCCAATTATTAATAGATTTATTGGAAATAAATAGTATATTTATCAACGTTTATTGCTAGCCAAAATGAAGAATGAAAATTAAAGAGGATATTTTTAAAACTCCCAATCACTTGATCACGTAAATTAGGTCAAAATAAAAAGTTTATTCAGAATAATTCATCCAACAGTTCATGTTTTATTTAATAGATATTTACCTTTTCGTTCTTAGCTAATTAATTGAATTAAACATCAATAAATAATAGATTATTTGGTGAAATTATACTTCAAGTTTTGAATATCAAATGAAACTTTTTTTATGTCTATCATTTCTTTCACTAATCAGTTGGTATTTCTACCAAGTCTAGCAGTTTATTTGTTGGTGAATTTCATTTAATGAAGACCATTGTAAATTATATATAGGACACTCCGTTCTATAGCATTCAATATTCATGTGCAAATCTGATTGACTATCAAAGTGTGTTTTGAATTGATATTTATTTATCAGCATGAATTTGAGCTTGCTGTGATCTTCAACGAAGTGTAATTAATATCCATGATCTCACATTTTGCACAGAGACCTTTGATAAAGGCCAATAGAGAGTCAAATTTGGCGGGTTTGTTTAGCTCACATGAATAGATATCTGATCCATCAAGGTTTATCGAGTATTTTCAGCATCATGTTGAAGGTTAGAGCATCAAGGCAACTGATTTTGTTAAAATAGCAGAAAATTAGACTATTTACAAAAGTATTTTTCATTATATAGACTTATAATCATCATCAACAATTGATCATCTAGCTATTGTTGACCCATTTCCAAATGACTAAGCAGGTGTAGTCGAAGCTTTGTGATTTAAGGTAAGTCGATGATTTTATTTTTCCTTGCTGAAAGCTCTGGTTATCTCATCAGTTTTTCCTCTGTGATAATCTCAGTTGATTATCAGGTTATAGTGAATTATTGCACGTTGTTGAAAAATCAATAAAAAAAAGAATATCGAATAAATAAAAGTCAAGAATTAAATAAATAACTAGAAGAGAAAATTGTTTTCAAATGAAAAAGTTGGTGATTGAGTTTTCTATCTAGATTCCTTAGTTCATCTTCTGACCGACATACAACCATTTAAGGACCGAGAAACGTTCCAGAGACGATAGAAAAACAAAGAAACAAGGTCTGCTTTTCCACCAGCCATGGAAAACCGGACGTATGTCTTTACTGCAGTGAAGAAATAAGAATGAGTCAAATAATAATGTACACTGGGAAGAATCCAAGGCAATTTGTTGTTAAGTTTTATTGTTGAAAAAATGTATATGACAAATAGTCAGAGATTATTTTACAGAAATTTTTGCTGGAAAGAAAGTAGATAATCACTCGGTTTTATTACCTAGTTTCAAAATTGTATCATAAATATGTGAAACTAATTCTTAAGAAAACGTTTCTTTTTTTCTTGATCATCAGGAAAAACAGGAAAAAAATAAAACTGAGCTATAAATTAATACTTGAACCTAGATTCTTCCAGTAACAAAACATTCTCTATTAGCAATAATAATAATAAAATTCTTCCATTCTTCAAAAAAAGCGAAATAAAATTTTTAGTTCAATACTCTTGAATAAATATATCATGAAATAATCTGAAAGAAGAACTAGATGGAAAGTAGTGTACAGGAGCTAAATATTTAGCATCTGAAATAAAGTCAAGTACCACATTAAATAATTCTGTAGAGATATCACAAAACACTTCTCTTTGTTTCTATCCTTTATTCTTATCCTCAGATATAGTAACGGGATTGAGTTTCAATACGCAGAAGCCTGCAAAGACAATTCTAGCGGTTTGCACTGGATCCATTTACAATAATTTTCAAGCAAGGTCTTAAAACACCGAGCTCCCGTTGCATTATTCCATTCTCATTCGCATTCGTCATATGATTATGAAGTCAATTCAAACATTGAAACCCAACAAGATATCAGGCGAATATACATATGTAAGAAAGCCAAAGGTCAACATTACATTTAGATCACCAATGTCATGTATTTTATTTGAACAAGAACAAGTTCTAGTTGAATATGTTAAGACATCAGAAAACATACTTATTTATGTAAAGAATATTTTTTATTCAACATCGGCAATCCTTTGAGAAAGTTTATGTACTTTTTCTAAACCTGGTCTAGATGGTGGTGATTCCAAAAATAGCAATAATAATGTACATGGTTGTCTGGTTCACCAAAAAGTATTTAATGTGCCTGGGGCTTGTCTCAGTATTTTTGATAATACCAACAAGCTGGGTTTTCCTTCTTTGTCTTTATTTTTTTCAGACTTTTTTCCTGCTCCTGCTGTTTGGATGTACTTGGACTGGATCCAGGGAATGCTTTGAGAATGCAAGAAAAACAGTCAACCTTCTCTGGAGTCACGATGGAAGAACTTGACTTGGTTAACGATGTTCTCTTGTTGGTGGAAATAGCGTCTACTGGGCCATGAGTACAGGCATTTGGCAAGGAATAATCTGTTTCTAAAGAGTTCAAGTCTTCTTGTAGAAGTTGATTAATACTTTATTACTCAAGACATTAAGAACAACTTAATAATAAATCAACATTTTCTAACTCTTTTCCATTTAACTTCCGCTCTTTTTTTTTTTTAATAAAATATATTTAATTATTCACGAAATCCGGATTTTATCTTTTTATTCACTCCTACCTGCTACTTTCAATATTATTTCCTGGAAACTCTACAAAAGGAAAATAATCGTATTTAAATTCATCAGAGTTTGACAAAAAGAATGATAAAATTCTATCATGACACTGTTACTTTTTGAAAGAAACTCAATTATAAAGTGTTATAGACTGGAAAAAATACATCAAATTGATATTAAAAACGTGTAAAAATTAAATTATCATTCCCTACAATATAACAGAAGTAAATTTCCATTATTCCTATCGTTTAACATGAACTCTCTATTAAAGCAAGCTTAAATTTTCATTACAATGCCACATAAAAAATCGATTATTAGTTAAAACACAAATAAATTTTTATCAACAAAGTTAAAGTTCAATTGTATTATTAATTGTTAGGCCATTTGGAAAAAATAAATAAAAGAATTTCTGTGAGCATAAAATAAAACTACAACTAGCTAACTATTTATACATTTGCAAGTCATTTGTATGCAGAAACGGCACGTGAATACAGATGAAAATGCGTTCGAAGTACCCATTACTCGACCATTTCACGTACGAATGCTACACCGGAAATCACGTGACTTTGGCAACGGAAACGACACAAATGCGGCATCGATGGGAATTAAACAAACAACTGTACTATAGGTCAAGAGCAGTATCGTTATGATAAATTTCATCAACCCTATACATCTATTGCTTTTATGTATAATTATGAAGTCTAATGTAATTAACGATTTATTTGAAGCTTGTATACATAATTAATGTTTAAATAGCACAACATGATCGATTTATACTAAAGTATAGAGAAATTCAATATCTCCAATATAGGGGAGATGTTGACGATGATAAAAACGAGTGTTAAGACTGGAAAAATTACTGGCCAGGTGATGATACATATATGTATATTACTCATAACAATCTATGGTACAATAACCTTTCCTTTTTACTATGCTTATCATCAAGTGAAACCGGTTGGTATAGAAACTCGTCGTTACAAAAAAGCACTCATTTAACCGTGAGAATAGAATTTTTTTTTAATTTATTATTTTGAAGTAAAAAAATAATTTGCTCTCCAGTTTCTTATCAATTTGTAAGCGCATTTTATTTACTCTTGGAATAATTTTTTGGCTGATACAGCTATGTAAGGATTTGCTGAGGACGTCGTTAAATATCGTTTATTGGATAAAATGCATTGCTTCTGGAAGCATATAGATAGGAAAGTCTGGAGAAAAATGAGAGGTACTTAAGAAAATCAAATGTTCGAGAGATCGTATTCAAAATTTTTGAGAGGTAGTTTCAAGAAATATCATATTTATATAAAATGTTATAAATATCGATTTTTTACACTTGAGAGAAGCACCAAAAAAATTGTGAATAATTTTTTTAAGGTCATTTTGAACTTAATGAGCTGTAAAATTTCTGAATGTTCCTGCTTGTTATAAAATGCTAAATTTATTACTAATTATGAAGGAAATATTATGTTTTAAGGCACAGTTATTTAATTTTTTTATAATCATTCAACTAATTTATACTGATTAAAAATGAATTAATTTTTTGAATAAGGAAATGTAAAACATTTTAAAAGCAAAGTAAAAAAAATTAGAACATAAAATGCATTGCAATTTATTATGCATTCTCCAGAGAAGTATATTCATTGTTATAATTGTAAAATATGAGTGTAATCCTTCATTTACAAGCATAAAAAAAAATCAAGCTGTTAATTTTTTGAGAATTTTACATACACCCCATCACACCCTAGGGCTCTTCACTTATGTCTGCTAATTAACTAAACTGAAGTAAATATGCATTACTTCAACCTACTCCAAAAAAAAAGAACTTCTTTTTTTGTAAGTTTCGTTAATGAAGAATAATTCTTTTCCTACTGAAACGTGAAACTTTATTTTTAAAAAATATTCATTTATTAATTTTAAGTATCTCTTTCGAATTTCCGTCAATGATGGATAAAAAGTGAAATTAATCCCGGATGAGAAATAAAAAGCAAGTAAAATAAAAATAGATAAACGTGAGCCCTAGGTCAACGTGGCATTTGGAAGGATATACGACGTATAATATACACAGACATGGCAATAATCGTCTATAATTCCGCAACCTTCATTGGTAGGATACATTTCCGGAAGTTTGTCAAGTGATCGTTAAAGTTCAAAGCGCGTGGATATAGAGTCAACCTCATCTAAAGCACATATATGTGTAATACCTCAGGATTGTAACGTGGGTCTTATTGGCTTTGTGTTATCTCCGATGTTTAGACGGATTATCGAGAAAAGTCGTGAAGCCGTATCGATCTGGACGACGACCTCGTTAATAAGTTTAAGTACATCTCTATTCTTGTACTAATTTTTCAACGATTCATTTTAAGAATACTTTAACAATATTCCTTATCATTCTATTTTTACTCTAAAAATATTTAAACTATTCATTTAAATAAACTAAAAACCGAGAGAAAAATAATGAAATATTTCTAGTATATTTGAAAAATAAAAAGCATAAAACATTCAGACTCTCAATTCACCGTTAAACCAATATGATTCAATGAAAATGATAATAAAACAAATAATTGAACTCTCCACTTCCATTTTCAATCGAGTTTTATCGAGAAAAAATGATGTAAAATATACAGTAATCACAACCCTGAGAACACGATTGCATTTTTATGACAGATAAGTTATGTGTTGTGCTCCTTGCCCTGTTGATAATTTTCTCTGCAGCTGGTCAGCTCGAGATACTGAAGAGCAATGACATATATAAGTGTTATCGAATGCATCATAGAGGGATTCTGAATGAAAATTAATGCATAAATATGTAATAAAAAAAAATACGAATAACCAGTTAAATCTAGATTTTGAATTTCAGGAATAATTTTATCTTTACTAAATGATAGATTGTTTGTGGTTTTTTAAAATTAATGTGTCATTATAATCTCGCGGGAATTCAACTTGCATATATAGAGCATCCAATCTACTTGAAAATGACGGAAAGCTTCGTCAGAACATTTATTCATTACATGAGTCCATTGGGAATTTTATTAACGTTTCATATGCGTTGCCATGGAAACACTGTGGTTAATTTGTATCCACAAATTTTGTATATGCTGTCGTAAATTGAACAAATATCTAAAAATTTTTTAGAGATATTTTTGATTGAGTATTACTCTTAATTCGACCTAGAAATTTTTTTTTTCTACTACTTAGTAATAAAAATAAAATTAATTAAGGAACAAAAATTTTTCAAGAGGAATTTTTATGATTATTTTCAAGGCAAAATACGAAAAATATTCATTTTTTAAAGAAAAGAGTACTGTTGTGAGCTTTGAAAGCAGTTTTTAAAATTCATTAATATCTAAAAATATGGTCTTTTTATTGATTATTTATTGCAGTTGGCTCAATATTTAATGACCATTGAAATTTTTATAAAGACCTTAACATCGATACTTCATTGATGTAATTAACCACTAAATGTAAATCTATAATATTTAATTGATTACAGCTCGTTTAAATTTAATTCTCAATCCATTGTTACCATAACTAATAGTCTTTTAAACGGTACTGTTAATACTACGTTTGAAGGTTGTTGAAATCACGACTGTAATAAATACAACATTCATATTTATATTTATTTTCTTTCATTTTGATTACCAATGATCATTCATATTACATATATTAAATAAATTTTATCCAAAAAAATGTTTTCAACTCTTTCATGTTTTATTACCGTAATACCGTTCGTTGTGGATTTTTATTTAATCAGTTGCCAAAGTTTGGCGGTCGGTGACACTAAAAATGACCTTGTGCTTCAAGTAGTTCCACAACATGTTTAATTATAGAAAAGAGCAAAGACCAAAGACATGTAGATTTTTTTTTTTTTTTCACTTCCTCTTTTTATTTATTATTCCTAACATTATGCATTTACTAACTTTTCTCATGTCTAATAATAATATTAGATTTTTTTTAACGATTTTCCTTCAAATTAATCTAACAAAAAAAAAACAACTTATTTACTTGTTAAAAAAAAAAATATTATTGATTGGATTTTTTACTTTATATTTTTAGCTTTTCATTAGAGCATATTTGTTTTTATTTATTGTTTATCAAACAAATGAAGAAATAGATTTTTAAAATTATATTGATTTTAAGAATTAATTAAAAAATTTACATTTCAAAAAAAAGAATAACAACGTTTAAATGTTTATTATCAATTCTCAACTGAATTAATAGAGTTTAAAATTGATTGATTATTCAACGATCCTTGTGCTAATGCAGACGAAGAATGTATTTGTCCATAGACAAAGTAAATCCTTACGACAATCGATTGAGTTACGTCTTCACTGCGTTCATGGTTCATATAATGATGTTAATTCAAGACAATAGGAGTGTCTGGTATTGAATTGCAAAGATCTCCTTGACTCTGTCGCAAATATTACTTAGATGTCATTATTATGGATGTACAACTATTATTAAGGAGCACCTGGTAACCTTTTTAAAACACTATGAAAGGTAAAATCAACGCAACAATTTACTCTTTACAATTGAAATTAAAAAAGAGTATTTCACCAATATGACATATTGATGATTATCCCAGCATAAGATTGATCTCCATATAATTATATTGGAGCTTTCAATAATGAATGCTATTTCAACTTTACGTTGATACCTTTCATTATCTCAAATTTTTTTAAATATGAAATAGCAGTCTATTAGTGTCATTTCCCAACACTTCTGTATTTATTAAACTTAAATATGCGATTATAATAGTGTTGCTGTAACGGTCTGTTGACGTTCTTGGGTCTTTATCCTACTGACTGCAACACTGACTAATTCATACGTGAATTTAGAAAGTTCAACGGATAAAAGAGAGACTTATACTGCAAACCTAATTGTATGGACTTGTGTAACAGCTTCTCTTGCAGCTGCGAGAGAGTTCCGCGTGCATTTTCCGTAGCTGCGTCATTATGATTTTAAATGCAGGGAAAAGTCTAGAGAAATTTGTTTACTTAGTTTTCTTTCTATTTGAAGAAATATTCTTTTTACTCTTGAATTCATTACAAATGCAATAATCTGCTCTACAAACTCCAATAATGAACATCATTTTCATTCATGCTTTGATATTACTATTGATGAAAATTAGTACTTGCAATTTTTCTTTTAGAGGATGAATAATTTATATTCGAATTTTTTTTGTTTAATTAATTGAAGAGATTATATGATTATTTGTTTGCTCCAGGATAAATGGAATTGATAATTCAACTGAAATTCTACTGTTCAATTGCACATTTTGTAAATTACAATATTTGCTTGAAAAAAATATGTTCATTACAATTATTGCAAATAAATAAATTGTTTTTGATGTATTAGTTGATAATTTTTATACTTTTTTAAATACACATTGTCTGAAAATTTTTCTTCATTGTTTTTTCTAGTAAAAACTGGGTAATAATTACATGATTACGATTGTCAATTGTTTTTTAAGATAATTATAACAATTATTAAGTTAGTTAATTATTTTTCGCGTCAACAATAAACTGAAATGAGTATACTTTAGAAAGAAGAACACTATTAAAAAAATCCACTGACCTATTTCAGTTCAATTTCAATATTTTTACAAATATTTTTTTAACGAAAATTGAAACACAAAAGCAAAGAATACAACAGAGAAAATGATTCCAAATAATATGAATTATGTTTTCTTGTATTATTGTTGTCTTTAAAGTTTCTCAGATGGAAAAGTCATCTCCTTGAAACGTCATGATCGATCTGACATACATTCCTAGGTCTCTCCGTGACGGCTACAGGTAAATCGCGATGGTGGATTACGTAAACATGTTGGTTGCAGCAGCAATATGATAGATCATAGGCATAGTACTAACACTCAGGTGTGGTTTTACTTTTAAAGGCACTTGGTCTCAAAGATAATCGAAAGGTCTAGGGAATGATGTCGAATTGCCAAACATTTTTCATCACCAATCAAAGTCGATACTTATTTAAAACACGCCTTTTATGTTGCTATTAAATCTTTTATATACTCAACGATTATGGAAGTGATTAAAAATATTGCTTCATTGATTTTTATTTTTATCCTACAAGACAATGAAGCCAGTGATTATAATGACTTACCTCGTGCGCGGTTGAATTGCTTTTGCTTCTATTGCCATTGGACGTATTGTTAATTGTTGAAAGCGCAGTAAGGGTTGCAGAATCCCACTCCACTGACGGGTTTGCCGCTAACTTTCGTCCCGCCACCCCCCACATCCTTGTGAAGCGTTCCAGGACTCTAAAAAATTACAAAAAAAAATCTCTATTTAGTAAGTCAATCATATTTGTCACAGTTGAAATATTTTTTTTCAATAAAATACCTTTTTTTAATTTAAAAAATAATGCATTAAAAATATTTTAACACGATTATTTTGAAAATATTTATTTTATTGAATAAAAATAAAAAAGTTTGATTTAAAAAGGCCATACAGGAGATCCAAATGTTTTATAGCGATGATAAAAAATGTTTACGTAACAAAGTGATTTTAATAAAATACCTAATGTCTACATCTAATTTTTACAATAGCTAGCATAAAACATACACATGGTGCTTGACTTTAAATTGAATGACAAAGAAAAATTATCTACAAGCTTGTACACTGTACAATTACCGGCTATACCTCTTCGACTATGATATTAATTACACTACATGGGATATATATTTTTTTTTTTAATCATTCGGCTCTTGAAAATGATTATTACATAAGTGAATAAGTTTATGGTATACGCAAGTAACTCATTGATTAGTTATTGAAATATATATTGAATGATGTTGAGAAGATACCAGTTGATAAAAATAACTTTTTTAAGAATTAATTAAACTTAAAACCTTGGTCTTATTGAAGCACAGACATACGACGATTATATCACTGATAGTTGGATGAGTTTTCATGATGGATACTTATTATTTTTATTTATAGTTTTAAATGAAAGAGGTAATAATAATGTACACGCATTGGTCAAGTTGTAAAAGCACACTGATGCTCCATCGATGATACTACTTGGTTTATCTCAATGATTCAATATGTTTTCCTTCCAATGATCAGATATAAAGATTGATAAAATGTATTTCTAGAACTTTTGTTATCTTTTCTAAATTCAGAAGTGGTTCTTCTATTTCGATTTAATATTTGATTAAAAGCAGTTAGTTTTAATAGTAAAAAATGAATCATCATTAGATTGTTAAATAAATAAATTGAGATTAAGATTGAAATAATAATAAATGAATTTATCATTCAATTGAATAAATTAAAAAAAACTTTTATAAATTTTGTCAAATAAATAAATTAAAAAGAAGTCGGAAAATAAGATTTAATGGATGAATCAATCAAATGAATAAATTGAATAATAAAAAAAAAAATATAAGGGTTTTAAATTAAACCTTTAATTTTTATTTCTAAATATAGACACTGAGCTATTAACAGTTAAATAGAGGTCCTTTAAAAAAATAATTTCTCACGGTCGGTTCAAAATTTCAGGTCAGACTCCCCCTGACATTAAAAAATCAAATATTTTTTTTAACTAGACAACTGTCACTTTAGTGAGGCGTTACTATTTTTTCTATTTTAGTGTTTGACAAGATCGAGTGCTTCAAAACTCTAAATTTAAAAATAGGATTTTTCAAATGCATCAATGTGTATTCTCCTCCTCCTCCTCTTCTTCAACAACTTTGTATAAATGACTTTTTCTTATGTATTACATTACATTAATGTACATTTAATTGAGTTATAAAATTAAATGGCGAATAAGGAAGAATAAAAAGCAAAGGTTTTTAATCGTCAGAATGACATTCGGGTCAGTTGACAGAAGCTGATATGGCTTGGATGTGAGTGAAGTGAACCGTTAGTTTATCAAGCTTTCTATCCATGAAGGAATTATAGTGACACTGGGTGATATTGATTAAATCCAACAGGTAAAAACTTTGAACTCTAATAAACAATCAACAAAACTGTTGATTCAGACGATTATCATCAGATTAATCAATTAATTAATTATTTCTTTTATTTACTTTTTTCATGTTGATATTTCTCAACACACACAAAACATGAAATAAATGTCCTTGAAGTATCTCTTTAATCTAGGAAGCGGTCACTACAATAAACCGTTCAAAAGAAAAATGAATGATGAAATAAGATTGGAGGTAAAAAAGATTCAAGTTGATTAATATTCTTTTCACTAAAATCTGAAATGTAAACCTAATTCATGGACACAATAAATCAAATAAAAGATTTTTTAAAAGTGTTTCCTTTGCGCAACAACACAAGGTAGGAAAATTTTGAAGGTTAGATATTAGCAACGAGTTCAAGTTACCACCAACCAACATGGACACATGAAAAAGAGAAGGAAGAGGAAGAGATAAAGATAAAAAGAAAACTTGTTTACCCTGAGTACTCACGACAGCTGTAGGCCAAGATCAAAACTCTCAGTCTCCCGAGACACGAAAGTAGCGAAAAAAAACTTCTAAGACTTCACAAGCCTATACTATCATTAGCACAACTTTTATTTGCTTCATACCCACCTACATTGCCATTTCAACTGATTTGTTTAAACCCATTAATAATATTGGACACCTGGTATATACATATTTAATGACAGGTGATGATGGAGATTTTGCTAAAAATCACTGCTGCAATACATATTAAGCAAAGGGAAATTTTGTTTCTTTTATATCTCGAAGGGTAAAGGCTATACTAAGTCAGCAGATGTAGTGGACACCTGCCAACCTGCAGCACAGAATAAAAAGAAACAAAATCATAATAATGCGAACAACGCAAAAACGACGTATACCTCCACTAGCCTATCGACAGCTGCAGGCTGCTCAAGATTTTCATTTTATTCACTATTATTTTTGAGAGAAAAAAATCTTTAGTGAGATCGAATTATTCTTTTTCTTTTTCAAATGAAATTGATATTCAACACCTGCTGGGTTCAAGATTTTTCTACCATATGTTACTGAAGAAAAAGAAACTTTGAAAAATCATTAAACATGAACAAAAAAAAATCATTTAATGCTGCTAATTAATTATCTGCAAAAATTGAACTTCAATGAAGAGAAAAAAATAATCCATAATATGATACTTGACACTCACTTAGTAAGAGATTGAAACAGAGCTGATATAATATATAAAACCAATTAAGAAAGCTTGTTAATTGCTAATTATTATGAGTAATATTTAATTAAAAGCTCAACGTTATGTTTTTGTTATGTGTAATGTCATGAATTGCAAATATCTATGACATTAGACATGATAAAAAAGAGAAATTGGAATTCATTTCGTCAATCACCATCACACAAGAGATATATCTATGAGAGGAGTGGCCTTGTAATTACACGCGGAAGCCTCTCACATTTCTCTGTTGCATTTTATGCATTGGAAAAAATCGAGGACGCATCTAAGCACTTGGTTAGTGACCTTACGAGTCAATTTTTATCTGATTCAACACCCAGATATATAAATCTCTGTCGTCTTTGTTTCATTTCATGCGATATGGGCTTCTCTGCTTACTGTTAAAACCTGATTGTGTTCATTGGTTAAACCAAACCTGTGGAGTATCCAAGATAAGGTTCATTTAAAAGGAGGTTATCAAACGTCAATTAACAAACACACTAATATAAACTAGAACAGGTCGATACTTGTTAATACAAGACATGGTCTGAGACAATAAGCAACAAGGGGTTAGCACAAACCAGTTGGGCAAATTAGCAGACAATGAAAACTGTAGGAAAAGTTGTCCATATGTAGGCCATCACACCATTTCATTCTTATCTATTATGATATGTCAACGATATTGCATCTTTTTTTTTCTCCATCTCACAACTCATATTTGTTGACTTTCTGAACTCTTGGAACTCGTCCAGCTACAATTACCAACATATGGCTTTATCTTGTATCTCATATTGTGTCAGTAGTAAGTTCTAAGTAATCTTGTGGTTTGTCTTTTATGATAGATAAATATGGCATATAGATACTAGGATATATATTTAACAGTTAAGTTATTTCACATCCAGGCCGAGGGAATTGACTTGACTAATTTGGAGGATCTATTGTCTCACGTGGGAAAATGTAGAGAAACTGTTTAAGTAATATTACGTGAACGTTAATTATTTATTCGCAACCTCGGCCTTCATCTAATTCATCAAGAATCGGAAAAAATGTGTAGGTTTGTTTTTACGTCTTCTAGTATTTTTTTCTAGTATTTCTAGAGTGATGAGTCATTATTAATTAGTAATGTTGATTGTTTTCTTAGCAAAATTATGACAAGTTTATTACTGTGATCTAGACATTTATAGGGCAAGGTATGAATCATTAAACAATTGTTAATGATTGGCTATTTTTTTCTATTATTATAGAAAAAATTAATTGAAGATGTTGATTGATGGTTTGTGGTGATGATGGTGGTTGAAAGTTTGGCAAGTGAGGGTGTAATTTTGGTCGCATAACTTTAATGAATTGAGGTAGGTAGGCAATGTGGTCTACATAGGTTGGTTAAGTTGAAGCTTTATTTACAGGTGTACAAACAATATGGAGCGTTTCACAATTCGCAAATGGCTTGAGAGTTTAACTGTCCAACGCTAATGCGTCCAACGGTTTCTCCGATCGATGTGCACCGCTCTAATTGGCGCTCGTGAAAACGAATCCGAATGAGCAGGGCAACAAGAGAGTATACACAGTAATATCATGTGTGAGACCCCAATTTGATGTTGATATATTTTCACTTCTTTTTTTTTTTTTTATTTATCGTGCGATGATTTTTACACTTTCCTCTACGTTGATTATTTATTATCATAAGGATTTAGATTGATGGATGTTGAAAAGTAATGTGTATTTAAGAGGGATAAATTTATTTTGCTAACACTTTTAAAGTGATTCAGTTGAATGAACTCAATTTCAAGTATTGCTAATTTATTCAGAACTAGATAGTTCATTTAGTAGATAGATTTCATTTTTAATCTTGGAAGATTATAAAAAATAATAATTGTTATAAAATAATGCAAAACATGGTGTTTCTAATAGAAATATCAAGTTTACTAATTCATAAAATAGTTATCTATTAGTTGGGAAAGTAATCAAAACCTGAGCACTTGATTAAGAAACTAAGATCGTTAATCTAAGAGACAAACGATAATTACTATATGAGTCGAAGGATATTTACGTCAGAAACCATCAGGGACAAAGTCATGGTTGACTCTACAACGGGGTCGAGTTATTCGAGAAGAGCACTATACGAAGAAGTAGAATAGAAAAAGAAGAGAGGCAAGAGACAAGAAAAATTGCGACGGCGACCCTTGTGGGGGTCTTTGAGTGGTGTTAGGGTGCGACGAAATGGGCTCGTCATGGATAGAGTCGAGTGTGGGTTGACATTAAGCCGTAAAAGTACCTCTGAAAGAAAGCTGAGATTCAATTTTATGGTAAAAAAAGATACTTGAATGATTTTTCTCAGACTTGAAAATAGAAAACCAATGTTTTCCAGATCATACTCCTTTATTTATTAGTCTTGAAAGCTAACATAAACACCATAAATATCATTTTAAATTTTAAAAAAAAGTATCTCCACTCAATTCAAATTTTTCGGAGTTAAAAAGATAAATAACACTTCACAATCAGTTTCTCGAAATAATTTTATTAGCTCCAAAAAAATATTCTAATATTTCCAATGTTTGCAGACATTATTCAAGGATTTCCTAAAACCGAGAACACTTCGGAGAAGAGTGATGCAAAAAGTGGAATATATAGTAGGGAAAATATCGACTAATTTTGCATTGTAAATCGGATGAATAGATAAGATAGATTTAGGTAGAATTTTCTGGAATGATATAGCTATGGGTATGATTAGGTTGGTAAAATGTAAGGCCTGAAGGAAGACTTAGTGGTATTTACCAATCCACTTTGCACATATTCAGATACTTCTCGCATCTTGGAGAAAAAACGGTAAGCAAGTAGAGACATGAGACTTGAAGAGCAAGCTGGAACTTTCACGGCCACGGGCACTGACGACCTGGTCACTTTAGGCCGGGCATAAGAGGTCATTTGATTGCAGTCGAATATTCAGGCCAGAAAGACTACTCTGCATGGAAGCATTGAAAGAGCTGAAGAACAATGGAAATCAAACGGAAAACATTAGACAAGAATTTTAATTGTTTATATTCACTTCCCTAAAAGGTTTGCTGGCTCTGTTCTATTAAATTCAATTGACTTGTCACAATGTGGTGTTTTTATAGTGATTTTTATGAAGCATCAACTCTATAAAACCAAGGATATAACATACAGATAGATATGTATGGATAAAGGAGACTTATAAAAATTCGAAGAATTTCCGAACCGGAATGACCTCTTGTAGAATTGTATTTAAAAGAAAAAAAAAGAAATATTTATGTTTCAGTAGGTATATGTGTGATAATTTAGCTATTTAGTGTAAAGCACTGGAGATAAGAAAAAAACTCAAAACGAAGTGGAGATAATACTTTTAGTATTGTGTATTTATAAACACTCACTTTCAACTAGAATGGTGTTGCCACTCTACTGTTGACTGTTTCACGATCGTCCTTCAGAAGAATTTTCTTTTTTCTTATTGATCATCCAATCGATTATTTGATATAGTATTAAATCATGTATTCGAATTCCTATAATTATGCAATTACACTCAGACATTCACTCTAAATTTAATTCCCAAAATTAATTCATATGAAAAACCTCTATGGTCTTTCATCTGTTTCTCTGTTTATAAACACATAATAATAAAGATCTATTGAATGATAATAACGTGAAATGAGTAAATGTATATTCTATAGCTCAGGAAACATTTATAATCTATTAATCGTAATTAATTGGGTAATATTTTAGTATTAAGAGCAAACAGGATCATCCACTCAAGCTAAAACGATCTATAAAATAGATTTGGAAGTATAATTATTTGAATAATTTTATTATCATGATATTTAAATGAAATTATGGAGTAAATGGTTGAAATTTATGATGTAAATAAACTTTTTGTATGACATGAAAGAAAATTGAGGAGTCAGATAAAATGAATGAGGGCAGTAAGAAAATTTAACATAACACCCGTCACTGTCAATTATTATTTTTTTTTGTTCTCACCACCCTCGTTCAACGGCCTCATACGCATTGAAGAATGAGCAGTAGGTTAACGCTCTGACGACTTGTATTTAGATTCTTTCTATCTTTCTCTTTGACGATAGTTTAACGATGCAACAGAAGCTTGAGTGCACGTCCAAGTGAATCCATTGTTCGTCTGTCAATTTTACTTTGCCAACTAACTACCAACAATGGACCAATAGTCAAGTGTTCAGAGAGACAAAGATTTCAATTCTCTCAGTTTTTATGACTATTCTGCTGTCATATTTATAATATTAATTGAAATAAGAACATAGTAATCTACAGGTAGTTTTTCTCATTTATTAAAAATCAAGAAAGAAAAGTCTTGAGAGTTGATTTTATTGTGCGCATTATTAGACTTAATAACGGCAAAGTCATGGAGAAGTAATTAATAAGTAAAAACAAAAGAATAATAATTGAATGAAATATTTACTTTTTTTGTTACAAGATTAGAGAAAGAATGGATAACTTATAGAGAAGACCATCTTTCTTGATGTAACAAATAAAGGTATGATAGGTTAGGAAAAATGTTTCAAAAACTTGTTGATTCCTTGGTGGACACTCCAGATCGAAATAAGGCTCAATGATTCATCGATAATAATTCTTAGTAATATAGACGTTGTTTGAAAAAAAATTATTCGATATTTGAGTGATAATGATTACTCACATTATAAAGAGACTTGAGCTTCACGTGGTTGAGTGCAGGCACGTCCACCATGGAACACTTGAGCAAAATTGTCGTTGTTTGGCTCGGCATTTTGTCAACGAAATTTTATTTTCGTTCGTATATCGACAATTATAAATAATGGTATAAAAATATATCAAATATAAACGTCACTAAACTCACTAAGGTTATTTATTTTCTACTATAACGCTTCTGAGTTTACTACTAGACGAACTTCTTACACAACACGTCTACAACTGACTCAATAACCTTCTTCTTTCTGGCAGTGAATTTGGCAGTGTTTTCGATAAATTCAGTATAACCTCTAACTCAGGCTACTCTCCACTATAAGGCAGCACGTGTTCAGGTTGACAATACTGACATTTTCGTTACTCGACATTTGAATTTTTCAATGAATATTTCACGAAAGAATAAGGCAAATGTAGAAGAAGTAAATAATATTGAAATCAAGAGACGCGACATGTGGACTAACAGCCGAAGGCGCACTATCGCCTCGCTGTGCCTGACTGACTGACGACTGCTTTTCACTGGCAGTCACTTTGAAACTGAGTGGAATCGCACGTTTCTCCCTTCCCTCGCAATCCACAGCGCCCTCTTCATCTCTACGTCTCTCTCAAGATCCTTCTTTTCCTCTTACTCCTTTTCTGAATATACGCTTTTTGTCCGTGAGGACTACCTACGATGTTAGACGTGCGTTTGTGAAATATAAATAAGAAAAAGAGATGCTATATACGTTGTAGCCCCCTTTGTATCAACCACGCGTGCAACAGCTGCACAAGTGCTTCAACACAATCTCCATCTTTGTTGTCATGGGGGTACACGTGGTTTTACCTCTCAATGTAAACCTCATGCCGTCATTATTGTAATGAGTTTAAGTGGCAGTATCCATGCACGAATGCTTCACAATTGTTTTTTCCATTCTTTATTATTCTTTTCATTTTAATTTTGTAAACAAGAGGTTTTACATATCGATACAGCACTCGGTATAGTACATTCGGTTAAAAAATTTACGAGATCGTTAAAATAGCGAAATGATATTATTGACTTTCCAAGAAACTAAGAGAAAATTAGACCTCGCAAATAACAAAAGAATAACTAGAGTTACTACTTTGTGTACTGTACTTACTTGCTAACGTTAACTTATTCTATATCGATTCTTTGATAGTTTAAATTCATTTGCATTCCAACTTAAGCTATTGTTACCGTTAATTAATTATGATTGATTTTATGTGGTAAATTGAAAAGAAGACCTCGCTCGTATTGAATTAATTTTGCTAATTATCGTTCAATAGCACTACTGAGTCTAGGATGAATTGATAATTGTTGCTATGAATTCTTAAAATTTAATCAGATTAATATTTCGTTGATAAATAATTAACATTCTTTGATTCCCAGAGTATAAATGCCTTTTGGAGTAAATTATTATTATAATCAAAATAAATTGATTTAATTATTTAAATTAATTGATTGAATAATTATTTTAATTTATTCGGCTAAATATTTGTTGTGAAGTATAATAAAATATTCGTTTCATATTTATCATTGATAATAATAATTGGATTAACAATAAATAAAATTCAATAACTTTTGATAATGAATAAAAATTCTCTAAAAACATTCATACCAATTATTTTTATATAAAAAATCAAATAATAATCAGGCAAAAAATATGATAAGAACTGAATGAGCCATTGGTATTATAATTATTGATAAAAGACTGTCAAGGACTGAAATTTATTACCAAAATTTTGTTTAATATTAAAAGTGAATTATCATTGAGACTTTTATAGCTACATTAAGTCGATTTTGATGCTTTTAATAACATTGGTATAATATGTAGATTAACATGATATTTATTTAATTATTAAAATGATATTTTTAACTCATAGTATCAATAATTTGGTTATTCATAATGCGATTAAGGACTTAAATTATTGTAAATGACACGATATAATTCTGTGTAAGTTGATTTGCCTTTGAAATCCAAGAAGAAAAAGTTGATGCGACTAATTGAATCTTTTGCTTCGTCGATTGCTAATTTATCTGCATCACTTCCAAGGAATATTTGCAGTGGTAATCCAATTGAATCATCTAAGGAATCGAATGTGTTTTCTTGTGGCTTCCAGGAATTTTTTGTATCATTTTTCATGATTATGATGATATCAACTATACTTAATTATGATAACATCAGCGATGATTATATCATAATGTTATTTAATTAAACAATAGTAATATATACATAGTACTTTTAATTCTTGTTACGTTCCTCTTATTACTTTCATTTTGTAAGCGACATGTGGGCGAGTCTACGAGGTCAAAGCCTCTCTAACATCGTCGTCGCGACTTATCAATCTCAGGACTACACCAATAGGCACGTATGATGTATCATTACATGTATTTTACCTACTAAATTAGTTAAAAATAATCACTACCGGGTCAGTTATTTAATTTAACCCCATGGAATTGATGAAAAAATTTTTAATTGTTTTTTTAATTATTGTTATTAATCCTAAGATTGTTTTAATTTTATTGTCATCATATTTTTATGTAATTTCCTTTCATAAGTATAAAGTAAAAAAATGAAATAAAATAATTGCCTTTATTGTTGATAAAAATTTCTATTATTATATTTCTAATCGTAATATAATATTTTTTTCCTTTTAGTCATTATTGAGTCTTACTTAATTTGTTGTAACTCATAAAAATTATCTAAAAAACTGTCAAATGATTTTTTGTATAACAAAGTCAGTGTTTTACTTTCGTCTTTAATTGAATTACTCTTGTCTTTATCGGCTTACAAAAAAAAATTCGGTTTCATGAGCATAATAAAATGGGATGGCTATTAGTAATTGAATGACTGAACGGAAGAGATTACAGGAAATGTGAACCATGACTCGTCGGCCATGAATTGCCATGTTCGAACGGTATTCTATGACTCTGTACTTTCTGACTCACACTCTGCGTTGATAAAAACCCATTTGCGTTCTTTTTTTTTTTGCACTGCATTATCCTAACTTCGAGAGTAATGGTTATCTATTTTCTCACTAGATTTATACGCAAAAAATGTTCGATCTTTTTGGATCATAAAGATTTATCCTACTCTGAAGTAATAAAACTGAATTCTGGAAAAATTGCGAAAACACTAGTCTACAGAGTAATACTTTCTACCTATTTAGATTTATATAATCTTTGTTAAGTGATAAATTTAATTTTCTTGAAAAATAATCCAGACACAATAAATTGCCATGAAAGACACAATCATTTAAACAATGTTTGAGGAAAAAATTCTGGAAAATGTGTGTCAGAGTCAGATGTTGTTGTAAAAGAATTCGGAAAAATAAACTAAAGAAAAAGAAGATGAAAGAGGTACGGTTATAAATTTTTTAGCAAATACGGATGTGTGTTTATGGATCTTAAAAAACCGCTATCTTTTACTCAACTTTAAACTGGAAAGCCAGCAAAAAGGAAAATTATTGTTATAACTGTCATGGCTTTCACTCATTTCAATCTTCATTAAATTTATCCATCCGCGTCTTCATGCGTCATGCGATAATTTGATAGAGAATATAGCAGTCATTTTACTCAAAGTCGTCGTTAAAGTTAATTATTTTGAATCACTTTCTACTGATCTATATCTTCAACTACCACACATATCTTTTGCTAATTTTATTATTATTATTAATACTCGTTAACACGTTCTAAGATAATTAAAGAAAAAAAAATTCATTACCCATAAACAAAAAATACATAATTTAAAATTATTTATTGCGTAATTAACCTTCTATTTATTTAAAAGTAAATGGAATATAATTGTTTATTTTTGAGAAAAAAATGTCTTTTCTTAAAAAATCCTGACATAAATTTAGTAATTATATGCAATTAAATAACAGTAATATTAAATACTTGAATCATACTTGATGATTTTATCATTATTAACTACATTCTAATTAAAGCTATGCACATTAATTAAGAAAATCTTCTGTCAATGTTGTAAGATAAAAAATTTAATTTGATTATCTTCCGATTAATCTTCTACTGTTTCTAGTATAAATTTACTTCAAGTATAGATTTACCAATTATCAGAATTAATTAATAACATATTCCAAGTAATCGTACGATAAAAATAATATTTACCTAATGATAACAACCTTGAGTTATAATTTTGAATCATTATTAAGCCGATTGTTTTAAATACATCGATTATTTTTATTTATAGAAATTGGATTTAGGGTAATTTGTTACGAGAATTCATTTTTTTTGTGTACATCAGTCACACTTGAAGCTCCAGTTACCGCAATATCGTATATATCTTTTTTTTTAATTAATTAACTTTGTTATTTTTGATGCATAAAAAGGTCAGAACGAAAAGTTTAATATGTCAATTTATGCGAAAAAACTTTCAGAACTCTTTTTTATGTAAAAAAGCTATTTTTTTAATTTTATGCCATTTGTAAATAAATCAAAAGAATCTAAAAGCATCATTTTGGTGCATAAAATTTAGCATAAAAGTTAAATAAATATTTAAAAACTTGTTACAAAGATTAAATTTAACATTTAAAAAAAAAATCTCGGTGGATTATATTTTATTTTTCCGGTAGAAAATAAATATTTTATTTGTTCAAAATTTCCGTGGAAGTTAATTTATTTTTATCCTTACTTCCGTATGTTTTTATAAAAAAAATTTTATGCTTTTTGAAGTGTATGTCAATTTAAAATTTACTTTACAGTCGCAGCTGAATAAGGTGTATCTAATTTAGATGTCAACATCATGGAATAAAAAATTGAAGACATTAAAAATATTATACTGAATCATTTCTTTAAAAATAAAATAAACGTTGTAAATTAAATTCACAATAATTATTCCTAAGAGAAAAAAAGGAAGAACAAACTTTAATAAAGTTTATTACTTTAAAATTTTTATTGTTTATGAATCACAAAAAATAATCCCCAGAAAACTTTAATTCCGGTATGAGTAATGCAAAATGATTTCTGTGAAAAATGGATGCAATTTTGAAAACCGATGAATCCGCGAATGAATCCAATGATGTTTACTCTCGCGACTACTAATTACATTCGTCATCAGTAGATGTATGCCAGGTTTATATTAAAGGTGATGAAGTCTTATATACTAAGAGGATACGTCGCGCGATGACTCATGCAAAATGCAATGCATAAGATTACATAGACAAGAGATAATATGAATGAAAATTATGACGCAATAAATGGGAGTCTCTGACATCCGCGCGTCACTGCTTTAACCAGGTGGCACAAACGCACAGATATATACAACACTCTTATAAAGTAGTACCGCTTAAAAGTCACTGCTTGTGAATGGACCAAGAGTGTTAGTAAGCAACATACACGTGAATGAGATGATATGTGTAAAGTCAATACTCAAAGTTGCTCTTCTTACACACCCACGTGACTAATTATCAGAGATAGTCACCTTAATTAGATATCTATTAATAATTTTTTCGTAATTATCCTCTTATCAAAAATAATAAACTGTAAATTGCATCAACTGTACTATATTTTATCGAATAAAATGAAAATGGAATTTTTTTTATGTAAATAATGTGTATGATTATCTTTCGTGATGATTAAAAGAGAAAGATAAGATGAGAGAAAGGAAAGATAACGTGAAGTAATGATTAGTTGCAAGTAGAACATGACGTTAAATCTGTAAATCCGTACCTCCTACGCCTCATTTGTAACAGAGAACTTAAGACTAATGTGTATTCTATTATAATGCAACTGTATAGATCGTAAAGCATTGTTTCATTTGTGATTCATCGACTCTTATCCATGTATTCTCACTTACATTAGAACTTTCTAACGAGTAAATTCAAGAAAAATCGCGGATAAAAATTGTTGAGGTGTGTCGTTAAATTGGAAATTTTATTTTTTTCTCTACTACTATATCATTATCGTTATTAGTTAACTTTTTTTTCTTGAAAAAGTGTTGAGAAACAAATGTCAATGAATATTAATTAAAATTATTCCTAATTGTATATTAATGTGAAATCATTACACATCATGAAAAATTACTTAAATAATTTAACTATTTTATAATCATTGATAAAAATGAAACTAAAATTGTTGTCTATTAAATAAAAATTATATTTTTTTCTTATAATTAATTTAGTGTAATAATAAAATGAATTTTAATCAATTTATGACAAGATAGAGATTAATATTAATTTGTCGTAAAAGATTTATTAGAATTTCTTTCAGAATTTTTGATTATGTTAATAAGACCGGAAACATCTGATTAAAAATAAAAACAACTTTTTTTTTTAAATATTAAAAGCTTAGATTGACATTTATTTCTCATTTCCTCTTAAAAGTGAGAAAGTCATGCGATGAATGACTGAATATTTAATATTTCTGATCGAAACTTATATTTTTCAGTGTCAAATGAGACATTCCTTTGAAAGAGAAACGCAACTTCATGCTTTTAAAAAACTTTAATTGACCTACGAGTGTAATAAAAGTAAAAAAGATGTTCTCTAAAAATTTATAAACCAACGAACTTGATGAAAATTTGAAAAAATTATTAAATAGGTCAAAGTTTTTTTAACGAATGAACAAAAAGGATAAAAAAAAAATACTATGAGACTGTATCTTTTGATAAAAAATACAGTTTTTAACTTCATTATCTTATCCTTTTTATCATCGTAAAATTTTCTATTTTCTTTCTTTTAATGTATTAAATAAAATTCTACTTTGCGGATGCTTTTCTACATAACAATAGATCAAAGCATCTACTAGTATTTTCACGCGTAAAATTACGACTCACCCTCCCTTTATCTTGGTGGATGGCCGCACGTTCTTTGGATCTCCTACTCACCTGTAACAAAAACATTCAAAAATTAATGACTATTTTATTTTTTACATTGATTTATTCAAATAAAACTCTATTCATTAATTAATCTTCTCTCGTAAGGCCTTTCTGATGGATAAAACGAGCAAACGTTAATTAAAAATGGCTTAAAACAAAGACAAAAGAAATAACTGAGCTGACAGCATGAGTCATGTTATCTCATAAAGTTCAGGCTTTTGTGTTTTTTTTTTTTTTACTTCTTTGTCAAAAGTAATTATGTTATAAAATTTTCTACGTGATTCAGTGCACTAATGATAGGGATAATAAAAGACTATAAAATTGGTTTTTTCTATGAAAATATAACTAGTAATGAGATTTCGAATTTGAAACTGATCAAAGGTTTATTAGCTGCATGATAATGAAATATATAATGATTGAAGTAATAAAAATTGATAGTAGTTACTTTTTTATCTACTTAAACATTATTTATTCATACATTCATAACACTTGATACTAAAAAAACATTATCATAGTTCAACTTTTAAATTACAAATAAACACATAAAATAGAATATATATTATAATAATTCATTTTAACAAAAAAGAATTATTTTTTATTCAACAATCTCAGTATATTTTATTAATTTTTATTTAATTGTGACGAAAATGTGTTTTGTCACAATAATATTAGTTAAACAGTTCAAAATTATGATATATGTACTTTTTTTTAATTCTCTTTTTTGTTACAATTTATTTATTTTCATCTTATTAATATTAAATTCCATTAAAAGTTTAATAATTTTCAGAACCATTGTTATAAAATTTGTAAATAAAAATAAAAATTTCATTATCTCTGACCTCTCACACATCATAAATTGATAACATTTATTGAGAAAGTTTACGGAAAAGCATACTCCCGGCACTCACGATTTCTTATCAACATTGCACCCATCGAGGCCACAAGATAATAAAGAATCCAGCAGAAAACTTCCGAAACATTTTTATTTTTATTATCATTTGACAACAAACAATAGTAACAAGAGAAAAAAAGAAATATCCATTTTGAAGCATTTAAGGGATGTAAATATTAATGAGATTATGTAAAAATGAATGATGGGTCAAGCCAGGTCACGATTATCATTGTTTAGCTTAATTAAATATAGCATGATAATTAAGTGTTCGATAAGCACACCAAGATATACGTGATTATTCTCTGTAGAAATCTGTCACGACATCAATCTAGACCTTTGTGCTAACGAGAGGCTAGACATGCAAACGACGCAGCCAAGTGGACCCTGGATTAATCAGTCAATTATCGACTACGTCAATGCGCAATTCGTTGGGCGTTAATCAAGTGGATTAGGTGGCGCGAAGCACAACTGACTTGCAATCAATCTAATAGAAACATGTTTACAACTTTAGATTGCAGTTTTAATCTTATTAAGATACTACTAATACTACACTTTACAACTAAAGTTCACTCTTCTTAATTCTTGACTTTTTCCTGCTCACGTTTACGGTGAGGAAACCTACGTTAATATCATATTTATTTTCAGTAAACTATTTTTTTGTAAAGCAATCATTATAATAACAATTAAAATCATTTTTTTTTACCAATTAAAAATTTATTTTTCATAGAATTAAAATAATTAGAATGATTATTAAAGAAAATTGCAAGAAATCTTTATGTTTAATTATCTATACCTAAGTAAAAAGAAGTTTTTTTCTATAAAACTTCCTCAAATAAATTATTTTACACAACAAGATGATTTATTATTGTAAAAAATACATGAAGAAATAATTACGAAATTTATTTACGGTGGAGGAATGTATTTTTAAAAAAAAAGTTTGATGAAGTTATAAAAAATAAATAGTTTACTCCAAAACTCTGCTTTATTATAACTCCAGAACCTATGTAAATAATGAAATTCTGCATTCTAATCAACTTGATGTACTATTAATATTAAATCGCATTTACATTCTTGATTATTTATGTTGTTATCGTTAATGATTCATAAATTTTTAAGAGTTCATATGTCACCAAGTGAATAAATTTAACAAAATGATTCTATGTGCTCTAAAACATTAACTTCTTAGAAAATAGATTCAATTGTTTATAATTCTTCAACATAAATAGCAACTGTTAACTACAATTTTATTTATCAATCATTAAATTATTCAAATCATTCCCACTTTATTCTAACAATAACACCGACTTTTCCCAAAGTAAACAATGCGCTTTTCGAATCTTAAAACTTATTTCTCTTTTTTATCAACAATTTAAAGTATACTGCTAGAATGCTATCGTGCATGAATGTTCCTTAAAGCACCTCCACCGACGTAAAAAGTGCAACATGGGAATTTTTATGGATCAAAGAATTTGAAGAAAAATGGAAGTTTAATGTTTGCTGATGCTTTCATACACTTTTATGAAAAATAGGAGGCATAAAAATAGCAACAAAAAATTGATCAAATAAAAGGAAGTAAGATTATATACATATACATTAATGTTTATATCATTCAATAGAAATATTTTATTCTCTTCCTTATTAAAATAAAATAAAATATAATAATAATGATAATAATAATAAAATAATCTATAAGACTGCTAAAATGTATACATTAAAATGCAATTCTTTAAGCTATATAATAATAGTGATAGTAAGTGCGCAATAAAACGGAGTTAAGACGTCTTTATTCTTCTTTATTTCATGCAGATTGCGCGCAGGCGGTTGCACACGATTCAACTGTTATCATTAAAATTCCAAATGCGTTTCTAGTGTCATTTTATATAAATACAATCAATAATTAACATGAATATGGATTTTCTACATAAATAAAATGATACTTTTTGTTTTTGTATCTTTGAAGAAGCTCACCGAAGTGAATTTGACGGTGAAGGATTCAAAATACTTGACGAGAAACTTCATGGTGTTCGTAGACTTGAATTTTGACGCCACTTCACTCACAGAAGTTGATTCGACAACGAGGGATTTCCGCTGTTGATTATTATCATAATTATGTTATAAAATATTATTAAAGTTATCTTTTTGTTTTTAAGATAATTTCGGGAATTTTTTTTTACCAGGAAAAAATATAAAATTTTCTTCAAACAAAAACAATCATAACTTCAGAAAGAAGGTTAATCAAATATGTGTGAATAAATATTAATGGTACTTTAAATTAGATCAAAGATATTGGGTCGTTTATTTAAATACACTCGACCTTTCGAATCTCTTTTTAAAATTAAAAAAACCCCCAAAATCGAGCAAGGTCATAAAGATTTAAGCCAAGATCGTCTGGGATTAAATTAATTTCTTAAATGCAAGGCTGTTCCTTTGTTATTGTTGTTAAAAGAATATATTTATTTCGAAATTTTGATTGGAAAAAAATGATATTTATTTTTTCAAAATCAACAACGTAATCTCTTACACTATTTATCATGTTATAGGAAAGTTTATCTCTTTTATCAGGCATTTTTTTTGTTTATTTTTCGACAAAGTGACACACACACACACACAAAATACAGAAGTGAACTGAATATATAAATCCGGAAATAGATCACTTAAGTGTAACTCACGCACTGACCAAATTGATACTGAAATGTTAACTAGTATCTAACAAATGATTGTAATAAACAAAGTATTTGTTGATTATTTTGCGTGTGCACAATTTCATTACGCAAAAGATTGACTCGACAATCTTTTGTCCGAGGCGCGTTTAAGTGGTCGCGATACCTATTCAAGTCAGCCAACGACAGAATGTATAAGAGAGACCGATGATGTGCACGCATTCTCGTGTGTGCTACATTCCAAACTTACGCAATCTTCCACATTTATTTGCGGTGATTCTTCAGTTCAACACTGAGACAAGAAGTTCATCTTCCGCATCATTTTATTCTCCAGAACATTTTTTTTATATAGCAACTTACAAAGAATCAAAAGACTAGATAATTTTTTTTGTTGAAGATTTTTTCTCCACAGTGAAGTAAAAGGTGATTTTCTGAATAGTAATGCAGACATAAAAATTGAAAAGCCTTTCAAATGAACGTTAACTCCGTTCCAAAAAGATTAAATTTTTTAGTTCAAAAATTATGAGAGTAAAATGATTAAAAACTGAATTTTAAAATACCATCAAAATTTAAGAACAAATTATAGAAAAATTTTTGCTCTGAAAAAGAATGAAGCTCTTTGTTCCAGAAGGGCTTTAAAAGTTGAATTGAAGCTTTACAGAAATGTTTTCATTCTATTTAATTAGCCAGCGTGAATTCGAATGAATTTATGAATATTTCTTTCAATTAGAAAATAAAACTAATGCAAGAATTATTAGTATAAATTAATGAAATTCGTTCTAATTAGATAAAATAAAACATAGAAACAGTGTTTTTGTTTGGGTTGAGTGTTTCTAATTATACATAACAGTTTTATTCCACCACAAAGATAAAAAAAACTCCAATCGAGCTCTTTCCCATTTCATAATTGAATCTAAAGAGAATTACTGAAGAAGAATAATTAGAATAATCTTATAAGAGAAAATGAAAGATAAATAATACATCGTGGTTACAATTCAGAGTTCTAAATTAACTCGATAAATTCCTTTTAGTCCTTTATTTACAAAAAATTATTAATAAATAAATAACTTTACAGTAATTAAATTTTAAAATAAAATTCTACAAAATTGAACATTACAATTTGTTTGCTAATTAAATGAAAAATTAGTTGAATACATGTCGATATTTAAAAAGAATAAAAAAATATGATGCACAAAAGAGATAGAATACAATGTAAAAAGTTTGTAAATTAATTTCATTTAAATAAACTCCGAAGTATTTGTGGTTTCGATTCAATTCGATACTTTGCAGCAACCACAATAGTAATAAAAAGTACAAAGGCAGTTTCTTATTATTATCACTTTGTTATCGCTAAAATGTACAAATTGAATCTCAAGTAGATGTTGAAAGTGAAATAATTCTGAAGTGATATTAAATGGAATTTTTCCTCAAATGTTTGTTAATTAAAAGTGAGCAAAAACTTTTTCTTCAATTTAATCAAGATCTAGATAAAGTTTTATATAAAATTAAAAATAGTTGTTAATAAATTAATCAAAAGAACTAAACATTAGGTGGTATTAATTAGAATGTTTACATATTTTCTACGTAATATGATGACCAGAAGCAAAAGTAGAAAAGTGTATGGATCTAGTATATAATTTAGGTCTTGAGCTGTGTGCCAGAAACGAAAATATAATTCGAGTTGACTCTTTTGCTTCCCTGTTGCGCTTATTTGAGAGGAACTTAAACTCTGAACGTGGGCCAGATATTAAATAACTCTTGGTAGACTGTTATTATTATTTTACGTTACTACAAATTCTTATTATCATTATTTCAATGAATGAATCTTGATCATAATACATTCAACTAACATGAACGAACTTGATCAAGTTTATATTTATTTTTTCATACTGAAAATAACTTTTACTACTGGACTTTTATATACTGATGTATATTTCTCTTTGATTTTAAAGCAACGATTGATGTTTTCGATAGTTGAAATTCCGCTAAAAATAAAGATAGAAGTAAATTTATTGTGTAAAATAAAGATTGAAGCATTTTAAATATCATATTTCGAGAGATGTTATGAAGTGAAAAATATGTAGGGCAGTTTAAAATTTCAAAATTACTGCCCTTCATCTCACACATGTCAAGGAAAATTCTTTTTTTAATATTTATGTGCAATAAAATTGGTCGCATGGATACAAGAATAATTTATTTTATTTGTAATTTATAAAAGCAATTAATCACAAAAAAACTTTCATTGTTTACCTACGTTGATGATATTTTTGTAAATTATTAAAAAATAAATATTCCCAATTGCATACAACGAATTCAAAACGTTTAAATTTTTAAATCAATTAATATTTACCAAAATTGGAAAATTAATAGAATCAATATAATGATTATGCAATGAATGAAAATTAAAAGCTTTGATTAAAATTTTGATTTTATTTTCTTCCCCGATAGACAGGAATGATATCATATAATGATGTTACAGACTCAATTTATTCTCATAAATATTTCATCCAATTTTTCATCAATATTAAAAATTCGTGAATAATATCATCCATAATAATTTTACATTATGTAAAAAATTTTCCTAGAAACAATAATTTCACTTATTAATAAACATATTTTCCATATGTACACTTATTACATATTAAAGTAATCATTGCATCTATCTAAAAAAAATTAATGATCGGTTTTTTCCATGAAATATGGCTTGTTATGTAGTGTGTTATGTTATTTAATTGCTGTTTATTTCTATTTTAAATCGATGTGTTCACGGATATTATATTTTCTTTATACACCAAGAAATCTTACAACTGAAAACTAGAGAATTGTAATTGAATTACTAGACTACTAGAAAAAAAGAGTGAATACGATTTGATATAAGCTATATTTTATGTATATATTATTATTACAATTATTGAAGTACAGTCACGTGAAGAGTATTTGCATTCCTTGTGTATCTAATATGATTTAAATCACGAAGCCATATTGAGCTCTATGAGTAGATTTTTTATTTGCAACATTGTCGTTTGACTCCTGTTAATTCTTACACTATCCTTGAAAAAATTTGTCAAAGCTTTTCCGATGTAATTTAAAGGGATTCTAATTTTTTATTCTATTAGAAGAGAAGTATGTCGATGAAAAATTTTTTTAGAAATATAAAAAATATGAGAGCTATGAATATTTTTTTTTATTATGTTTTTAAAGTAGTAACCATGATATGAAATCCAAACAGCGATTTTGCAAATTTCAAAGCTCTATAAATTTTCAATCGAATTTTTTTTATCATCTTTTTCATAGTTATCGTTATTATTTAGATTTATTTGGTCGACAAAAGTTTATAAAAAATTTCCTGTGGATCAGATTTTTAATAATATTTCTCATTTTACTATACAACAACAGTCAGACTATTGTTTTAAAGACAATAACGACAATTTTATTGATTAAATTTTTTTTTCATCTTATCTTAGACAAACAATGATTGTGTAATTTTTTTTTTCTAGATTGTATAATCATGGCTTCAATAAAAAGAAATGTTTCTGTTTGAAATTGAAAGTAAATCAAATAAACTGATGTTTTTTTAAGTGTAAAAAAATTAAATTGTAGAGAGAATAATGACGATAATTATTTTTGTAAGAAATCTTTGTTTCAGAAGGGTCAGAAGAAAAAAGTTGGAATTTTTTAAGAGTTGTTGAAGTCAACTTGATTCATTTGTAAAAAAAATAATTTTTTATATTCTAGAAAGAAGAATTTCATATCACTATTCTTTGTCTCTTCACTTTGGATAAATGCAGGTGCAGATTTTATACACATTGTTTCAGCAAAGAGCAAGGACGCACTTTATTTCTTATTCGTTATTTCTTCAACCTCTTCTTCACTTTTTATCCGAGTGGATAAACCGGTTGTTCGCAAGCTAACTTATCCTTAGTACTTGAAGTGACGCTTCACTCTTTATATTCTTGACTTGTTAAGGGTAAGTTAAAAAAACTTATATATTTCTTACTGACTCGAGTATTTTTAAAAATTAACAAGAAAATCATCAACAATAGCTATCTCTTTTTTATTTATAAAGATAGGCATTAATTTTTAATTTTTAATATGAATGAAAAAGTGAAATGACTTTTTACCAGGATATCCTGCAGTGAGACTGGCATGAGTGAGCACGTTGTCATCCTCAGATAATCAGTGAGATGAAAAATTTTTTTTTCACGCTTTTAAGATCACTTTCACAATCGATCGATAAGCTTGCATTAATTGAGATAATGAATTTTACAAAATAATCAAAATAACCAGTGACGAAAATAATGGAACTAATTTTAAGAATTCTTCCAACTTCTATCACTTTTGATGAGATATTTATAAATAAAATGACGTTTAATCACAGAATTTTAGCGTTAATTAAATTTTCCTTATATTTAGTTGATATGCTTCCGGGTGATGACTAACTGTCGACAGACGAACTGTTAACATCCGGCCAGCTAGTCGTACACTGTCCGTCTCGATTGCCCACAAAGTCAGCTCAAGAGTCCGGCATCTATATTAAATTAAACTACAGTCTATGCCGACTTGCAATTTTTTTCTTCACGCCCCTCCATACTTTTCAGGGATATAATCTAATAAATTGGACACTGGCTTCAGTCGCGTGTCGTCTATAATGTGTATTATTAGTTAATCTTATCTTATTTTTAATTAAGAAAAAAGAATTTTTTTCATGAAAATCAACACAGTGCACAAAATTAAATTTTACCGTTCATGAGCTCTAAGAAGATACACTTGATGCTCATGTTTAAAAAGAAAAGTGAACATTGACCTAGGCAATAATTTTATTTATTCGTTTTTTTTTTTTAAGGAATTTTTTTCATTTCAATTTCATCTCATTATAATATTAAATTATTTGAAAAAATCTATTGAATATTTATTTGATTGTATCTGATGTTCCAAAGTATTTCAAATTACCACATTTTTTCTTAAATAAATAATTTTCCTTTAGTATGTTTCTTAATAGACAATTAAAAATCCTATTTTATTTCTTTGAAGCATAATTATTTTTTTGCAAAAAAAATTAATATATGTAAATTGAATGGATTCTTCAATTTTTTTTATCTCTAATTTAACTTTAGATGTATTTATATGCAGTGAAAAAAAATAAAAAAATAAAATTTTATCTTTGTGGTCTAGTTTTTTTTCTCCTTGTCAAGAAAAGATTCAGATGAAAATTCAGAGGCACTTTCTAGCTGTAGTTCGCTGTAAGCTATGGGTACAAATTTGATAACGAATCAATGAATATTCAACGAAAAAAATTGAGTTGATAATGGAAATGAAGTAGAATAAAAAAAAAACGGAGTGAAAAAAAAAATAAGAAAAAAAATATATATAAAAGAAATATCTTGGTTCTTGGTTTCAAAATCGATGTTGCCAAGGGACAAAATATTCTTATACCACATCCAAGATTTATTATATACCACTAAAAAGAAACTTTAAATTTGATTTCATCTTATTTTTTAACATAAAAGATCGCCGAATTGATATAAGTCGACTGAAAGGTCGTTGGACTGGAGAGCAAAAAAATTTAAAACCATTTTTCTCAAACGAAGACCTAAAAACGAGTGAAAAGGATCAGTTTGCTCCAAGTCTAAGACGACAAAATCTGTGATTGGATTCTTATTATCAAGAATATAAAGACAGAGATGAAAGTAGAGAAAAAATAAAATAAAGAGTCAACAGACATTTCAAGAGGTCAAGCCACTCTTGTTTCACTCGTAATTCGATACTGGCTCGAGGCCAGACCTGGCCTCAACCGGAAAATGGCTCGATCGGTAGTCCCTCATTTTATACGTCTTTCCTATCTATCCTCCCTGTTCGGTATTCTTGTCTGTTGATACGATACGTACACGCCCCAACTGTTACTACACCTCGAATAATATGGCATGAGAAACGATACCGATCAAGCATAAAACAAAAATAATCATCAACAAATTATACTCCAAAAATTTTTATAATCATTTTTATTAACATTAAAGCTAATTTATAAGCTTCCAAGGATGAGTTAAGAATATCTTAAAAATATTTAATATTAATCGAATAAAGAAGATTGCCAATTGGAGTTGTGTAGTTTTATTGAGAAAAAAGAGTGTGAAAATAATATTTTAGATGAAGTAATAAAGATACATCTCTCAATCATAATACTCTCAAGTATTGACCGTTAGATTTTGTGGTTTTGCATTCACACCGGGTCAATAATAATTTTACCATTTTTTTTTATAACGTCAAGTTCAATCAAAATATAAGAAAAAATTGAATAAAATAATTCCGATATAATAATCTCAAATATATGGAATTGATGGATGGCTGAAACTGTAGGTCGATACTGATCATACACGATGCACACACATACACATATTATTATAAGTGTACAATTATATTTTACCGTCACGGTTATAAATTTATATGGGAGACGAGAGGATGCATTATGGATGTAAGTAGAGAAATTCATTCCCATATAGCTTGAATTATCACGGAGTCATAAATTATATTAAAATATATTTTTATCCGCTTATAATTGAACACGTAAATAAAAGGCTAACATAAATAAAGAAATAAATACACTAGTATTTCTATTAAAAAATACAATTCAATAGAAAAACAAATAATATCATGAAAGTAGATATTTCATAACGATGCAAAAAAGTAGTTATTAATTAAATTAAAAATTTCCATGTCTAAAATTGCAGTAATTCGCAAAAAACTCATGCGAAAAGAATAAATTAAATTTACAAAGTGTAATAAGAGCCGATCACTAAAAATAAATGAAGCTTTTGTTGAATTCTGTCTAATGAGATTGTAAAAAAAACGTGCCACAATATTGCTATAGATATTTTTTATTCTCTAAAATAAAGAAAAAAATATCTTTTCAAAGTAATTAATATTATTTTTAGTAATAAAATAATTGTCAATTAACAACTTTACGTGCAAATATAAAAATTTTTATTTCTATAAACAGCTACGTAATAGCAAGCAAGTTTTTAATGATTAGATCCATTTTTAGAGTAGCAATTTCTAGAATTTTATTGGCATGCTTCGTACGTTGAAGACATTAAAGAGAGGATTATCAGCAGTTTAGGAAGTCGAGACAATAATCCTTGACTCGCGTGATATTTGTTTTTAGTTTGATGCTTGACGTCTATGCAAAATTTGCAAGTGACCTGATCAAATGTCAACTATGCACGTGTTAATAATTCGAATATTTGTTTTTTTATTGCAGCACATAGAAATGGACGAGCTTTTCTCTTTCAGACACGTGAGAATTCTAAACAGGCTTCGTAAATCTCGTTTATTAAATCTACTACGCATTTCATCGAAGACATTTAGTATGTCATTTGTAAAAGTAATTTATCGTTAGTAAAAAAAGGTAATGGAATTTTTCATATTTATATTTTTTTATGCAAAAATTCACTCCTAAATTGCAACATTTGTGAATACCAAGGTTACTTGATCTACATATTTATATCAATGTTAAATTGCGCCGTGTCAAATTGCAATAATCATCACGTTTCCGTCGTGAACACATCATGGCCTTCCTTTCAAAATATACCTTTTCAAAAATTATCAACTGCTGTAAATATTCTTCTATTTATTTATTCACTTTTTTTACTCCATTTCTGTCATTCACTCACAGGGAAAATCAAGAGCATAAAAGAGTCACGCACATCCTGCGTGACTTTTAGTTGTGCGTAATTGTCAAAGAGTAAAAATTGTAATTTGAAAACTTCTGAAAATAAATTTTTTTTTAAAATGGCCAAAAAAAAATTTTTACGTGACTATTGAATGTTCAGAAACCAATACAAACAGAAACGATGAAATTTTAAAATGACATTGAATTGTCAATATTGAAGAGCATGACAATTTTTTTTTATACCGGTATATATTAAAATACCAGCCATAAATGAATAAATATCCATTAGAAGGTTGTCCGAATACTTTCCCTCATGAGATTGAAAAAAATGTTAAGAATTAAGTGAAAAAAAGCGAAATTTGTCTTCAAACGTGTTATTCTGACCGATTTTCTCGTTAGTAGGTCATGCAACATCCAATAGTTTCACTCATTTATTAATAAAAAATAAGATAATATCATTAAAGTGCCGAAAAAAATTTCTATCTATCCTCATCTTAATTGATTATCGAAACTGTTGCTATAAAATGCATTTAATCGGTCTTTTGGTGGACCGAGATTCAAGGTTAGTGCTCTAATTTAGTAATGAACCTGGCCTATTCATAAGTTAGGTCATGTCCCATAGGAATGAAAATTGGGTATATGAAAAAATGTGGTTGCGCATGCGTTTGTAAGTAGTACTCATGTACATGAGATCTAAAGGGAGAGAAACCGAGACAGGCCGACACTATATCGATCTGACGACTGTACCACTTGGTATGTGGGCATCAGCGTGCGACGCACATCAGTGCCAGTGGGTGGATGGGTGAGAAAAAGCGTGATGGTACTCTAACAACGTGAGGCATTTTAAGTAAATCCAATATTCGGTCACCCACCTATACATTATTGTATTATTTTCCCTTTTATTAGGAGATTCTTTGTCATTGCCAAAAAAGACTCGTTTATTTCGCTCTAATTACATTCATGAAAACTTTTTAATTGATTTCACACTCAAAGATGATATTAAATAGGCCATTGGGGTAAAAACATTGTTTTTATTTTCTTTTATATTTATTATCATTATCCTGGCTGGCATATAAAATTGCTCATTTAAATTATCTCATTTTATTATTTATTCAATTTTTGTTCATTTTATGCAATTAATTATTTTTCATTAATGAATATATTAATTTTAATTATTTATTTGATAATATAATCCTTCAACCTTTGATAAATAGTGATTTCATAATTTATTATTTCATCAAAAGGATATTGAATCCTTGTTTTAAAATAAAAGTTCAAGATTAATGTTGTTGAGATTTATTATAAAAATTTTATATAAAATAGTTGAGCTCTATAATAAATTAGGATGCTACATTGATCAAATAGTTCACCACTCACGTACCCAATACGTATTTTATTCCATAATAAGCCACAAGAAACTCAAGAAAAACAAAGTGCTAAAGTAACAAAGGTGTATAGTCTCATAAAGCAACCACACAAAAAATCCTCTGCAGACTTAGAAAAAATATTATAATAAAGTTTTTACCTCCTCATGAAGAAAAAAAAACCTTTTCAAACTACACGAAAAATTAATCAGAATAATTTTCTTTTATTGCGTTATTTATCCTGAGATTTAGAGACTGGCGAGACGTAATAAAGCAAAATAAATCATAACAATGAAAGACGAAAGAGAAGGGTGTAATTCTATCTAATTCCATAACCACGAGATGAATAATTGAACAATTTATTCGAACAAGAAACTCGAAATGATCAGGATACTAGTCAGAGCATAACGCATATTGTCCGGAGAATTCTATATACACTAAAGAGGTAGAATTTGAAACAAGATTGCTCTAGTTTGATTAAACCAGTGAGTAATAGGCACTTAAAACAGACCTGAAATTGGACTGATCAATAATAGATCATGTAATATGATTCAATGGCACAGTGTAAGCATAATTGAATGCATATATATGTAGCAATCGAAGTCTAGAACTCACCACATGTGCCTTGTGATGCTGATGATGTATAGTATGATGATGATGTCTCTTCTCCTTGCTATGATGATGCTTATGTGATTTACCTCCTCGGTGGGGTGGATACGTGTGGTAAATCATGTTGACTCCAAGACAAGGTTGGCGTCACCTTGCCTCTGCGATAGGACATTTGGTTCCACTGAGCTGCTGCTGATTACTATCAGACTGCTTTCGTTCAACTTTTGGTCTTTCTTCCAAAGTTTCTCGTGAATCTCTGTCCAAAACACGGCATAGAGCTACATCAGTGTCATCAACATCAGCTAGTGTACCACGATGATGACGTGATAAAAGTTTAACTCCAGATGCTATTGGAGTCACTGTAGTTGTTGGATCTAGTTTCACCAGGGCTGCTTGCAGACCCAGTGTATCCATATTGATTTAATTAATGTCTATTCACTTTTTTTTTGTCCAATGTCAGTCGCTAGATCTCTCTCGTTTATTTCACTTGGCAACACCAACTGGATAATTTCCAACTTAACATTTTCTCTCTTGCTTTATTAACAATTCTAATTACATACTCATTTCCATAAACTATTGGTGATTTGATCGATAATTTCATCAATGTATTTCAACCATTTTTCTTGTCAAATATTTTTTTTAAGTATTTACATACTTTGAAATTTCTGAAATAAATGTGCCACTTTTGTATATTCAATTAGAACAGATTTAGAAATATACTGGATAACTTTTGGTATAAATCTATTGTACTATCCTTGTATTTAATTCTTAATCAAAATATTAAATTAAAATTGATTTCTGCAAATGTAATTATGAAATTGAAAATAGACTTGAACAATGAACTCGGATATTCAATTAGTAATTAGACCAATAATGTGATTATCTTTTAATATCACATCAATTAGTCAATGAAGCCACTGTAAGTTTATTGTTATAGTTTACACGCAAACCGTTTAAATTGCGTGACAAGGTAAGTTAAACTATTAAATAACCATCAACTTGAGTTAGAAATCACTTGATCACTTAATAGACACCTCACTTATATTCTTGATTTATTCTTACTTTGATTTCTATTCAAATGCACTAGAAAGAAATCATCATCAACTTTAGAAGTTTTTCAACAAGAATTAATAAAAATAAATGATAATACCCAACACTTTTTCATCATTTATTATTTTTTCTAGCAGAAACTGTAATCAAGACAATTTAAAAGGAGTCATTAACATACTCTCAGGCTAAATAATAATTCTGGGAAAAGATAACGACAAATTTGGTAATGCAATTAGCGATATTTCAAAGAGTCATGTCTAGACTTGAGACATCAAGTATTATGTGGCTTTTAATATCAAGTTGATTGTCGATGAAATTTTTTCATTAATCATATTGACGGGTTTCTGAGAGGTTAGAAGATGAATCTACAAAGGAAAGAAGACACCTTAGTTGCCAAGACTTTCTTGGAAGCGCAACAAGGCAGTCCCGACCTAATCTGGAAGTCAAGGACGTCGACAAGCAACAAAGAGTTGCATGTCAAGACATTTAGAAGCTCCCGCTGGATGTACAGAAATAAATAATTGAACAAAGTTGCATTATTCTTTAATAATAGAGCAAAGGAATTTTATATTATGATAATTTATCTGTGCCATTAATACGTCTGGAACTACATTACCCTTTTTAGCTCGTTATATATTTTATGATACTTAAAGAAACGTTTTTCTACTTTGCATCCAGTAAAGCTTGGGAAATACTTTTTGGCTTCAAGTCTTGCTTTTTTCCATCAAGTTGTTGCTAAAAATAATCACGAAAAATTTTATAAGTACGTAAAAACGTTGCTACTAATAGCTTATAATAGACAAATAACTAAAAATAAAGTTGATAATAATAGGGGAATTTTTGCATGCAACTTCTTGAAGATACCTGAGAATATGATATGATAATGATATTCTATTATGATTACTATGTTATTAAGTTAATGACTTTTTAATAGTTTTACCTTAATGAGTGATCTAATGAATTTTTTAGCAAATAGAAAAAATGAACCACTGTCAATTTAATGGAAGTAACATGTCCAGGGATAAATTGGATGATTTTTATGAATACTTGTGGAGTTTAATGAACCTAGATCATTGACCGTCATCACTGACATATTCAAATAAATGAAATTTTAAAAGAAAGATTAATCGATCAATCATCGTTGAAATGTTTAGTGGACGAAAAAGGTGCGGCCCGAGCATGCGTGAACCGGATGCAACGGAGAATGACAAGAGAAGTCAGAAACCCTTTGCCGAAATCGGCATTGAGAATTAAGACCAGGATTTCCAAGGATTTCAAGCGAACATCGTGGATTCTTGTCTCGTAGTCGATTGGAGGAAATAAAAGAAGCGACTGAGACTTGAGGGCGATGCACTCAATGAGCAAGTCTTTGTGTCGCTCAGCTGGACTTCTGAATCCATTAAGAGAGGGTGCCTCTCTCAGGCCGCAGATTCACATCCCACGTCTTCAACGCCTACTTACTGACACGGTAAAGTCTTCTTTAGATTCACAACCAGAAAATTTCTGATAAAAATCAGTGTAAACTTTTACTCTGGTTTTTTTGGGTTTTCTTACTTAAGTTTAACTGATTAAGATACAGAGATTTAGATGATCCTGATAATGGACATTGATAAATTCAATTGTTTAAAATGTTATTAGGTGTTTTACAGGACCTGAGTACTTCTTTGTTTCCATCTTCAGACTTATCTTAATAATCAATACAAATGTTAATCATTGTTTTATAAGTTATTTCTGAAAAGAGTAAATTGAAAATAATAAAGAGTCTAAAAATATCAAATAGTTTATTGAAAAGAATCATAAAATAATAGAAAGGAAATATGGAAAAATGGCTAAAATATTTCTTTGTTTCAATTTCAATAAAATTAATATGTTTGAAAACAAAAAAATTAAATATTTAACCAATTCCTCTCGAATCACCTTATTGACATTTCCACATCCAGACAATTCTATTTGCTATGCATATATGCACTATTTACGAGGTTTTTTTTTTAATTTTATTTTCCATATAAACAAAACAAAAAATTGAAACCGATGTCATGCATACAAACTAACAGATACAATTTCAATGTATATAAAAACATTTCCTCAACATTGTCTGGCTTTTAGAGTATTTGTATTATGATGATAGAAATTTTCTCCTATTCTTTTTATCAATACTTCGACAACGGAGATGATAAGAAAATGAGAGAATGAGCAGAAGATTGAAGAAAAATAAAAGATTAGTTTTGGTTATGTTAACCTCGATTGTCTACCATTTGTGTGTATATCATCACGAGATTGAAATCGAAGAAAAAGAGTCTATATGACAAATGATGAAATTTTAAACAAAGATTGAGTTGTAAACTCGTTCAAATATATTATTTCCTATCATTCATCATCAAAAAAGCTAGATAAATTGGTTTGAAATGACATATGAATGAATATCATCAAAATCACCACAATTATCACATTAATATTTCCATGTCCAATCATCAAATAACATTAATATTTAAATACTTCAAAATAAATTAAACCAAGATAATGAAAATTAAATAATTACTATCAACAAAAAAAAACCTACTTAGTAACATCTATCAAAATAAATCAGTTAGAAAATTACTTTTAGCAGTTAGAGATAAATAAAAAAAAATATGTTTCTAACTGATTAAACGTACAAGCAACACAACATGTCGACGAAATGTTCAAATGATCTGATTGATAACTACGAAATGTATTTAACGGTATCACTAGGGATAAATTGTGTATGTATATCTGCTAACGGTTGTCCAAGTGAACAAGAATCAGACTGTTGCTTTGGTACATGAACAACCCGTTTTAAAATAAACCAACCTTAAATGTCTATAAAATATTTATCGTCAAAGAATATCCAACATTGACTGATCATCAAACGTAATAGATCTATCGGATATCTTATTACTCCTCTACCAATTTACGTAGCCATACAAATAAAACGTGGCGCGTGTCCCAGCTCATTACTCAAGTCTTTTCAAGTCATAAACAAGGTTACTAGAATTTCTATATTGTATATACCTAATAAATTTATCCACATACACGATACAAACCCTTTTATTTGCTAACTAATACAATTAACTCACTTTCCTTAGTTAATTACATTTAACTTTATTTTATCAAAGTTATTGTTGACTTATTTCCTCAATTTTATCACCAATTCTTGCAGTCAATTTATTCTTGATAATTCCATGGATTTCACACAATAAAGAAACAAAAGTTAATTAGATAAATTCATTATCAAAACCAACAGATTTTTATTCTTCATCTTCTTTCTTGATTAAAAAAAATCAGTTTTTTTTTGTCAAAGTTAAGACTAATAATTGTTTTCAATCGCACACTTTCACTGGTTGGAGTAAAAAACAAATATCTAGAATTTTATGGGGGTTTTAATCGGATTAACTAGAGAATTTGAGGGTGAATGAATTTTAAGAATAAAACAAATGCGTTTGATGTTGTGAACAAATGTAAAATAGAAAAAATAATAATGGAGTGTTTTTATACACACAACGTTTCGATTGAAAAGCAAGAGACGACGTTGCTGGACCATCCGGAGCCCGCGAATCTGCGATTCTGTGTGATGAACTCATACAAGGGGTGTTGGTACGAGCAAGGGGATGGGATCAATATGAGGTTGGTCGAACGCGGGAAATTCGCGCGCAGGTCTCACTCTCCCAAGAACATCCCTCTATACCCTCGTTGCCCCATTCTACTACTCTCCAACTCTGTCTCTCTACAGTCCATGACGCAACTCCACCCTCTACGAGTCCTTTGGCTTGGCTCTTTGCTCGTTTTATTCTTTCTCCTTTCCCTACTCTGTCTTCTACGGATTCTTCTTGCGCCCTCGTTATAACACTAGTTGGCCTCTTATCCCGATGATTTAGCCCCGATTTTTCTACTACCCTAAGAAAATAAAATAATCGATACCTATTTTTCCCTATTTTCTATCTTGCATCGTATTTATGTTGTGTTTTGTTATTCATCATATTTTACTATTCAAAAAACGAGACATTTTTTTTACCATTTCTCGTTGTTTTGTTCTTCCTAGTGTGTTGAGGGTGAGAAATAATTTCAAAATGTCAAAGAGCATTTGTGGATATTTGTTGAGACATAAATAAAAAAAAAAGAAAGCCAAGTCACAGCGGTAGAGGCGTTGAAATAGATTTTCAGCGTGACATATTAAGGCAAACATTAAAAGAAAAAGAGTCAAGAGAAAAATACAAGTAGGCGACAATGTGTGATAATAAAAAACTCAATTGATTGATGTAATTGTTATTTAATATACAAAGATAATATTGAATGAATGTAATTAAACTTTAAGAAAATTTTATTTGTTTGAAACAAACTAAAGTATGAAGATATTATCATAAGTTTGATTAAATACATGAAAGAAGTGAATGGAGTTGATGATTGAATAAAAGAAATGATTGAAAATGGATTTGGGATAAAGTTTGGAATTATATTAATTTTTAGATTCGAATTTCACAGATGTCTTTACACCCTCAGGTCAAAGACTTGAGAAATCTTTATTTTTCGTTTTTCTCACCCACTCTCAAAAGATTCCACCCTGCTGTATATTCAATTTTTTTTATTAAAAAAAATATATTACTACTCACTAGAATAGTTTGCATGTCTTTCAATATCTTTTCAATAAAATTATCAACTATAAATATTGTTAAAAATATTTTTTATAGCAAAACTATTTTTGAACTATCAGTATACTTCGCTAACTATGAAAAATTTGTGTTGAATATTTTAGTTTGGAATTGAAAATAATAATTTGATTCAATCTAAAGTAAAAGTTGTAGAGAAAATAAATTTCTACTGTAAATTATTTCATTAATCTTTTAATTCAATAATCCTATTGTAATTTTTATGAAATATCTAAAGGATATTTATTTAATACAACAGGTATTATATGTTTCAAACAAGATTAATTAATTCTGAATATCGGAGCAATTATTCCTGATATGTCGATCGCAGGCGTGATCACCTGATGTAATGAATCAGCTTTCGACACCCGGATATGGAACTAAAATAATTGAGAATGTAATATCACCATAGATCAAAGTCGTTGGCCATTTTAATTGCGATTAATGTTTGAATTCTATTTCCTCTCTACAACAAATTAACGCCTACGTATTTTTCACACACCATCTAGAGGTGTTAGAATTACTTTAAAGTAATTAATGTGTGTCGATTAAACATTGGTTTATGTCAGAATGAATTTTATCAATACAATCGTAACAAATAAACCGAAAAAATGTCAGCGTGACCGATACGATTGTAAGGTGAGTGCGTATTGAAATAATTTTTATTGTTTGCTTTGGAGTCCAAGTCGAAGTGGAGATTACATAGAAATAATGATTGCGTAAAGCTAGAATATCTGGACCTACCACAACCCACATAGAAATTTTATTATGACATCACAAGGCATACCGTTTCGCCTGGAGTGCTAGTAAATATCTAAATCTTGCTCTACCAACCGAGAAATGAAAATTATATTTGATACACGCATCAAGAGTTCATTATGGAGTACATGCTTCTTGGAGGCGTTGAGCTATTACGAAAGGACAAATATCATTTGTGCTAATGATTTTATATTATACATACTTTTTCAAACACGTCAAGGTCTTAGAAAAGATATGAAAGTTATTAAACAATCGATACAATCTGATCTAATATATACACTTAGTAAAGCAAAAATTTTTTATAAATTTAAAAATAAGGACATAAAATATTTATATAAAAATTGTATCCATTAGTTATAATTAAAAGAAAATGAGTACATAATCATTGAAAATAAAATATTTTTAGCTTTTCTAATAATAATTCATTAAGAATTGTAATTATTTGAAAAATTAAAACTCTATTAACATAATTTTTGGCTTAACAATAAAGTTCTGTTTCAAATTAGTGTAGATTAAAAGTTTAATTGTTAAAAAGGTCATTAACCTAGTAATAAATGAATTTAAATATTGTTTTTTCAAAGAAAATTTAAAATTAATGAGAACTCAGATTAAAAAATTTTTTTATTAATTATGTAATTATCGTGAAGGTACAGGATTACTTACAGCTCGGTATCATTACAGAAGCGTAGGCAGAAGATGTACTAACGTGAGGAGGAAAGAGGAGATGCAATAAACTTTGAAAAATACGAGCTTTCATTACAGGGAACTCTTGACAGTCGGGTCAACAATAACTTAAGCACTGTGTATATACAAACGGATCCTTAACAGGATAACAAAAAGATTTGAAAAATGTCTCAAAGATTTCAATTTACTCCTTTTAAACCGCCAATATAACTTTTTTATACTGAACTGTTGGCTTCTATATTCAACTCGGTTACTTTTGACCTACCAAGCAACTTCTTTGTATCCCGTTAGTACTTTTTCATATTTCAAACCACTCGATTAGTCTTTTTATTGGTTTGTTATAACCAAAAACATTCATTCAATGTATTCCAACATGTGTCAGGTTAATTCATGCATGTTGTTTTTTATTTTAACTTTGAATCTCTTTCGTATTATTCTATACAAACAACACAACCTTTTTCTAGTTTTCTTTAAAAGTAACCCAGTTTCCATTATCCATCACGGAAATAAAATACATCCGAATAATTGTCTTTCACGTAATTCCTGGCGTCAAAAGTAATTAAAAGATAATTACAGCGGTAATTTTATCACACTGCGGAATTAATTACAACGCATAGTGAAGACAGCGTTAGAGACATCTAGCGGTGAAGAATCGCTTGGTAATTTGTGCTTTGTCGGTCAAAATAAAGTTACCATCCGAGAATTTTCTGTCTATTGATAAAGTAGTATTCTGTAATTTTATTCATAGAAGAAAATGAAAAAAAAGTTAGATGGCAGTTAATAGGCAAGGAGACGGTGAAGAGCAGGGGAATTGCGGGTGATTAAACTCTAGCGAGAAACGGCGGTATTGCTCTTTTTTGTGGTTTTAACGGCTCATGCATAAACTTGTCTCGATTATAAAACGATTAACGTAGCTACCGTAATTCAAATGCTTCTCTTGGTTAATATTTAGCGGTTTTTTTTTCTATCTTCAAAAGGTGACTATGTAACTTATAGTCTTATGAAACATCAACAAAGTCATCAAGCATGCTTTGTTTGTACTTTTGTGGGTTAAGTGGAAAAATTAAATTTGTAACTTTTCAAACATAGATAGGTCAAAGAATTTTCTTCTAATTTTATCTAATTATAACTTACTTGTTTATTTACTTTCCTAGCAATTTTTATTCCATTCCACTTCACGATATAACCTTTACTTGATGTATCATTAATTCATCAAATATACGAGAAGCCATGAAGAATAATTACCGAAGTCTTGGAGAACTGGAGTTTCTAAAGATATATTTTAGGTTGTTGGATTAATCAGAAGATTTGTAGTAACAAAAATAATAATAAAGGAGGGAAATCATCATAAGATAAATTGGAAAAATAAATTCACCCAGTAAGTTTTTAGCCTAAAAGCTGACGAATTAATGATCTAAAATTAAATCCACGTGCCCCCTAGGAAATATATTTTATATATTTTTTTTCTTTTTTATTTCTTCCGCCTGATGTTATTCAATGAAATAATATTCGATCTATATTTGGTTGCAGAGCGAAAATGAGAAACGTGGAACGCCCAGGCTAGTGTGTGGTTCAGAAATAGTTGTACAGCTCTCTCTCTGCATGAGGAGAGTCACGATACACATGTTTTACCTATTTAAATACTCAAAACTTATTTGCACAGATTAAATATGTTAACGTAAAAGATAAATATACTCAAGTAATATATATTGGATAAAACCCATGAATGTGGAAAACTAGAAGAAGAAACATTATTCCTTGAAGCCAGTAAAAAAGATGTTAGGATTCTTGAGAGGTATGCTGATAAAGAGAAAAAGGACGTGACTGGGAAAATATAACAGTACCTAAGGGAAAACTTTGAAGAGTTGGAAACTTGAACCTTCTTTCGTGACAATTAGAAAATATTTTAGCGCTTGTAGATACATGCTCTAGACTTCTAAAGTATATATTTAGAATAATGGTGACCAAGAGCCCGTGGAATGTAGATTTGTAGCTCAGAATTGTTTGTTTGTTGCCCAGTTATCTACAAATTGTCGTAAACTATGTCGATTGTGTGCATTAAAGAAGCTCTCAAGTTACTTATATATCTGTTTTGTTAAACCGTGACAAAATGACAAGTAAATAACTTGAAAAATCAAACTTTTCACTTAATTTGTGAATGCTATAATGAGGCACACTTTGTATTGAATGTTATTATCACTCCAATGTCAGATTTTCAAAATAAATATTTACTTCAAGATTAATTTGAAAAATTATGTTCAACTCATAATTAATCATGATGGAAATGATAATAATCATTGAAGAGAATAATTTAGTAGATTGGATAATTAAAAATATCCATTATCTATAAGATAAAATATAATTTCATTACTCAGTGATTTTGTAACTTTTGCGAGTAAAATGTTTATCGATTGATCACAGAAAAAAAGCAAGATTGAAATCACTTACATAGAAGCACATAAAATCTCATGGAAGATATCGAACATAAATCTTGGATGATCAAAGGATGTCTGTGATCTTGCAAATGAGGGATGATGGAGCTAATCTCGAGTGGTTCGGACTCTTTTACATTGCGACAGGTACGTTAACATTATCGGACATTGAACGAAGCCAGGGCGTGGACTTGAGAGAGAAGTGAAGATGAGAAATGCACAGGAAAAGAAACGATAGAGGATTGGCCTACCTCTTCGTCTGTTTTTCTCTCTCTTACTTTCGACCACAGTGCATTTCAATGACGATAAATCACCCTCATTCGATGGACAACGACCGACCCCAAAGATTTTGCCGTGAGATATTCACATCGTCGGTCTATCTTACTCCTTGGATCTTACAAGCCACCAGCACCTCTTTCCTCATTCTCATCGCCAGCCTACTGGACCTTCCATCCCTAAAAGCATCTCTTTGTGATCACAAATCCGTCATAACTGTTCAATGATCTCTGAGAGACATTCTTTACTTATTGATAGGTGCATTTTACAAAGATGATGGTGATTTTGTTGACACAAAAGACACACGTCGATTAATCTCAATGACTCAACAAACCTTGGGGTACCACCATGATTATCATCCTCATGATCAGATATCAATTGTCACCAGACAACCATTCATGTAATCCACCTCATCCTGCCCGCATTTACTAACTGTTTTGGGGCTTTTAAGCATGAATTGTAGTTTCTAAACTTTTCTTATTGATATGTGATGTGATGAATTAAGTCTAAACGAAACAGATCACCGAATGAAAAATTGATGTACAGAAAATCAATTATATATTTATTTGAATATCATTTACTTTCTACTTTCTATCTGAAGTAATATTGTTATGCAAGCTCACAATGGAATAATACATCCAGAGCTAAAAAATACTGTTATCGATTATTATCCAAACTCATGCTAGACTTTTTCATAAAAAAATAATATTCTTTGTTAATCTGGAATTGAAAAGAAGAATTATATCTATATAGACTAAAGATCAATAAACTACACGACATAGGAAATCGTAAAGCACGTTACATTTTTATTTAACAATAGATACCCGTAAATAGTTTAATTATAACCTACTCAATATTATTCAAGCTCTTAATCTTGGACCCTATTATTACAATATTTAAATGTAGGTTTGAAAGGTGTAATTAATTAAAAAACAAGTCTACTACTAAAAGAGGTTGAGATGAATCACAAAATGAACTGATTTGAGAAGAAAAGAACGTTAGAAAAAAAAATGTAGGGGCAGGAGTGAATGAAAAAAATAATTTATCAAGCACAATGGACCTAGTGAGAGTCAAACAATGACTCTAATGAACTTAAATACAAGCACCTTCTTTTTAATCATTACATACTAAAGAAATCAGACCATCTAGCATGTTTTCTTGGATGAATTGTTCAGATATTTTTGATGAACGGTATAAAAATGATGAGAATTGTCTTGATAATGATGACAACCATTATGTAATTCAGTCACACGTGAAAAGTTGGTGAAGAAAATTTCGAAGATTTTGTGTAAGATATTGAAGATGAAGAAATAACACGTATATTTTTCACTGTTAATGTAGCTTGAAGAAAATGATTTCTCACGGATGTTTTGAAATCTGGAGATGGGTATACAGAAAGTTCTTGGGTTTTCAAAACTAACAATTGACCTAACAGAAATGGAGTAAATGGTCATGCTACGTTTGACATAACATCAACTGACCGTAACATCCATTTTGTTCCAGGTGCTGTATTAGCATAAGGTACCAAGTTAAGCTTACCCAAACGATTGATGAATAATACATCTTATTATTAGAATTTTTGGTTGCTATCAGAGAAAAATTCAATAAATCGAATAAAATTCTTGAGACAAAAATAGAACAAATAATTTAATATTGGTTTTATATTTTTGTCTTGAACAAAAATAAATATTAACAATGAACTTTACATGCTTTACCTCAACTACACGGTCGAGTTATAAAATCGATAAACAAGCCTGTTTCTCTCTAGCCATCGCGATTTGCTTGGAAATTCACGAATGAACGACATAAAATATATCGGATGAAAGATCTCGTGAGCTGTATTGTTGTTGTCAACGTTTTTTTAAATAATTTTTTTTTCATTCCTCTACTTTGATGTGAGAATCGATTGCGTTATATCACAGCAAGCTTTTTATTTAGTTATTTCTTTAGTGAATAGAGTCTAATCGATTTTATTTTTACCAAATACAGTATATAAATGTTTTCTTAGCAGCCAGAGAAGGTAGAAGGTAACATAGGGTTGTCAAAAAGGAAAACATGATATATTGACATTTCATTGCAATCAAAATCATTCACTTATGTCTTCTAATAAATCATTTCTTAACTTGCAAAACTGAATATTTCTTAGTAACATTGAAAAAAATTTTTCAAGTTGGCTATAACTTTCTTCTCATTCATGAATAATATATTTGAAGACATGAGAATTAATTTTTAAATTAAAACTGACAAATGGTATAAGTACAATGAATACCGAAGTAGACTGGAAATTGATTAAACTTCACCGAGAGTTCTTTCTCTGATAGTTTTCTAAATAAATGAACTGTTTCGTCTAGTCTATTACTCTCTACTCTATCTCATAGTTTGAAACAAAAGGAAATCGTTTTTCAACTATCAAAATAATCTATTTTTTCAGCATCTAGAATCTCCAAAGAAATCATTAGAAATTAAATTGGTTTATTATCATGATATAAATTCCATAGAAACATATAATTGCATCTAACCAACGCCTATTTGGTCAATTATATCTATATATATTTCAAGACTCATCATCGACGTCAAGGATCAACGATTCATTTCGACATCACCTACTCGTTACTTGGTATTATCTAAGAAGAACAAAGTTAACGATCTATTAATATAAATTTCACAACTACTATACTGAATTATGTGTATATTAACAAATTTAATTTAAAGTTATTAATGGACCTGATGAAATGAATGAAATGAAAAGAAGTAAAAGTTAAAAACAAGAGAGAGTATATCTTTTTTATAGATAAATCAATGTTCATTTGGATACTCCTTGCAAACATTGCACGATTGCAAGACAAGATTCTCATCGGTGATTCCCCTTCGCTCACGATCTTTATTACCATCGTGAATGTGATCGATTTCGAGAAAAAGATATGTAGAGCATTGCGACATTATCGTGATTGGAGAAATCGTTTTCAATTTATCGAAAATTAATATTTATATGGATATCAGTTTTTAATTGTTTCCTATCTATTTGAAAAGGTTGAAATATTTTTGTTCTATGAATTTATCAAATAAATCAATGCATGATTAATAGTCAGCGATTGGTAGAAAGTAAAATATTTCAACTAAATGACAATGCCGTTTTTAAATAATTTAAAGTTTTAAATATTCAATGAAGTAGTGAGAATATTATTCTCGACAGGGACGATTTAATTATTGGTTTTTACTAGGTGTAATTAATGGATTTAGTGGAAAAAATTAATGAATAAAAATAGATTGAAAAAAAGAATCTTTTTTTTTTTTGTAAAAAAGAAATTATATGACCGATACGAGACAGTTAAAATACTGAAAATAATTTGTAAGCTAGCATTATTTATCCTGAGGCGTACTTCTGTAGCGCAAATTAAAGTGAAATGCATCGTCGGATAATTGGAACAGAAAAAAGCCTAGCGACGGTAGATTGGTAAAAAAAATTAATCAGTGCCAGCTGAGAGGAGATAACGTAGATCCAATGTTCTACCGCGTGTAGAAATAGACTGCAAAAGGACTTGGGGTGGAAAATGGAGTTTGCGCTCCATTGAAATTTTCTAAGATACAAGTGCACGTTTTTGTTCATGAAAATAAAAAGTTGATAATACTTGTACAAATTCAACGATCAAGTGTAAAAATGGAAACTTCGTCTTACCGGCTATAATATAAAGTTGAATGCTTGTTCAATCCTTGAATATTTAAGTACTTTAAAATGAGATTCAACGGTAGAATAGAAAAAGCATCATCATCATCGTTATTTAACTAGGAATAACTTTAGTATTATATCCTTTTGAGTCATTAATCACTTACCTCATCACGGAAGGACCTCTGCTGCATGTTAGCCCAGCACATTCTGCAAGGACACGCTTCTCGTTCTCTGCTACTTTCAAGTTTCTCCTTCTCTCGAATGTTATTGACCTCCGGGGGTGGCGGTGGAGGTACTGGAGGTGGAAGTGGACTTGTAGCTACTTCAAGACTATCCGAGCTTGAATTATGTCTTTTTGGTGGTGTTATATTTTTCAAATTTCTCATACGGTTCATCATTTCTTGCTTGCTTTCTCTAGATCTTCCGACTCTCAATCCATAATCTGGTGGTAAATTGAAGTCAATTGAACATTCAGATGTTGACTGGGGTTGAGGTTTTAGGAAATCATCCAACAGATAGAAACTTTGAGCTCTTCCAGACCGAGTTGAAGTAACTCGTGCTTCAACAGTGTGACTTTTCTCACATTTAAGTTCTGTTATTGCTTTATCCTTACATTCGTCTTCTGAATGTCTAGTTTTTCTCCTTTGCTCCTCACCAGCACTCTCAGACTCTAGATCTTGATAAAGTCTTCTACTGACCTTGCTTGACCTTGTTTGAGAAAAGTCCCCACTGTCTCTGTAAGTATCTCTACTAGTTCTGGAAACTCGAGCAGAGTATGAGGTAGGCTGAGGGTATTTTAAAGCCTTCACGGAAGGGCCGACTGTTGCACATTCTCTAAAACTCTCGCTTGCTCCATTCTCAATCATGGAAACACTCATGTTCTGACCGAACGAGTTTTGACTCACGTGCGAGCTGCTGGAGGTTGTTACAGGGGTCCTGAGAAGTGCCCCGAGGGATCTCCACTTTCGATCCTGACTGGTAGACGTAGGTGATACTGAAGCACTCGTCCACTTCCTCTCATTGCTTGGCGAGGTCACAATCGAGTTGCAGGACCACTTACGCTCACTGGTGGGGACTGATCCAGGTGGACCAAGCCACTTTCTCTCAGACGTAGACGGTGGCGTCATCGGTGCTTCTGACCACTTCCTTCCTTCAATACTTGATGGAGTAACAAGGGAGGTACCCAATTCCTCACGTTGTTTCGCTTTCCACCAAGAAGATGTCGAAGTCGTGAAGAGAATTAATGCTCCTTTCAACGGGTTTTGGTTCTTTGGAACAACCTCACGTGCTCTTGACGCTTCCAAAAGTTCTCGATCTTTAATTTTAGACGACTGGGCATAAACACACTCTTCACGTTCAAATAATTGTTGGTGTTGACGTTCTTGTTCCTCACGTAATATTGTCGAATTTGTGCTACGAAGTCTTGGCCTTGTCCTAACAAATCCGTAGTCGTTACTATCAGCAAGGCAATCACTCTCTAGATGCCTTGAGTGAGATAACGCAGTAGGCTGTAGCGAACTAGGACCCCCGTAATGATGATGTTGAACGGTTGTTAACGGAATATTTGGCTGCTGAGGAAGTGTTGAAGTTCTGGCACGATGACCTCCGTCAGATGAACGTTGAAGACATGAAAAACTTGCCGAGTGTCTTAAACTAGAAGGTGGATTGCTCGGCTGACTCACACCCAACATCTTTCTCCACCTTTTACGCACTCAATAATGTCTTTTTAGTGGGTATATTATTAATTAAATTACCCAAATTAACACAATCACTAGAATTCACACGAATGATCAATCTCATCGTTTGTTGAATGAAATCTCCTTAATTTTTGCACGTTCCTTTGGTCCTTCCGATGGTTTCCAATCAGACAACATGTTTTTTTCTTAAGGGCAGTTGATGACTAGGGCAGTGTTAGTTGTTGGCAGTGTGTCACATTTATTGTCGATGGAATGTAACGAGTTGTCACGCCAATGAGTAATGTAAGGAAATCTGGAACACAAATTAGGAATAGGATTGGGGACTTGCAACTCAAACAAAATAGCAAATAATTAATGACTAATGATAATAATAATAAGAATTAATATTAATATAATAATAATTAATAATGACAATGACTATTGTCAGAGACATTGCATGACGAATAAAACAATCATGATTTATGATAATATACATATTAATTATTAACAATACATCAACCCAATCGCAGGTATTTTATTTAATTAAATTCAATACACACAAGGTCACAACGAGTGGGTTAATAAATTATTGCCAATTAGTATTTTAATGAAATATGAAACCGGTTTTAATGATTGAAATTAAACATATTAATGATCAATTGAAATGGTTTAAAAATGATGATGAATGTATGGATTGTGATTTACTGATTAAATAAAATCGAAATTGAATAAAATAGTAAATAATAAAATAAGCAAGGGATAGTAATTACCTAATTAAAATAAAAAATAATAATAACTGTAATATTCTATGACTGTTGGATGTAAAGAAGTGAGGTTCGGATGTCCATACTAAAAACTTCCCAGTATAAAATTGGCAAAAATTTTTATTCATGCAATTAATAAAATAACTATCAACCATTTTTAAAATCATGATTTTTTTAATCCAAGTAAAATATAATAATTCAATACCAGCAAATATTCTGTATTATTAAAATAATTTTCAAAGGGGTGTTTACCATTGATCAATAGACCAAGTATGGGATGGTATAAATTTATACTAAAATTTTTATTTCCGGTAATCGAACCAATTCTAACAACTTCCTTTTATACTGGGAAGTGAATGAGTAAATAAAACAATGAGCAAATTAACTGGAATAGTATACCAACTTAAAAACCTGATCAGAAGTCAGTGGTCTAGTAAAAAGGATATATCCTTAAGTTCTCATCCCTGCGTAGGTTTCCATTTAATTTATTCCGCGCAATTAGCAGTCTAGACCGCAATTAACGTGCAATTATCGTGCCGGGTGGTCGCCCTTAATCTTGTCTGCTTGCCAAAAGAAAATATATTATATAAAGAGAATAATATCTATAAGAGGTGTCCATGTCGTCTGCAAAGTATACTGGTGAAAGGTATATATAATCAACCCAAGAAAGTAACACCCACTACATAGATATATATTATATAAATTATACACGAGTGTATATGTGGATTACATATACAGATGTGTGGTCTCCATTGCGGCAAACGTAAAAGACAAGGCCGTTTGTGGTCTTTCTGTGTCTCTGGCACTTTTTGCTCTTGCAGTTTCTGCTGCTGCTGGGATTGAGTTAAAGTTCACTGCATTTATATTACGACACACGATCGATTGTCGTAACTAACAATGACATGTAATACCATGAATTCTTAACTCATAACAGTCATGACAATAGAATTTTAAGCCATTTTTCTTTAACCACCATTCACTTCTCATTATCTTTTTGTCCTTAGCACAGAAAAATTGGTTTCACTTGACTCTGACTTTGCCAATCGTTCATCACATTATTAAGCTGTTAATTAATAGCTTTGTTCTATTGTTTGGTGTCGTAGAATATTTATTTGCATTTAATCTTTATCAATTTCTCGCTGACTTTTCTTTATTCATGGTAACTCGGGTGAAGAGTGAATGGAGAACATCTTGAAACCTTTAACTTTATTTATACTTGATAATTATTTAACATTTATCCAATACCATCCAATATTTTTTATTAAGTTTATTATTGTTTGATACCCAATAATTATTTTTAATAGAGTGGTATTCTATTAGTAAATCATTGTTATTCTTAATTCTAGAACTTATTGCTAGTAATGTTAGTGATGATTATCATTGTAAAAATTTTTCTAATGTAAAGCATAATTCTTTTTCCATGCTCTTGTTTATCAAATATACTGAATAAGTAAGTGCGTAATGACGAGAACACCACGACGTACGTAATCTTGAACATTCGCGCTCTGGATACCTTAAGTCACCTGATTCGTATAATTGGCACGGATCCTCCACCCCGTAACTAATTGTTCCTGTGATTATTTATTGATGAGTTTGCCCCCGTTCTGCATTCATCGTGTCTCATTAAAATTCCTTCAGTGAAAATATATATATTATTTCTTACTTATTTGTATGTACCTTGTATTATTTTTTACAATTCACTCGGTTAATAATTATGTTCATTGAGCAAAAATTTTTTGTCTACTAGCGATTTTGTGATGAAATGAAATTTATCCTGTAGCAATAATTTCAAGCTTTTTCTTCAGAATTCCCGAGATAGCAACGCGATGTTGACATTTTTATAGATAAATCGCGTGCACACAAAACATCAAGAAGATTGAGTGTACATGTCATGTATATACATTCAAATACTCTGACTTATATATGTACCAAGTTAGTAGCCTTGATGTTGTTTCAAGAGCAAATAATATTAAAAATACAAGCATTTTGCATTTTCATGCAAAAAAAAACATGAGAAATAATTGATTGATGAAAAATATTCAGCTTATTTGGAATTTTCTTTTTTGTTTTTTTGAATAAAAATTTATTACAACCACAATAAAGTTCAACATTTTTCATAAAACTACATCGAGGAATGAATTGATGGTTTCATTTTTTGTTGGCCAAGGAAATTCATTGGTAAACAAGAATTCAAAGAAGAAAAAAAAGAGAAAGATGATGAACGGAAAGTAAGTGTCAGACGTCTCAGTGATTCCAAAAAATACTCTCTCTATTTCAAGAGTAATACTAGACTGAGGAAGAATGAATGAGGAAAAAAAGACAAAACCACCCCCCCCCCCAATTTATCGCTTGGGTAATCACCGACAGAATCCATTTCATCATGAAAATTTAAAGTCATAATTAGAAAAGAACCGGAACCGTCTTTCTCATTTTTATTTTACTTAATTTCCTCTTCGAGTAATTTGAGTATTTTAAAAGTTTTCTCGAATAATAATTGGCCAAGTAAAACATTCTTCTACAAGCAGAAGAATTGAATGAAAGGAGTGACAGTTTAAATGGTAGTGGAAGACAATTGACAGTAACAGCATGACATGCCCTGTGTGTGTATATACATGGTAGTATACAATTTACAAACATGAGTGAGATCGAATTAAAATGGTAGGGGATGAAAAAGGATTAATGCTAGCTGGGGACATTCCCCAGTGGAACTGTAGCCCAGCTTGTCGTTCATTTAGTCACGCAAACAATTTCAACAAATATTGCGACAAGTATTGGCTTCGTTTAAACAACAGTACGTGGATATTTAAACTTGTGATTTGAATGAGTTAATAATTAAGTCAATTAAGATGGAAATTAGAGATAGGATTAGACTTGGATTATGATGCTAGGGCGTGAGAAAGCTTGATTATCCCTGGATGAGGAATCAGCATAATTTCTTCTACATTTAATCATTTTCAAATACCGGCTAGTTTTATTTTTTAGAACAATTAAAAGCCGTATTTATCGTTAATTAAATTCTTTCTAATGATTTGAAGCTTGGAAAAATATTTAGAGCTGATAATTAAACATTTTAAATTAATAACTAAATTATAAACAAAATGTTTTTATTGAAATAATCATTTTCGTTGGACTGCTTAGAGAAATAATCTTTTTTCATCACTAATCTGTTGCAATAAATTAATAATAACAGCTGTGAAAAATATATTTAACGATTTTTTAACGACTTTTCAAGTAATGACTATTTCAAAAACATTAGAAATAATTATTTACGTAATAATCTATTAATTGTTCAGTTACGTGTATAATTAAATAGAACATAACCGAGTTAGAAAAAGACAATGCCCATGTCTCTCATACGCTTTCTCTGATAAATTAATGAAAAATTTTAATACGCATCGTGATTAAGGCCGCAGTGAATCACCAGTCCATGAGTTAGAAATTCTCGAGCAAGCAGACCGCTACTTGCTATTTAGCACTCAAACATTTTATTACAAGTCTTTTGTATATTTTTCCTTTTCTTCTCTAGAATGCTCTTCATATAACGCTGTTATGTTGCATTTAGCGAGTTTCGTATATCAAGCAGTAGCTATAAAATATTTCTCGTCAGTGTTTCATACGTTTCATATAGGTATATGTAATCCGCGATGAAACCGAGACGAATATACATTACCTACACCTTTAATGCGATATAATGTGGTTTGTTAGACATATGGCAGAACGTAACGTAATCTTTAGTTGATACATAGTAGCGTTGAATAATGAATCTGATAGTTACATTTTCATAAAGCATTTGATTACAATGTTATAATAAATAATTCATTTGCAAAATGTTTGGATTATTTTTCGCATGTAGCGCTGGTATTAAATAATCCTTAAATACTGGGAAAATTATTTTCTCACATTTTGTTCATTGATGTGGAACAAAAATTATTATTGCAATTAAAATGTTGAAATTCTGTTAAATAGCAACCATGATAAATTTTTCCTTTGAAGTTCTCACTAATAATAACATCAATTTTTATTACTGAAAAGTATTTATTTATTAAACGTGTAAATATATTCATGAAAATCATCCATTACGTGTTAACTATATTAATAAATAAAATGATTTTATTGATTATTGAGTTTGAAAAAATGGTCATTAAGAAAAATGATAGAATAGTTATCATGTTTTGAAGTAAAGATTAAAGAGAGAATGATTATTTCTTGTTCATAGACATAAATAATGTAAGCAGTAAATTTTTCTATCAATAAATATTCACCCACGCTCATAAATAATTAATAAAACAAACATGCTACCAGGTGTTATAGTTATTAGTTTTTCAACCAATCTAAAAGTAAAACTGGATTAGTTCAAAGCTATCGAGAAAGAGAGACCAAGAGTGAAAGAAAGAAAGATAAAGAATGAGTTTCTACAACTGGTTGTCTCATTGCCAACGATGTGGTAATGAGTGCGACGTCCTGGGATGGATATAAAAGCAGGAAAGACTGTTGAGACATTGACGATATTATCCAATCTCATCGGTCATCGTGCCCTACGACGTGAGTGAATCATTAGTGTATTTTCTACCAAGAATTAAATTTAAAAAGATCGAGAGAAAGAAAGAACGAAAAGATCAATTGAAAAAAAAAAGTATAAGGTAACTTTAAGCCTTATCATCACAGTCAATTGCAGTATACTCGAGTCATTAATGTCATCCAAACATTTCCGTCCTCACTTGGCACGTAAGAACTCTATTAAAACTCGATCAGCCGCAACCGGTTACAATCTGACCGATAAAAATACAATTATTGACTTGATGCAATCATTTGTTTCAAGCTTTCAAAGTGTTTAATTAATGGCTTCTCCTTGTTATTTATTTGTTATTTATAATTATAATGATTATTGTAATTAGCATTTTAGCCACTACTCCATAATTATATAACAGGTTATTTTCTAAGGTGAGGGAAAGAGTCTAAAATAATAGGAAAAATATTTGTTTTATTTCACAGCTTATGAAAACAATACCCGTGAGACATTGATGGAAAAATAAATAGTTCTTTTTTACTAATTGAATAATTTCAGTGAAACTCCATTTTGGGTGAAAGATGAATAATTTGTTTTATAGTATCTTCGATGTGATTTACGAGCTGCCTCGTTATAAAATCGTTCGGCTTTCGTTAGAACCCTGTTTCTGATGTTCTTTACACATTCAGAGATCCTAATCCGATAGCAAGCTGCCATTACGAATGGTGAAGGAACCGAGGCCGTACCACTCTCTTTATTTCCGCGTTCATATTACTTGGATTTGTTTATTAAGGATTTTTCATTTTTATCTCGCTGGATTATCGACATTATTTCATAATCTTCGGAAGAATTTTACCTTTAAATAATATTCAACTGTTTACCGACATTTTTTCACTTCTCTTATCTATTTATTTTCATTACTTTATAATTCAAGTAGTATAAAAAATTTTTAATCATCCAAACATTTTTTTTTTCGATTCAATATTAATTGAAATTCTTGATAACAAAATTTATATATTTTTAAGTAAATTATTGATGCATGAAAAATTATTAAACTGTTGATTGAATTGGTCTTAAATAAAGTTGAATAAAAAATAAATTTGCATACAAATTTTATTAACAATCCCCAAGATCTATTTAATGAAATTCCAACGAATTCTCATTTACTAGAGTATTTTATTATCTTTAATAATTAAAGGAAATGTATTAATTCAAAGTATTTACGCAGTGGAAACACTCCTTTCCTTACATTCATCACTGAAGATATAATACACCTGGAGGAAGTTAATGAATCTAGACACTTGGAACCTACATCTCTAGCGTGACGCTTGAGGGATTGAGTAGACTATTTTCTGTAAAGTTTACGAAGTAAAAGAGATAGGAGTGGTGATGTAGACACCTACATATTTATACAATACCGCCTGTAACCGCCCTCATGGTGTTCGTAATTGTCTGAAGATTTTCATGCCACTATTTTACCTAAACGTTTAATATTGTTATTATGTTGGATGGATTATTATATATATTATATATTATAAATATACTGTAGCGCCTACTCTCGAAAGTCAACTCTTAACACGCACTAAGAATCAAATTGCTGACCCAAATTAATCTAGACTGTGTTAACTATTCGTGCTCGAGGTCCGTGTCATCATAGTCACTTTTTGCGGTCAACTATAACCACTCGTTTCTCATTTTTCTTCAATTTTAAATTTTTTTTCGAAAATTTTTACCACAAAATTAAGCTCATTAAATAACCTAAAGATATTTAAATATGCTTGAAAGTTTGTTTGGATTATATTTTTTTCTTTTACAGAATTGAAACGATGCTTCAGTGCCTTCCTCTTTTTGGAGTTACTTTTTTTTTTGGATTTAAATAATTTTTTCTTTCCATTTCAATGATCAACCTTTGTAAAAAACAATGTTTGAATAAATTATTTAACATCCTATTACACCGGGAAATTTTTTTTTCTAGTGTTAATCATGTTTCTTTTGTAGAAATTGAACTCATTTATTATTAATAAACCTTCTTTCTATGAAAAATAATTTAATTATCATAAGTAAATATTGGGAAAAACATTTTTTTCAGATGTTTAAAATGTAGAATATTTATCAAAAATATTATTAGTCACTGAAAAATAATATTTTCATGTAAATAAATAAATAATATTTTTTTAACGACACATATTTCACCCTACTTAAATGCAATCATTAAAAGTACCATTTATAGAGTTTTCTGCATGAGTATATGCCTGTTCTCAGCATGTGGATGTTGATCACAGAGTACTTAAAGATTAATTTTTGAAAATAACTAATGCTTTCTAAAGCCAGATGGTCGACTCCAGCTCATTAAATGTTGACTTAAATAATCTTCCATTATGAAATGAGTTCTTGATAAATAAGTACCACTTTTATAATCATAAATTTTATAAATAAATAATCATTTCAACTATTACAAATCCAACTAATAATTAATAATTTTTCTTGAATTTCAAAAAACACACTCAAATATTCCATCACTTCATTCAACCTCACTTCACAAGTTTATCATATTAAAAAGGCAGCATAAGAAATAAGGGCAAAAAAAATTGAATAACAAGTTATTATTAAAAAAACAGCGTTAATTCAAACTGGGAATATTCATACAAAATGGGTATTTTGTAAGGGCATAAATTATGATCTGAAGAAGAGTGTTACACTTGGCACATCAAGAGATCAGATAGGCGCAGATCTTCAATTAAAATAATTGCTATACTTAATGAACTAGCGGCAATACTAATCAGGTCAGTTTGCATGTCGTACAAATTTAAAGAATGCACAGCAGTGAGTTTTACCAGTGAGTAGAGCTATTAAAAACATACATTTTCTGACAGCTTTAATTTCAAAAATAAAACACCTCTATAATAATAAATCTTTCACAAAAATGTTGTTCTATTTTTATTAATTACAGTGAATAATGACTTTTAAGTTTCATAATAAATCAACATTTTTATTTTGACGAAGTCATAGAAATATGAATTAATTACTGCATATAGATAATTAAAGAAAGTTTACGTTACTAACATTATGATTATACCAATTAAAAATGATGTCAGAATAATTATTTATTAATATTTCATCAACACCAATTTTTTAGTTGCATTCATGTCACTTTTATTTTATCAAAAAAATAAATGTAGCAATTTAAGAAATAAATTAATTTATTAATAATAAAAATCTGTAAAAGGATCATTAGATAATTAGTGGAGTGACACAAAATTCGAAAGTGTTCAATTAAGATACAAAAATAAAATGATCTCTTGATAAAAAAAAAAAAATAATGAAAAAATAAATGACACACAGGTAGTGTGATATAAGCTGTGAAAGGTAATAAGAACGTGGGTTAAAATGCATCAAGATCATATACAAGTTGATCCAAGAGGTGCAACATATTGTGAAACCTGCTCTAATCCTATCTGCGTGGGTGTCGTGGCCGGTAGGACCAGCTGTCTTTGTTTTTGCAACCTCTGAAGTGCAACCTAAAGTGTTATGTGTCTGAGAACAGATTCCGCAGTAGAACATTAAACTTTGAAAAGAGATAATAAGACTCGTGTTACAAAGACTGTCTGCAAATTGTTTCGGAGTAGACCGGAACAATGCAATTTATGTTTCAAGGCCATGAATCATTTTATTTTTCTATAAAGCCTAAATGATTGCTATTTATATTTTTGCTTGTTCTTCTCTAGATTTATTTTTTTTATATTCGACCCCGAAGATGCGATTTCCGATGGATAACACCTGCCACTTGGAAAGAGAAGCCTGCTCTTTCCGGTCATGCAATCTGTCCTTTTCTATCTCGCCTATTTGATTACCACTTCTCTCTATCTCTCCTTTACCTTTATCTACTTACGTACTACACGTTCACGACTCATATAATAAGAGCTTCGACGTTCTATCTCCGGCTTATAAGAGTCTCCAGGCAGGTACTCATCTAACGTTGTACTGTGGTTATATGTTGGTTATATAGCGGTTATGGGTTCTTGTCTGGTCCATAAGTCGAGACTTGAATACACCGTAGTGTACAGTCTCAGATAAATTATTATTCTATTTTTGAATATTTTGAAATATAGATAATTATCAGCTTTGCTGATCAATATATATAATTATTATGTACTAATGAGGGAAATTATGTTATCTTAAAAATGGAAAAATAAAATGATTAATTTTAAAATTATTGTTAATGGCAATGTTAAATAACGGAGATTGGATTTTTATTGAATTTTTTAATTTATAATTGATTCATTAAAATTTTATGGTGGTTATCGTTAGATAAATTTATTTTATTTGAACATTTTAAGTATACTCGAATGTGTTGTGTTCAATTAAAAATTCATTTGGCAGAATTAGATTCAATTTAAATTCGTTTGATTGAGTTATATAAATAAAGAATTGAATAAGTCCTAGTAATTAGTTAAAAAAATTTAATTGCTTTTTTAATCATTAAAATACATTTTTTTATTTATTAAATATGTTTTCAAAATAAATTAATAACTGGAAAGTTAATAAAAGTATTTTTTTTTTCACCAATAATCTTACTAATTATTAATGCAACAAAATTATTAAAGCTATTTAAAAAACATTCATTTTTTCTAATAGTAAAAAAAGAAAAAAATTGAAAGATGATTCAGCAAACAATTAAATATATAAAAAAACTATTAAACCCTAACTACAATATAATTACATTAAATTAAAAAAAAATTTCCGCATGAAAATCCATCCAACTAAATTAAAAAGTAGCCATAATAACTATAGAAAAAATTTCTATATCAGGCATTTCCCTCTCAGAATGAATAATTGAGAGTCCGATTCACCTAGGGCACACAGCGGAACGAAAAAAAGGAATTAAAGGGGTACATGAAACCCATGTATAGACACGAGACAAGGGACGGAGTTGAAAAAGAAATGAGTACTCAAGATACAGGAGAAAAGCTTGGATAGGAAAAAGAATAGACAGAAGATCGGACATTAGATTTGCGTGTCGAGTGGTTTGCTCGTTAGATCCGGCATACGCAACACTGCGTGTCTCCTGCGAAGGTAATCTCGTCGCGTCCAGTATATACTACTAGCACACGCGCGACTGCACGCGCATGTTCCTTATACCTTTAAATGTATATGACGAGGGAAAACACTTTGATGTTTTGTGAAAGCGATTAATTAAAAAAAAAATTGTGGCTTTGATATTTATAAGATTGCAATAAGTGTAATAAAAAAGAACAGATGAGTAAAATCTTTCTTATTTTATCTCCACAACTAGGATTTATTTTGATGTAAAAATAGAATGGATGATTTTATCATGTTTACACAGCTTAACGTGATGTACTCCCAAGAAAGTTTAATACGTTTGATTTCTCATACTATCTCTGCAGAATTAAATGGACGTTAATTATTAGTTCATTAAGAAGTCGGTGAAATTTCAAGGGAATTCCGCATTCTCGTTAAAAAAGCGTTTTATTATTTATTTTATTAATTTTAAACTCGAGTCTTTTTATCACTATATCTATAATCATTTCTAGAAAATTATTCCAAGAGTTTATTTCTTTCTAAACTTCATTATACCTATTAGCGAAAAAAATCATCATTATGCATTTCCTTTATGAAAGTTCATCTTCACAAATTAAAAAAAAAAGCTTTGATGGTCTTTTCATTACATAAAAAAAAAAATATTACAGCTCATTCATTAAATGCAAAAAATAATTATTTAAAATTTTAATCAATACAACAAATTATTTTAACATTTATTATATTTATTTTTAAGTTGAATATAAAATAATTGCAAGTTTATCATTAATATCAGTAATCGTTGAAGGTTTTATTAAAGGATAAAAAAGAAATGATGAATAATTAATTTATATTCAATCGTTAATGATGTGATAAAAATTTTTCAAGTTACTAGACATGAGAAATATTCAATAGATTCCCGTTTATGGAAAAAAATTTTACAAATAGACAAATGAAGACTTAGATATTTTTATCATGCATTGAAGATGAATAGAGGCTTAATTGAACAACGAGCCGAGTGTCAGAGAGTCATGACAGAGTCTTTCTATATCCCTATCCTCTACCTATCTCACTAGCATAAATATACAATATATGTGTACATGTTTAGTCACGTGTTACGAAATTCTCACGGAGCACTATTTACCTTCTTACGTGTTTATATTGTTCTGCTTCGCACTTTGATGACGTATAAAGAGCAAAAAAATATCTCTTAATTTGAAAATAATTATTTTAAAGTAATTATTCAAACAAGATTTAATCAAAAAAAAATTTTAATTAATTTCTTTGATGGTGTAATTATTTTTGGAGCTTTCAATTACGTTGCTTTTAGCCATTAATGAATAATATTTTTATAATTATTCATAATTACAAAATTACATTTCATTAAAAAAATGAATTCCCATTCATGTAAAGAATTTGATCTAATTTAATTATTTAGATAATTCAAAAATTAATTGAATAAAAACTACTTTTTATGTCCTAGTAAATATATGTTTTTATTATTAAAAATTCTCAAGAAAAAATAGTAAGGTAATTAAACAAAAATAATTGCTTGTTTGAAGGATTTTTTTATAATGAAAAATGGTAAATAATAGAAAATTGATTACATATTGCATAATTTCCATTCCTTTATCTTTAATCTGTATCCTTCTTAGATCGAAAGATAAAGAATTGACATGTTTTATGAACAATTACTATTATTTATTAGGAAAAAAACTCCCTTTCACTTAAAATCATTTAAAAATATGAAATCACTTAATCGGTAAACTAAATTATCTGAGCTTTAAATATATTATTTAACCACAAAACAAAATGAATAAAATAATGAGTTCCTCATCATATTATTCTGAAACTTATTAAATAAAAATCTAAATGAAACTCCTTTTGATTGCTTTTTATTAAATCAATTTTTTCTATTAATCAGTGAAGCTAAAGGACAAAAAACAGATGGGATGTTCTAGGTTTCCAGTATGTATTTTTAGATAGTATAAATGTGAAAGAAAATAGCAGAGTATCACGGAAATTACTTACAAGTGTTGATGAATTTTTTCTTCAATAAATTGACTGGAAGGAAATTTGAAGTCATGGTGGAAAAAGGAGAAGAAAAAGAGGAAGAAGTTATCCGCTAGTATTCAGATACGTGACTAGGAAACGGGTACTCACTGACCCATGACTAGTTCAACGGATGGGGAACAAACCCGGCCACGGAGAGGATCACGCCCGTTCTGGTCAACTCCCACATCTCTCCCTAGTTATCAGCCATGGCAACTGAGTTTACTGTAAACTCAACTCAGCCAGCTCAATCCCCAGAGAGCATCCAACCACCAACAATAAACCATTGATGTCTATATCAATACTTGAGCTCAATATTTATACAATAGACAATGAATTCTCAAAGTTGAAAATAATATCAAAAGCTCATTGAAAAAAATGATTAGGAATATATACAAATAGTATTGGAAGTAAAAAGAAGCAGTGTATAAAAGCCATTGTATTTTATAAATAATGTAAATGATAAAAAGGAAGGCTTGTTCAGGGCGACACATCGATAAATGTCTACTTGAAGAGGTCAAGAACGACTCGGCATCACGCACACGAGCTTCAGTAAGAAAAAATGACAGTAATGGACTTCCGTGACTATAAGCTACAAGATACACGTGTTGTGCTGTATTATAGACATTTCAACTATTTCCTTCGGAGTGAAGGTTAAAGCAAGAAATCTACTATCAACTCTATACCATACACACTCTTTGCTAGACTGTAATATATTTCTGCAGATATTGTTGGCTCCAAATTGGTCATGATCAGCATCATTTCGCCATTTAGTAAGTACATTAATTATGCATTTTTCATCTCAAGTCTATGTTATTATTAAACCGTTTGAGTGAAATATCCAGGCACTTGAAGTAAGTGGAAAATTATTTTGCAAAGATATTGATGTTTAAATAATTCTAGAGTTAATCTAGAAGTGAACTTAACTGGAATTTTATCTTTTGTTTTATTTTTTTTGTGTAAAAATGAAAATGTGGAATTTGAAAAGATTTTTTTGTGAGATGTAAAAATGTGGAAAATTTTATCATGGAATTGAGTTTAAAGCTTCAAACTCGAGCTTTTGTGTACAATTGAAACAAAGTCACAGATTATTTTTAGATACTAGACAATAAAAAAATAAGAGGATTCCGTTTTTTTTTTATGTTATAACTTCGAAAAAGATTAATTCAGACTACAGAAAAATTATTTAAAGTAGACAGTTTAAGTTTTTGAATTTTATTTTTAATGATCTTCATAATAATTCATTAAAAAAAATTAAGGTTTGTTTCTATCCGTGATTATTTTCTAGAAAAAAAAGCTTTCTCAGTAAGTTTGATGTAAATTTTTGTAATAATCCGACAAGTATTTAGCATAACTTGAAGAAAGTTAAAGTGAAATATAAAAAAAGATGTATACAAGTTTAGATAATTTGAATAATTACATCCTAACTAGGTCATTTATGTTCTGATCAAGATCTGATCAGGGTCTTATAAAGAAAATAAAAAGAAATCTTTAATCAACTCTAACCACAGAATGGTTAAAATATGGTGTAAATATTATTATATACTGCAATGGAATATTATTTTCATATATAATTTTTTTTCTGTGATACTTGTGGTCGTAAGTAATTTTAAAAGGAAAATTTAAGAGCTGTTTACATTATGTTACTTCTTAAGAAATAGGATAAATACCCCCGAAAAAAGTTTGCTATAAAATATTATATGCAACACGAAAAACAATAACAATAATAATTATGACAAAAAAAAATAATTTTTCAACATTTATTTAATAAAAAAAAATAATTCAAAGAAACTTAAATTCATTTCATTAAAAAAATTAAAATATTTCTTCTACATAACTATCTCTATCATCACTCCAATTATTTGTCTATAAAATTTTATTATCACTAAAATTGTCAACATAAATTAAAATAATCCAAAATAAAAACATCTCCATAAAAAAAAATCCTATAAAACGACATCAGTAGACCCTAGAAATTATTGATCATCCATAAACCAAGTAAATACGGAAGCTACAAAAATTTAATATCAATAAAAAAGATTTAAAAAAATGTCACCGACATAATAACAATAATACCAACGTACTCGATGAAGTAAAATCATCTACAATAGTTCTCAACAATAAAAAGAAAGCATTGATGTAACTCAGTGTGAAAATGTATAGCGGACTTTCTCGCAATTGACTTTACAAATTAGGTTACTCAGAAGGAAACAAATATGACCCCAGTGCTCTAGATCCCTTTAGATGCATTCAAGAGAGGAAGGGTTCATATTCTATGGGAAGTCAGGGGCAACGCATTGCCCGCCCTATTATTTTAAATTCCCATACGGTGCACGCGAATTTTCCCGGCGTCGACGATGACCAGTCGTCTGCAATTACACCGAATAGCTCACATCCTCTATAAAGAGAGAGTCTAGCGTCGAAGCTGAGTATTAGTTGGGATAAGAGGACGAGTAATAACCAGGGGAGCTATTGAATCTATACCACCTATTATGATAATCAGAAAAAAGGTAAAATAACAATAGTGATCCACTTATCTTCTTCTTCAACGCCCTGCAGATAAAATTAACAATTTTTAATAATTATATACACAAGGTTGATGTTTTGCTGATTTTTTTTTTATCCTAGAAAGTGTATTAATAACTAACAACATACTTGGAGTCAAAACGGATGTACTCAACAGTCTGTTTATTTTTATTCTCATCTTCTCCTCAGTTACAGTTGCAAGCAATTGGAAAATAAGAATAAGTAAACGATTGCTTTCACAGTATGTATATGTACGTATTCATAAGCGTCCACGCAAACGTTTTGTACCTTTCCCACGACTCGCGTGACTGGAAACTATACCACGAATATTTGGCATCAGTTCATTGAACTGATCGACAACTCTTGCACATATATATTTTATTGATTCTAGTTCCTCTCTTCTGATGATAGGTCAGTCTTTTTTTTTCATTAGTGAGTGAGAATGAATAATAGATGAAAAATGTTTCTATACCCAACGTTATAACTTTTAAAGTTTGATGCTTAGTAGATATGGATCTTGACAAATTGATGAGATGAGGATTCATTGACCCTAGACCCAATGACAAGCAATTTTTCTTCCGTTTTTTTAACTGTCATTTGCATAATCGATTTTTTAGAGTCTTGAAGGTCAGGGTAATGGTCAAATTAACCACAATGTTTATTTGTGGCAATAGAAATTTTTAAATTATTAATGATAATTGTTTGTAATTTATTTAAATCCATTGTGATGATGTGTTGAATATTTAATTTCCTATTTTAGGGTAAGTTTCAACTATTCATGAGAAATTATCATTTTTTAAGATTGGATAAATTTTTTTGTTTGGAGTAGAAAAAATTTTAACGAATGAAGAACCTTTCTCTCCGCCAGAAAAAAATTAATCAGAAAAGATTCTAGTAAAAAATCCTGTCAGGAAAAATGGGTTTTAAAAGGAAGATTCTTGAAGTAAAATTCTACCAACTAAGAGAAAAGAACAAAAAAAAAAAAGAGAAAAAAAAGAATTTTAATCCACTAATCGAATACTTTAAATTTAAAATTTCAATGAGAAAATTGATTATTCTTTCCTGATCATTGATTAAAGTTCAAAAAGGAAAGATCAGTTCTTAAAATTTTAATTCCCAAGTTGAATTATAAATTTCCATCTTCACTATTTACATATCAAGTATGTACATATCCCATGACATCGGTTTGGTAATTTTAACTTCATCAGATTGCCTCTGGATACCTTATTGATAATTTGATGTAATACATAATGTAACGTGACGTGACAAGGAAGACAGTAAATATTCTTGAATGTAAGACAACGTCTACTAAAGTCATTTATCGTCTCCTCACGTGTCTTTAATGCGACACGCTTTAACTGTAACCGTTTTCACGTTTCATCGAATTCACGTGACCAGCGTAACTGACCACTCACACGATATATTTTTATAAGCCCGAATGATGTGTGCGCGTTAAATATTTAATTGTACTTAACAAGTGACCGCTTCATCGTATCACTTTCGTGCGTTTTAAATAATTAAAACAATAAAATAACTACATACAAATGATGATGAAACAATTAATAATGACAGCCTATTATTAACTCATCGTTTGCCAATGATACGAATGGAATATCCAAGATCAAAAGTCTTGCTATATTCCCGATCAGTCAATGCCATATTCTGATCGTTATAAAATGATCCAAGTTGAGATAACAAATCTGCGTAACCGTGCGTGAGACGGTTTCAAGAGATTGGATTCTCGATAATACATAGACGAATATAAGAACGAGAGTTGAATCTTTTCTCTTTAGAGATGAAATAGATATTCTTTTAGGAGAGAAAAGGTAATAATAATAAGTGTAAAGAATCGAAAGAGGAAATCATTAAAAGGCTACACATAAAGATGAATAAGGTATGATCAATAGAAAAAAGAAACTTATAACAATTAATTTACAATATAAATTATTAAATTTATCTTTATTTTAAATCTTGGGTACTCGTAAAATTAATAACTATGGATAAAAAAATTTATTTGGATACTAATATTTCATTGAAACTTAATAAAAAAAATTATTAATAGGATTTACAAAATTTTAATTCCATTTGAAAAATGAAAAAAATTAATTAAAATATTTTTCTGATGCTTTTATATTTTGTTCGAAATTTTATTTGAAAGATTCAAATAATAATTAATATTTATTCATTTCTATTTTTAAGGTTTATTAAAAAAAAATTGAAATTTTGGAGTGCAAAAAAAAATTGTATTAAACCTTTGAATAATAAACATCGCAAGACCGTTATAAACTCATTCATTCGTTGATCTGGATAACAAAAAAATAGCATGCAAAATCCGGAGAAAGCGTATTGAAGGTAGAATTTCCTTCGGTTTATTAATAAAGAGTTAACGATAGACAATGCAATTGCATAAAAAAAATTTTTTTTCCTCCAATGATGACTCGTGGGAATATTTAATTCCGATAGGAAAAATAATGACTGCAGAGTCATGTGGCATACGGACTTATAGAATATAAAGAGAGCAATGAATATAAGAAGAGAAAAGATGCAATAATAACGCGTGCAAAACTACTACTGGTAAACCGTGGGGTATTATATTAGTCGAGTTACTCCTTGGCACATCTGAACGTCGCAAAGCGAAACAAAACACTTGGAAGAGTTGTACGAGGTGGCAATAAAACGAACCTTCAAGATGGCAATCGCCTTCATCCTTTCTCTCTTGCCTTTGGGACACGAATATAAAGACTGGTTGTATGGTGTACACGTGCGTGCTTAAATGTGATCACCGCGTGAGACTGTATCTTCTTTCTATCATTTTAATACCAAATTTTGTTTTTATTATCCTCATTTATAAGCATAAAAATGTCTAAAGTTTCAAATAAAAATAGAGTTAAATTGATTTTTTGATAACAAGGTGTATAGATATTTTTGTTAACAGAAAATTTCATATAAATAGACAATACATCATCGAATTTAAACTCGTAAATTTTTTCGATCAATTCGTTCGTTCAAGCTGAAAAACTGATGGAGTAAATAATTGAAAATTTTATTGCAATTCAATTAATTTTGTTATATAAAAAATTTTTTTTCAAATAAAAATTTCAAAAGTAAAAAAAAAAATAAACTGAAATTCAAAAAAATCCAAAGAACTGGAAAAAATATTCGATAAAATATTTTCTACTCTTGAATGTTAATTAAAATTTTTTTAATGAATTTGTAATCTGATTTTATCAATAAAATTTATAGATCAACAGTTGCAAAAAAAAAATTTGTTCTTCCAGTTACATAATTTGCTACTTGACTGAAACATTAAATTATTTTCTTTAAATGTAATATTAATTAAAAGTTTAAAAAATCCTCAACTGCAGAAGCTGAATAAAACTCTAAAATAATCTTCAATAATTCACATGTTATTAATTAAAATTCTTACCAACCCCTATAACTTAGCAATACAAACTTTGTCGTTGAATAAAACTAAATGAGCTAATTATTTAAAGTGAATAATTCTCCGGTAGTTAATTTACAAATCGCAACATAATAAAATACCACGGACGAAACTGAGCAAGTTCCAGGAGTGTAGAAAAAGGGGAATTAATGAAAATGGAAGAAATATAAAATGAATAGTAAGAAGTTGAAGAAGAGAGTAGTAGCTATTTAGCGAATATAAAGCGTCGAGTAAATGTTCTACGTTCAATCGCCTTGGGAGCGATTCTCGACGGCGCGAGGCCAGAACCAATCGGTTTAGCGGCTAGCGACCTCGCGCTTTCTCTCTCTAACTTGATCTCACTCTCTCAGAACTTTGTCCTCACCTAACGCGTATCCAAGCTGGTTTTGAACCGATGGAAGATGCGCCTATGCACCAAGAGAGCAAAAATTTTAAAATAAATTTCCACAATCTCATAAGACACCATTTAAGATTATATCCTACATATTATTCATTTATGTAAAAAGCTAAACAAGTTTTCGGAAAAATTCTCAATTAATTCAGTCTATTTTTATTTCTTTCCAGCTACTATAATGTATGCAGGATCACTAAAGAACCTCTGGGAATCAATTCGTACATCTCAGATGAGGATCCTCAGAAGAATAAATTTTTCACGTGAAATAGACAAGCCACACGCAATAATTCCAAGTCAAAAAAAAAAAAAATCTAGCCAATCCTCTTGGGCTTTCAAACACACATGACCGACATCATAAATTATTATTTCACAGATTAAACATCAAAAAGTCGGTCTATTCTCATTTATTTAACCCTGAACAAAATATTGGGAAAAATATTCGAAAAAATATCTAAGCATGTAAAATTGTTGATTAGACTTGAAAGAAGCCGTTCTTTCTTTCGGAAGCTTTTAAAAAGAACTGACTCATCCGAAAATTGCACCAAAAGTCTTACTCATCTACTTTACTCTAAAGACACTTATTCATCACTCGAAATAAATTGAAAGTAAATCTTAATGTCCTCGAGAGTTCAAGACAATGCACTTAGAGAATGAATAGAAGTAGGCGCCAGAAGAAACTTATTATCATCATCATCAACACCATCGTTGTGCTGTTATTATTATTATCATGATTGTTACTTGAATCAAGTGCTTCGGGATGTCGTGGGAGAGCTTATTCTCATAGATTTTCTGGTGTTTTATTTATATCCGATATGAAGCCCGATTGCGCCTACTCATGCGAAATTCTCGACCACCTGCTTTCGAAATCTGAGCGTACACAACGTCATAAGTCCTTTGTTTCGGCTACATATATATATACTCATAGTCTTCCTCCTTCGGACGCTAATTTTTACATCGGGGATATCAAATGATCCCGTGGGAATGAATGCTTTTACCTAGGGGCGAGGTTGCTCCGAAAAAAGGCTATTCATTTCCGCACTGAAATGTATGATTGAACTAGTTATCAACTGTCTAGCCTTTGGGGGGTCGCTACACTCGGCTCGTGATCACAACCGTAAGGTAAAATTTTAGAAATATTTTATCAAATAATTCGAATTTAAAAATAAATTGAATATAAATAAATTTTTGGAATCATCAAAATATTTCCTCAATTCTACTGAAAGTCGCAATTAAATTCTGATGATAAATTTTTGTTACTTTCAAATAATGATAATGTTAGATGATATATTTGCTCAACTGACTAATAGTTTACTCCAAAGCTGTTAGTCAAACTTTTATGTATATATTTAGACTCAAGCATTATAACTAATGTATATATAAAAAGGCGTTGGACTGTCAAAACGATAAAAAAAAAAAAATAAAAAATTATTATTACCTCACAACTACCCTCTTGTTTCTTTGCTTGTTACTCACGTATATTATCAATCAACGTTATTTCAATGCCATACAAGCACTTCCCGCTAGCAGCTACTTTATATAAACATCCCATGAAATCCTCCGTGTCGTCATAAAAGTTTAAAATGTTGCTCATCGACATGCAGCAGCTTTGTCTTTCCAATCATTCTATCATTATTTGTTCTTTTTATACAACTTTGAAAATGAAAGACTCTGACCCAAAAAGGAGGTATGGAAATCATAAAAAAAATTACGAGAATTGAAATAAAAAAATATAATAAGATTACTTAATAAAGTTATAAAGCGAGAGTTTAAATAGCTTTTTGTGGTATTTGAATGGCTTCAAAATGAAATATAAATGAAAATGTGTGAAATCGTGAATCTTTGGGGTTAGTAATATAATAAAAGCTTCGAAAGAGAAACACAAAAAAAGAACTATAAAGAATTTTCTTCTGCATATAACTACTTGGTAGTTCAGTAAGAATGCCATTTACGACTTTGTGGTAAAACGTGAAAACCTTGCTATGTTATTTTATGAAGCAAAGTCTCGTAAATAATCGTAATGTTTCTATACAAATTCCATCTAAAGTAATCGCGTGTGCCCACTGTTAACTTTTTAAAAAATAAATACACCCTTAGAAACTTTAAAAAAAAGTTTGAGAACTATTTCTTTTTATAATACAAAATCGGTACCTCGTTAGCAATAATTATTATCATGAATTCTTAAAGATATAATTTTGTTCTGTACTTTCTTTCTTAAAAAAAAAAAGGAAACAAAAGTTTACTGGTGAAGTGCATGAGCCTATATTGAAGTCACCTGAGGGACACACGTAACCGGTTACCGTGCATGAATAATGCGCACATGCAAGAGGGTAACCGATCGGAAGTCGTCGACGCCCCTATAACGAGTGTCAATGTTCATTTGCTGTGAAAAATAAAATGTCGTAACAAACCGTATGTAAGATATTTATTACAAGTTATTCGGATTTTTATATAAAACTTATGTGGGTGTAGGATATATAATAAGAATCTTCTTACCTAATAAAGTGTATTGAAATCATTCCAAAAAAGTACAAAATGCCAATTCACTTTCATGCATCGCTAACTTTCGATGCGGTCCGTTAATGAGTCATGAATAATCTGTACATCTTCAAGAGATATTACATTTATATTGCGATTATTTTTTATCATTTTGTAACAAATAAAAGAAACACAAAAAGTGTGTACTACATAAATCAACAATTTAATGAGATATTTAATTGCAATTCAATTTCACATCTACGATAATTAACAATAAAAAAAAATTATTATTTAATCAGTTGAAAATTTATTACGTACTAGATAATTTTTTTGTGTTGATTAAGAATATTTTTTTTTCTATTAAAATAGTTTTAATAATTGATAAGAAACTACTCTAATGGGAGAATGTTTAGTTATATGTAAATAATAATTAGAAAAAAATTCCACCTGTGTGCTTTTAGAAAAATAACAATATGCATTAATGTTTGTATTTTATAACATACGCCGGAAGTTAGGGGAAAAAGTGCAAGTAAATGTGCGCACTGATGTGAGAAGTAAAAAATAAAAACTTCTACTTTTATAGAATAATCACTGAGACATGAGTGGAGAAAATAAAAAAATTTATATGTATAACATAACGCACGGACTAAAATAAAATCCAATCACGAATAAATTAAATAAATCGATAAAAGATCTCTAAGCTTAAGTGACTACTGCGAAGGAGTTTAGAGTAAATCCTTAGGAAGTAGAAATAACTTTTCTTCATCCATAAAAGTCAAAACGATAGACAACGTGGATAAAGCACGCGACACTCCAGGAACAGGTTTACCAACTGCATCAGCAGCAGGTCTCAACAGGTCGGCAAAACCTAGTGTTTCACGTGAGTTAGCAAAAGTTGAAGGAGTGTTGGAGAATCTACTACTGTGAAATTTGCAAAAGAGAAATCGAAAAAGACACGAAGCAGTTGGTCAGCAGGGTGGCAAATTGAATTGGCCCTCAAGGGAAAACTCAAAAATGTGTCCTGCAACTCACATGTGAGATAAACAAAGACGCCAAGATGTTGGGGTATATCTGTCTCTGTCGGAAACCGGCTTGCACCTAGACCCAACCGCGTTTATAGAAGACGCCAATAAAGCAAAAAAAGAGACGAGAAGATCGCGCACCGACTCATGGAGTTGAGGTGCATCTGGCAACAGTGCTGGGTCCAGTTGAGTCCACGCATCAGGACCCAGGGCCGTAGTCGTTGATAGAACAAGAAATTTATATATAAATGACGCAATAAATATGTAATAAAATAAGCAAATTATTTTTGAATAAATAAAAAAAGAAGTAATCTCATGTAATTCGATATATTTTTTGGTTAATTTAAATTTTGTAAAATCAGTAATATCATTTCAGTAGTAAGCTAAAGTTGGCGTACACCAATTGACAGACCTTACAATTTAGCATGACATCCGAAAGAAGTATCTACTGAAGCAGAAGAAAAGTATGAAGATGGTAGCGCGCATCCGTCCGTAGTAATTTGAATACATCTTCACGAGACCTATAATTTGTTACACGCGTTCAACAACACATGCGGTATATAACGCAGCCGTGTGTCGAAGAGTCCCCTCAGGCCCATTTTATTCGCGAAATTAAGATCGTTGGTGGATCAAGAGTTGACTTGGATCACAATGAATTACTCGGCTGGATAAATTATTTCTTATCCACTGGAATTTTCCCAGTTATTCAGTGCTTAATTAAAGCACTCGACAAGAACAAATTGAGATATGTATTGGACAGGAAATAAACCGAAATACCTCGGAATCAACTGGCAGCGAATGGTAAACAAAACCATTGTTTCGTTGGTATTCAATGAAAATTTCGAAATAATTTTAATTGAAAGGATAATTAACTTATTTTTAGAATTGAAAGATATTTTTTTTTGAATTTAGAAAAAAAAGAAGAATCACAAGAAAACGTTTAATTGGAAGATGTTTTTCTTTTTTAAAAAAATTCGTGAGAATGAAGATTTGAAAAAAGTTGAAAATAATTGGTCTGCACTTTTCAGGTTTAAAATAGATTTTTAGCAGACAATTTTATGTTTTACTTTTAGCTAAATTATTTTAATGGAAAATTTAAATAGTGAATTTTTTAAAAATAACTTCTGAATGGGAAGTTAAAAATAATGAAAAAAGTTTCATTGTTTTTTTGCATACTTTTTGACGTTAAAACTAATTTATCGTTAACAAAGCATGGTTCATTAATATCATGAATGATTTTTAATGATCAATTAAATCTAAAATAAAGTTTGAATGATAAATCAATTGTTCTTCCGCATGGTGTAAAAAAGAATTCATGATTGTATATAAAATCTAAAACCTCATCTCACCACATAAGAACGTTTCCTCCGACTTCACAACAGCTAAGTAAAAATCCCATTACATACTTTGGAGTTGCGGAATTTAATGAATGAATGCTTGGGGATTCCCAATAAAATGGTATAGAAGATGTTGGAGGAGATGATTACACCAGCTCATGTAGGAAAGCGACCTCAGCTATAATTGTCCTCGCGTGTATGATACAACCGGTAAAGACAGAAGAGGCAAATTCAGTTTCTCCCTTTATTACTCATGAGTAGAATATAAAGCGCATGTGTATCCACCTATTACACACGGTCTCCCTAACTTCTCGGGGATGTCAATGACTCTGTATGTAGCTCAGTGCAACACAGCTGCTCTACACATGTGTCGAGTCATAAAGAAAAGAGATATACGACGTTAATACGATGATGCACGCGACGAAGACCAACATCAAGTCAAGTGTTTCGGCCATAGATGAAGATGAGGTTGTACCTTGAAGGGCCAGATGTCAAGTATACTACCATTCTCTCATACACATCTATATAAGAATGAGAAATGCCATCTTTCTTCTGCCTTTATGTTGCTATTATTTCTCCTTTTATTCCTCTGCATGTTCAAACGTTTTTAAAATCAATTGTTTGAATGTAAAAATTAACGTACCAGGAGTTGGTATGATACACATACCACTTAATACACTATTTTATAGACTTTGAAAATTTTTACAAATCATTTAAATCATCCATTTTTATCATTTGCATCAAAGTCTCATAACCTTTTGATTATTTAATAAAATCTAATTTTTTAAAGGATTATAAAAAAATATGTTCCAGTCATAGACACTCCAGTTATCGAAAGACTCGTAAAAAATATATATATATCCAACCCTCAATGAAAAAAGCACATAAATTTTTATTACTTTGACTCCAAAAAATTTTTGAAAGATATAACAATCAATTTATTTCCACATTACCACCCTTATTATACCCTTCAGTAAAACCACAGTAATTTTGGTCGCCCAAAATATGGTCATAAATAAAAAAATAAGTGTATTTTAACGTGGATGACACATCGATGAAAGTCTTGGATACAGAAGTGAACTCTGACCAGGGTACAACTAGAGTATTAAAGCCAGAACTCGTGGGACCATTTTCTTATTCCGAAGAAAGGAAGAGAGAAATTCTTTGAGAGGGCTCAGTCGTAAATCGTATGACCCCCTGCACCACGTACGGCATCTCTTGGCGTCGTCCACAGAGAGTATTATCGTCGAAGGAACCAGTGAAGAAGCTTGATTATTTTCTTTTCTCCCTTATATCCTTTCTTCTTCTTCCGAACGTATCACTGAGACCATATATGTAAGTATATACATCTTATCCATGTATGTATACATATATATTTATATGAACAGACGAACGCTAAAGTTCATAACAAATGGATGACATTAATCTCTCGCACCTCATGCTAGAAGCACGTGGCATCGCATAATTATGATCATGTTTGCATATACATATGTACATGTGACCCTGCGTTGTTGTATCATGAATGTATGTATGTAGGAAGGGGGAAACGAAAGGGTGAAACACCTAAAATTCATTTTCTCCTTCTCCCACCCCCTATCTTGACACTCAAAACGATCACTTCCTCACCTGGGCATTAAACTTTACGTACATGTAACTCTCGGCCAAAATCCGGAGAGAAAAAAATAAATATCATGATTGATGATCACGTTCGATACTTTAAGAAAATGTTTTAATCTTTTTTTTCTTATTTTATCTGCAATCTCAGTTGTTATTTTTTTAATTAAATTCACTGATTAGACATGTTTTATTCATTCGTTAAAATTTTTTAGTTCATTTAATTTTTATTTTTGTTTATTTAAAATTTTTTTAATATCTTTTTTCAGCTACTATCAATTTAAAATAATAACAATTTATTTTTTTAGTAAAGTACTTAACAAAGTATTTAGAAAAATTGTATTAATGTTGCTTGAAGACAAATTTTTAATAATTTATCTCCAGGCGATAAATTTATAATAATTTATAAACTTCACAAAAATTTATTGAGTTCACGTTTTATTAAATAAAAAAAAAATCTCCAACCAAAATTTAACTGTAAGAGCAGACAACTTACCACTTTATCTTCAGTATAATTTTAATCTAAATTTAATGTAATATAAAGTTTTGCTGAGTTTGATCTACTGATTAGAAACTTTCTTACTACTGACTCAAGAAGAAATGATATTCAGATACGTTTCAACAGACTCGACTACAGTAGATGAGAAGAAGGGAGGAAAGAAAAATATAAAAATAAAAATAAAAAAAAAAATCTGGATGAAAGCTATTGGGCACTTAAAGAGTAGTAGTAGTGATACTTATATTTGGCAGAAGGAGTTTTGCGATAGGCACAGGGGGTATCTAAAACATCGCTATGTTATTTCCGGCTCGACATTTCATCGATGTGTTGCCTGACGTATATAAGTGTTGGGAAGCATTCTGAGTGTCTGCAAATATTTATGAATAACATAAATCCGTTAGAAGGAAATAAAAATAAAAAAGGTTAGTTTGATACATGGCAATATTTTATGAGTATTTTTTCAAATACTTTACTTCCTTCAACTCAATCAACAAAACATTTTCAACTTTACTTTACATTATTATTTTTTCAAGTATTCTGAACAGTTCTAATTAAAGAAAAAAAAATTAAATTACCATTTAATCAATTAATTTTATTTAAATAAATTATTCTTCAATGTTACCATGGAGAAGCAATAATTAATTATTGGAGATAAAATGTATTTTAAATAAAAGCGTTTATGTTAAAGAACGATAATAAAAATGATAATGTTCATAAGCTCTTGATCTACATTAACCCATAAAACGTTTTAAAAAAATATATAAAAGCAGTAAAGTTTAGGTAAAATAGAAATAAATATAACGAGCGAAAAAGATTCAAAATTGCTACAATGTGGCATTGAAAGTGGAAAGAAGATAAAGTCGAGAATGGAAGATTATCGTTGGAACATCGGGAGGAAATGGACGATGATCCAGAGAGACTGGTTTGGACACGCGTGTATGTAACAGTCGCGATGCCAGTGCACTCTCGGGTGCATATCTGCTACAGCAGCATTGAAGGAGAAAGGAACGAAGAAAAGAGAGAGGGAGAGCAGGCGATCAAATAAAAGAAAGAGAGAAAAAGAAATGGTTAGTACAGGGCAGATATATTTAACCTTCTCGACTCAACGGAGAAGGAGTTAAGTTCTTATTCTTCCAACGCACTTGCTCTCTTCTACAATTTAAATAAATGTCAGTGGCTCACCAATGCTGATCATTGTTTTACTGTTATCTGCCTGATGGCAATGTAAGTGATTTCAAAAACTAAAGAATTATAATAATAACAAAAAAATATTTAAAAATCTAAAATGAAAATGGAAACGAGTCTTTCAGTTATATAGAGAAGAAAGAGTTGAAGACAGAATGACTCATGGAGTTGGTCGATTCACGGAGAAAATAACTTGAATACCCGGTCCTTTGTGTCGAGAAGATAGAGAGAGAGTAAAATAAGAGAATAATTGGCAAAAGTTGTTTTCAATAAATTAAAAGATAATAATAACAATAATCATAAATGCCAATAGTCATGCTTTATTATGCTTGACTCCTTCATTGAATTTAAATAAGTTAATAACATATTTTATCGGTTTATTTATTTATAAACACTGTTATCCTCTGAAGGTTATTAACTAATTAATTACTAAGCCATTCATGGTTAATTGGAAACAGGAAACAGAATTTGAAATTTGAATCAACAAAAACTTGCCTCCCATTCTTCAATAATAATTACAGAAAATAAATACTCTATTAGAATATTTACAAGAAATTCTATTCATATTTTTTATTAATTAATTACTGAAACATAATATTTATTAATAATTTAATTAATATTAGATGAAAATATTTAGTTACTCCAATTAATAATTTTTTTTTTTTAATAACTTTAGACAATCGAAAATTTCTCCAGTAATTAATTTTAAAAAAAAATCTAGCAACGTGCTATTCATTGCTTTGAAATACCAATCAATATTTCATGAATATTCTATGAACAAAAGTGCTGAAAAAGAATTCAATGGATGATAAACGACTTAAAAATTAGACAGAAGCTGAAAAGTGTCTTTTCAAAGATATTCGTTCTAAGACGTGAAACAAGAAGGAAACGAGTTGGTTAAGTGGCATAAGTGGTATACGTGTCGAGTGCTTGACCACCTTGGTAGGAAGTGGATGGCACTCAGACTGATAAAAGACGTGACTTAGGGAGCACACAAGAACAGAAAAATAGTAGGTATATTAACATCAACGATAGGAGACACATTGAAAACAAAAAAGATAAAACTAAATGCGAGTCTCAAGTAATTCTATCTCACCTGTGTAACTAAACCATCAGCCAAGTAGATCTCATGGTTACACAACTAAGCCAAAATTATTTCTCTGGCACTTGATTGAACCATCCTATTGATCCCGATTTTCACCTCAAGGATAAATATGTAGACCAAATATTTTCATCATTCCTTAAATTATCACCAAATTAATAACCAGCAGGAAGAGAATAGCTGTCAATTTTAGCAGAGGCTATAAAACATATTGAATGAGTCACATTGAGGAAAGTAATTCGAATTAACGCCTACTAGATTGAAGTTTCTCTGAGAACCTTGGAGCTAGAGGACTTTTATGTATCTAAGAGGATCGTTTTTGCGCAACAAAGTGGTATAAAGCCGTGTGTGTGACCAACAGTATAAGAAAAAAATCACTAACTTTCAAGCCATCAAAAGTTGGATTTAAGATGTTGAGAATGGAATAAGACATGTAAAGTCCAATTTATGAGACTTTGTGTGATAGAAGTGAATATTTCAAGGTAAAAGAATATTCTTGTGGTTTACTTCTCTATACCATGACGAACGTATAGTCTCTTCAACAGACGCTCACTATAATTTTTAGCCCTTGCGATCTCCTTATCCATGCTTCACGTTCTTTTATGTACCTTTATCCAGTCATTACTTATTTCTTTTTCCTTCACAGCTTTATCTCTGCACTGAATTTGAGCAGCAAAAAAGTAGATCAAAGTAGCATGAAAAATGATCAAATTTAATTGAAATTCTATTTAAATCATGTTGATAATAAAATAGTCATTATATTATCAGGAGAAAATTTTTTTACAGTTAATTAATAATTATTAACTCTTCATTTTTCACTTCTACTTTCTATTATGCCATGCTATTATAGAGTTAGCTTTGATAATTCATTCAACTCACGAGTATTTTATTAATATGACTCTCGATTGCTAACAGCTAACAAACTTTTTCTTTCATTTTAAATAGCAAAGAAATGTATGGTATTTTCACTGACAACAATTTTTGTTGATAGTTATCCAATTGCTTCAAGTTTATAGTGCTAATAATAATGAAGCTTGCCAAACGTATGTGTTAGTTGCTGTCACAACTTACCAATCAACAACATCTTGACATAAAAAGGTCTCTAGATTAATGTCAAACTCAGAATGACTATTTATACTTCAAGAAATTCCTGTTTCAGTTAGGTCAGGAGTTATAAAACAAATACTTTACTTCTATTTCTGACAGCTTCAAGATCTTGGTGATCATAAAGATTAAAAATACTACATCTGGAATAATTATATTTTCAATGCTCTTTCCAATAGAAAAAATAATAGAATTCAATATTTAAACCCAAGAAAATTCTAGTTAAATTCAAACATAATTATTTAGTAATTTTGGAAAAATTAAAAATTCCTAAATGCTGCAAGTCACGAAACCATTAATTTATGTCCAACTCTTTCTCTACGATTAAAAAAAAAATCTGAATTTAACCTCAGTAGTATTCATTAATTATTTAGCCATTTTTAACGATTATTTATTTCATCATAATTTGATATCGCAATAATAATAAATATAGCGAAAATGGGGACTTTATCAGGATATTAAGTATAGAAAAATTAATTAAACAATGTAATCAAAATGAATTTTCTTGATTACATGTGATATCTGTTCACCACGACATAATAATGTTAAAGGTCTTTCAAATGAAAATATTTAAAATTAGTATGAAAGTTAATGTCAGATAAATGAAGCAAAACCATTACTTTAGTCGCGATAAATCAACTGCTGACTAGTAATCAACATTCATCATGATATAAAATGTAAAATGTCGATGACAAACTAAAATATCTAAGTATATCTAACGTATACCATACAGATGTATTAATACACTAAATAACTGATGATTAAATTTAGTAACATCAACCATACAGTCATATAGAAAATGTAATCAAGGAAATCAACATGCATCTAAAGACCCTATATTTGAATGACAAAGAGTCTATGATTAAAGAAGAATGATATCTACAATACAAAATACTATAAAAGTAATCGCATGGAGCTTTAGTGCTATCATTATGCGCCCGTCATAACCACCCTTGGTCTTTGAAAGTGCAATATGACTAAGAAATACTTACTTTGACGTAAGATATAATCGATTGTGTCGAGCCATGCGCGTCTTTTATTCTCTAGTTCCCTTAGTGATAATGGAGGGACAAAATATAAGACAAGGGATTCACTGGACGAGCACAAACAATAGAAGCATTGGTCTTGTGGGGATGAAAATCTCTTGGGCGTGATGAGAGAGGTGTGCTACGGATATTGCAAACTTCACAGAAGTGTCAAAGACACTCCTTGAGTACACATAAACAAGAGAGACATCAATTGAACAACTATTGGAAACGCAACACTTGAATGAAAATCAATCGGAAAATTGATTTATATTTTTAATAAACTAATGGCTTAATAGTCATTTTAGTATGAGAAATATCTAGAGTGGAAAACTCAAAGAAGGTTGAAGGTATTTTATAAGAAATACTTGACCTCTCAAAAGGATCAATATGAAGTAAATTCTTTCATGAAATATTGTATCGAGATTCCTAATACAGGGGATGGAATGAGGGCATTTGATAGAATATGATGGAAATAATATGGGAGTAATAAAAGTAAGAGCTAGGGAGGAATATAATAATTTATAAAACCAAGTAATTCAACATCATAAATTATTTCTATAATGAATAAGATAAATAATTGTTACATTATGATTATTTTATTCAAGAACATGCGTGCAGTTAAATATTATTTGATTGCTATTCACTCAGACACTTCATAAATGATATTTTAAGAAGTTTCACTAACACCTCAAACAGAACTTTCCAGAGTAAATTGTTAGGAATGCCAAAGTGTAACAATATTTTTCCTAAACTTAACTTAAATATTAACAAATAAATTCAATGAATTAAAAGAAAAAAAAACACTGGAATAAATTTAATTAATTGAAGATTTAAATAACAAGAATTATTTTGAAAAAAATAAATAAAATTTTTACTTATCAATCATAAAAAAAAATGAATACGTTTTTAATTTCTACTAAAAATGTGTTTCCTTCAAAAAAAAATGTATTTTTCACCGATGAAAAAGTATCCATTGTTCATGAGATTAATCGAAAAACGAAATGAAATATTTTTTCAATGCGTCAACAGTGTTCCATAGCAGCTAATATCGATTGTCGTACTGCGACAGTCGACGTATAGGGGTTGGCACTATTTGAAGCAGGCGTTTCTACCATAGAGCAATAGCATACAGCATCAAACATTCCACCCTTCTTTAAATTGAATTGTCACAACTCCTCGATGCCAATTGCCTGTAATATGATTGGAGAGACACTCAATGATGAACAATTGTCTATTGAATTGAAAACTCCTGATTCTAAATCGCTCAATCAATTTATAAAGGATGAGAAAAATCTTACTGCTGGTTAGCATCTAATTGCAGCTCATTTACATATTAATGATAAGCTCTTTAGCATGTTTACTCACGAATAGAGTGTAAAATGCTATCATGATAGAAATCATATAACTTGAGTAGAATGATGTAAAAATAATTGAACTTTTTTCTTTTAATAACGTATATAAATAAGAAACAATAAAAGAAATATCATTTACTCCTAGACCTTCGTGATTTACGGCGGAAGTGGTGAGATAAACCAGTATAATATCAGTAAGGTTAAACTTGTAGTTAAAAATGTCTTTGATTTTTATTTCTGTCATTCCTCAAGTCAAGAAAGTCATCGAAATGACTATAATTTATTAAATCACCACTTTTTTTTTTATTTATATAATTAAAAAGATAAAAGAAAGAAGAGGAAACTACACATAAAAACATTAACACGCAAGATTAAAATTGTCTTCATAAAAAATAAGTATATTACATATAATTAAGCTTCCAGTAAACTCTATTTGCTTTTCTTCATTTTAACAAGCTACTCATTTAATAATAATATTTTTCTTTAAACATTTAAAGCCACTTTTGTGCTTATTAAGAAATGAAAAAAAAAATAATTACAACTTGAATACAATAGAACTTGAAACTTTAATAAAGACCTTTGGTTACTGGTAATAATTGCATAAGCTTCAAGGATATTCGTTTCAAAGTGTAAAATTAATATTAAATTGCTTGTAGAAAAAGAATTTGGTCTCAATAAGTCGTCGAAGGCGTTAAGCATTTGATTGTAAGTCAAGCGAATCAATGCACACTCACCGCCTCTAGTTGTATGCAATCGTTTATAGTCTCGTATCACTTTCCACCCGGTTCTTCGGGTGACTCGACTATATATATATAAATATAAACACAATCACAAAGTATCTACGTGTCGAAACTCTCCTAGGCAGGTACACTCCACTCTACGCGTCAGAGAACATAAGATTTTATTTTATTCCATCATTTCGCGTCAACAAGTTATCAATCCAAGTCAATAAAAAGAAAAATGTCGCAAAATTCTCATAAAGATTTTTTTTTTCTGAACAGAGAGAACCTTTTTGAAAGAAAAATAAAATCACCGGTTATAACGGTTTATTATCAACAATTGTTTCACTTGTTTTATTTCATTTATACTTGAAGTTTTATTAGCTTTTATTACTGATGATAAAAGACTACGTATTAAAATATAAAGATTAAATTAATAAACATTCGTTTACATTATTTTTTGGAGTCTTCATCTTCCATGTGTATTTTGAAGACACCTTCATTATCTTTAATTATTAATTATAGTTGTAATTAAAAATTTATTGAACCTTAACTCAAGTTGTAAAAAAAAATAGATATGTAATATTATATAAGGATAATTAGGGTAAGTCATTTTTAAAAAAAAATAAAGAAGAAAGTATGGATCACAACCTATCATTCATCTACCCTTAAACGACTTTCAGTAGGAAAAAAATGAGTAGTAATTTATAACTTTATTTTCTTCTGTCTTTGTAAGAAGTAAACTAATCAACTCAAGATTAACACCATTCAAAAGAATGTAAGTTACTTTTATGTGATAAAAATAAAAAGAAAACAAATTGCACAGTATTCAAAAAATTTGAATTATTTCATATAAAATGAGGTTGATTAATTGCTTGAAGTTCTTAATAATTAGCAGAGTCTAAAATTACTGTCAATTTCTCTTGAAAAATAAATATCGGTCATTTCACGAAATTACCAGTAGTTTATAACTTCACTTCTCGTGAAAAATGTTTCATTATTTTACATGTGGACACATAAACAGAAAAATGTACTATCTGTATTAGTCTTCGATCACTGATTATCAAGAAAAGTTTTACTGAACAATTTTGTTTTATAACCGACAATCATTTTTCTGAGTAACTCACAGTAGTACGAAAAAAAAAATTCTACTCACCATACAGACGGTTTACAGGACGTTGTCACGGCGTTTCTAACCTCCAACCTCCACAGCACGTCCACACGAAGGAGTGATTATCCAATAAGACGCCTTGGAGTCGCCGGATCATGAAAATTTCCAAATTCGTTAACTTTATTTAGTTTATTTTTATGCAGACACGATAATTCTATAGAATCACACGCGAGGGCTGTCGCACGTCAACTATTTTCGATATAATTTACCGGCAAAAATCAAGACAAAACACGAACGTAAAGAATAAAAAATAAAACTCGATTTACGGCACAAAAATTAAGGAACTCACACGCTCAACCATACCACGCGCGAGTTCAGCGGCCGACTGAGAGGATGCAGTTGCTGTCGTCCGCCATGGGACGTTCGTGGGCAACCCCCCACCGCGCAGCCGCACAGACAAAGCCATTGCGCGCGCAGCTTGCATATATTTTTTTTCCTTCGTCGCTTCTCTTGCTTATCCTTTATTTCTATCCTCTTGCAACTTACCAAATACATGAATACATACTCTCCCTTTGGTGTTACATATATATGTTAGGCTATGTTTACATACACAAGCAACGAAAGCTCCTTTTACATGTTTACATTCTTCAACTTTATCTTACAGCTTACACCCTCTTATTGTTGACCAATACAAAGTTTCATCGAAAAGCTAAAAGTTTATTTTATCTAAAAGATAATACCTTTTTGTGACCTGATGAAAATCACGTAACAATTTAGCTACTGGAGTAATGAGGCAGGGAAAAACGTAGCCGAGCTATGTTTGTGTTTAATCGCTTCTTTTTGAATAATTTGCATTTAAATTTTACTTAATATTAAACGAAATGATTAATATAATCAATATTCATACTCAAGTCATTGTATTAATCGTTAGATAACGATAAAAATCATTATTTACTCCAAAACCATACGAGACGTCCGAACTGCTCCAATGGCTTCATCCAACTGAATATCGATAACTGTAGAGAGTGATAACGACGCATGAGCCGAATCATGGCCGACTGTCGGTATTACAGTTATTTGATTGACAGTTTTTAGATAAAACAGTTGCACAAAATAATTTTTTTTATAATTTTTTTTAAAAACAAGATGTAATAAGTTTACGCATAAATAACTATAAAGTTTATAAATTCAAGAATTTGTCGCATTGGAAAATTTGTTACCTAATCCAACTTTTAATGTTTAAATAATAAAATATCAATTAGCATGAAAACCTAACAATCGTAAAATAAAAATGATTGACTTATCTTAATACAATATTTGAAACACTAATTCGTTGACAGCCAAATAATGAATAAATTTTTGATACTGTAAACATAACAATCCACATACTTGAGTGTGAACAATTTGGAGCACCATAGAATCAAGATGCTGAAAAAATCTCGATGTTTTATTATTTTTATTAGAATTTACTATCATTTATTAACGTCATGTAAGTTTTAAAAGGAAAATGTATTAATGCATCTTTATGATAGAATTGATTGACTTTTTTTTCTATTTCAGGTGTTGCAGGAAATCAGTATCCAGATGTGATAGCAACTTTTCGAGGACCATTTCAAGATCCACTTATGCCGCTGCAAGATGAAAAATTTTATGAAGAAAAAATTTCCTGTGATTTAATGATGGAACCAATGGAAACTATTAGAACAGCCTTGAATCAATTGGAGGTTTTAAGAAGAAGTTATTGTAATAACCCTGGTGTTTCAGAAAGAGGTAAATAATAATATTTTTGACTATTCCTAAAATTTATGTTCAATCTTATCTGTCATGTTTTAGAGCCAATAAATCTTCCCATCCTTCCTACGGGATCACGTAATTTAGGTACTTTAGATTCAGCTAAAAAAGATGACAATAAAGGTATTGATTTTCTTGGGACAAATGAAGACTATGCCATAAAAACAACAGAGAACCCTAATGTTTTATCAACAACAATGGAAGATAATACATCATCTACTCGTCAAAAAACCTTCTTTAAGAGGCCTAAAAAAGTAAAATATATTACTGCTATAAAACTGATTCTAATCTTATCATTAAAAGATAGATTAATCATACGAATTTTCGTTTTTGACTTTACAGAAATGTCCACCGAAAAAAATGACTCAAAGTCGTACTGGTAGAAAAAGTGTTCCATATACTTTTTATGAATTTTATGATGATCATGAAAATCATGATGAATATTATGAAAATGTATATTATTACAATGGTATTAAAAAATAAAACATAGCTTTCTAAATGTTGAATTTAATCTACTAAAAGATCAAAATACTGAAATTACGTCATGTTATGAATAAAATATGGATAATTATTGGAGTGCAGAGTGATTGATATAAATACAGGGTGTCAAATAAACAGATGATATGATCAAATTTTCATCCAAATGAATAACTTCTGGATAGATATGATCTCAACGTTGTGAAATTTACAAATATTAATGTTGTCTTTAATAACTGATATTTTTTATGTATCATTTCATGTCCTATTTTATGATTAATTTTTTTCCTACACAAAAAAAGGTAGAACACTTCATTTTCATCGATGTTTACTTGCAGCGCTACATATAGTCGGTTTATGTACTACGTACTTGTTGAAATATACAATTCTGAGTTTGTTCTTCTGTAAGATAATATTCTTAGTCCAATAGAAAAGATCATGATAAATAAATGTACGTGACAGTTCATAGTCATATGTAGTGCAAACAAATTATTAAATAATTTTAGATAATGTTCAATCATTAACATTTTTTATAATAAAGCATTGATTTTGATCAAGATCAAATCAAATTTAGATTGATCACCAAACTATGGTTAATTATGATTTTGCATTATTCATAAAATCCATCAATAACAGTTAATAAAATAAATGAGTCATTAAATTCTAGAAGTAAGTATAAATTTTATTCTAACTGATTAATAACAAATATATTTAAAAAATTTTTTTATCACCATTTTGTAAAATTATTTATCTATAAAAGGCATATTTTTTCAGTTGGTCAATCAATCTTTCTACATCAAAGATCAATTGAATATAATTATTGACTATTGAAAGAAAATCATTGATTTGAATAGTTATTGATAAAATAAATCAAAAATGAATTACGGCATTGATTGGGATGCAGAACAACGTCAAACGCTCTTGGATACTCGAGCAACATTACAGCGAACTAGTGAATCAGTTTTACGATCACAAACAGTAGCAGTAGAAACTGAACAGATTGGTCAGGAGGTGATAACAGAATTAGGAGTGCAACGAGAATCCCTCTTGCGAACCAAAAGACGACTGTCAGAAACGGATCAGGAATTAGCAATATCTAGAAAAATGATGCGGTTGATTACACGGGGAGTTTTAACTAATAAAATAGTATTAATTTTGATAATTATTATGGAAATCTGTATACTGAGCCTTACCATTTATCTAAGATTTATTCATAAGAAGTAAATTCAATTATGAATTAATTCCATAAGCTATAAACTTTATTACTTATAACGTATAATGGGAATTCATTAGAATTGTTAAAAATTATCTTATATACAGTGCATCGACTTGTGTATACAAATATTTTATTCTATTATAGAATATAGTATGGCATGATTACCATATTATCATAAGATCTTCAAGTATTACAGTATTGTAAATATTGTAATTAAACACTAAACGATGTCAACATCAAATAGAATTCAAATAATTAATGAAAATTGTTAAAAGATCACACTATGGACATCTTCTGGCATTCTCCTTTTCCTATCGAATGTATCGAATCCAATTTAATCCTCACAGTGCGCAGTTAACTTCACTGCAAACTGTTTTTTGACAGTTGTAGGTGTCGCGATGAACATGTACGACGAAAAATTATATGAAAATTAAGTTCTTTTTATTATTGTTTAAACAAAATTCTTGCCAAAATCAAATGCCTTCTAAAATATATTTTTAAATTAATTTACTCCAAAAATTGTATTCATTTGTGGGATTTGATTCACCTGGAGAAAAAGTACTAGCTTGTCCTATACATATGTATTCTCCATACATACATCTAGAATAAGGTCTGGTATAATTACTCCAAAATAAGAATATATGTACAATATCAAAGTAGAGGTAATGGCAGATGTCTGTGTAACATTTATTATGACTGCTCAATAGTCAACATAGATGAAAAGTGTCGTGAGTGTTTTAGATGTAGAATGAGCTACACTAAAGAATAAATATCACTATAATCTTACTTATCAGTGAAATAACGAAGTGTAAAAATACGTTGTATGGAATACTGGATATTATGTGTACATGCAAGTGATACCAAAGTTGAGTTTTATCGATGTTTCTATACTTGCGAAGATTATCTATTGACATGAGGATAGCAAGCATTTAATAAATATGCACACAGCAATATACTAATTATCAAGTTATAATCGTACAAATTTTCTAAAATAGTTAACAATAATGGATAAGTCGACAATACAAGATTGATCATCTGTAAAAATTATTGTGAGATTAAGTTCCATACTTATCAATCGTTAAATAAAGCAAAAATTATAATGAGATAACGATTTGAGAATGAGATATAAAAGTGTTAACCTCCTCGGTTATGCAGCACTTACTCTTGTTCTATATGTGTGTGGTAAATATATTTTTTTAGCTCTATAAAAATTCTATGTATCTATAAATACTCGTTTAAATGAAAGAATGTTAATTTGTTTAACCTCAATTCTATATTTGAGATGATAAATAGTTTTTTATATTGTCGTACCAGATGAAGTCTACGGAGCTGGAGGAGGAGGTGGTAGTGGAGGCAATGGAGGAGTATGTAAAGATTTACAAGGACATACGTATACAACTGGAGTTTATTACATACCTGAGCCCTGCACTCTTTGTGTATGTGATAATGGCAATCCTAAATGGTGTAAAGCAGTCATATGTAGATTGTCACAAGTACGTATGAAAAACAAAACGAATAGAATAGTTATTTTTGATTAAGCTTAATCTATATAACAAATGTCTAAACAATTTTTTGATTGACAGAAGTCAGTACCAAAGCAAGATTGTAAGTCATTTAGGATTGGAACACCGTGTTGTGAATTCATATGCTTAGATGATACTTTGTCTTCAGTGACCAACGACAAAACCGACGGAATCGAGAATAATAATGGTGATTCTAGTGCTACTTATGATTTAGGACTGAGATTAGTTGCAAGTTGTATCACAGCTATTTTATCTTTGAGTTTATTATTCTTCCTTATACACCGATTACGTCAGAGAAAAATTCGAGGTAAGGATCAGTTTAATGTTCTCTTATATTTTATTTTGACTCAAATCAATGATAATCACTGAATTTTTTATATTATTTTAAAATTAATTAAACTATTAATATCAGCTTTAACAAATATAAAATATCACTAAAATTACTAACACATTTATTGTGTATTTTTCTGAATAAATAAGTTTGCATAGCAGGAAGACAAAATCGTGAATTGACAGAAGAACAACGAAGTTTGGGAAGTATGGGTTATTTGGAGCGAGGAGGCTTATCACATGGAATGCAAATGGATGAAATGAGTTGTAGCGGTGGATATTCATTGTGGAAACCACCTGGAAATTATTTTCCAAGAGGAGAAGCTCCACCTCCTTATGAAGAAGCAGTTGCAGCAGCTAGAGCTGAACAGGCATTGTTAACAATGAATCCAAATGCATTATCATCACTAAATCTTCGTAATTCTTATTTAACAACGTATAGTAGCCATTCAAATATGTCTGTTGCTGGAAGTACGCAAAATAGTTTACCAGCGAATTCTCCAACTCCTTCAAATTATAACGCTACAAGTCCATCGTCTTCAGTTTCTAATAATTCTAGTAGGCCTTTGAATGCCATTAATCCACATTCTTCTACATGTCATCAGCAATTGGTTCAAACCGATGAAAACATGTCTGTTAGTCTTTATAATAGTGCACCAGTTACTAATTTTAATAATTATAATGTGGACTCTAATATTTATGAAAATACGGTTCAAGTACCAGTACCATTACCAATAACAAATAATAGTCGATCACCAGAGCATTCGAATGTTCATGAAAATAATCACTCTCAAAATTTTCGTGATCCTTTGCGCCATGCGGCTCTTCCACGCCAGGGAAGTGCATTTACTATCTCTTCAACGTTGCCAAATACAAACACTATATCAACTCATCGTACTATTCCACGTACCCTTACCACAAGTACTAGTCCACGAATACGGCATGACTTTATTAATCCTCAATCATTATTATCACTTGCCAATACGCCTGCAAAGGATGTCAAGTCTCTTGAACAATTACCTCAATGTATACCTTCTGTTAGTTCTAACTCTCATAACAAAAATATTTCCACTGAATATCAAGATAATCAACCATCCTCATTACAACTAAAATTAGCAGAACCGTCTTCATCGCAAATTAAGGCTGCTGATTTTGAGGCAACTTCAAATAATAACAAAAAAGTAAGTTAAACTTATTTTATATTAGTTGAAATAATAAGAAAGTTGAGTCTAATAAAATTTATATTTTCATAGCCTTCATTAATATTTGGTAGTAGCACTGAACAAGAAGGAAGTTTTGATTCAGTTACGTGCACGTGTAGCATACAAGTTCTTCCAACATTGCACGATGATACTGACGATTATCGTAGTGAATGTGAAAATTGTAAAAGTACTACTGGTTCGCGTTACTACTTGGATAATGAGGATGAATTAGTTACTTCTCCACATGAAACAATGACATTGCACAGAAGACCTGAAGAAACTGCCTCAAGTGTTACACCAAAGTATTATCGGACTTCACTTACACTGCCAACAAGTACCCGACAACGTTCACGGTAAGTCTACTAACAAATTTAATTTTTTTATTTGAAAAATCATTTGCTAAGATGAAAAAAAAATTATTACAGAAGTACTGGTACTCGAGGTAATTGGTTTAGTTCTATGCCAGAAAGTTCCACTGAATCTTCCGATAATGAGTAAATTCAGATAATCTTTATGACTGTTTTTTCTCAATCTCTGTAATTTTCCATTTTTGTGGACCTGACAAATACTATAAGTATTAAAAAATACTAAGCCACTTTTTATTGACTGCTGGATAAATATCAAAGATATTTATTAAAAAGAGAATCTCTCTTTAGTGATAAATTTTTAAAACAAAACTCAAGTAAATAATATACTTGTACATGAATTCTTCATATAGCTCGATTATCAACATTATTAATTTTATGTTACCAAGTTGTGATAACATTTTAAAAATATTATAGATATATTTTTTATCATTAACATTTTATAATAATTGAATATTTTACATATTATAACTCACGTGTTATAATTATACAAGAGCTTTAACCATGATGCCAATGTAAACTAAAATATCAATGATTTATATACATTTTTTTACTTAAATACGCTGTCATTTTAATCATTAAGATTAATTGTTTTTAATTGTTCATTATATTATTTATTAATATTAATAATTTTAACATTTTTATATTATGACGAATTTATAATCATTTATTTTGTAACCTGAGAAGTACGAAAAATACTAAATAGCAGTCAGTGAAAAGTACGCTCGATATATATAATTAAGTCATTTAATTATAAAATATAGCAGTTGGTTGTCGATTAACCAATGACTGTATTTTTTATTTGTGATAAGAATTTAATAATATCTACAAATATCATATCTTTATTGAAACATCTATGATATAAATGAAATAAAAATTCATTAAAAAATGATAAAACTAAAAATAAAAAAAAAATATCGAAAAAATCATCTAACGTTAATAGTGCAACGAAGATCGAATGAACAATGTTTCAAGTACATAAATAGATGGATTTGCAAACTCGATAAAAAATTTGGCGCACAATAAATATGTGAAAATAAAGTATAATTGATAAAAAATTATAAATAAAAAATTCATTATTATTATAATTATAATAAGAGAGATTACGGCAAAAAATAATAGTGTTCAATCATAAATCAATGTATACAATACACGTAAATTAACTGAAATTGAATGACCATCAAATAAACACAAAAATAAATATCATAGAAAGTTAAAAATACTTATAAATGTTTAGAAATTAGTAGAATTTGTTCATTAATACTTAGCTCCATAATTATAAGATAATTTGAATTAAGTAATGCTATGATATTAATAGTTTATTCACGAAATTGTTATTAATCAATTTATAAAAGCTCGTTCTTACAGTATATTCAAATTTTTCAATATGTATGACGTATAATTTGACCATTAACAGTATTAATTTTTTGTCCAATTTTACCATTTTTAATAACTGTCGCATGTTGTAAAAAAACTCAGATGCTGATATAATTGAATTCTACAATTTTATCGCTATTCACTATAAATATATATACATATATATATATACTAATAATATAAGTAATTACAATGATATAATCATTTTCTTCGTCGTATCAATTGTGACAAACTATTTTTATTTTTGATACTATATTCTTTATGTTAACGATGTTATTGTACATCTTTACGACGTTATCATTTTTTATGTTATGTATTAATTTTATAGATAGTTAATAATATAAAAAGAAAACTTTTATTGATTACATCAAAATCAAAACAACATTTTAAAAGTTTGTAATTATTTACAATGATTAAAATTCGTAAAAATATTTCGATGGATGTTACGTAATTATCATATATTGTATTGGCAATGGTTGTCTATAATAATTGGCAAAAAAATATTTAAAAAGTGAATTTTTTGTTTCGAATATAATTATCATTTTATTAATCAATTTGTTGTTAGTTTTATTGTATCAGTATACGTACTGTCCTTTCAATTTTATTAAATAATTAATTAAATATTAGCTCCACATGACATCTTAATTACTGCTATTTGTGAATATTAAATTTTATTTGTTACAAATGTATATTTTCAAAAACATTTCATTTTTATAAAGACTTGGATATTTAGGAGTGATAAGATTAGAAATTCATTTTTGAACTATTTTAAATACGAAATGTCGTATTCTTTTTTTATTATTAAAATAACAATGACCAGATAAATGATAAAAAATCGTTTATCTATATTTATTCAACAATAATTTGTGTATGAAAAAAAAGTTAAGTCATTCATTGTTAATAATACATACAAGATGTTTCGTCAAGCCATTTGGCTCAAATAAAAAAAAAGTATGAATTACATAGTTTTATTCAACTTTCATTATAAATTAATTTTCTGGACTTTTTTAATTCACATGTAATAAATAAAAAAGTAAAATAGTAGAATAAAAATTTGTACTTTATTAAGTGAGCCCCCAAATATTTCATAGATATATTATAATTTATTCAATATATTTTATCTATAATAGAAATTTCTTTTTTTCATTTACATATTGAATTTTTTTACTATCAACACATAAAATGTACAATAAACAAATAACAATAATAATACATAGAACCAATAATAATAATTTTATTATAATTTAAATAATTCATAATATGATAAGTATTTATGAAATTTTTTAGTGTACAAGGCACATACAGTCTATGATATCTTTAAAAAATGCTAAAAATTGCGTATGAAGTAAAATTAGATTAGCATAAATTTTTATAGTCATTTGAAATTTAAATACCTTGCCCTCATAACCCCGTTTAAATCAACTGCGTTAAATTTGCAATTATCGAAAAAAAGATAAATAAGAAAAATTATTGGAATTCTACATGAATTATTATGATAAAGGTACTCGTGAATACGTTCTTCTATACATATTATCAATTTTCACAAGATAAAACGTACCCGGAAACATCCCGTCAACAGGACTTGTTGGTTCATAAGGAACAACGTGACAATTTTTCTCACGTGACTCTAATATTGCTGTATAATCCTCAGGACTAATACATTTCCTCTCAGTTAAATGACGTTTAACATATGATAAATTAGAAATTAAAGTTTTCAATTGGTCTTCAGCTTTTACAGTTTTCAACACCGTTATAGAATACATACTTGAAGCTAAACCTGATCCATAAGAAAATACTGCAATTTTTTTTCCTAATAATTCATTGATTGGTTTGTTGATTAATAATGATACTAATCCAGAATAAACCGATGGTGTATACATATTTCCTACTAGATTAGAAATATATAAACTAGGCTGTGTTTTTTGTTGGAAGGCATCAGAGCTCAATTGAACAAATGTTTTTTCAATATCTCTATCAAAATATGTATCTTCTATCTTGACCGAATGATATTTTTCAAATTGCGGATACACTTGTAATACTTTGTCCCTGCTTAAATTGCGGAAGTCATTATAAGCAATTCTTGCAAATGATTTTTGTACTAACTTACAGTAAGGTGAATGAAAAATGAATGCATCAAATGTTGCTAATGAAACAGTATCACCCATTTGTTTCTTTTCAACTTTTTCACAATATTTTTTATAGCAATTATCTAGAGCACTGAGGTAGCATTGAATTGATAATTTTCCATCAACTGTAGGATACTCTGATTTTAAATCTGGCTTATAAAAATCATATGAATTTTTCATATAAGATGCTCTGATGCCTCTATCGAATACTATTGGAGCATCAGGTCCTATGAGCATTGCTATAGCTCCAGCACCTCCTGTAGGCCTTGCACTACCTTTTGCATACACAGCATTATCAGCTGCTACCACTATAGCTAATCTACCATCCCAAGCACTGCTCTCAACCCAAGAAATTGCATTAAAAAGAGCTGCTGTACCTCCATAACAGGCATTTGTTGTATCAATTCCTTCGATGTCAGTAGCACCTGATGGTTCAAATAGCTGCATTAACACGGTTTTAACCGATTTACTTTTATCAATGATTGTCTCAGTTCCTACTTCCAATCTTCCAATGTCTTCTGGCTTTATAGAGTAGCGTTCTAACAAACGCTGAGTAACTGTTAAACATAACGAGTTGATGTCTTCTCTATCATTACAAAAACCCATTTTTGATTGGCCTAAACCAATGGTATATTTTCCAGCTGATACTCCATCGAATTTTTCGAGGTCTACTTGGTCCACGTATTGAGCTGGAAAATATAGTTCGATAGCCTTGATCCCAACGTTTGCCGGCCACATTTTTTATCCTGATAACATACAATTACCAATTATTTTTTATTGAAGTAAACAAAGTAATAATTTTAATTTATAATTATTTGAAAGTTAATGTATTAAAGTGACCTTTTTTATCAGTCTTTTATTCGAAGAATTATCTATTCATTGAATTGTTAATGAAGAAATAAATAATAAAATATTATTTTCATGCAATTTAGTAAAAATTTATAAAATTTTATATAAGTTCTATCATGGGTTATTGAAATTGTCTAGAGTATTGAATCATCTTCAGTTAAAAATTACTCATTATAGTATTAATTTCGCTTCGAAATACAGTTATAAAGATGTTAATTACCAAATTAAATTTTTATAAATAACTTCATTACATGAAAAAATAAAAAAACTAAGTCATGACTTTTTATCAAAAGAATTTAATCTAGTGAAAGTGACTTTGGGTACTTAGAATAAATTTGATGATAATTAACTGAAAAAGCTTATCAGGTGCAGTGATAATTAAAATAGCGATAATAGCAACGATGATAATAACACCAATGATAGTAACAGCAGCGATACAAGTAATAACACCTTGACTTTCCCGGTAAAGACGTCAAATATTTAGGTTAGAAGTGAAACTTATTGATGAAAATTTACCGTTTTATTATGGAGCGATGTTAAATTTTGAATACTCGTGATTAATATTAAGTATTTCGATAGTAATATTAAGTTATAAGTATAAAATTTGAGCAAGATATTGTCACTAGTTGTTTGGAGCAACAACCCTTAGAACTGATCGTTTGTGAGGAACTGAAGCTACCAGTCACTTTTTAATATTTATCTATGCTCCGAACCAAGTAAAACCACACGTTAAATCATAAAGACACGTCACGTTGGCTAGTACAGATGTGTGCACACACGTGTAATGTATCCACAATATATCCTATGAAGTTTATCCATTCATTTACTATACTAGACTTGTGCTACACGTGAATAGAAGAGGGGATAACTGAATGTTCTTCAATTTTTATCAGAGCTTAAAATACAGGAAACTAAAAAAAGTGTTTTACTTTTTGCATTCTAATCTTATGACACTTGTAATTATTTTCATTGATTACTATTCTTTATGGATAAAACATTGGTAATTGAATGTTACTGGCTCTATTGAGGTTAGTATGATGTTGATGATCATCCATCATTTTTACAGTGAATGGAAAAATTTCACGTACTAAATTAATCTGTGGAATTCAAGTTATACTTTGAAAATTATTTTACACATTTGTTAAATATTTATTTTATAAAATATGCATCAGATAAACACGTCAGCATAAAAATTGCATCACGATATACATTCCATGAAATTACAAATATTATATCACTCCAATTTGAATTAATATAATTAAAACAGATAATACAACACTTCATTTGATTCGAAATATTTCTTAATACTTTTTATACTCATAATTAATTCAAATATTATTTAATTTCTTATTTATTTTTGATATTTAATTGATTACTGATACATATATTATCACGTGAATTACAATTAGTACAATAAAATTCACAAAAAATAACGACGATATTTCTTCAAATAACTGACACAGTAAAATATAATAAATTTTTACGAATTTATTCATCATGCAATAAGTAATTTTTTTTGCATTGCAATTACACCAATCGTATTTAAATATTTTGTACGCATTTTTCAAACTTACATATTAAAATTGAATTCATTAACTAATATTATACTTATAGATATTATTATATGATACTGATTTGTATCAAACTTTATTTCACTTAAATCATTTCTTATATATAAAATAATTTTGTTGACATTGGTGTAAAATTGTTGTTGCTCATTAAGTTATTATCAATGTACGGTTTACACTGATAAGAAAAATGTCCATTCAAAATTCAATGTTAGGTATGTCCATTAATTTTTTAGCAGATGATTCTCTATTGTATAAGAATTTTTTTTTCAAAATACAGTAGTTATGACCTACTGACACACTTCTACTGTGATGAAGAAGCATTTTCTGCTATGCGAGTACGGTGAATTGATTATTATTTTATACTATTATAGTTACATTCTATTTCTTTTCATTTTTTATTATCTACCTTACAAATAGCTGATATAATCTTACATCTTCTATCATTTTTCTAAATATTATTGAATAAATTTATTTTGTATTAAGTTAGCAATCGTAATTTATCTTAATTTGATGGCAATTGAAGTAAGGAATCTTCGTGGAATAAAAAAGTTTCCAAATAAAAATGCTAATATCTTAATTAGAGAAAAAAAGCTACATATTTTATTCACAAGTGAAAGTTGAACTATTTTCTTTTTATTTCTGCTCTTTATCTTGCGAAATATTCATCCGTAATCGATCATCCAACACAACAATGTTCTATTGGCACGAAAATTGACTTATATATTATTGAGAATAAAAATTAAGTAAAAAATAGACAATTATGATCAGTGTTCAATGTTTTTAAATAATATGTTACATCGTTTGGCACGTTTTATTTTCATTAAGAATAAATTTTATTGTTATGATTACGTATTAATATAATCAATAAATCGAATACACAATAAAGTTCGTTTCATTTTTAAGCAAATAACATTGCTATTATGGCAGTATTTTGTTTAAATTAATTGTATCATATCTGAATTAACAGCACATGATTATTTAACATAATAATTTACTTGCGAACGTGTTTTACAAAATTATTTTCAAATTAGTAGCATATTTAAGGAACTAATAGAATACTATCGTTACTAAATAAATACTAGACGTTTTTTTAATGGCCTTCATACGTAATTCAAAAAAGTTAATTACGATAATTGAAAAAAAAGTAAATAAGATATAATAATAATAATTGATTCACTGAACAAAGATACATCTAATCAATTATATATGTATTTATATATATATATATATATATTGACAATTTTCTTCACTTCACGACCTAATTTAAATATTTATCTAATTTATTTATATCGTTGGCTGAATTGATGCATATTTAACTGGCGTTTTTTTTATTCGAAGAGATAATTCTTCATTTTTTAGATTTTACTTACAAACACTCATTTCATTATTTTAGATCATTGTGCAAAAAATATAAATATAAAAAAAGAAATGCAAAACAATTGATAATTTCTGCAAACATATTACAGTAAAGTCCTAAGTTTTATAAATGACTATATATTTATACATTTATATATAATATATATATATTTATTATATAATTAATGCTACTATTTAAGTAACAGTTGCAAATATAAATTTACTGAATATTATTCTCGTCAGCGCATGAGAATGTTAAAAGAAATCAGTCAAAAGCCTGTAGAAAAGTTTCCGAGTTTTTATCATGAATTTTTTCTAATATCTATTTATCTTTAATCATCTAATTATAATTCATTAATTATTATGTATAAAATTCCCCAATCTTATCAAATTATTTTTTACATAAAATAGTAATTAAACTGTGCACGACAGAGTCTGTATAACTATGATGAGACCGATTTTTGACTCGAGTCAATTATGGCTATAATATTTTGTAAGCGAAAGTTATCAGTATTCGTTATTTTCTCTTTTATATTTATCTTGTAAGTATTATTTTTGGTTGATACGATAAAAACATAAGTGCATTTAGAAGAGTCCTTTTTTCTTGCTTTTTTTGTCCTTGCCATCAATAGTCCTGAAAGGAAGAAATGATTTTAAAATAAATTAACATATTACGGTTACATTTCACCAAGATATATAAAAATTGAAATTTAAATTACAGATCGAAAATCATGAGTTAGCTCATGCTAATAATTATTTTATTCATTGTATCATGAAAAAATAATTCATGCGTATAATCATGATGTGAAAGATTATCATCACTGCTACATGCCACAAAGCTCTTGAAGCATTAAACTGATTTTATAGAGAAATTTTTTTTTTTCATAAATAAATGATATTTTTTTTTACAAATTGGCATATGAAGTAGTAAATTATTTCAATATTTATAATAAATATTATTACAAAACATAAAATGTCTTCATGAAATGTTAAATGATTTCTAAATTGGAGTAGCAAATATTCAACAATAAAAATAGTTAGTAATTACTTATAAAAGCATTATGTTTATTTGCAAATTAATGATAAAATCGACAGTCATAAACTAATCAATAATATGTGTCCAATCAATTATTCTTTGCTCTGTCAAGCTGTATATTAATTTATCAATAAACTTTATTTTATTGATCCATACTCCTCTTTAAAATTTTTCTTTATCGTTCAGTCAGTACAAGAAGAGTAGTAATCTCAAGTATAGACAGCTTGTTCAGAGTTTACAATTCAGTATTTTTATATCAACGGTTATCAGAGTGCATTTATGAGGTGTATTTGATAATGGCATTATGATAAATGACAATGTATATCATAGTATGTTACAGAAAATAAGATTTACCATTATATACTCTATTCTATATAAATATATATAGATATAGATACAAATTTATATGTATTTATTTTTCAATGTAGAAATGTTTTAGTATAGCGAAATTGATGCACAAAATGAATTTCGAATGATTTATTAATTCACTAAAAGCTCAAAAACAAATTTTTCAATTAAATAACTATCCAAAGCGTAAAGAGTAACTTACATATTCAATATTGAATTGCACTTTTTATTCTAATTACATGAAAAAATACACTTTAGAAATTACGCATAAATTAATGTAAGCGATAACTAAGTATGCTTCTTCCAGAATAAATTTAAAACACCAAGAAGAGATGAACTTTTTCTCTAAAAAGCTTTATTAATTAGAGCATGTACGCTTTGGATAATTTTCTGTTAATATAGTGAAATAACATATATATAATAATTTACAACCTCTAAAAAGAAATTTTTTAATAAAAATATTATGTCAAGCTTTGTGGAAATAGCAATATAGCTAACGCTTTCACATTTTATTACTATTATTATTTAATAACATTTATTAAATGTTTTTAGAGGTCATAAATAAAAGCAGAATGTAATGTATGTAACTATATGTTAATAAATATTTAAATTCCAATAATAAGACGAATAAAAATCTTGAATAAAATCCTTTATCATAAAAAGAGATTGATTTGATCCAATGATTGATTTTAAGGATGCTCGGGATGTTGTATTACAAGCTGTATCTGTGTGGGGCTGTCTTGAGGTGATTTGAAACTGGTGTGACGACGAAGAAGACTTCCGAATCCTCGAGACCCTCTTAATGTACCCCCTCCACCGCCAGATCCCTCAGACGATACGGAGCCCGTCCTAAATAATGGACACCGCGGTTTCGTATACACAGCAAACATACATTCAAACATATTTAAGCAAAAGCGCTAAGTAGCACAAGCTTCAAAAATTATGAATATGAAAAAATATTCATTCCAAAAGAACTCATCACATGCAGCTATACAAATTATTACGATACAAGCAGTAATGAAAGTAATTTGAAATTCAGTGATGTTATGAAAATGCATTCTTTTAGATTTATTTTTGTTTTGAAAAAAAAAATCTAGTTTAGGAATCTCATTATAAGAGTAAAAAAGAATTATACTTGTAATGAAATTATAACTACATATAAATATGTAACCAAAAAATATTTGGAGTAAAAAATAACTTATGTAAATGTACTCAATTTTAAATATCTTTTTAAATAACTAGAGTATTGTAGCACTTTTATCCAAATTTGTTTAAAAACAATTATACTTCATCATAAGAAATAATGTACAAATATTCGTTTTTAGAAAGAATCTAGTACATCTACATAATTTTTTAGGAAAATTGAAGAAGAAAAGACTTCTACAATAAAAAATGTAGTTAAGCTCGAAAATAAATGTTTATATTAATTGACTTACTCTTTTGAATTAGCGTCCAAACTACGTCTACGTAATTCTTCAATACTTTGACCAGTTTGCTGCTCCCATGCTTGTTTATCTGCTTCGAAAGCTCGTCTTTTTTCCTCTACTTCACGCAGCTGTTGCTCTAGAGAACGTCGCATTTGTTCATGTCTTCTTTGCAACTGTTTAATGTAACAAGTTTAATTATTATTTTTATAAATGAATAACTTTTATTTTAAATATAGTACATTCTTTGTTATTGATAAAAATAGTAGAATATTATTCTACTTACATCCGTTTCAGAATCTTTCAATTTTTGTTTCTTTTCACGGACTTTCATTTCAAATACTTGTTCCATTTCCATTTCCATTTTTTTCATTTTCGTATCATGCTCTCGTTTTTCTTCTTCCAATTGTGCCAATGGATTCCTGTTAAAAAAATATTTTTTGCTTTTCTTTATTAGTTTATTCCAAAATAAAACCATTACACTATCAAACTTATTACAAAAAATTCAACAACATATAAGTTGACAATGGTAACAAACACTAAACAAAGCTAAAAGGTATAGTTAATAAAATGAGCTTTTTAGGACTACACTTGCTAACTAAGACAAAATATTAATAAGTGGGTGGTAAATCGATAAGTCTTGTGCACACAAAACCGTAATAAACAATCACAGCTTTGGCAAAAAACTTACCACACTGTCATGAAACTGTTCATCACTCCGGGAGGGCACAAACTAACCAATAAGAAAGGACTATTAAAATAATGTTCATGACTTTTTGGCCAAAAATATTTGTCATCAATTCGCACCATCTTTCTTACCCTCCTTTCTTTTTAAAGGTAATTCATTAATTGATAAGATGTCGTCTTCAAAAAGTTATTTTTTTGGTTTTCCAATCTATCCAATAGTTTGCATGCACAAGCTTGTCATTGATTTTTTATATGAAAGCAGAGCATATAAAAATAGAAAATATTTTCAGTTGTTTTTAGAATTTTTTAATGAGCAGAACAGATCAATATTCTTCTCTGTTGAATATTAATGCCTAATTTAATGTCACCGAATATTAACAATACCTCGTTTTATGTAAGCGAACTGACTGTGTTGATTTTGTGATGACGAATAAAAAAATAACTTTAAATCGACGATGAAGTTTTTAATTAATATTTATGCAAATTTTTGAATTTACTTACTTATTTGTAACTCTTGTAGGTTTTCCATCAACACCAAGTCCAGCTAACGTACGACATCGGAAATTTTCATAATGAACATTATTTGTTACGTCTTTGAGGTCCTGTAAATGCGTTCTTATCACCATATTTCGCAATGCGATGAAGTCACAGTGCTCCAAGTTTTCCACTAAATAATGATGATAATTAAAATAAATGAAAGTATTAAAATATAACTTATATAACTTTGAAATATTAACCTTCAGCAACTCCCCATGGATACTTTCTACCACGTATTTTTTTGCCGTCATGTTCAATAACAGTATTTGCACCAACAACGGCAAATGGTACTCTATCTCTTAAAATTTTGTGCAGTTTGTTTTCCTCTTCTTCTTCGAGTTCAGGAAACTCGTAAATTTTTATCTTATGTTGTGCTATTTCATTTAACACCTAAAAAAAGAAATCATAAACAATAATATTTACTCTAAAATCATTTCAATGAAACTAATCAACAGAATAAAGTGAAAAAAAAAATGATCTAATCTTCACCTGTTTCTTGAAGTGTGTGCATTCTTCTGGCGTCATAGTGTCAGCTTTCGCTATGATAGGAATAATATTAACTTTGTCATGAAGACGTTGCATAAATTCAACGTCCAGTGGTTTCAGCCCATGACCCGACGGTGAAATAAAATAAAGACAACAGTGTACTCTGCTATCTGGTATTTGTTTTCTGACTATGCGAGACTCAGCATTTAAAAATTCCTCATACTTGGATTCTATAAACTCAATGACTGGAACCCAACTGTGGGTAAAAAATAAAATCAATGAGTCATCGAAAAATAATCGTTGAAATATTTTTTATATATCAATTTAAAATAATATATTACCAATTACTATTATCAACAGCATCTCCAAAACCTGGTGTATCAACGACAGTAAGGGTTAAATTCACTCCATTCTCTTTTAAAAGTACCTTACTCGTTTCCACAGCAACAGTTTTTTTTACTCGAAGACTAGGTCCTGGATATTCTGCGCTATAAATATCAGCAAGGAACATGGAATTTATTAATGTTGATTTCCCCAAGCCCGATTCACCTGCAAAAAAAAAAGAATTCCAAACATTTAATTGAAAGCAATGGATTTTTTAATAAAAGAATATTTCCAATATACATGAATACATACCAACAACCATTAAAGTGAATTCAAACCCTTTTTTAACAGCTTTCCTATAAACTTGATTTGGTAAATTAGCAAATCCTACATATCCATCAAGCTCCTTAGGCTTAGTTGGTTGAACAGCCGGACGTAAATGAATTTGCAAGGCAGATTCTTTATTACTGTCATTACGGATGGACTCTCTTTTATTACTGTCTTCTAAATGATCACTTTGATTAGAATTAACGCTGTTTTGGGGTAAACGGGGTTTTACAGATGCTATCGGAGGCACTACTGACGAAGATACTGAAGTCGTAATCGCCGTCGTCATTGTTGTTGTTGTTATTGCAGATGTAGTAGTAGTTGATGTTGTTATAGAGGCTCCTGTCGTAGACATAACATTTGCTGGTGGTTGTGGAGGTGGTACAGACGGTACTGAAGGTGATGTTGTTAATCCACTATCCCCTTTAAAGAATAACTCACGCTTTGTTTGCATCTAGAAATATAAAGAGTATATTGTAGTTTATTCAATGATGTCATATGATGGAATAAGGTTGTATTTTTATCAAACTAATAGACGGATGTATCTGGTCATTATGCAAGGAAAAATATCAACCACTTAAAAACATGTAGAAACAATATCTAATGATGCCTTACTAGAATAAAATAAAATAATTCATGCATTTGAAACATTAGCACAATAAAAAATAGGAATAAATTATAATAAAGTGTTAAAATTAGTAACAAAAAAAGTGACTTATAGTGCTTATATACTTTTAAAGTGTAAGCTTTTTCAAGGTCCTTGAATGCAATTTAAGAAGCTCCAACAACGAAACGAGAGACACGCTATGTTTCACAAACCACAGCTAGTACATTCCGTATAAATTTTCAAAGTCACTTAGTATTCTAAGTGTGTTAAAGTTAAGCTATAAACCTCTTTTTAAAAGCCAGTGCCTAATATAGCTTTTGACTAATGTATGAGAAATAAATATACAAGTCAGTATTTGGTAAAATAGTATCGCATAGAGTATAGCCAAACGACAGCCATGTGTTCTTTGACAGTGGTGCTCAATGATATTTATTGAAAAAAATTTCGAATCATTTCAAGTAAGTAACTGACCACTTGGTCTCATTAATTCATTGATTGTCGTGCGTCAATTAAATTCTTTCATGTTTTACTGTATCTCCTTACCGAGTTAGCTATTTCACCGTTGGCTTTTTCACTGTCAAGTATCCTTTGTCTCAATGCAAGTCTATCTAAGCTTGCAAGTCTATAACTGCTTCCAGTTTCTCGATCCCTAACAAGTCTGTCAGTGTTGCCGTTTGTCCCAGCATTGAAACTAGATGTGTACTTTGGCAAAGTCGGTGGTGGTGCTTGTCTTGATTTTTCTCGATTTAATGTGGAATTGCTGCTGTAGAGGAAGGATGTATTATTTGACGTTGTTCTTGCAGTGGTGATGGACGCTGTGATAGGAACGCTAGAAGTCAAGCTGCCACCGATGGCAGACTTTATACTTCCATTTGCGTGGGGTGTACTGCCGTTATGATTTTCCGTAGACATTATATCCTTATTTGTTTGATAAATGTTGCTATATTCTTCTGTTTCTTCAGACGTACACAATTATATTGTTTAGCTGCGACACAAATATTTTTCATTAAAAAATAACTATTTAACATAAAATAATAATTATTGTACAACAACTCAGTATATCATCTGTTTTCCTTCATTATCAATTTTCAAGAATGAACTTAAAACAAAGTAATATAAATCTTGTATAGCTTCAATAAAATAATCTTGAAACAAGAGCAAAACTGTTAATAATTGTTATAAATTACAATAAAAGAGTCAATAATCATTTTTAATATCTTTTCTTGCACTGAATTGATTATGCTATCAGTACATCCCCATGGTAAACCGGCAAGCTTTAAAATCTTATCTACCAGTTTATTGAATCTTGGAAATTCAATGAAAATAATTATAACCTGATAATAAAACTATTCATAGATAAATATACCAATTACATAGGAATATTGTGAAAAATTAATAGATGACTATTTACTTTGTTTAGAGTTCCAAGAAAGTCATTCATATACATATTAGAAATTGTCTCATTTAAAGTAGATGTAGATTGATGTCCAAACTCGAAACACTGATTATGTTGTACTTGCCGATGATTCACGCCGACACGTCAACTCGCCAAATTTTCGGTTCACTTGTATGACAATTAATTTACAATACAGTCTACGTTTTGCATCACACATTCACTGTCCTCACCGATTAGAAGACGCTCTAAGTTTACAGCGTGTTTCAAAGCCGTAAGCAGTTGTAAGAATCATGAATAAATGACCACGCCTGCCGCAGATGTACTCTAAAGTGGGGGAGAAACTCGTCAGCACACACTAAGAATGTACGCTTAAACACACACAGCTTTTACAAAACACTATATATACAAAGTACACTTTGAGTTATATTTTTGCTAGAGACCCACAAATGAGAAACTGGCCCCGAGACAATTCCATCTGATTAGTTGAGTCATTTTTTATCTAAATCGCTTTAAAACGTAGTTAAGTAAAAAGAGGAGAAATAAGTTTATTTTTCTAATCCTCTGATAGAAAATGGCGGACAGTCTTACTCATGAGGCTCATAAGCTCATGAGGGTTTCAATGCTTTTGCCATTTTTGGCTTCTATCCCTTTTTACCTTCTTTGACTCCTATCCGCACGAGTGCGACCGATGACCGTAGAAGCTTCAACCTTTTATCACTGGAGCCGCCACCTCACGCTCACGTACAATTTCGTATGTATATGTAAACCACAGTTATTATTTATGTGTATATATCCTTATGTCTTATTTGTACATAATGCTCATAAAGTATTAATTTCAATGCTTCAATTACTTATTTCTGCTGTAAATATGATATTATTCAACTCTGATGAAATAGAAAACTTCTTACATACAACCATGTATTAAATATTTTAATGTAGTAAGAAATTATTCAAAAATTTACAATTCGTGTAACATAAAGTAATTTTGTTCAAAATTTTTCGAGTTGCTTCAAACTTGATTACTCCAAATCTAATAGTTCTTGTTATAAATAATATTTTTATACTATCATTAGATAAATAGATATAAATAAAATTGCATTCTTTCACTTGATTATTCTTTATGTCTATCATTGTATTTCCACAATTCTATTTATAGCGATTAATTAACAATTTTAATTTCCTTTTAGCTGAATCCTTTACACAAATGATATTTCAAACCAGTACACGATATATGAATTTTTTTAGCACTTTGTCACTTAGCTTTCTGTTACAATTTTCATAAAATTAGTTAGAATTAGTACCCAAACGCTTATCAAATTAGTACGGGTTAGATGCCGGAAATGATTCATATGTGAATGCATATTGAATTATTATCAATGAAAATTATAAAAAATGAAATAAAAAATCTACCTTTGGAAGTGGTGGATTTATTGGATGCTGAGAGCTAGAATCGTATCGAGCCAATATTGAGGGACTAAGGCGACGACGAATAGTTGCTGGACTTGTCATAGTTTAATAAAAAATCTCATTACACTGCTATGATAAATATTAATGGGTATATTGTTCTACATCTGTGGAAACTCATTAAAAATATTTTCAATCAATAAAACTGATATTATCATTTGTTAAAACAATTTAATTCAACAGGGATAATACCTATGACTTCTAAGCAGACCGTACTATTTACATAATAAAAACTTAATGAAAAAAAAATCAGGCGTGCAGTATAATATATATAATGTCTGAAAGAACATATTATAATTATATATATGTATATATATAGATACTTATTACTGTTCTTTGTGGTTTTTTATCAAGAACTTACTGCTACTATGGAGACTGTGGCGTAATCATTGACGTGGCGAAAAAACCAGTTGTATTAATTATTTCATTGTCAATCATGTAATTGTTACATGATATTGATCATACCGTTTATTCAGATGATGGCATTGGTAACTGAAAAATTGATATAAATGTTATGTACATCAACACGCTAATTGATAAAACAATGAAAAGGAAAATAATAACAGTCTAATTCACTGGAAAAATGCTTATTCAGTTAGAATTATTATGTATACAATTAGACAATGGATTATATATTTTCATATTATTCTATCGATTTGATATGAAGATTTGTTCGTAGGATGGTTATTTTTATAATAAACATAAATAAAAACATTTGATAATAAATAATACATATATATTATGTATTTACCGAATACATGATAATTTTGATTGGGAGAATCAGATTGTAATGACATCTACTGTATGTTAGACAAAATCATTTTCTGCTTTCAACGAGTTGTCGATGTATTACCTTCTGAGAATAATACCGGGAAATTTGAATGATTGTTTAAATATTATTTATCTATTTAAAATTGAAATTGTCTTTTATTTATCAATAATGTACAAACGAAATCTTATTTAAATAAAAAAAATTTTTTCTTATTATTTTTTTAATCTAGAAAAAAGAAAAAAAATCATCGATAATAAGTTGGGGGTGTAGTTCTAAAATTTTATTTTTGTTTGGGGGCGTTTTTACCCATGTGTCAAAAGTATGGTTTTGTTGCCTCTCTGACTTTTCATTCCTTGCCAACGTCATCTACAGTCGATTGTCGCTCTCGTGTCAAATGAGCATTTTTTATATTACATTTACAGTCTTAATATTTAACTTTCAAAGTATTAGATATTCATTACGATAATAATTACAAGTGGGTTGATCCCCTGTGGTCACTGTCGGTTTAATAGTTGATATTTTAGTTAACAAAAATGGCTGATAATAAAGAACCTCCACCTCTGTTTGATGATGTAGAAATTAGTAAAGAAGAAATGGATGACGATGATGAAGATATTTTTGCTTCAGCAATTCAGGTATAATATTTTTAATTACATAGTCAATAATATAATATAAAAATCTTTTCTTAAATCTTAATGAGCAATTTACAGATTAATATATAAATTGATTTTTTACATGAATAGGATTCAAGTCCATTGATGACCAATAGCTCTTACAATGGAGTATCAACAGTTACAGCTGAACTTCCAAAATTATTACTCCGAGATGCTCCAGAAGATAATTCATACTCAACAGTATCCAGCCCAGCTCCTGGACCACTAAGTTCGCCTTTAGGTCTTCCAAGCGACATTGGAGACCTTCACGAAGTGCCAATAAACAACGATGCTTCACCGCAAGCACTGAAACCATCTCAATCATTAGAGGAAGTAAGAAACAGATATCATAAATCATTGCTTTAATAAATCAAGTTTATCTATTGTGTTGATGCTTTTAGTTCTCTAAATTTGTTATTTTTCATTTAAATCTAGGTATCGACAGAATCATCGGAGGCATTTTTAAAAATTTTAGTTACATCTCCCCAAAAAATAAGAGAAGGAATGGGAGCTTATGTTGTATACAAAGTGGAAACCAAAACTAACATGCCAATTTTTAGAAAAAGAAGTTTCAGTGTCATAAGACGTTTTAGTGATTTTTTGGGTCTTCATGATAAACTTGTTGAAAAATATCTAAGAAGCGGCAGGATTATTCCACCAGCTCCAGAAAAAAGTGTTATTGGTAATTTTTTCTTTATCCAGAAACTATACTTTTTTCATCTCGTATTGATTTTTTGTAAATTATTACTACGTATTTTAAACGTTACGCAAACGTTTGAATATTTTTGCATAAATTAATTATAAAAATTTTATCATTCAGGTACAACAAAAATAAAAATGTCCGGGGATAAAAGCCAAGAACAAAATTTAAGTTCTACAGATTTTATTGAAAGACGTAGAGCAGCTTTAGAGCGATATTTAAACAGAACTGCTGCTCATCCAGTGTTAAGTGTTGATCCTGACTTCAGGGAGTTTTTGGAAGCCGGTAAATATTTTATTATTATATTAAAGTAATGCTTCACTGAAAGAATTTCTTTATTGAAAATTAAAAATATTTTCAAGACATGGAGTTACCAAAAGCTACTAATACATCAGCTTTGAGTGGTGCAGGAGTCATGCGTCTGTTCAACAAAGTAGGCGAAACAATGAATAAGATAACATACAAAATGGATGAAAGTGACACGGTGAGTTATCTAAAATAGATTAAATAAAAATTCTCAAACATGTTTGAAGCCTTGCTGCATGCAGTGAATATATGAGACAGTGAAATCATTTTCTGTTGCTTACATTAGGAGGGTAAGGTACGTTTATCATGAAATATCATCAGTGTCGTAATACAGCTTCATACAAATGCTTCAGTATTATGCAATTTTTATTCACTCGCAAGCAAGCTTTTATCAAATTCATCAATCATTTGTTGATGCGTAATTGGCTTTGGCATAAATATTTTAGCTTTATAATAATAGATTTGATATTAACATAAATAGTTTTATCTTTAATCTACTATTTTTAGTGGTTTGAAGAAAAAACATCACAAATTGATTCTCTGGATACGCAATTACGGTCGTTACATTCAGCAGTAGAAACTTTGACGAACCAAAGACAAGAATTAGCCGCTTGTACTGGAGCTACTGCTAAATCAATTGCCGTTCTTGGACACGGGGAAGATGGTGTATCTCTTGGAAGAGCCTTAGCTCAATTAGCAGAGACATTAGAAAAAGTAGAAGTAGTACGTCGTGCTCAAGCTAACAGTGATTTATATCAATTTGGTGAAATGTTAAGGGATTATGTAGCTCTAATTGGTGCTATAAAGGTAAATATTTATTAAGGTCCAAAAAAATCAGATGAATTGAAATTCCATTGTATTAAAAAATTAATTTTAAATTTTAGGATGTATTTCATGAACGAGTAAAAGTGTTCCAAAATTGGCAACACGCTCAGATGATGCTTAATAAAAAACGAGAGCAAAAAGCAAGATTAGAACAAGCAGGAAGAAGCGACAAAACAACTCAAGCTGCATCAGAAGTAATTGATTGGGAAGCAAAAGTTGAAAGAGGTCAAGAAGAATTTGATAACATTTCAAAAATGATTAAAAAAGAAGTGGAACGATTTGAAGTTCTTAGAGTAGAAGATTTTAAGAAACAATTAATAGAATATTTGGAAGCTATGCTACAACATCAAAATCAGTTGATCAAGCATTGGGAAAGCTTTTTACCTGAAGCTCGAGCTGTTGCGTAAAATCAGTGCAACTTCAAGAATTAAATGAACTGTTTTTTCTTTATTACCTTGATTTTATAAACGCATTTTTATTTGGTGCAATCATTCACGTCTTGACATAAAATGTAAATTAAAAGTTTATCAATAATATATATTACTTTATTACATGGCATGATCCATTTATTATACACTATAAATATAATTATACTATAATTATGATACCGTTAGATTAATATTAAGTTTTATATAAATTAAATCACTTGTTTAAAAAGTAACTGCCAGTTTCCATGTCATTTCTTGCTAATTGTTGAACAATTAACTTTACTACAACAAATGAATGTTATAAGCAAAGGATTTATTAGAAATTTCGTTAGAAAATAAGACAAAGTATAAACACATTTTTCCTGAAAGTTTTTATTAATTGTATCAATATTTGACATTTGTAATTTTATTTAAATTGTATGCATCTTAAAATTATGACAAGTTTATAGAAAATAAATAGAATGCCTAATTTTATATATACATTTTTAACTAGTTATTGCATTAATTTTTGTATCATATAACACTTCAATAATTTTCATCTTTTAAATACTATCCAGGCTGGGCAAGTATTTAAATATAAAAATACTAAAATACTTGTTGCAATAATAAAGACGACAAAAGAAATAAGTGAAAATTTCTCAATAAAGTTTAGAACTACGAAGAGTAAACAAAGTTAAAAGATTTATATGGTTACCAACAATGTCTCTGCGATCAAAAGTTTTGGAGCTGTATAAAACGGTAACCATTAACAATAAGTATTATATAATATTATTCTACCAATTATGAATCATTTATCTATCTTATCTATTCATAAAACTCAAATCTGTATGTATCGTTCGATTATTTTTATTTTTCTAGCTTCTTTACATGGGCCGGGATTATCCTCAAGGATATAATTTTTTTCGAGAAAATTGCAAAAAGGCATTTTTAAAAAATAAACATGAAACTGATCCAGAAAAGATAGAGAAAATGATTGAAAGAGGAAAGTTTGTTATAAAAGAAATTGAAGCATTATATATGTTGAAAAAATACAGGACTTTGAAAAGAAGATATTATGATGAATCTAGTATCCCGAAGTGATTGTTTTCATAAATAGCGTATATTTTTGTTGTTCAACTAAAATATTTTTTTAATTCTATATTTGCAATAAATACTTATAAACTGAGAAAATTATATTTGGTCTTATTACTTTCTATATAACTTAAATAATTAATTTCTAAGAGTTAATTCACTAAATTTATTTTATAGTAAAAAAATATAGATTTCAACAATTGGCATTTTCTTAACCTCATTTGTATAATCCATCTGTCATTGTCAGCTGATCAGAATATTACATGCAGTGTCAATAACTGGTGAAAATATTTAAGAATATTTTTTTCTTTAATAAATAACAGTTTGTAAAAACAATACATGAAAAAAAATTAACAATTATTTAACAGACAATGGCTGTTTGTGTAGCAGTCATTGGAAAGGATGTAAGTATTCATAAAATAACCTCGTACTTAGAAATGAGTAATGTTGATAATATTATCTCAAAGAGTTTTTTAGAACTAATCAGCATCATTTTTTCCACAGAATTCACCGAAATTTATCAAATGTGCCTCAGAATCATGTGCAATCGAATTCCATTTTAAAGTACATACATCAATTGATATAATAGAAGAGAAATTAAATGTAGGCAACAAAGCTGTTACTGATAGCCGTGAATTATTTTTGGGATTATTATATGCAACAGATGAACATAAGATGTAAAAAATTAATAATGAATTTTTTGTAATAAGTACTAAAATTTTTGAAAGTAACTTTTTATTTTGTTTTGTAGATTCGGCTATGCAACTAACACCAAAATGAAATTTGTTGTAGTTTTACAATCGTCAAATGCTTCTCTGAGAGATAATGATGTGAGAATGGTATGTTCGTAATATGTATATATGCAATATTTCTTATTTTGTACTTAAGCAATAATATTTCCAAAGCTACAAGTAAGTTTTATTAATTAGATTTTCAGAAAGCTACACTTAGCTTATGCTAATGCAGTGTGCAATCCTTTTTACATTCCAGGAGATGAAATAAAATCCAAGTAATTGCTTTTAATTAACTTATTAAAAAATTGATATATTCTTATTTTATTAAAATTATTTAATTGCATTTCAGAGCCTTCGAAGCAGTAGTAAATGAAATAATGGGGCTAGCATAAGAATTTGTTTATAATATGTATCATAATTTACTCCAAAAATACACATAAACAAAAAAATTTTTACTTTTAAATAAATATTTTATATAAATAGATTCTACATAGTAAATTATACTTTAGAGAATTTCTTTATCTGGTTTAAAAATTCCATCCCCACTGTGATGTCCATTTTATGGCGGGGAAGTACATCTAAAGTGGTTTCAAATTCTGCATGAGGACTATATAAGCTCGCATAAATTCAACGGTGACCATTCAACATCATTACTTCAAGACAGTAAAAACTGCTTGTGCTAATTTTGCTTTAAAAGTTCTTAATACATAAATTACAACAAAAAATTAAAGGTATTATATCAAATTATTTATCATTAAGAACAGTAATTGTTTTAAAAATATTAATATTAAAATTAATTCAGAATGTTCAAATGTGTAATAAATTAATTCAACTTCATGAGCAATAAAAATAGCAAGTGTTGAAAAATGTTTAATGATTTTTGAGTACTAGAAAAATTTTTTATTCATTGATTTCGTTTGCTTTTTATTAAAATTTATTTAAAAGATTAAATTAGCTTACAGTTTTTTTCTTGTGCATTGCTCTTTTCTGAATTTTATATGTTGAATATTTGGATTATTTTATTGTTTCAGATGCCAAAAGAGCAAGATAACCGTGCAAACCAATGCAACCCAAATCATCAACTTACTGGACCGGGGCATCAAGCGGGTTACCACGGAAAAGGAGATAAAGCTGATTTAGATAATCATGGAAATCAGCTAAACTCCAATAATGATCGTTTCCAGGGAAAGAAGTAATCATTTCATAATTAAAGTTACAAATTCAACAAAATATTACAAAATATGTATTCTCTAGAACACTGTTTGTAACAATAATTTTCTAACAATACATACATATTTTTGAATAATCTAACTACATTTGTATTCAATTGATAGTAACAATTTTCTACTATTCCCTTATCATTTCCTCAGCCTAAAAAATCTAGTCAATAAATTAATAAGTTAAATAATCAATAACATCATTAAATCTTGAAAACCGATTCATCATATGTTGTATTGGTGTTGATAGTTCACTCTTGGTCGTTGGTTTTATTGATCGTTTGGTTGTGAGAACCAGTAGCCCCAGGAAGCAAAAGAAGTACCATTGTTTTCTTCATCTGGACCTCGAAATACTTTGATTTTAACTCGTGGCACTTCTGCAGATGATCATTAAAATTTTTTTATATAAGTTTGATTAATCTAGACAATTTTTTTTTACCTTCTTCGCTGCCATCTAGCTTGCGTTGGATAATACGGTGTTTTCTAGGTCTATGAAATTTTTTCCTTATAAATCTTGCTTCAAGAATCACAGCAGAAATAATGACTATGACACTAATAAATAAAAACTGAAACAAACAGGAATTTTTATAATTAAAAGCAACATTTAAAAACACTGATTCTGAGTGATAAGATTCACTTGATCAGTACTATTTACTTACTGAAAATCTCATGTTGAAGACAAAAGATGGATTAAAACTGCGCTGGATGAATGACTGATTTATATAAATGATTTTCAGAGCATGTCTAGATAATTTCTATTGGATCTTCATCAAGACTATTGAAATAGAAATAACTTTCACTTAAAATACTCTATAAGTGAGGTTTTAAGATAATTCAAGCATATTTGAAAGAATATCAGTGTGAGTATATAAAGGTAATAAAAATAAATTAAATCTCAATCATGACAAATTTCCATAGTATATATTTTTATCTTCTTTTTTTTATATGGAAGCCCGTTACATCATTACAATCTATTGTGTACACTTGATTTTAACATTAAAGAGATGAAATTATAGAAGGCGCCAGACCATGTGGAACTGATTCGTTGTGCCTTACATTTAGGAGTTTTTTCATCTCAATTACAATTTATTTTATACTTTATGGCATCAACTTATTTTATATAATTTTATTCTTTCTTTAAATATTAATATATTACAGGTATATAATTATCTTTTTCTCCAATAATTATTCATGGATATAGTACAACCAATAAAAGAGTACTTGATTTGTTATGTCTAACTGCTCTCTTATTGATTCTACTATAAATTGTACAATAAGTCATAAAACTTTATTACTTTTGTTGAAAAATCTTAGCCGTCTCTTTTACGGCCTAAAATTAATCAAAAGATTGTAATAGAAATCATGTAATATATTCTCCTACTTTTGAAAAATTTTCGTTCACTAATTACAAATCATTTTCAATTTTAATTATTTCAATACAAATTTATAATAAGCTTGGCTAAATAATTGTTATTTTTTATACATGGTTTTGTTCAGCACAAGTAAACTTTGGATCAAATTAGTATGGAAGACATTGATTATTTAAATAAAAAGCTATAGTGACTATTTGAATAGGTAACAAAATTATTTAAATATATCTAATTACTATTGACAATAATAAACTTTTTCCATAAATAATTATTCACAATTATTCTGTGTTATATCTTAACGTATATAATTCTCTCAATTAATTTTATTCATCTGACTTAACAATTGATATAATTTGGTAACGCGCAATGATCTTTTTATTGGCAAGAGTTAATTTAACTTTTTTTTATTTAATGGAAGACATTCTTGGAAGACACAAATTTCAAATATTTGAAGAAATGAACAAATATTTTATTGTATGAATTAATTATCTAATATACTAAATGTAAATTTTCATAAACAATTAAAGGTATTTCTTTTACATAAACGAAGTAAAAACATGTTCAGTTATGAATATTAAAATTAATATTTTTATCTTTTATTTTCAGTTGCTAAAATTCTTCTTATTATATTTTTGGGCAATCTTGGATTATTTTTCCTGAAAATAGTCCCATCATTCAAATAAAAAAAACACTATATTTAATAGTAATTATTGACCTACAATTAAACTCTTAAACTTAATTAATGATTGATTTATTAATCTCTCATGAGATCTTGGAAGACATGGGATATTTTTTTATTCCATTAGCATTTTGCAAAATGCTATATGATTTATATTATTTTAATTATATTATTGCCTCTCACATGTTGATGAAATTTTATTTAATATCATGAATCTTCATGTTCTAACATTTATCTACTGATAGTTTCTTTATATTTCTTATTTATATATTTATATTATTTATAAATAATCGCAACTGTCTTTTCATGATACAGTTATAAAATCCAAAAACCTAATTAACAACGTATTGTTATATTCTTGTACATATTATCTTCTGTATGTGTCATTAATTTTTTATTGATCATCTTCGAAGAATTTTTACAATCACCATTATTTTGTCTCTACAGGACAAAACACAACTCAATATAATGTGATTCTTTAAAAATATCATTGAACCATTGAATCTTAAAATATTCTCAAGTTTTGTTGATGCTTATTATTTTAATCAGTTAATAATAAATATTCATTTGATACTAGAGTAATGGAAGACACTTGATTTAAAAAAACAATTACACGAATTCAAGTATCAAATATAAAAGTTCAATAATTAAAATAAACAGAAGTTTAATTTTAATTCTAGAAACAATTCGTGATAAAGCGAATACAAAAACAAGAGTTCAGAATAAAGAGAATAAAATTTCTTTCTAAGGATATCAATTATGATAAATAAATTCATTAGAATTTTTTTTATCTTTTATTCATCCTTCGATAATCAAAGTTTTTTATTCTCTTTATTCAATTTAAAACGAGATATCTGAATATTCTCTCAATTATTTTAGTATTTAAAATGGAAGACCAATTTCAAAAGCTTTTATAAGTGCTTTCCCTGAATCATAAACTCCAATAACACCAAAGAGAACTCCTAAAAATATAACAAAACAATCGTAAGCAACGTCTTTCATCTCCATCGAGCTCCTCTTTAGTTTTAAATGAAAATAACAAGGCCAAATGAAAGAAAGCATAGTCCCAGTAAATGATCCAATGAATCCCATAAGTATACTGAAATGAGGAATAAAAATAGCCATGAGAATAGTAAAAACAATTACACCAACTCTCCAGGCAAGACCCCAAACTTTTAGCTCATGATCAACAGTCCAAATTGTTGGGAAGATAGTTTTAGGCCTGCCTCGTAGAAAGGCTCTTTCTAGAAGTTCACAAGCAGCATAATAAGGTAGAGGATAAGACAGAATAGCTTTAATAACTAAAAAAAAGTTCACTAGCCCTTTAAAACCTTGTGAATGGAGATTATTTGTTATAACTTGCTGAGTGTCATTTTGAAAAGTTAAGAAACAGATCCAACCAAAAACTGATTTAAAAATTGCAGCTGCAATGTGACTCCAGTTTAACATCCAATCAAATTTAGATCTGTCCATGAGATTTCCTTCTAGAGTTGGTAAAAATATATGAGATGTGTAACTAAAAACAATTACTCCTAGAGAGATTGGAAAGGTTTCCATATCAATAGTCCATTTGACTTTAGACCAACCCCAATCACCTATTTCTAACAGGCAATAGCCTAGAATGATGACATTAATGAAGATGTGAGACATTGTACACCAAAAACTGAGAACTGAGACCCCATGAAGTGATTTGAGAAAACCGAGTGGAATAAGAAAAATTCCTATGAGCATCATCCAGCTTCTAGCATCTATAGCACCTTCTGGATAGCTTCCAATCATTAAATCTCCACAAACGACGACGTAGAGAATGCATGTCATGAGCAGTTCTATTATTTGAGCGATGTTAACAGCACGTGCTCCCCATCTTGGTCCAAAACACTCTTTTGCTATAGCCACATACGAGTCTCGAACACGAACTCTTTGTCCAGTCACGGTGTCCAACTCATAAAGGCACTCGACTAGAATCTTTCCTGTGTAACAACAAATATGGGCTACTCCTACCATCGCCGCTATGGCCCAGTAACCACCACGAAGAACCGCAAAGGGAAGAGAGACGATAAACATACCCTAGAGAAATAAACAAACATAATTTTCATTGGTGATTCATTAATAGCTTTTTAAACTTTGATTTTTTTTTTTTAATTTCAGATCTTAATTATTATTTTTACATTTTTATGGATACTTAAAACATTGAACATACCTGAATGGCATTGGTGACGTTCCATGCTGCTTGCCATTCGTTGATTTTTACTCCTGAAGCAAACTCTCCGCCGTCGTCATATTCACTAAATTCTCCACTACTCACACTTCCACCTCTGACTTTATCACTGAAAGCGATTGATAAATCAATCAATAAATTTAATGATACTAATAATATAAAAAATGTGCTGTTCAATAATAGAAAATGCTATAAATTTTTATTATAAATACATCATAAACGATTTTATATCGTGAAATCATTTATCAAATTTACTGAAGTCTATAATATATAATAAAGATTCCTATAGATATTCATTTAATATCCAATACCTTATCTTAATAAAGAACACACATGCTACATTTTAATTATGAACGTACCCATTTCTCTGGTAACTAAAAGAATCCTCTGCCATTCCCATACTATCTTGACCCCCAAACGCCTGCTCCCCATTCATCTCTGTCATTTCAGTGTGTTCTCCACCCTCTCCGTAAGGTTTGAACCCCTCTTCTGTTTGTCGTGGACGATAGCCTGGCTCAGGACCCCGAATTAATTCCATACAAGGGCTATTTTCTGGCCATTTAGCTTTTAATGTTTCCCACATCACGTTTACTGTTGCTCCGAATGTTGGAATATTAAATCCACGGAAATTCGCCATTTTTTTGATATCTTTAAGAATGAAATAGATTTTATCAAATAAATCGAATAGCAATTAACATTAAAAATCAAAAATAAAATAATAAAAGTCAATAATTGAAGGCAAACTTTTTGCTGGTCTATTGATTTATAGTGCAGCATCCTAAATTCTTATGATAACGTTGAAAGAAATATGATTATATAGATAAATTTGATCGATTTTTTGCTGCTAATTAGGATAAACTAATTGCAGAATTTAAACAACAAAGAGGCACTGGTGAAATAAAATTTTATGTTAATATAGAAGATACTCACGTGTTTGATAAAATTAGTAAGAATTATTGATGAAGTTTTGACGAGAGAAAATAAGTCACTTTATACTGAGAGACTTTGTGACTTTTGCTGCCCTGCTAATACGTCTTCTAGACTAATATAACTATTTTAGAGGCACTTGTACTGATGATTTTGATAAAATAAATAATTAATCCGTTTAGTTATTACATTGACTGTGAGACCACATGGTTTACTACTGACTACCACGATATGTTTAGTCGATTATTCCAAAAATTTTAAACGCGACATTGACTGGAAGCGGCGTTTGGGGGTTGCAAATAGAATGGCCAGCATCACCCTTCAGCGCAAGACTCGATCGATGTGGTCCAGAAGAAAAGAAATCAACGCGCGCAGAGAATTTTCAAAATTATATTACACTCACGTGCATCCTATTAGTACTTAGAAGATTATTTTTCCATAAAAGATCAAAGTTTTCTTGTTAATACTACAATTTACAAGATTATCCATTGTATGCTAATCCTTATTATAGTTATAGTAAGTCACACTTTAGTTGAAAAAGTTACAATGTTCAGATTTGGTAAAATAAATGTGTTTTTTTTATTTATATACACATGAGAATATCATTTTATTTCAATCGTTATGTTTGATGTGTTCCACACTTATTTTTTGACTGATGAATCACAACTATGGAGCTTATATTTAATATATTCAATAGTAAATGATGAATAATAATTAGCTCTGAATAAATTTTTTAAATAATAAAGAATAGTATAATTATTGAAATTTTTTGACATAATACAAGCATTCCCTTTAATTACATTGTTAATGAAAATTCAAAAAATCATCGTTTGTTTAGAGCTATAATTATATTTTTTCTGATTGAATAAAATAATTTGGAAATTAATTTTTATAAATAGTGCAACTAATAGATTTAGATTTTCATTAATTAAATGTTAGTTAATTTAACATAAATTATCAACTATTACTTTACTTTCATTACTTTGCATGTTGATTTTAACAATTAATAAGTTACAATAAATGAAACCCAACAGAAAGAATAATAAAAAAAATTTTTAAGACAATTTTTGTATTTTAATTTTCGAGTTTCTACTTAAACTAATACATTCAAACGTGGCATTTCACACAAATTCAATTAAAAAAAATAAACATTATTAAAAATTTGAATTCGATTATCAGTCAAGGCTGAGATTGCTCCCATTATTGTTCATTTTGTTAAGTAGATTTAAATTTTTTTATAAATTATTGATAAAAAAAAATATTTTGGAATTATTCGGAGTGCAGTTAGTTTTGTGAAATGCCTTTGTACATGGAGGTGTGATACAAATAACAATGTGTTATGTAACATGTAAGTAATGATAATTACTCGAAAAAAGTAAACGAAATTAAACAAACAGAAGAATAAAAATAAGACAAATTATAAGTTATTAAAAAGTAACCCAACAATCAAAAATAATTGAAATTAAACATATTTTAAATGAACCCAATAATTGTCTAATTTGGCTATCAATAAAGTGCATTTTTCGAACGTTACGTGCTTATTTTAAAAGAATAAAATTAGGTTAATATTACATTTAAAAATTGCACAATTTATTATTAATATTTATAATGGAAGAAAATATTCAAATTATTTAAACACTAAACAATAATCATAATAATACTCAGATGTTTATTATAAGAATAATTTGTTCTTTAATAGAACATATATAAAATAATCTGCACATAATTAACTGAAATAAGTGACTGCAATTTAACAATTAAACAATTAATAAATAATTATTTAATGAAATGTGATATAAAATCTAAACAGATAAAAGTTTTGAATTCAGTTCGATAATGCATGGACTTATTGGTTTTCATTTTATCAAGTGCACTTAAAACGTTCGTGGTATGGAAATTGATCCACCAAATAAATAAAGGAACAATTCTTTAAATTTAACTTGAATGCCAAACAGAAGTCTATCCACTTGTCACCCGTTGCGATTTCAATGAATCGCTATCAGACGTCAAACATTCGATAGCACTATCTTGCTGCGAAAGTGTTTCTGAGCTTTTGGTTACCGTGTTTTTATTGATTTTAGATTCCAAACGGTTCGATTTCGGATTTTGATCCAACATATTTGAAGGTGACGTGGAATGTACAGAAGTATTCGATGTTGGCCTTTGACATGATAGCATTAACTCTGGTCCGCCACCGTAAATGTTGACAAAACACTGCCAAACTTCTTCAGATACTTGAGCACAATCAGACCCTAAAATAATTGTATAAAAGTTTACCAACTCACACAACAACATATTTTTAGTAATATATATCCTTTTGGATTGATAAACTTACCTGGTTTTAAATCTTTTTGCCCATTAATGTTAATTATAATCGACGAATTATCAATTGGTCCAGGTGGTTGAATTTCTTTGCCTTTAACAAAGTTTTGCCATTGTCGCAGCCATGACATTGCTACTGCATAAATCGCAGTAGAATTTTCCATGCTGTTATATCGTTGGAAAATTTCCATTTCGTACTGTCGACGTTTTTGAAGTGTCTCATACTTTTCTTCACAAGTTGGACACTCATACAAATGCGAACAAGCTGGTCCACCACCAAAAGTATTATAAAGATACTCCCAAACTGCTTGAGGGAGAGGCGTACTTAATTTGTTTACAAATGCAGATCTGATGGGATTGACACCACCATGAGGACACAAAAAATCAGAATTATCTATCGGTCCAGGTTCTGAGAAAGTATTGAACCGATTAATCCATTGACGGGAGACGAAGAAATTCAATTCCGGAACTTTAGAAGACATCTCCATTAATTCCATTGTTTTATCGCGACATTGAAGCATTTCTGGCGAACGTTTTTTATAGAATAATACATAGGCTTCACAATTTCGAACTGTTTCTGACGATACTTGGGTAACACATTGATCGTCAAATTCAAACCATTGGTTGACGTCAATGTTCAGTGCGTAGCAAGTGTAATGACCACCTCCAGCAGTACCATGATGGCATATTACCGAAATCAAATCATAAGTAGCTACTTTAGATACGCACTCTTTATGTAAATACGGACGCATATCAAGCCCATCAAGAGGAAATGATACATAATTAGCTATTTTTGAACTAAACATCAATTCATGTCTAAATCTTTTTAAATGTATACACAATACTTCAGGTAACTCTAGTACCTTACAATATTTAATTCCATTACGTAACTTATTACATTTCTCACAGCTGTAAACATTGTCTCCTTTTAATTCATCTGCACTGAAAAATGCTGCCAGACAATCGTGCAGACTTACAACTGGTCCCCAAATCCATGAACGCAATAACTGAAAGAACCAAGAAAACCAACTTGATTGATTTGCTACGTAAACAACATCAGAACATGGTCCTGCTTTTTGTGGTGTTAAAGATCCTTGATGCAACATGTCTATATGGTCTCTACTTGGAATGGGTAATGATAAATCTTGGAAAGTTTCGACCCGAGTTGATATTCGATCACACGTTAAACATTGAACACTGCTAAGAAGTTTTCCATCAAAAACGTCACTTATAATACTTCGCGTCTTTACAGGCTTTTTTACTCTGTGTTTAGTAGGAGAGCTTTGAAGTGATCTTTGAGGTTGAGCGAAAGTTTCATCAACACTTTTTTTTATATTCCTAGTAGTAAATTTACTTCTCAGCTTTTCTGATTGTGATACTCGTGAGTATCTTCTTTTCATGCCACGTTCTCCATCATCACTTAGTGAACTTTGTTCACTAACTCCCGAATCACAAGTTTCATATTCAGCATCAGATTGACTGGAATCATTCCCATCTATTTCTGTCTCTTCATCTTCCGATGACTGTTCGCTCATATTTTTCATGTTATAATTTATTTCTCTATCCTCTTCTACACGTTCTTTTAACTCTTCATGAAGTTGATCCATAAAACATCGAAGAAATTCTTGAGTGTCATGTTGATGATATCCTCGAAACATTGGATTTACAGCTCGGATTCCTGACAAAATTCCATTAGGAACAACGTATCCTCTAGTCTTCCTATTCCACATATCTTTGATTAAGTTCATGTAACTTAAACTCAATCCAGGTTTTCTCTCCTTTGCGATATAATTAACCATATGGCCACACTCTAAAAAGAATTGAGTGAGAGGAACGACATTTGATAGTGCTTGAAGTGCTGCATTCATGTAACAGGTATTTCCTATATTCTGTAGGCCGACTAAACCTCTTGGTTTACCAGAAAAATCTTTACTATCTTCGGAGTCACTACTATCAGGAGAATCTCCAGACCTTTCATGAAAATATCTTTCATATTTTTGCTCATTATTACAATAGAATCTGCAAAAATTTAAATTAGTAATGTGTTTAAATGAAAGAACATATAAATAAAAATTTTATAGCTACCTATCGATAAGCACTCTTGTGTCGAATTCAACCTTGTTATCTAGAATTGTGGGAACATCTCCAGAGTACTTTATTCTATCAAATTTAGTGTCCATTTGGCTAGGAGAAAGTGGTGGAGATGGTATATGCCTAGCTAAGACTTCTTTATTACAGATGTAACACCAGATTCTGTTAGACGTAAGGTTCATATGGGTACAATGAAGTGGATTTTTCGTGTTATGGATTGTATTGTGATCTAAATGATTCTCGGAGCACCCAACCCATCGACAACCAGGATAAAGACATAGCCACAAATTGGGGCCTTCATTGTCACAGTCACTACACTTGGTGAATTTTTCTTTTTGGGCAAAAATTGCTTCGATGATTGAAAAGTCTGAATGATTACACATGTGAGGACAGTTTCTTGTAACGAAAGGCATTTTTAATGTTGACTGTTAATCTTCTAATATCGACAAAAATAAATCGTATTGCTGCACGGGTTCAGAATACAATCACTTATCAAGAGTTCTAATAATTACCGATTATAATTAATGAATCATTATTTTCCTTTGTTTTTTTTCTTCTTTTTTAACAACATTAAACGTTTTTTCTAACCTGCTGGATACATTTGTGTCGAATGTTGACCACGAAAACGATTGTCATTGGAGATATACCGTCAGCTGATGTTATTTCTCAGCATAACCAACATAGAAACCACTTTCAATACATGTATCAGCTTCCAAAGGTCATATTACGCTTTTAAAACGTGTCCAAATTAATTGTTTTACCTAAGTCCACTCTAATTACCAATTATTTTTAATACTATTAGAGACTAATGAAAAATTTATGAATTGATGGTTACTCCATTAACATCGAATTCCTATCAACAAAGTACAGTAAAGTACGTAAAGTGTATAGTATAATCAAGTCATGTAAATAAGTGGTTGAGAACCAGACTTTAATTTTGTTTGCATGTAAATTGAGGATCACTGCATTCTTTTTCATCAGTCAACAGCTAACACAAGTTTCCACATGGATTTTTAAAGCATTTTATAATTTTTCAGCAAACATTATTTGGTTTTACAAGTGTTTAATAACTATTGAGATATTGTTGTAGTACTACAATTATTCAGGTAACCTCAAATTATAGTATTGTCATAATTATCAATCATTTTTTCATTTAACCTTAAATATAACCTCTCAGATTACGTGAGTTAAATTATACATGAGATAAATAAATATTAAATTATTAAAAATAATATAATAATTTTTTCAGCATCATGGTTCTTTCGTGTCGTTTTTATAAGGAAAAATATCCGGAGGTTGAAGATGTTGTCATGGTTAATGTACGAAGTATAGCAGAAATGGGAGCCTATGTTCATTTATTGGAGTATAATAATATTGAAGGGATGATTCTGTTATCTGAATTGTCCAGGAGGCGTATTAGATCAATTAATAAACTTATTAGGGTAGGAAAAACAGAACCTGTGGTTGTTATTCGAGTTGATAAAGAGAAAGGTAAATTATTTTTAATATTAAAGTATACATTATTTTATCTTAGAATTCTTCATTCCAAGTTGCGTAGTCATTTTCTTAGCTAATTGTAATTGATTTTTTTTTTAGGATATATTGACTTGAGTAAACGTCGAGTATCATCAGAAGATGTTGAAAAGTGTACCGAGAGGTACGCTAAAGCTAAAGCAGTTAATTCAATCCTACGACACGTTGCCGAATTACTCCATTATGATAGTGATGAACAACTCGAAGATTTATATCAAAAAACCGCCTGGCATTTTGAAGAAAAATATAAAAAACAAAAAGCTTCTGCCTATGATTTTTTCAAACAAGCAGTATTGTAAGTTAATTTCAATAAGATATTTTTTTCACTTTCATTTATTTAAGACTAAAAAAAAAATCTTTGCCTTCTACTCATTAATATTGTTTTAGGGATCCTTCCATTCTTGCAGAATGTGGACTAGACGAAAAGACAAAAGAAGTTTTGCTCAATAATATCAAAAGAAAGCTTACTTCTCAAGCAGTCAAGATCCGAGCTGATGTTGAAGTTGCTTGTTACGGTTATGAAGGAATTGATGCAGTAAAAACTGCTTTAAAAGCTGGTCTTGCTCTTTCTACAGAAGAACTTCCAATTAAAATTAATTTAATAGCACCTCCTCTTTATGTTATGACAACTTCAACTCCCGAAAAATCAGATGGTTTAAAAGCGCTTAATGATGCTATCGAAGTTATTAAAGAAAAAATTACATCTCTCGGCGGTGTCTTTGACATTAAAATGGCGGTATGTTAAATTTTGTAAATAGTTGTATTTCCGAAAGTTTAGAAAATATTAGTTAAAATTTTAATTGTATTTATTTTCTTTTGCAGCCTAAAGTAGTTACAGCAACTGATGAAGCTGAGCTAGCAAGACAAATGGAACGAGCAGAAATGGAAAATGCTCAAGTAGCTGGTGATGACGATGAAGAAGACATTGAAGGTATGGGTGAATTCAGTGGCAGTGAAGATGAAGGTCGAAACAGTAAAGCAGGTCAAGAATCTCAGGAAGAAGATTAAGCCTGACTATTAAATTGTACACGGATCGATCAGTATCACACCGTTGGATAAATAATTGATTTAATATTCAATATTATAATAAAATTTTATAAATAATAAAATTCATAAAGTATTTGATACCTATTTTCAATTATTTCAATGTTTGTAAAAATATTAATGAAGAGAAAAATTATCAATTACTGATAATTATTTCAACTCAATTTAATATAAAAAACAATGGACTTTAATATTATTTTTGAGATGGAAGGAATTAATATAATAAACAAGTTTACAGAAAAATTGTTTTATTTTTCAATTGTTATGAAAATTGACATATTTCATGATTTTCTCATAATTTAATCATTTGCAATGGTGACTTCAACTTCTACACCAGGTTCAATATTGATGCTCGTAATTTGTTTTACGATTTCAGATGGCGAGTAAAGATCAATTACTCTTTTATGAATTCTCATTTGAAAACGATCCCATGTTTTTGAACCTTCTCCACAAGGAGTTTTTCGAGTTGTGATTCTTAAAATTTTCGTAGGCATACGAACGGGTCCTTTTACCTTTAGTTTTTGTCTTTTTGCACCACTTATTAAGTCAGAACATACTGTAATCAATATAATCGATTGTATTAATCTACAACAATGTAATGTTCAGTGTTTATAGTAAACACAGACTCGACTAACCTTTTTCCAATGACCGTACATTTCTTGAGGTCAATGTAATTCGAATACGATGAACTGGTGCTGCTTCTTGTCCTGGTTTTTCAGGATTATCTGCTTTTAAACTAGCCTGGAATAATAAATAAAAATTTTATAACATGAATTCAGATTATTTTATAGGAATAAATAAGTATATAACATTGGTCATGATACACTGATTCATAACCTCATTCTCAATTTAAAAGTGCATATTTGTGATAGAAAAAAAAAAAAATTGAAGAAAAAATGTTTTGAAAGTTATTAAGATGTAATAAAAATTTTCTTACCATGATAGATTAATTAACCTGGTCGAGATGATCCAGTCCTTTTAATCAAAAACTGATCAGCGCTGAACCAGTGTAATACACGTACACGTGCTAACGCCAAAGAGGCCGGAAAAGGTTCTTCATCTTAATTTTACTGATTATTGACCAACTTCAAGCAGTATCAAATGATGCCACGTCGTTCGATGTTTTTAGGAAAAATGTCCTTCCTTGCAGGAAGTTCTAAACTCAAATGAAATTTTATTTTTCATTTTTATTAATATGAAAACTTTTTTTCTTAAAAAAGTTGTAATAAGTTATAACAACATTCTTATTGATTTATGAATAATTCAAAATTTATAAACAACATCTTAAAAATTTGATGAAAAAAACAAAAAAAAGTGTATTTGACTATTTTGATAAACATCGAAAGTTGACATCGATAGTGGTTAACTATTCGTCTTAATTAATTATTTTTATTTAAATCCTGACTAAAAAATTGTATTTATAGAATGTAGGATAGTTTTTATATAAACTTATTTATTGTTCCCATATTTTTATCATCAAATTCATTAGGAAATAGAATATTTATTCAATATGATAGCAGTGACAATTGATATTCGCGGCAACTATGTTAAAACATGATGCACTGCTAACTTCAAGTGGTACAATTGCAGTCGCGTCGTTTAATTCACGGTTAACCGTTCACCAAACTGAGTTTCTTAATTTTTTTGCCGATGTTTTGACCTTTCTAACATGCTAAAGACATATAAAGTGTGGGAAATATTATTATCAAGCTGGTATACCAATAAATAATTGGAAAAACATTTTGTATAGTAAAGAATAAGTGACAAATTAAACGAGCGCCGTGTGTTCACGACAGATATATTTGCTTTATTGATACTTTGCGATTCATAGACCTTGCGGTGTCTATGCATATCTTACGGTAATGTTTTTGTGTTAAATTTATTCATAACTAATTCCTAACTAATCCATTTTTATTCGTTTATTCTGAAATGTTTTTTTTCCATTGAAAACAAGTGAAAATATTAATTTGTTTACGTTACCAGTTTGTATACGTGTGCGTACACTGACATAACCTGGAAACCTACTTCAAGACAAGATTTTTTAGTATTTTATTTATTTTTGTTGCAAATTATACTTATTCATAATCAATAAAGCACATGAATATGAAAATTAATTCATGACAAAATCAAAACTAAGTGATTAACATTTTGTTACAGAGTTTGGAAAGTGTTTTAAGATTAGTTGTGATTCAGAGTAGTAAGAAAGAAAGAAAAAATAGACAAAATGTCAGAAATAGTGTACCCTGCGGGGTGTAGACCAGTTACTGAAGATCTTGGAGCAGATGAATTAATTAGAAGATTGAAGGTATGCTTATGAATTTATTTAACTATCAATCTAGACTCATAGAACTATTGTCAGAGTTAATATTGTTTTTTTGTTTCGTAGACGCTTGCCCACACATTGCAAGCCATGGGTCAAGATGAAGGAGCTTATCAACAGTACATTCCTTTAGCTCTTCATTTAGCTGAAGACTACTTTCTTCAACATCCAAGTAAAGATGTTCAGTTGCTCATAGCTTGCTGTATAGCTGATGTTTTGAGAGTTTATGCTCCAGAAGCTCCTTACAAAGATGCTGATCAAGTTAAAGGCATTTTTCTTTTTCTTATTAAACAACTGGCTGGATTAAAAGATCCCAAAGATCCAGCTTTCAAAAGATACTTTTATTTGTTGGAAAATTTGGCGTATGTCAAGTCCTTCAACATGTGCTTTGAGTTGGAAGATTGCCAAGAAATATTCTGTGCTCTTTTCTCTCTTATGTTTAGAATAGTCAAGTAAGTAAATGCATCTTTGTGTAAGTTGACATTTATTTTATTATTTTTAAAATTAAATGGTTGGATTTATTTCAGTGATGAACACTCCGGAAAAGTTAAGAGTTTTATGTTGGAAGTACTAAGCCCGTTAATCACAGAATCAGATAGTGTTAGTAACGAATTATTGGATATTATTCTTATGAATATCGTCGATCCAAATAAAACTCATAAGAAAAATGCTTACTGGTTAGCCAAGGAATTAATTATCAAGTGCAGTGAAACCTTGGAACCATATATTCAAGCGGTAAATATTTTTCATTGCCCAGTTATATAGTATAATAAATAGAACGCTGACTTCAATTATTTTTTGTGTTTATATTACAGTTTTTCAACCACGTTTTAATTCTTGGAAAAGAAGAAAAAGGTTTACAAATATGTAAAAAAGTATACGATTTAATCTACGAACTCAATCATATATGTCCTAGTGTGCTATTATCAGTTCTTCCGCAGTTGGAGTGTAAACTAAAATCTTCTTCAGAAACTGAACGACTAAATGCTGTAGCTTTATTAGCAAGAATGTTTTCTGAAAAGAATTCTCAATTAGCTACTCAACACACTCAATTATGGCGTGCATTTTTGGGAAGATTTAATGATATCAGTGTTGCTATTCGTATAAAATGCGTTCAATATTCTATGCACTTCCTTTTAAATCATCCGGAGCTTCGTAAAGATATAACAGAGACTTTGAAAATGCGTCAACATGATGCAGATGAAAATGTGCGTTATGAAGTGGTAATGGCTATTGTGTCAACAGCTCGACGTGATTTTGAAGTTGTTTCTGATAGTGAAGATCTATTAGAGTTTGTCAAAGAAAGAACTTTAGATAAGAAATTCAAAATAAGGAAAGAAGCAATGTCAGGCTTAGCAATGATTTACAAAAAACATTTAAATGATGCCGATGTACCTCAAGCAACAAAGAAAGCAGTGACTTGGATCAAAGATAAAATTCTTCATGGCTATTATATGACTGGAATGGAAGATAGATTACTTGTGGAGAGACTTTTGAACACATGTTTAGTTCCTTATCAACTACCACCAGATGAAAGAATGAAAAAGTTATACCATCTTTTAGGAACTATTGATGATCATGCGTCTAAGGCTTTTGTAGAGCTTCAAAAGCATCAATTAGCTGTTCGTCGAGCAGTTGCTGAATGGTTGGAACTCGTAAAGAAATCAGAGAATAATACTGAATTGATGAGTAAAATTTTACAAATATCGCGCTTTCTTCCAGATCCAATGAAGGTTTTGGAATTTCTTCAAAAATTTAGTGCTCACATGAAGAAAGATTCAACATTATTACAAGGAATGGAAACGATTGTTCGACCGAATGTATCATGCAAAGAATGTGCAGATACGATTTCAATGGTTTTAAAAAAACTTGGTCAACCAGTAATGACAAATCTTTATTATAATACAGTGAAAATGTTACTTGAACGTGTATCATCAGTAATAATTGATGAAGAAGCTATCAGAATATTAATAAAATATGTGGAAGATTGTTTAAGAGGTGGAAATACTATTGATGAAATAGGACTAAACCCAAATAATGCCGGAGAAAAAGGATTGAGACTTCTAGTGATTTTATCTTTCGTCTTTGGCCCTCATTTTCTCCATAATGACATTCTTATGCAGCTTGTGCAACTCTTAGAGCTAGAAGATGAAATGGTAGGAGCTTTAGTACTATCTATATTCACATTTCTTGGAAAGTACAAACCTCTTTGTGATGTTGCACCAGATATCATGAATTTAATGGTTCCGATTTGTAAGAAATTTGCACTCACAGGCACTCCAAAGCAAGCTAAACAGGCAATTCGTTGTTTATTTGTCAATATGACGAATATTCATGATACAATCTTCCCTGAAATTATCGAGAGAATTAAAACAACACTTATTCCTACGTCAGAACATTATCGAACGTCAATTGTTACATTAGGACACATTGCTTATAATCTTCCAGATAAATATCATATATCAATAAAAAATATGGTGTCCAGAAAAATCGTAAAAGAGCTTTTGGTAAAAGAGAATAGTGAATCAACTGCTAATACTATTGAAGGTGATTGGTGCCCGGAAGAACAACTTCCAGAAGAAACTCGATGCCGATTAGAGGGTCTTAAGTGTATGGCTCGTTGGTTGTTGGGCTTAAAAACTGATAATTTGTCTGCTCAAAAAACTTTTAGAATGTTAAATGCTTTTGTGGTTAATAAAGGAGATCTTCTTCAACAAGGAAGATTAAGTCGTGCTGAAATGAGCTGGTTGAGACTCCAGGCAGGATGCTCTATGTTGAAGATCTGTGAGCAAAAAGGTGTTGGGGATCAATTTACTGCTGAACAATTCTACAATTTGTCTCAATTGATGATTGATGAAGTCAAAGAAGTCAGAGAAGCATTCAGTAGTAAATTACATCGTGGTTTAGGCACTGGAATTCCTAATAAATGTCTACCACTAGATTTTATGGGATATTATGCACTTGCTGGTAAAGAAACTGATAAAAAATTAAAATGTCTGTTGAAAACTTATATGCAGACTGATATCAACAGAAGAAGGGATTATGTCAAAGCTTTGTCTTTAGGGACAGCTGAAAGGGCAATGGGTCAATTACCCCATATTTTACCAGATTACATGCTAGTTTTTGCGGTTCCAATTCTTGCTCATGACCCTGAATTTACTGATAATATGGACGTATCTCAACTCAAAGTTATTCAACAATGTCTATGGTTTATTCTTGAACCTCTCATCACCAAAAATGAATATTATTGTTATGGATTCTATAAAAATCTTATAGAACGTATGAAAGTTCATAAAGATGCTTTAAGGCCTGATGATGAAAGTATGAATCATAAATTATGGGCAGTCTGTGATCTTGCAATGAATGTTATTTACACTAAAACTACAAACTTTGATATGAAAGAATTTCCAAGTGAAACGCGAATTCCAACAATGTACTTTAAGAGAACTGATGATTTGATATCGAATCAAACTATTTATCTTCCGACAGAAATGCAAATTAATATGACGAGTTCAAAGGGTAAAAGTAGTCTTAATATTCACAATGTTAGCGAGAGATCTGCTAGAAGGACAAAGGGAAAACAACAAAAGGAAGTCGGAATTGGACCTAATGAAACTGACGCTAGAGTAAGTATCTATCTTTTTCTTATTATTCAAAATTTATTATTAAGTTTACTTTAACAATAAAAAATTCGCATATTACACATTTTTATTATCAAGACGCTTAAGAAATTCGTTTAGTTGGATAAAGTAACCCAATTTTTAGCAAAGTTTTGATTATTAACACTCTTAGAATAGAAGACTTTGGTACCTAAATTGATGTGCTATCAATTGGATACTTTATCTAAGTAATAAAGCTTTAAAATTATTGTCGTTTACTTCGATTTTCAAGCTGCAAATTGGAGAAATGGAATGTATTGATGCTCAGGTAATGATTTTTAATTAGATAAGTAGATGTTCGCGTTATCCTTAATTAATTAGATTATTGTAAAGATAATGAACAAATTCAAAAGTAGCAGAATAAAAAAGAAAATTTTTTTCAGCCTGCTGAAGCATCTGAGACTAGAATTCAGCTACCAGGAATGGAAGATGAGGTTTGTAAATATGGAATAATGATTAACTTCAGATTTTCAATACTGAATTATGTTTTACATAATTATTTATTTAATTCAAATTAATATAAAAGTATTAAATTAAATATATTTGTATTTTCAGATTGACGAACCACCAACAAAGAGGGCACGAGATGAAAAAGTAAAATAATTGTATGAAATGTATGCTGAACAGAACTCAAGTGAAAATGAATTAATTTAAGGCTATGATAAGCCGGAAAAAACCTAAAAGCACTTTACAAATTAGAAAACAGAATATTTTGGTTATGTACAACAATTAATACACCTAAGTCGTTCGCGTATTCTTAGACTATAAGCTGTTAAGGATATACATTCAATCTTGAACAGGAAATTTTCATTTTATTATTTCTCTTTGTTTTTTTTTCAAATTTTCACTTTCATTTTTAACAATTGTTATTAACAACTTGATCTAGAATGTCTGTTCATCTGGATGATTGGAATTATGACTCAAATTTTAAAGTATTTTTTTTAATATTTCACTTATTATAAAACTATCTCTTTCGCCTTTGCGGATTCAAAGTAACATGTAAAAAATGTGTTTGATTTTTTATAAATTTTTTTTTTTAATTTTGAATAATGAATGCGTTTTGATTTTCTTTTTTTAATTATTCACCGTAAATTCTTTCAATTGATTGTCTGAAGTATTATTTTACTTGAAAATGCTTTGACTTTTTTTCAATTTAAATAAAATGGAATATATTTTACTAAATAAATAATTTAATATGTTAATACTGAATATTTTCTGTCACATTTGGAGAATGTCGATCTGTGAAAGAGACAATATGATTGTGTCGCATGTTTTAAAGAAGTATATTAATTATATATTTTATAAAAACAATCAAAATCAAACAAAATGATTTACATTGCAACTGAGATTTTTCAATACAGTGTTCCAGATACTATTGATACATAAATATTAATTTTAGTGTATTAACACAAATAAGTTAATTTCTCCTCTAATGGAATGAAGAATAGCCCACTGATTTCTTCTTTTTCAGTTATATCCAATACAAAAGTACTAATTTTAACTACCAATATTTTCTGTAAGTGCACAATTTCTTCAATTCACTTTGTTATAATTTTATTTAAATGAAAGAAAAAATAATAAAAAAAATAGGATATTGTTTATTTTATGTTATTAATGAATTATGATGTTACTAAAAGATTGATGAATTCTAAAAAGAAAATGATGAACAAAAAAAAAATATTTAAAAATATGAAATTCGTGATGAAATTGGCATTCACATTGGACAAATCCATTTTTCATGGGCCTAGGTCTTACAATTTATTTTTTAAACATAATATAAGATTATGATAGGTATTATGTAATATTAAATTTATGAGCGAGATTGTAAAATGAATGAATGAGATGATTACAAAGTGTGACATTATTTCATAATTATGATAAAATAAAATCCATAGATCTCTTCACAGAAGTTTCAAATGTTATTAAATAAGTTTTTAACGCTAAGACGTAAAGTGAAATAATATTAAAAAATTTCAGTACTTTTAGAGGATCTACTACTGAAATATGGTCATATTGTGGTCAGTAACTGTATTGTAAATCCATTTTTTAATTTGATAATGAAAATCATACCTAATACAAATATCAATAATAATTATTATAATAACAACAATGAACTTATGAATATACTGATTTCTGTGATCAGATCATGGTTTATCAAATAAAACATACTTGCAAAAAATCAGATGATCATAGTACTATCCGTTTCACAATCTGTGACATAAAGGAAGTATTGTATTGGTTCTATAATAAAATGAAAAAACTACTTGAACAATCATTTAGATGAGTAAAAAAATCTATTTGATAATATGATTACAACCATTTACAATTAAGATGTTTATTTTTTATTTTCTTTTGTGTTTTTGAGATGTTTTTTGACCGGGTTTTGGTTTCTTTGATGATTTTCCAAATTTTTGCTTTTGTTTTACGTTTGCTCTGCAATGAAAAACAGAATTTTTAATTAACAATATTTATAATATTAATATAGTATTTTTAATTTCAAGATTAATATTTATAAATTATTCATTAACTTATTCTATTAATAGAATTACTGCAATTTATTTAAATGCACTTACTCATATCGTAACTTCTTCACTCCCTTTTTACTGACATCAGTAAGATCAGCAGCAAACGAAGATTTTGCACGTTTAGAAGATCCTAAAAAGAATGTCAAATTAAATTTATTTTTTTCATTTTTATCTCTGAATAAGATTTTTGCGAAAAAATTACCTTTTTGATTAAATGATCGTTTATCTTTGTCTTCAACAACAGTTCGAATTTTCTTCAATTTATTTTTCCTCTTTATAAACCGAGCTTGATAAGCTGCTACTTTTTCTAACTCTTTCATTGCTCTTTCTTCAGCTGGATCGATTTCGGGTGCTTTTTTCTTTTTACCCTTTTTCGATTTTTCTTCAACTAAATTACTAGGCAAACCATTGTTCTTCTTTAACTTTTTCGGCTTCTCGCTCAGTTTTAAACTTGCTAAAATTTAAAATTTGTAATTATATTAATAAAAGTATTGTTTTGAATAAATTGAGTAAATTTAATTATAATAATTATATTCAAAAAATTACCTTTTTCTAATTTTCTTTCTTTATTCGTCTGAAACCAACTCCTATTGTCCTTATCGTCTGCTTCTTTTAATATTTTTTCAACCCGATTCGCTTGATTTTCAACTTTTGCAAGCTCTTTCTCACTTTTCTCTTCTTGCAAAATTTTCTCTACATCCTCTTCAAGTGCTTGTAGTTTATTAGTATACTTTGCGATTATATCTGGAGGAATAATCCTATTTTTGACTGGATTTTTAGCATTCTTAATAATCTGTTTCACTAATGAACGTTCTTGTTCACCAGCAAGCGACACGGATACTCCAACACGACCTGCACGAGCTGTACGACCAACTCGATGAATGTAATGCTGAAGCGTAGGCGGCATGACAAAGTTTATCACAGTCTTAACTCCACTAATATCTAAACCTCTAGCAGCTACATCTGTTGCTAACAATACATCGATTTCTTCATCTTTAAACTTTCGTAAATTTTCCAAACGTTGAGGCTGAGTTAAATTACCATGTAATTCTCCAACTTTAACTCCTAACAAACCTAATAAAATGTGAAGTCTATGAGCTTGTTTTTTAGTTTGTACAAAAACCATTGTATGGTCATGAAAAGTTCGACAAATTAATGCAGCTAAAACAGCTTCTCGATCTCCTTCATGCTCTTTCCTAATTCTTATAAACTCTTGACGTAAAGTGAAAGCAACTTCTTGGTTACTATCAACAAACACTTTGACAGGTTTGTCAAGAGAAACTGCTGCTAAATCTTTAACTTCTTCCGTCATTGTAGCAGAAAATAAGATTGTTTGACGGCTTCTAGAACACTGCTTAACAATATGCTTCATCTGTTCAGCAAAATATTCATCCAACATCCGATCTGCTTCGTCTAATATCAACACTTCAATATTATCAAGCGAGAAAGTTGGAGTATTCGCAATATGATCAATTAAACGTCCAGGAGTTGCAATTACAATATCTGGATTCTTTCTCAAAACATTTTCTTGAACTTTTAAATCAAGACCTCCAACTGATAATCCTATTTCTACAGTTGTAGATTGACTTAATTGCCTTGCTACTTGATACACTTGGACTCCTAATTCTCGAGTTGGTACCAAGACTAAAACTCTTGTTATTGCTGGACCGTCCACAGGCCTATAAAGTAATCTCTCCAAAGTTGGAAGCATATAAGCTGCCGTTTTACCTGTTCCAGTAGCAGCACAACCACAAATATCTCTTCCCATTAAAGCTACAGGAATTGTAGCAGCTTGAATAGGTGTTGGATGAACAAAATTCATAGCAGTAACGGCTTTCAATAGCGGTCGTGACAAATTCATTTGATGAAAAGTAGCAAAATTATCTGCTTGAGCACTTTCTTCAAAGTCCATGAGTTCCTCTTTATCATTTTTTTTTCTTGCCTTTCTTTTCCTTTGTTTTAAATACGTCTTTTTTCAAATCTTCATCTGACAGATAAATTCCATTATCTTCCTCATTTTCTTCAAGTTTTATTTCATCATTAAAATCTGTGTCTTTACGAAATCGTTTAATTTTATCATCAAGCTGCGTTTTTGCCTTCCTTTTTATATATTTACTCAAATCATTCCAAGTATCTTGATTGTACTCCGATGCATCAGATATAAATTCAAAGTTGTTATCAAAATCTTTATTTTCTTTTTTTTTCTGTTTTCTTGGCTGAAACTATTTAAAAATACATTATAATTATAGCTAAATAAATAAATAATTATGATTATAATTGTTAATACAAAATTATGTAAAATATTAGATCGAACAATGTTACTCACATCATCTTCTTCATCAGAATTTTCTGAAAAATTCTGAACCTCTTCATCATCAGCAATTGTTTTTATTAAATCGTACTGTTTACTCATTTTTTAACTAAAGTTTATGAAAAATTTTTAAATAATCAATTTATTTATAAATTTTTTTAGGTTATTGACAATTCTCACGTGTTACCACATGTCATCAAACTATATATATATATATAGATGTCGCCACAACCGCACCTAGCTTTTCCTGAATTGTTTCATGGCGCGGGAAAACTCCATAGAAGAAGCCTTTCTGCGTCTTTACGTTTATTTTAACCCATGAACATAAGTTTTTGTAGATTTTTATTGATAATTATTAAAACATAGTCCAACAAGCATGGGAATTCACGGATTATCTAAAGTTATTGCTGATTGGGCACCAAGTGCTATCAAAGAAAGCGAATTAAAACATTATTTTGGTAAGTAATGATTTGTTTGATATTATAAAAACATTTTATGTATGAGACATTATCAGAAATATTTTAATACTTCCTTTAATATTAATTTTTAGGCCGGAAAATTGCTATCGATGCTTCGATGTGTCTTTATCAATTTTTAATTGCTGTCAGAAGTGAAGGAGCTCAATTAACATCTGCTGATGGTGAGACTACAAGTCATTTAATGGGTACATTTTATAGAACTATCAGACTAGTCGAAAATGGAGTGAAGCCTATTTATGTTTTCGATGGAAAACCACCTAATTTAAAAGGAGGTGAATTAGTTAAGAGAGCTGAAAGAAGAGAAGAAGCACAGAAAGCCCTGGCGGCTGCTGAAGAAGCTGGAAATACAGAAGATATTGACAGATTTAATAGACGATTAGTAAAGGTGAATGATAATCATACTAGAGAAGCGAAACAACTCCTAACTCTCATGGGAATTCCTTTTATAACTGTGAGTTATAATTAATTTAAAAGTATATAATATTATTTTTACATTTAATTCTTTAGCTCCTTTTGAATTTACCTATAATAATAATTAATTAATTTGAAGGCTCCCTGTGAAGCTGAAGCTCAATGTGCTGAATTAGTCAAAGCAGGAAAAGTATTTGCAGCAGCTACTGAAGATATGGATGCTCTTACTTTTGGTAGCAATGTTCTTCTTCGACGATTAACATTTAGTGAAGCAAAAAAACTACCTGTTCAAGAAATTCATCTTGATAAAGTTTTGTCAGAAATGGAGTTGAACAAAGAAGAATTTGTTGATCTTTGTATTATGCTGGGATGTGATTACACAGGAACTATCAAAGGAATCGGTCCTAAAAGAGCTATTGAACTCATTAAAACTCATCGTTGTCTTGAAAAAATTGTCGAAAATTTGGATACTAAAAAATATGAAGTACCTGAAAATTGGAATTATAAAGATGCAAGACAATTATTCTTAAACCCTGAAATTGCAGACCCAAATGAATTTGATTTCAAATGGCAGGAGCCTGATGAAGAAGGATTGGTTAAATTTCTTTGTACAGAAAAACAATTTGACGAGCAACGAGTGAGAAATGGTGCAAAAAAATTATGTAAAGCACGAAATACATCAGTACAGGGTCGACTTGATGGATTCTTTACAGTTGTGTCATCAACGTCAGCAACACCAAAACGCAAGGTATTATTTTTGGAGCGATTTAATATTTTTTCAGCTCTATTAAGTTATTTCATTCACTGTTCAGTATTTTTCATACAAAATCAACTTTTTCAGGCTGATGATAAAAAAGGAAAGGGTCCTGCAAAGAGAGGAAGAGGTGCTGCAGGTGGTAGCAAATTTCGTGGAAAGCCAAAATGAAGTATTAAAAATAATATTTTTCTGACTATTAAAATTTTAAATTATTATAATTCTTGGTATTTAATAAATTAAGGTATATAAATTTTCATACTCAAGTTTCCAAGAGCAATTTGTTATATAAAAATTAAAATAATTATTAATCAATGATTTATTTCATAAAATAAACTTCTAACAGATGTAATAAACGTAGTAACATTCCTCATACAATTAACCATTGCTTTGTAAATATCATATTTATCAGAAGACTGAAAATTTATCAAATAATTACAAATATTATTATCATCGTTATTAAATCTAATTTTACAGAATTTTAACAATTTACTGTAGGTTGGCAGTCATTTGAATTTAATAATAGTACTACCGATGACATCAGGACTTAGCACGTGATTTAAGGCTTGTTCTATATGGTTAGGTTTGAATGCTGCACCTACAACACTCTGTAGTTGATCAGCATCAACAAGCTCTCTTAAAATTTCTAAATAAGTTGGTTTTATTTTTGAGCCTTCGTTCCATTGATAACGACTACTTCCACACATGTATTGAAATAATAATCTTATTCTAATACATCCAGAAAATATGCTTCCAGAAACAAAACCAAATGAATCAGATGCTAAGCTTTGAGGAATTGTTGATACAAAAGAACCATATGGCATTACTCGTCTTTTTAATTTGTAATAGTCACTTGGTCGATCGTTCGTATAAAATATTACATGATACCTATAAAAAATTTTTCAATAGTTGAAATTAATTTATTTTTGGATTGAATTAATAAAAATTTCACATACTTATCATAAAGTTCGAGCTCTTTTTCTATATCGCAGTCATTTAAAGGAATAATATCGTCGGCACCGAGAGCTTTAATTACTTTGGCTGCTTCAAGTTTGCAAATAGCGGATACATGGCCACCCCAAAGCTTCACTAGTTGAACCAAAATACATCCAACTGGTGTTGATGCTCCATAAACTAAAACTCTGATTAATAATTTCAATAATATTTATTTTTTATTGCATTTGGAGTAGCTGTGAGAAGTTTTTTTTCATACCGTTTGCCTTTAGCATTTCCTTCTTCAATTCTTGACTGGTTTACTAAAGCATCCCACGCAATGCAACCGCTGTAGGGTAAACAAGCAGCTGCTTCGAATGATAGAAGCTTTGGTTTTTTGGCCACTTGATTCTCTGTGGCAATTAAATACTCTGACATAGTACCAGAAGCCCATGAGGGAACCGCCAAGAATACCTCATCTCCGACATCAAATCCAACGACACTTTGACCAATGTCCACCACAACTCCGGCGCAGTCTCGGCCCAGAACAACTGGCAACTCCTTCTGTTGCTAAATGCAGAGTATACACTAGGATATTAATGGATAATGCCGATCTATTCTGAATCGTTGAACACTCACGCCTGAATTTAGAACTCTTCTATAGGCCTTTGAATACCCTGAGCATATTTTTGCGTCCACTACGTTCACTGAAGCTGCTTTAACTTGAATTAAAAGCTCGTTTGATTGTTGTAAGGACGGCACTTCTGCATCATCTATTACTGATACACCCTGAAAACATGCATAGTGGAATAGTTTTACTCCGAAAAATTCTCATCTGTTGGAGTATTTAATATTTACTTCGATGCCACTATAATGATGGCAAATCACAGCTCTCATATAATGAATCCGTTTCACATTTTGTCTCCAGTTTAAACCAATGTTATAACCAATTAAAGTACCAATAATTAATCCTACTGTACAAAAAGTCACGTCTCTCTTGGATACTGAAAATAGATAAGTAAATAAATTATTTTATTTTATTGAATGATGATAATGGAGCATAGAATTTTAAATTGTATACCTTCTCCAGAAAATAAACTTTCTATTTGTCTGTACAATTCTCTAGAATTTATTTGTGCATTGTAATACCCAAATTGAATTTGTTCCCAAACTTTTTGATTCCATACAAGCATATTGGAGCCTAAGTCCTTTAGATGTTGACCATATCCTTCATTGCACATACTCTGCAATGCTTGTTGGCTTTGGGACAACCAAGAGACAAGAAGGTGATACATTTGTTGAGCTGCTGCCGTACCTTCAATCTATTATTTATTCACAAAGTATGATTATTATGTAATTATAAAGAGGTGTTTAGTATTATTTACAACTCATAAACATTTTAAATAAATGTATGAGGTTTTAAATTACCTGAAGAACTTCAAGCTGGCTGGATAATCGAAACCAAATTTCATCCATGGCTGTTATCTTTTGGTTGTGAAGTTTAATTAAAAAAACAATTGTCTTTTATCATAATCCGACATGCACTTTGCAGGCAAGGAAAGTCGTGTTTGCGGTTGATGGACTGGAAAAATAGCACAGTGATATAAATAACTGATTAACACATTACGTTAAATTTGAAATAGATGATGATTCGTAATGATTCTACTAACCTTAATAATTTTGCCTGCATTTCAAATATAAAAATGTTGTCTAGTCTTTAATCACTATGTTGATTATCAAAGACTAGACAATACAACTAATTTATTTCATGAAGGTCCACTCGTAAACACTCTTTTCATTACGACATGTGATCTTCACAGGTTACTTTTCATCTAATTGATATCAACTTTGTTTAGTTTCACTCGTGACGTAATTGACTGTTGAGAAGTCTGTATTCTAAGAATTTTATTTCTACTCCATCTTATAATGATCTTACCTAGGATTGTTAGATAGATTGTACATATTACAATTCTTGGAAATGGTGATAAACGTCATTTACAGCTGATATTCATCTCACTCTCTGTTTAAGATTTGTTCTCGATCAGCAGTTGATGGTCTAGAGTAAGTAGGCCAACATTCAGAAATTTTAAAGAGGAGATGTTGGAGTTTGAAGTTGAGAATAAAATAAATAGATAGCACTACGGTCGCATTTAATTGGCTTTTTTATTATTTTAGTTTTCTTTTTTTATAAATTTTGATATTTAACAGTTAACAATTGATTTATTTTTTATAATTATTGTTTATAAAAACTCTTTTACAATTTATTTCAGTTTAACGTCATAATTTTGAAATTCAAAATTTCGCGCATAATTAATTGACGCGCTAAAAAACAATTGCGGCGCTGATGCGAATTATGCGCATTAGTTTTTCCCTAATCGGGTTCGATTAACGGGTCGTGATTTTTATTCGGACTTTTATTCGATTTTTTATGAGTTTATTCGCGTTTACAGTGATTAATTTGTTGATAAAAAACTTTCTTTATGCCTAAAGGTATTTTGTTGATATAAATAATTATTTAAAATCGATTAATGACATAAAAATCGATGAAAAAATAGATAGCGTCTTTTTTGTCATAGGGACGCTACTCCATAATGGCAAATAATATGATGAGCTCCATAATGTCTATTTTTTTATAAAAACGGTTAAAAATGCAATGAATATCTGAAATTATGGTGGGTTATGATGAGAATCAATGTTACAGCTTTAGTGTTGGGAAAATATTATTTTAACAGATGATCACAGTTATCATAACTATGGCGCAAGCTTGGAGTTTCTGATATAGCTTAGAATTACTTAGATGAAAAGCTCATTTTAGATAAAATCCATTAGATGGAAAATAGCTACCATGGCTATCAATCAAAATTACATTATCTTAGGGATCTATTCAGCATTAACATTCTGAAACATTTTATTCGTAAGAATTATTTGAAAAAATCATGGTGATTCTTGTTAAATCCTTAATGTGGATACTTTTCGACATCTCAGTAATTACAAATAAAAGTTTGGTCATTTTAGATACTTTAAAACAACAGGTATAGTAGTTTCGATTGCATAAGAAAAATACAAGAAATTTAACAGAAAACTTTTTATACTAATTAGTAGATAAATAGTAATTAAATTTTGTTTAAGGTGCCATGTTGTCCAACTAATTTATTTTTGGTCTGGAAAGTACTACGTATCATGAATTGCTGTGATCAGAGGATTCAACGATGGATTAGTGGATGTGTAAAATGAGTAAGTGTTCACGAATGTATTTGGTTGGGAGTAAAGTAGAAAGGGAAGTAGACGTTGGGTGACTAGGGTTGGGCGGTAGCCACAAGTGTCTGCCCAAGCGCCCTCTCTCATTAATTCTCCACCCTTGTTGCTTGTTAAGGAAGAGGGTGGCCAAGCTTCATCGTTGTCAGAGACTCTCACCCTCTTTCGTCCCGCGTAACAGTCGAGCCGTGGCTGACGATAGAAATGCTCTCTCGAGTGTGTGGAAAAGGGCGCGACACAAAAACTAGGGGGAAATGAGTGAAGAGATACTGGGAAACGAGAGTCAGGACTCTTGCGCTTGCTCTTATACTTGAACTGGGGGAGGAAGATTGAGCCTCTGGATGTATTATGTATGTACACCCGTTGAAGGGGCTGATCCAAGTCGAACGTCAATAGCAAATCATCAACTCCAGCACGTGCCAATAAACGGGATGATTGTGCGAAACGCTCTTTCAAGTAGTCCACTTCAATTGTCGACCACTGAACATAACCCACGATGAATTTAACGCCCAATAATCAGATCACATTTCTTCAAATTAAATGATATGAACGATGAAGTCCCCTATAAAATTAATGAGGATATTACATTTATTACATTTTTATCTGTTTTTAGGTTTGTTTTGATTTTCTTTTCTATTCAAGACATCAACAGAAAATGACCTAGAGGCTAAAATATATTTGAATTTACTCCAATGTTTATAAATAGATAACAATAGTAAAATGGAAATACACTTTATAAATCAAAAATAGAAATAATTGTATTTTGAAAAAATTTATTTTAAGATCAATACTACTAGTCAGATTTATTGGTGGTTTTAATGTGATAATTTTAAAAAATAATACCAATTATTATTTAAAAATAAGCAATGCAGATAGAATATTTATAAATAATTATAATTTTATTTTCGATTTATAAAATAGTTAACATCTAAATAATATTTTTATTTTTATGTTTAAATATTTTCATATATAATTTCTCTAAAGTAATTCACATATTTTAGATGAATTTAAAAAATTTATAATTTTTATTCACGAATATCATTATAAATTTAGGGCAACCACGAAAAATAGTCCACAGACATGTAATTGGTTTACCCAAATGTACCAATTGTAAAAGTATAATTAAATCTAATCAGGTACCTATGACAGCATGTCAATTATCGAATGAAGTAATAAAAAAAACTTTACACCAACATAATGACAAAATGAAATGGAAATTAATAATTTATGACATTGAGATGAAGCTTTATCTTTCCTTTACGCTTGCTCGCTTTTCTGCAGTTCTCCTCACGTGAGCTCATGTCCTCACGTTTCATAACTCTCGTTGCCTCTCACACTTTCTTCTTTTTTTTTCTAGTCGTGCTTCGGCGTTTTATAACCCTCGAACGTACGCCTCCGGGGCCTGAACCCCTCCCAACTGATGGGAGAGAGCTGTGCGTTGAATTAATTTGCGCTTCGTCGAAGGCCTTCCGTTCGTTTCGTTCACCCGATCTCTCTTTTCCCTTGTATATTGTGTTTCTATCTCACGTGCAGCTCTCTGCGTTCTCGCATCTTCTCTACCCCATACTCGTTAAGTATTCGTGAGCGCGTCGTACTCTCGCAGTTTTTTTCCCTTCTACTCGTCCTGCCGACTCGCCTTCCCCTTTAGCACGTATCGAATTTCGTTAATCCTCCTTTTTAAAAATATTTTTCACGTACAACATGACTTTTGGTGCTTCCCAATTTACATTCGATGTTTTTCTTTATATTTCAATGTAAATATGGAGTACACAATACAAAGTCTCGGTTGAAAAATTGGATGATAACTGATTAAACATTGTTAGAAAGCTATTGTGATTGCTATTGAAAGTAAGTTAGTGATCGGTATAAGAGTCAGGCGCAAACATGCAGTACTACTAGTACTTTAGAAGCATCGCGGATGAATAGATCCGGGCTAAGCCTCTATTATTAGCAGATGGTAGATTGTATCGATTTTTTTTCTTTCTAACAGCGACCCCCTAGCGCTTGTGTTCTTCGTTCAACCCTCTATTCGCTCTTCAACCCAGTCGACCACCCACTCTCTGAACAGTTTCCCCTTTTCCGCAGTTTATGCCCCGATAAACGCATTCCCGCGCCAATTACTCGGCCGGGCGGCAACATTTTAGGGCATTAATTGATTCTCTTCACCACCCTAAAGAATTTTCAACAATATCACTCTCTATTGCTCTACAGTCTAGCTCATCTTACACGGATGTCTTCATTAAAATCTTTACTTTTTGTAAGCTTGTATAGTTTTTCTTTTTGGATTCTCTTGTTTTCTCACGATTAAATGCTTCATTTATTGAGAATGCACTTGTCTGACTTGACGTCATTTACTGTTGATTGATGATTTTCATGCTCAAGCTCTTGTTGTTTATTTCTTTGCTATTGATTTGTTGAATCAATATAACTAACAAAATAGAGTGTTTTTTTCTGTTTTATTTTTAATTCTGATTGATAAGAAGCAGAAATGTTTTTATTGAGATTTTTTGTTTATCATGAGACATCAGAGAAAGCATCATTAGCTTGAGATGGTCCAGAGTTCCTAAAAATCCCTTAAAAAATTTAATTTCGTTTAGGAGTAAAAATGTATCAATCAATATTATCACATACAGTTGTTAGTTATTTTTATTGTGAAAAAAAGTTTAACTGAAAAAAAAATTTTTAGTGTATGAAAACAATACTCTTTTAACAAGCAGATAATACATCTAGTATATCCAGGCAACAACTCTAATCATTGTAATAATAAAAGGGGCCATTTTTAAGTCGTAGGGTGATTTAAGTAGTACTTTGCTTATTCTGTAAAGACTAATGATGTAAAGTTGTAGTTAAAAATCAGCTTATAAAAAAATCCGCATGATTTAGATATTATGGTTTCACTTCAAGAGAGATGATCAAACGTACCAGTAGGTCATTGTGGCCACAATTATTTTTATTTCTCATGGAGCTTTAATTTACTTATCAAAGTGAGCAGTCAGTTATTTGATTCAACAAACTGATTTTACAATACACGGCCAAAAAAAAAATTAATCACAAAGCAATTTTTTATCTTATCAATCATAAATCTAGGAATGTTTTTAAATAATACTCATTTGCAACAAGAAATAATTCTTTCTTGACTATCAAAAAAATTTCTTTATGAGCATCGATTAATTTTCTGAATGTAATTAAAAACCATTCATTATCTTTGATTAACTTCAAGCAAAGAATTTGTTTATACGACATGAATATTTCTCTGTCATGCCCAAGCATACGATTTATATACGATAAAAAAAGATCGTTGGGTAAAAATAAATCGTGTTCTCGGTGCATGCATACAAAAAAATTTATAGAAAATCATAATAACAATGATAAATCTGAAAAGCGGAAGACGATAACGGTCTGTGGAGTTCGTTGGTGACCCCAACTATACAACCCTCGAGTTCAGATCTTGATCCCGTTGTTTCCTAGCTGGACCACAGCATCTCTCAACTGGATGGGGTAGTTCCGACTACCGGACTTGGTTGTTCTCATCTCTTGCCACTCTGTTGGACCACTGGGACTTGACGGGAATGAAATCTACCGAAAGACCTCAGGGAGTTGTTTTATATTAAATGTTTCATCAGAAATGTTTCGCTACTTTTAACACTTCTCACCATTCTTTTTGTTCTTATTATTCCGCACTTGGAAATTCACAATAATTTTCAGCTGGAAATTATTTTGAAACTTTATTAAAGGTACCACTCTCACGTTACTCGAATATTTATCGATCCTTTGATCCAAAGCACGTATTATAAATATCCAGAAATAGATTTCTGGCGATTCTATTCGTAGCAAGTAACCAGTATACGTCGCGGACGATGAACTTTATATAAACTTGACGTATACCTGCAACCCAATTACTGTTTTATAACGAGCTGAGATACTTGCGCGCATCGTTCTCATCACCTATAACGACAAATCCTCCCCTAAGGAATACCACGTGCCGTTATTAACTCGCCTGATGAAGTCTCGCTCATAAAGTGATAGAAAACGTACGCCAAAAAGACAAGATGTATTTACTATGTTGGTTTTACTGTCTGAAATGTCATTTCGTTCTTTCATTGGTTCCAGTCCTTATTGCTGTATAAATATGAACTAATCAGCTTTTTTCTTCTAGATCATTTTTTCTTGATAGTTGATTATTCATTAAATAGATAGTCGGTTCAATAAATTAGTTAGATTTATAACAATAGAATGAAAGAAATGTCATCTTGAATTTATTTTACTTCAAGTCTCTTTAGACGACAGGATGTTTAGTGACTATCACAGAGTGAATTAATTGTACATTAGTAGTTCTAAACCTGAATTCAAGTTCTTTGTTCATTGTTCAAGGTGGAACTGTTGACAGTCTTGAAGAGCTTAAAAATATTGATATCATTCAGAAACCTTTAGAGATATAATTTTAGTGTCACAATGAAATCAACCATTTATTCTTTAATAATTCATTAAAAACAAACTATAAAGACTTGAGATTATTCACAGCAATGATTTGGCTCCAAAACCATGTCACCTAATCAAGAGTAATCACCGCAGAAAGTCAAACTCTGGATAAAGATGTTCATCACCCTAACAAAAGTCAATAATTGTCATCAATCATCAGAGTATTTTCTTGATTTATGGTTATTATGTAGAAAAAAAGACAAGTTGCACTTAAACGTGAGGTAGATTCTATCGAGATTCATCTAATAACAGTGATGGTAGGGTGGTGATCTGATAGTCTAGATGGTGCAAGGGAAAAGGGTATGCCTGAGGGTAGATTTACCCTCAGTCCCATTACATAGCAGCTTATCGATTTCAAACCAACTTCTTAGTGTAAGTTTATGATGCACTCATAAACAAGCGGTGCAACCATAATAATGAAAAAGTAAAGTACTTTGATTGGCTTCCAATTAATGAATTTGGTGGTGATGTTCTAGGTTATCAACATAGGCAATGCTCCGTGCTAGAGGCCATGACTCGTCTGCATATGCATTATACATAGACGTAATTGCGTAGCCACATGTATCCACGTAGAGAGCCTGGGGTGGAATTGCATGGCAACGCCAAAACCTGCTCTCTACCGTTCGCTGTGTAATCCTGTTAGGGACTTGAATCACTGAAAGCACATTGGCCTGGCTCGCTAGTTTCCCCTAACTGTTCTAATTAATATAAGGGTTTCGATCCTGCCAAATCGTTTCTACTCAGTCCTATAGTTAGACCTTATGTCTATCCATTGATCATCACCATAATGACTTACCTTTAATTCTATTATTTTCTAGCATACTTCAAGTATAAACTGCTATGTTGGTTATACCTAAAAGGTAGAAATAAATCCCCAGAATTTAATTCCTTGCTTTATCTGATCACACACAAGCTTTAGCTTTTAGATTGCTCTGATAAAGAACTAGAGATTCATTTTTGTGTAACAAAGCTACAAAATTCTAATTAAAAAAGTTTGGATTTTGCTTATCTAATGTAAAATAGGCTAAAAAAACTTGACGTCGAAATAGGATTTACTACAACTGATTGCTGTGATGTAAAAGTCTCTGTTCATGTAAAAGTTACATCTAAAAGAAAAATTAGACCTTAGTTAAGTGGAAATATCTATCAATAATTCAGGTGTAATATTCAGTTTTAGCTGAGTATTTTTAATCGAAATATTCATTAACATTATTATAAATAAATTATGCTTTATTCGCATTAATGATTACATTAAATTCATAAAATATAAATAATTTAAATCTAAATTCCAGCTGCTCTGGATTAATTTTATCAACATATTGCTCATTAAATAAAATAATAAATTTTAAACCTAAAGAAAGCTTTTAACCTTTTTTTTTATAAAGTTTATATATAAATTACTTGAGATTTGTAATTTTAGAAGCCAACCTTAAAATTCGTATACCTGACTTTACAATTTCTTTTTTTAAACTTGATCTATTAGAGCTTTTGACCCAAGTTGAAAATACATCTTCGTTTTTAGTAATAATATAACTAAAATTGTTCATCAGCTTTCTATGAATAACTCACTTGAAATTAGAAATAAAAATGACCAAGTCAAAAGTCATGATGGTCGTGACAGAGTGAAACATTTGAATGCATTTGATATAATGGTGATTCAAATTTGACCGATTTTTTGATACGAGTGGCAATCGAATGCATATGATGCCATCGAAATAGATGCTGTTGGTGACACAGGATACCCGCTTAATAACGTAGCCAATAATGCATCACGATGTGTCGTACCGCGCATTGCTGATTCCAGCGACGAAACGGTCGTAATTACATCTTCATTAAAATGATGGTCGACCTGCTGGCGCTCGAACATGTACCGCGGCATTTCGTCCCGCTAGAAACGCCAATGTGGCAAGCCCGGACGGCGTTAGAACGCTAACATGTAGTGGTGTAAATGTAGGTTCGTGTTTTCACCCACCCTCAGCTATATCATGCTTCACTGCAGGCATACGTTGCAATACGGACAAATGCTTGTCGCTCGTGATATTCGCGAAAATTTTCACTGTTAAAATGTTGTAACAAAGCACATAGAGAAACGTCAGTATATCCTTTTGTTTCACGAGTCAAATTTTTTTATTTCAAAGAGAAAGTCTACTGCATTTGTAGGATTGATCGCTATGTAAAATGGAACTTCAGGCTGTACACCACTTCAGGCAGCTGATACCTCGCCAGAGAAATTTCCAACCCTTTCTGCTTCAAACACGGACACGCCCGACGCCCTGAATTATATTCTAACAGCAAATTCCAAGTGCTAAATTTCCCGAAAATACTCCATAGTCAAATACGAAAATGAGGGATGTGAAAAGGGTTGAAAGTAAACTTACTTGGCCCGTTTCAGGACTGAAAGCCTTCCGGATGTCTACTATTTAGATTGAAATGGAAATGAACTATTTTACAATTGTAGAAAATTTTGCTCTACAAATCATGCCATCTTTTCCTCTCAAATATCTTTCATTTAATTACAATCATCTGATAAACAATTTTCCTCCATTTAATTTAAAAATTAATCCATTTCTCAAGAGATCATTATTTGTTCTTCTATTTTTATCGAGGAATATTCAAATATTCCAAATGTTTTCGATGCGACTTTTAGTATTAACAAAACTTTTCACTTAATCTTTGCCACTTTTCCATTAGGAAAGTCATTGTTTATATGCATTTTTTATCGATAATGTGATAAATTTTTTTGGTTGAATAAAAAACAAAAGGGAACAAGGACTTTAAAGCTAAAAATCCTAGTAGCAGAATAAAAGGTAAATAAATGCAAGGCAAAGAAATAAAAAAATAGATGATAGGATAATTAGGAATATATGATTTCTATATTCATCTTTAATTTCATATAGATATTCCGTGTCATTTCTCCTATGTCTTCATTCACTACGGATCATTTTCCATACCATTATCAATCATCAGTTATTTCTCTACTCCAAAATTCCATCTTTTATCCTCGGCGCTCGGGGAAATTTTTTTGTTCGTCAGACTCTACTTCATTTTGATCAGAACTGTGAAAAATAAAAAAAAGAAACGTAGATAGTACGAGAGAACGACGAGAGATTGCGAGCAACTCTATCAGCTATCAGATAATGAAATAAGGGTTGTAATAGCCTCGACAGAGTTGCTTAACTTGGTCCTGGATGACTTTGACGTATATACAGCTAACTTTATACATACATATATATATATATATATATGTATATCCATGTATATGTATATGTCTATATTATAAACCCCTCAAACTCAGTGGTACAAAGCATGGAAATATTGAGCTTGAGTTCTGCATCTGGTTCAGAATTATTTAAGAGCCCAGAGATCATTTACGAAGGATCCATATTGTGTGTAGCGATGCTTTAGACTGAGAATTTAAAAAAAAAAGTCATCTCTCATTTCCCTAGAGTACACCTACATTTTTCATCGCCATTAGCAACTGTCACTTGCTCTTTTTCACTCATAATCTTTCTACAACTTTCCGTTACCACTGTACTTACTATTAAATTAATCATCTTGCTCTAGAGATTGAGAAAAAAAGACAACAGCAACAAAAATATTTCGACAATAATTAAGTTAACAAAAGTATGAAAATGAAACAAAAAAAAAAGAAAGATGTCACCATCGATCATTGATTGACAGTATCTGCAACTCTCATCCGAGCTTCTTTCTTTTCACCATTACTCATCTACTCTTTTTTTTAATCCGCTCGACGAATTCATCCCTCTCGTACTCAGCTCAGTCGTTCTATATACCATGCACTTTCTCTCGACTGCGCTCTCGGTCTCTGCAAGTTTCACACACTCGGGCTTGGTGTTGGCTCTCATCCAGAGATGGGTTGCGATTCCATCTCTCGTGTTCTCTTTCTCACGCTTTACGTTCTCTATCCATTTTACCTCTCACCTCGCACTTTTCCTCCTCTACCACCGACTCTAACGCGGGCAAGTTTTACACACCACGGATTCATGCCGGCATGGCTCCACCCCCAACGCCAGCAATGTCTCTGCTCCCTCGCTGTTCTACTACTGCAGCTTCCAACCGTCTACCACATTCTCCGATATCTCATGCATTTTGTACTATCATCCCTTACATTTCCACCCCTTCGTTTGCTTCCGAGATTATTTGACACTGCAGATATTTTTTTTTTTACATATCCAAGAACTTTAATATTTTGTTTCGAATTCCACCCGGTGACGCCAAACTTTCTTATCGTTTGTTTTTATTTTTAGTCTTTGTTTCTTGAGTTTTGTTGGAATCGACTGGACACTGAAATTAAACAGTAAATGGCAGTAGTGATAGGTGGCAACAGGTTGAAACTCCTCGGGCGTCCTCGATTCCAGGTGAAAGACGAATCAACGTCTTTACTCCCCTCACGTCGCTTCCGACGAAACAACCGAAGTATTTATACGTCCACGCCTGTTGAGTTTGCTCGTCGACTCGAACTTCAGTTAATTACAACGGTCCGTTGGAGAAACTGTGGGGTGGGTTTAAAGAGGTGAATATCAGATGGTAAAAGTTAGATGAAGCCGTGAAATATCGACACTTCTAAGTGTACGTTAAGTTTAAGAATTTTGAGGTTTTCGTTTGTGGTGGCTCATAGTACTGCGATAATTAAATTCAGTGGTTAAAATAACTATTTCTCCTTTAAGACAACCTTGAAATTTTTAGTGCTTCTAGAAATATCCACGTCATTTACTGATTGATTAATTCTTTCCAACGCTGCAAATCCAAGTGTATTCTTATTACACATCTAAACGTGTTAAATATTACATTACTCATTTGATTAACTTTGTAGTCACTTTTTAGCAAATATTTCACATTCGTTTTATTGATTAAATCAACATTTTTTGTACAGAATTTTTTTTTCTTTGTTCATAACTTCTTTATGGGAAAATCTTTGTAAAAAAAACTTCCAACTTCAGTGAAATTAAAAAGAATAATTATTCAGCTTCGTGGATATTATAACTTTTGTTCTCAGTGTAAAATAAATGTGTAAAGAATTTACATTACAGAAGAAAACTTAGTTCGAACAATTTATATATCAGTCTTTTAACATATTTCACTGTGACAACACTTGACATATATATCGCAATTTTTCTAGGTGAGAATAATATCGAGTATTGCTTTTATATTGAGACTAAAAATTTTTTATCATGCGTTGAGAATAACTTAAAATATGTTTATGTTATTTTTGCTATTGAACATTCACTTTGTGATTACTTTAAACTCTACAAAATTATTGTTATATAATTTTCTTTAGTTTTAATTTTCATCAGCTGGTAAATTACTTGAACAGTGTATTTGAGACCAAAATAATCAGTGAATATTCATCAATGTATTCTTAAAGAGAAGATAATTAGTTAATCAATAACTCAAAACATTACGAGTAATCATGAGTTCTTTTTATTATATATTTATATCGAAAAATTACATAAGTTCTTGAATTGCATAATTTTTCCAATTTTCTTTATTACTTTCGATTATACAACAATTTCTTTCAATCCCAAGTAGATGTTACAATTAGTTCATGACGATTTTAAAAATTTTATATTAATCCAGATGTATTTATTTTATTGATTAATCATGAATTAATATTTAAAAATAATTTATATCAAATAGAAGAAGCGAAATGTATAGAAAGCTCTCTCGAAACAAAGTATTTCTATGTGTTAATTTATTGATTATTTTTTCAAACACAGCGAGGAATTTTTTTCTTCTCTAAAAATGCGATTAATAACCGAAATTTTTGGTGTAGTTGGATATTAAAAAAGGAAAAAGACCATTAACTAGTATCGTGCATAATTATTCTCAAGCTCGAAACGCTTCTCACGTTTCGTGGAGGACGTGGGACGGCGGAAATTGGCCGTGGAGTTGGGTTGAAGGGAAGAGAGCAGTTCCGATCGACCCTTCCGATTATATCGGACGTACCAACCCCATTCTAGGACCAATAGCATTGGTGGATGTATATCTATATACTCTCGTTTTTCCGTGAATCGTCCGCTGTTCTGTTCGAAGCCTCGTCTTTCCGTCTTCGCTTTCACTCTTCCTATCTATATCTTTCTCTCTCACTCTCCGATAATTTCGGCTCAAGCTTTTATTCCCGGGATTGGATTGGAGCGACGTGGAAGCAACGAACGCCGTCAGGAAACCTACTACAGGGAGGCGGGGGGTCGGCAGGGAGAATTGGGATTGCGTGGCTCGGGTATGCAGGGTGGGAATTGTTGCCGCCACGTTACGGCAACTACCCTCGCTCGTTCTCCATTTATTCTACTGCTCTCTTGCTTACTCTCGTCCTCTGCAAATCCAAATTCTCTCGGGAACGACCCTGTGTATTTTCCGGACTGAGAAAATCCCGTTAACTTATTAGTAAGTGGGCTCATCCCCGTATTCTCGCCTGTGCAAGCGTCGAACCTGATTCCCTGTATTTTAGCTCTTGTGTGTACCGTTTCGAGGATGTTTACCCTCGTTGGTTTGACATTCAACCACTTAAATTATTTTCATTGCCGTAAACAAGACTTTACATACACAGGAAGAAGTCTACATTGACTTGTGGCTTGATTATTGCTTTTATTTTTATTTGTGGCTTCTTTTAAATTATTGTAATGACCAATCTTCCACTTTTAAGACTCATTTTTACTTTTTATGTTGCTACAGTCAATCATTTATTACACAATATAATATTATTTTTAAATTCACTCTTTTTTTCCACATCTTTCATCTGCTATGATCCATAGATTATTTTTTACTTACATCATTTGGTTGCAAGTTCAATCAGCTTTTTGCTCTTTCCCTTTTTTAATCTTTAGGTTGAGCTTTCGTTGATCATTTAATTTTATTTTTAATCTGCTTACACTCTTACCAGATATTACTTTTTATTATCTCTTAGGATTATTTTTTATTTTTCTTTATACTTTTTATTTTAATATTTATATTTTGGTTGATTGTGTTAATTAATTGGTGATTTAATGAAAATTATGTTTACATCTGATATTTGATAACTGAGAATATGTCCATTTTGATAGAGATCCCACATCCTGACCAACACATTAAATAATATTACACTCATGCAGAAAATTCTGCAGCAGTATTGCTGATGAATTTACATGCTTAATATATACATATTTATGCTTTGAGTCGGAAATTAAAGATTTATTAATAGGGAAATTGTTTATTAGGAAATTCACGTTACTACGTAAGAAGGAAACTTCATTCGTTTTCGTTATTTCGATATCAAGACATATATTCTGTTTTTTTTAAACAATCGATTACATTTCAATTGATGTCATTTCTATGGATAAAAATATTTACAAATTTTATAAAAACTGACATTTTTTTTATCAGCCATAATTAAAAAACTTCTTAGTTAATTAATTCCAATTTTTGTTAAAAGCCACAATGAGGTCTTTAGAAGATGGATAATATCATTATCATTTGTTAATTTATAGTGCAAGCTTTTTAAAAAAATATAATAATTGATTTATTACACTATATTAGTATGTTCACTCGGGTTATGAAATCCAACATTAACACAGAGGGAAATTTTTAAATAAAAAAAGTATAAATGAACGTGGGACAGATGGCCCATCATTAGAAACATGCAAACATATACCCTAGAGATATTTTTCCGACTAAATAATATAAAACAAATGATGAAAAAAACAAAAAAGAAAATACTGACTTTATCTTTAATTATCTTTAGTAAACATTAATTCCAATGAAAAATAAAATATTGCATTTATCATGAAGTCCTAAATAAAATGTTATACTGTGAAACTTCACAAGTAATTTTTTTACAGTAAGTCTTAAAATACTTTCTTTTTATTCCAAAGTTAAAAAAAATCATTACAATGAACCCTTGACATTTATTTTATTTGAAAAAAAAATCAAACAATTGTAGGTTGATAAATTATGAATTATTTTATTTACGAATAAGAAAATATCATTTGGTCATTAATTGAAGTATCGTTAGAGAGTATTTTTGATGATCGTACTATCAAAAATACAATTGAAATTCATAAAATCCACTCTGGAGTCTAGAAATATGAGGGTGGAGACGAAAGGGAGAAAGGATTAAGGGGTAAATCGGGTTGAAGTTGCTGAGTAATTGAGCCACAACTGTTGGGGAGCCATAGTAACTCAAGTTTTCCTCTGGTTAGAGTGTAATAGTCAGCGAAATAGACAAGCAGCCATCTGTAACAACGATATGTCTGAATTTGACTTTTTCGTCTAATTATACGTGTTAATTAAATTGAAACCATTTCGTATTAAATACACGAGTGATTTGAACATTTGACATTGACACGAGTTCTTGACTGTTACGTCGCCTATTACAGGGAAGGCACAAGAGTTTGTCGAGTATTCTATGGGTTTCTCTATCGACCAACCGCATGATTATAAGCATGTTGGCAAAACAGGCGATGGTGCTCGAGTCGAAAAGCCACGACGGTTCATCGACTCTTGTAATTATAATTTCCCGCGTCGGCTCGTTAGTCGTATTCGTATATGATTCAGTGAGTGAGTGCAGTCGTGCAAACATTATTTTCCATTCATGCTTTTTTATAAAACAAAATAAACCAGAAAACCGAGTGAAAATGGTTAAAAATAAAAAAAAAATATGTATAAAGAGGTCTAGCAAAAATTCGAGGAACTTCTCTCAAGTCATATAAATGTTTAATCGTCGCTCTCTCACAGTTCTGTTGGCTCATTAGTAAGCAATTAATTGAAGAGAAAAATTATGTGAGTTTCAATGTTAGAAAAAAAAGGAATACGTGCATTTCCTCTCAGAAGTTGTAGAAGTGAGTGCAGGAAGTACAGAGACGTGACTCGAGATTGGGGAAGTAAGAGAAGAGCAAGTGGATATCTTAGACGTAGATCGAACAGCGGAAGTGCAGAATGAAGTAGGGGAAACTACCAACTCCAGACGGTGAAAACGTGTAGAACGACGTCGAGCGTCTCCCATGATTATACCAGATATCAAGCTCGAATATTAGATTGTGATAGAAATACATTTTTTATCATTTTTTTTTATTTTTGAATGTTAAATTTCTGCATGCAAATATTTGCAACAGTTTGAGCTACATATTTTTTTATTCACAAAAATTAAAAAATTATACTTTGAAGTTAACCGAACAGTTCTTGAATGTATTTTTAAAAAAGATCCTAAGTGGATTATTTCATTTGATATGAAGATTCATTACTTGGAGAATTTGAATGATCTAAAAATGGTATTAATTGAATTATTTTATCAAATATTTAATTCTTAACTGTGGTTTTGCCAACCATGCATTGATCAATGTTTCATTCCGAATTATTCGTCAGTATTTTGGCACATAGCCCGAGTGTCGATTTTATACTTTGATAATATTAGAGAAGGAAATGGGATAAGAGGACAGTTTTTATTAGTTGAATATAATTCATTGATGAAGAAATTCCATGAAGTAATTTTAATATCATAATTTACCTAAAATATTTTGATCTACTTATTCTTCCACTTTGCAAAAAAATTATCAATTTGTGTTGGTAAAAATAAAATAATTGCATTAATAATAAAAATTACGTTCCTGCTTTATTTACATTTAACGTCATTCTTTCGTCAATCATTAACCCATAGAAAACCGTAGAAAAGTCATCACATCAAGTTTACCCTAACTTTGTGCAACCTGACAAATGTCCCCCTTGATCAAATAAGTCATACTTGCAGCCATCACCATCGCACTTTTGAAAACACGACAGCAGGAAACATAACAAAAATATTTAAAGTTGGGTAATTTAGTACAGCAGATAATAAAATGTTTGATAATTCAGTAGGTAGGATTTGAAACAAGTTAAAACGATTTGTTACGTCATACAGCGGATTGTCAATAGGCTCACGCCTGTTTTCATTTGTAAGTGAGGGGTAAAGTCCGGTCGTGCGAGTGAAATTAAACTTAATCGCTCGAATTAGTGTCGGTGAACCGATGTGGGCGACAGGAAAGCGTGGAACAATCGAATGGGCATTGTAGTAGAAGTTGTTCTCGAGTCTAAAGGCACAATACATGAAAATGCAGCTCAAAATACATATATATATGTGTGTGAGGAAAGGGAGAGAGAAGAGGAATCATGCATAGAGAGCTAATGCTCGAGTTGCCGGGTATCGGTGGCGCATATCAAAAGGGGGTGCGTTTCCATATCCCCTTGTATGTGGTCCGGCCTATTCGCGAATGTTTTAGAGCCCCCATCGGCGTCAGGGAACATGAGAGTGGGACATTCAAGGGTTGCTAGAGATATGTATATACACCGCAGGGCTATAACGCAGTCACTAGGGTGGTAGAATGGAATAGCGGTGCTACTGCTGATGATGGTAGTGGTGGTGACTAGAGTCGAGGACTCATATTCCCTCGAGGCTTACAGCTGTCGCGTATTCGACACCTTCCCTTTCAAAAAAGCGCGTTCATTCAATCGTATTCTAACGCGTATTAATCAAATTACTGCGAAGCATTCGAGAATTGCGGTTTGCTTCGATTTTTCTCTTTTATCATTTTGTTTTTTAAAGCCAAGGGAATTTTAAAGTCTAATTGAGACTGTGAAATTAGTGATATTATCATTAAAACCAATTTCATAATCATTAATATCATGGTGCATGATTATTATTGTTATTATTGAAATTACTAATTGAACGATATGTTTAATTATTTAATTAACAAAACTTTTATAGTTATTTTAAATATTATGAATAATATTTATTGTGTTTACATACTATTATTAACGATGAATAAATACCAAAATTACAAATATTGTAATTATAATCCTGCTGAATGAAGAACAATGTTGTTGACAATTGAACCAGTTGCTGGTTTAAAAAAATATGTTGATGAATTATGTCAAATCATTTAATTCAATTTTCTTCAGATTACCTTCGATAATTTGAGTAGACTAACTCGATTTTGGTTATTAAACTTTAGAGTTTACTTTTTCAACTTTAGGGGAATGGTGAAGTCAAATGATTGATTTTTGATTACTTCACATTTCGAAATATAATTATCATGATCGAATAGTTTATTCTAGCTCTTTAGATCTCGAAAAGAAAACAATTCATTTAATAATCCTTTCAGATAAAAGGATTGATTTTAAGAAAGATCGGAAATTGATGATGGAATATATCTCTATTTTAGCTGAATCAGGTCAGGCATAAGAATAGTTTGCTCTGTAGGTTTGATTGTTGAACGAAGGTCATTAATATGTGGGATGTCCAAATGTGAAGGGCCCTATTTATTTAGTTGTATCTCGACCATGTGGCTTCAATGAGATGTACCCTTCTTTCATCCCTCAGATGAAGAGTCGAGTCATATTTAATTCTTTTTAGAGTAGTGATGTTTAGTTTTTCCGACTGGAGTTTTAAAATAAATATTCATCAGATATTTTCATGACTTTTGTACTTTTTTGTTTATAACATCAAGAATGAAATGTATTATTAAAAACCTTTGAAATAGTAGAATTATATAATTTGTATCATTAACTTGAAACATGATAATTAATACTGATTATATTAATACAATTCAACCCAAGTCATTTGAGAATATGCATTTTTTTTTTGATTCTGGTTCAATTGATTATCCTGTTTTGACCCATCAAGTAAGATATATAAAAACAAAAAGATTTCTAAAAAAAGGCTAATGCCTATTTTATAAGAGAGTTTAAATCTTTCATTCTAATGTTGTAAAAACAAATATCTTAAAAAAAATTAAACTTTGGTACTCAATAAATTATTTCTTACAAAAATGTTTTTATTAAATATCTAAAGGATTAATTTGAATTAATTTATTGTTGAGACATTTGAATCAATGGAATTGAATATTTATAAAACAAAAGCATTTATTATGAATCGAAGAAAAAGAGGTCACTTTAAACGAAAAAAATATTTATTCTGCTAAATAAAAGAAATGTTTTTCTGCTGTACTCCAGAATTACCTTTGCTGAAGATTGAATACAAAAAATAACAAAAGTATGAGCCAGAACGACGTTGTAATGTTTGAAAGGAAGAAACCTACGAAAGAATTCCATTCTAAAGCGACTTTAATTTTGATTCATGGGTAGAATCTGTTATGCTTGGCCGAATACATTTTTTTCATTGCCACCACTCGCGTTTGCGCTGTTTCTCGTCATCGGATAATCGAGGCTCGTAAACTACCACTGGGGATGCGCAATTTTCTATTCGCCGCACGACGATTACGGTTATTTATTTCCTGAAACGTGAGGGACGTCACTCCAACGTCGTAAGAAAAATTAATGCGGTTTCTTATAACTCAATAATTATCACGTACTTTTGAAGCTTTTACACTCACCCATTCGACACTTCTCGTTTAATTAAAAATCTTTGTTTTTTTATGTTCAACAGTTAAAATTTTTTTATCGGTAAACAGGATAAATATGATTTTTTTTATAAAAAATACACAAATTTATTTTTGATTATCGCCCTTGTCTTAAACTCATTAGTTTCCGACTTACTGACTGCTTCTCATTGCGATGTACAGAGTCTTCCCTCTAAGGAACTAAATAACTAAACTCATGTTTTTTAAATCATAGTCATACATTATTCATTCAAGTTAAGACTGCGATTTTAACTTGAATATCGTCACTATCGATTTTTCCGCTTATTAATTATAAAATTTATGAATCTTTGGATTTTTTTAGAAATTAATCCAACACAAGTCTTCAAATAAGAATTAGCTATGAGTGAAGATTAATTTTTTTTAACACTGCTTTATGTCTTTGATTGAATACTTCTATGTGAAAAAAATGTATTTTATTTTAAGAATATATTAAAAGATAATTATTTGGGCGAATCTTGTATAATCAAATTCATAAAAATATATTTATATATATATATATTATATAGTGAATCAGATAATTATTTTAAATTCAATCATTGTTTTAATATATTTTTATATGTTTTCAAAATAAAATATTTTTTTCTACATAGGCTGAAACGTTTTTGTTAGAGAATTTCACACATACTTGACATTAACCGCTTCAAACTTGTAAAAATTTCTGAATGTTATGTCATAGCATTTATTGATTGTTTGAACGAAAAAAAAAAACCAGTTTTAGAAAAAAAAAAATGTGTAGATAATTGAAGGCATGTAACATAAGATAGATGACTTGACATTTGAACTTGAGATGATTAAAAACCAAAAGCTGTGGAAATATTAAATTTATTCATTTTTTCAAAAATGATTAAATCAATTAGTTCTTTACATCCTCAGACATCGAAAAAAGCATGAAAATTTTACATACCTCCAAAAAAAAAAGACAGTTGAAATCTAAAAAAAAAAATTTCCAATTCGTACTTCTAAAATTCTCGGGATTTTTCGTTCCATTTTTACTATCTGGATGGGGCAAAGTTGTCGGATTCATCAGACGTCACAACGAAAATACGCGCAATTGAACTTTTCAACCCCTCAAACGGCGACAGAGAGTCGTACTCTTTCTATAGCAGTCTACAACAGCAGTAGCAGCAGCAACTCTCTCTCTGGTCGTCGCGCGTTCCATTTACCACGTCGGGGTCTCAAGCAAACTCCTCGCCAAACCCCTAACATTCAATCCCTCTTCCACCCTCATGCCATGCCCGGGTATTTCGCTCTTTTGTCACGGCCACCTTTGTTCATCTTGTCCTACTCTATTTACTATTCCCTTTAGTTTCTTTTTCTCTTTTTCCCTCTCATCTTTATCGTGTCATCACTTGTCATTTTCTACTTACTGAAATTTTATTATTTACAGAACTGTATTATTTGGAAGAATACAACAGTTTTAACAAAATATTCGATCAACAATGTTTTATTTACGTCGTTGATTGAGAAGTACAAAAAAGTTATTTTCAATTTTTCACCATTCATTTTATCATGAAAATAAGCTTTAAAACAATTATTTACGTGAAAGATATATCCTGTTGATAAAAAATAAAATGAAAAAGTGAAATAAAACAAAGGTTGGATCTGTTAAATGCAACTTTGGATTGTTGTACATGCATATTTGATAACAAATCTTTTTTTTCCATTAGTTTAGTCATTGTTAAAACTGGTGTGGTTTTAAATTTTTCCAATATTGTCGAAAATGTTCGTTCGAATTTCGAATGATACTAATCAAAAATAATTTTTATTATAAATAATTGATTTATTTGAATTAATAATTAAATTTATAACATACCAGTAGTTAACAAAATCCTGATTATTAGTAGCTGATATTAACCAACGGTTCACAATCAAAAAGTATTATGAATTATATTCAATTTTTTTTAGAAACGAAAATTTGATAATCCATATCAAATATCAACATCAAAATTATTATTGCATTATTTTCTATAATAATTCAAAAATAAATTCATTAATATATTCATTCTATTTTCTCTCAATACGATCAAATGATGGATTTAAAATTTTGATCATTATCATCTTTTTGTTTAATGTATTCATGTATTTTTAACAACAAAAACGTATATTGACGTGCAAAAAAGCTCAATTACACAAAATGAAATACTTCACACACAATAAATAAATAATCATAATTTTTTTCGCCACGGATTATTTTTTATTGTGTCTTTTTCAACACAATTCTGTATTAGGGGACTTTGATCATATCAAATTGGGATCTTCTGTGTAGCCAAACATAGACCGAACATGATATAGAAGAGGGAAAAATTGGCTGAGTGGTCCTAGGTCAAAAAAATTGTTCCAGTTGGCTAGAGATATCAGAGAAAATAAAAAAGATTAACATTTTTCCCTCCTACGACAGATGACATACGTTCGAAAGATAGAGATTCACCCAAGAGGTCGAATGTAACATTGCTTTCTCACGCGAATACCACCATCCCATTGGATCAAACCAGAATCGTCCACCCCTTTCGATCTCCGGAGATCTCAACCCTCTACAATTCTTCTCTACTCTCGCGGGACCTTTGCTTGACCGTTGTCCAGTTCTCAGCTACTACAGTACCAACAGCATCCACTCTTCCTACCCCCTCTTTGCTTTTTTAAATTTCTTTTGCTATGGCTGTCCGTGAGAATTCACCAAGTATCTGAAACTGGTCTAGAGAATCGCGAATTAATGTCGGAGGGGATGAAAACTTATCTTCTGGCTTTGAATCATCATCTGAGAGATCAGTCGATGTCTCTACGTCCAACTGATTACTTGATCTTGGATTTGTTCATCTCAGTGTCCGAAGTGATCAGTGTTTAAAGTGATTTCAGTATTGGATTTTATGTTCCACAGTGCTCGAAAAGACAGTGTTTTTTTTCTCATCTTTTTATTTCTCTTATTTTTTTCCAAGGATAGAAATATATCTTTTTTTGCTCATCATTTTACAGCAATTTACAAGAAAAAAATTAATTTAATTTTTAATTTTTTCTGTTTAATATTCAGTGATAAAATTATTACTGATACATTTTTATTCCAACAATTATTTATACTAAATAAATCGATTGATGAATTAAATAACTAACACTCAAATGAATGAGTGGTTGATGAAATACAGAATTCAAAATTCACTGAATCGATTTTTTTTACATTATTGATAACAAAATGAAGCATTCAAGCATTTTTAAAATTGTTTATTTTTAATTATTTTGATTAATAAATGTGAAAAACCGTAAAAATAAAAAATTAGTTAATTGGTAAAAAAGTCAGTAATAATATTATCACTGTTATTTTTCTTACTCTTTAGCGAAGGTTCTTGGTCGATAATCGCATTAAAGCTGTCGTGATAATCAGTATTTCAGAGAGATTTATTCAGATAATATTAAGCATCAGACCCGAAGTGTATCTCTTGCAACATCAACTTTCAAACTTCCTTGCTATCGACAATTTTTTTACTGCGCCCTTCCATCCCAATTTACCGCATGAACAAAATTTCCAACACCCACCTCAATCTTCTGGCAGGTCAACCACAGAGTCAACTTGGTGAGGGCAGAAGGTCGAATAAAAAGTACAAATAGACGACAAAGTTGAAGTCCAAGTTTTACAGTTAGCGTTGGTGTGAATGGCAAAAAATCAAGTAGTAAAAAGCTATTTAAATATTGTTGAATGTATTGGATAACTATTTTATCAGTTCGAATCAGAAGCCATCACTTGGAATAGACTATTCTCTTGTTCTTTGCTTATATCCTCTCTATTCGCACCGAATCCCGGAAGTCAAGTTTTCCCCAGCAATTTCGTTGAGCTTCCAAGTCATTGTTGGTGTTGGTGGTACGTGACAACGACTTGGTTGCTCATGTACGTGAATTTCACCCACACATGCGATGTCGACCCTTGCACCATAAAGTGTCTTAGCGAGTGTTTCAGGTTTTAGGCGAAATCGTGGGTGTGAGAGAGTGGCGTTATCGTCGTTGACATCAACTCTCCAGTGGCTGAGGACATCGAGTAAGAAGCTGAGAGAGAAAACGAGGCATCGGGTCAGTGTGCGGCCACGTGAATGTGCCGTGTCATGTTCCAGTTTGAGAGCGGAAAGGAGTGGAACACTTGGATGCTTCTGCGAAAGCCAAGAAGCTTTAATCCGTTGAATGTTGGCGTAAGTCCAGAGAAACGTGGTGAAACCTGCCTACGAGTAGATAATACGCTGACGATCCGTGTGATTCCTTTTCTTGGTGATTGGTGAGGAGAATGTAATTAGTGTATCTCCAAGTCTACCTTTCTTTCTCTTTAATCTATGACCGTTGCTTCTGGGTGTCAAGCATTTTAAACTCACTATAACCTGTAAGACTGCTGTTTTACAACAGTAGTTTTATAGCTATCTTTTAATGCTACTACCATATACATTTTGTTGCTTTCTTTTTCTGGTGAAGGAATTCTATCGGAAGTCTATGAAGGGCTCCAATGATTTTCAAAATTCCTGTAATAACTTTTATGGACTAAAGTCGATGGACTTTGTGGAAATGTTAAGATTCTCTTGATACTTCCTAGATTTGCCTTGATAAAGTTCAGATTTATGCATTGAAAAATTCTCATGGTAAATATTTCTATCGAATATAGAATAAAAGTGACTCTTTAATCTATCAACCATGTTACATCAGGATATTGAAGAATAGGTTTTGAACAAGTACTTTATGTCATTATTATATATACTTCAAAAGCAGACATCTTCCTCATTATTGCTAAATATAAGTAATATTTTATAAAAGTATTCCATGGTACTGTTCATATTAATAAATACTATTTCTAATTCTTTGTGAATAATTGATCAGTTCATTGACGTTAAATTTTGCTCCAAAAAAAAAATTCAAAACAGCTTTAGTGGAATGGAGGAAGCATCAGAAGGTTTTCTACTGGTGAATTCCTATAAACGTACTAGCTATCTCACCAATTCTTTTATTGGTCGCCTCATTGATTTACAGGCTTTTCTGGAATGTTTTATTGTATTGATAAAAAATAATTAAACGATTTTATTCTGCTTGTATAAAATAACACTTACCGGTTACTTTTTGAGGACAGCCATTAATTCTGTCACTAAGAGCAGACTTTTATCTTTCGTTTGATTTTTCTCCTTTTTTTGTTCGTTTTTTTTTTATATTCAGCTTTTTTTACTGAGTTATTCAAGATGAAAGCCAAAACGTAAATGTTCATAACTAGTGGACTAATTATCGTACAGACTTTTATGAAAATTTACCAGGAGATGTCAAATTATTTTTGCTATATTTTCACTTTACCAACACAAATGAGAGAGTCATTTCTATATCTCGAGTTGATATTTTTTTTTCTCAGGATAAATATATATCATTTAAAATTGTTTTCTATTTACAAATGACTTTAGTTTCTCTGTCTAAAATAGTAAACTTTTATTTTAATTCAGTTTTTTTTTCTATCCCTGGCCCAAGCTATTTTTTGCACAGTTTTTCAAGATCAAAGTGAAAGCTTTCTTTATCATTTAAAAACCTTCATAAGTAGTAAATTAATTATTGCAATGACTTCAAAGAACGTCTCTGAAAAATTATGCAAGTATGATCTTGGAAAAAGCATTTGTTTTTGCTGTTCGAAAAATTTCGAGAGCTTTATTGTTCTAAGAAAAAGTCGTAAAAAATAATAGTTGCTCATTCACATACGGAAAAAAATTTTTTATGGCCCCTGTTCTTCTTCTTTGAGGTATATTCATCATCTATATACGGCATAAACTGTAATTTTTAACTTTATTATTAAAAAAATTTTTAAACCCAACTGATTTATCAGTTACGACAACAATTGTGTCTATTTTGCTGCTACAGACCCAATTTTTTAAATCTACAAAATTTTTCTATTAACAAAACAAATATCAACATTGTAACATGCAAGAACTTTCGATCTGTTACGGCAATAAATTATTTTTTTTTTTTTTTGTGCAATAATATTTGGAGTCATTCGAATAGATGTATTTTTTTTAGAAGCAGGTAGTAGATTAGTTGAGTGAACTGTTGTAGCAGCTACCCATGAGTCAATTCTTTGTGTGTTGAATTGTGCAAGGTGCCGTTGGATGAGAACGTGACCGCATGTTGCGGGTTATTTCACCAGGAGTGTCGTCTACCCTTATTATCCCATGTAATGTGAGCATTTAAATTTGAAATAAATCCAAAAGATACTGGTTTGCGTAAAAAAAACATTAATTTTTCATGGATCCTATTGTGTTTGTCCGTCAAAATTGTTAACTAAAATAATTCAACTTCAAAAAAATAATTTTTTTACACATTTGAATTAATTTATTAATTTTGGAGCGACATAAATCGATTACAATCCACTTATCTTCTCACAGCTTTAAACTCAACACAGCTTGGCACAAAAAAATAATTAGATCAGACCACTAAAGGAACAAATGTTTGTCATAATTTGACACAGTGAGCACAGTATGCTTGATCCCTTTGTTTCGTTAATAGGCAAGATGGTAGCAACTATCAGTGATATTACCACTCCCTAACGTGTTTAAGTGCCAAATTTTTACGCTTACCTGAATTTGTCTGACTTCTCATTTTTGTATAGCCCTACACTTTTTTTTAATTAATTCAAATATTTTTTAAACATTATAAAAACCGTTACAAATTTGTTTTTAATATCATGCATTCTTTTTCTCAAATTTTTTATAAACTATTTAATTATTATACAGCTAAATTCATTAAATAAATTGTGGAATAAAGTTTATCAACAGTATAAATAATTAATAAAAAATGTTTAATTACTTAAAATTATTAAATTTTAATTTTTTTTGTTTTCAAATGATTAATAGAATATTTTTTCAATTTATAATTTAATAAAAAATGAATTCTTGAAGAAGTTGAGTTCAAATTGAAATCATAGTTATTTTTAGAATGTCTTATCAGTGTTCCCATCATTCTTAGCTATTCGATTTAACATCTCACTCCTAAGCAAAACGAACGTAAAGACAAAAAACCGCAATTTCACGTGTCAGAAAAAATGGAGTCAGCACTATGCGACCATAAACTACTTATTTACTCGGGTGTGTGTTGATATCAAGTTGCATCTGGCTTGGAAGTAGAAAGAAAGCCGAGTAAACTTGGTTTTTTGCACGCCATCGGTCAGTACTTGAGAAGTCAGTCGTCCATCTTTCGTGCGATCGATATCACTCATTCTCTAACGATACAGAACCATTACCCACGATTGGCCCGAACGAGTGAATGGGCGCCAGCGTTGATTGGGATCATTGTAGGGGGGCATTTGATCTGCTAAACATGGACCACAGTTCTGTGTACATACACATGTGCATTAGAAAGACAGACAAAAAGTTGGGGAGTTGTATACGAGGAGGGTTCGCCAGTTGGCTTATACGAGAGCTTCTAACATAGTCGTAACTGTGAAAACCCCCTTCAGAATTTTAATAATCCTAGCTGGCGTGTATGGGGTCCCCCTTTGAGTCTCGTGCCTGGTGTTATAGAGCACCCGCCTCCTACAGAGCAAATGTCTTTCTTCATCCTCGGGTCTTTGACTGTCATCCATTCATGTGTGATCAGCCTACACTAGAGTAGACTTTACTAAAGTGTACTATTTTTCTAAACGAAGAAAAATGATTTCCGCTGGAGGATAAATTTCATCCGTAAAAATTGAGTATGTTGGGTTTACAGTTTGACGCACTCGGGTTGTATTTGTCAACGCTTTGAATCGTTGGATCGTTGATAACTCCCTCGGGTGTTTAGCTTGGCATAGCAACTCGTCATGCAGCCATATCATCGAGCTCGAGTCATGTTCTGTATATGTATATAAAATCTGAGCAGTTCGAGGAAGTCGTCCGGATGTTTAGAACACTCGAGTGACGATGTGAGAAGCGACACGGGAAAGACGGTGAAGTTTCCAAGACTATAAGTAGCGAGAGAGAGATAGAGTGAATGAAAGAGAGGAATGTTGCAGTTGAGTGAGGAGTTGAGATTCGATATGATCGATCGATATCGATCAAAAGCACGACGATGCCAAAAGGAAATTCCGTCGAGAAGCCGTTGGCAGTCCTCGTGATATGGTATTGTGGCGCGTGCGCGGGGGTGAGAGGCGAGGAACTGAAAAAGAGAGTGTGCTAAAGAACTCGAGGAGTGATAGAGAGAAAAGAAGGATATCGTGAGGGTCCCGGAGAAGGAAGCGAGAAAAAGAGGTCCCGCGCTTGCGGAAGAGAGCATCGGGGAGTTGAGTTAGAAAGAGAGCAGCAGTAAAGTCTGGCCTGGCAATGTGTATGTGTGTGGCTGAGCGTGCAATAGGCAAGAGAGAGAGTGAAGCTTGGTAAAGCCGGGCTGTCCCGTTGCGTCGCACGCTCGCCACCCGCTATCCACAGCAGTTTCAGCTTGGCCGCCAGTGTCCCACCGCACGCCGAACCGTTTGCACTCAGAAGCGATCACTGAGCAACAAAGAGAGAGAACGAGTATATTCCCCTCTCCGCAGTCTCCGCCACTATTTCCTCCAACACCCCCTCCACTATCGTCGCCACCAACACCACATTGCTCGCCGTCTCGCTTACGCACCCGGCACTCCCTCTCTTGCTCCCTCCAGCGCGTGCTTGCGCTCTAACTCCCCGCTCTCCACCAAACTATCGCTGCCGTCGTGTCACGATTCGTGAGCTCTTCTCTCTCGTATCGTAACGCTGCTCACTGCTGCTCCCGTGCTACCTACACTCCCTGCGTGTCACCTGATCGCGGGACGCTTTTCGCGGGTGAGATACCGCTTGACCGGCCAGACAATTGTTCTCCTTCTTTTTCTCTCGTTTGGACATAACTTTTTGTTTTCCAACGATTCTCATACACATTCAGACTTTCTGAGAATTGCAGCGCAGTGATAACAACAGTTTTCCAAGTGTGACAGTACGTGACAAGTGACGAAAGTACTTTGAAAGTGAACCTTTGTGACTGTTGAATACAAAAATTATTTAGTCACATTTATTATGTTGCTTCATTTTCATTAACTCGATTATTTGGGTGCGGTGGATTAGGATATAGATTGCGATAAGCTAATCATAAATCTTCAATAATAATACTTCACAGGTTGGTATTTAATGGTTTTGTTTTATACATACTTGTCTCTTCCATTTGATCCCGCCGCGTTTACGATACTTTAACACCTTGGAAACCGATGGGAAATCCTTATCACGCAGCTGTCTGCTTTTTTTTTTTTTTTAACGCTCTTCTATCGACAGTGTCGAGGTCGATTTTTTTCTTTTTTACAACCAGTCGTTAACTCGCATGGTTTGAGTCTCAACACTTCTTTTTGCCTCTTACGAACGGGATAACGTTCAACAGTAGTGCAATCATAATGCTTTCATCATAAAAGAATCCATTATCAAGTGTAAGACAATGACCCAAGACATGCTACTAGAGAATCATCGTGAAATTCGCGTCTTTATGAGTCTCATATTCCATACAAGCAGCTGTGAAATGACATATTTTATATGGCACGATGTAATTAATGCTTCGTGGACATATCGTTAACATATAATTGAACACGAAAGACAGACGGGTTATAGGAAAAGTAGGTATTGAGTATAGATTTGTCCGGGATTTCAAAATACCGTGCATTCTACCAGAAATGAGAGGACACGAAACAGATAGTAAAACGCGCGCGAGTTTTGTTGGCGTTCCGGTGCCCGGCACGGGACGCCTCTCTCTCTCCAGCTCACAACACCCGCCCGTTTGGGAATTCAATTTACTGTCGGTCCGTGTACTCGAACTCTACGCCAAAATCGTCTAACTGCATCCAAGCTAGAGGGTGTGTTTCAACGCTTACAAGGTTTTTTTCCGCGTTGCTAGACCCTGTTATTTGTTGAGTTGTGATATATCGAAACAAAGCTTCTTTGGATCTCTTACAAATACTCTTGTTTCCACTGCTAGTTGATGCCAGCAAAAGCTTGCGAATAAAATCGACCTTTTTTAAACTATCATACAGATGGTATTTTTGTTATTGATTTTGATGGAAGATTTTCTTGTAGAGCTTGGGTGTTGGTTTTGAATTTCAAACAGAATTATTATTTGTGGAGTAAAATAATGTGACCATGAATATAATTATGATTTAAAGCAGTGTAGGTAGATCAGTAGGTGAACAAATTCATCAAAATATTGATTTCAATCAATACAATATTTTTTTTCAACATTTAAAATGAATTTTAAAATATTTTTATCAAAGAGATATATTAAGAAAAAATTCTCAATGATTATTTAATGTTTTTTTTTTAAATAATAAATACATTGAAAAATAAATGCAAATAAGAAATTATTTAGTGGCAATTTTTATGAATAAATGGCTAATTTATTTTTAATTTAGATCAAAAAAATTTTGTACAATTATCCAAGTTTTTAGCGATAGAATGAATTAAAAAACAATTGCAATTAAGTAAAAATATAATTATATAGCTTGTTCATCAATTGATCTTTTTCTTGCATGACTGCATTATCAAAATCTATTTTTCTCCAACAAAAATCCTGTTTTGTCCTAGATATTTTTCTTTGTTTTATACTCACGCTATAGAATGGAGTAATAATGACTGTTAAGACTGAGTTCATGCTTGTAATGATAATGACAATTTTACAACTAATAAAACGTTTCTCTGACTGTTGTGATATTAATCTTCAATGAACATCATACAGGATGAATCTCCACTACAATTAATAGCATTACAGAAGTATAAATGTTCATCATTTTATAATTATCGTTGATAATTACTCTAAAATGATCAATAATAATTTTTTTACAATATTTTTTCATTGAAACATTAATGATAGAATTTTCTTTGATGGAGAATAAAAAAAATGCTATAAAATTAATGATTGATGTTGATGATGATTCAAAGAAGGTGGTACTGATCATAGGTAAACTTTTGCATATTTATGCAATAAATATTGTACCCCATGGTAAACTATAGAAAGGGTGAAATATGTATACATTCGTACATTGAATAAATAAAATATGATTTCGATAGATTCGTATTTGATAAATAATCCAATTTCGTGGTGATTATAGGCTGACACAATGTTTATTTATGTCAATCATTCTGGTCACTCATGACATTGATTCATTACTTGAAAATAATTTTTATTAGGCTTTTTTATTTATTTACATTCCAGTTTCTGTTTTAAACGCGAATTCGAGTTCATAAAAATATAGTTTAATCCAATGATATCATTTAGAATTCATTTTTCTTCCTAATTTTAACATTATATTTTATCAAACAACTTCTACAAAGAACCTAGGATATAAATATCACTCAAACCAAGACGTAAACGACTTCTTATAAAGTATTTTTTAATGTTTACTGCAGTGTTAATTTTAACTCTGACCTTACCCACATTTTTTATACAATCAAATTAATCATAAAGGTTCATATCCATGTCAAATAACAGACCTTATAAACTTCAAAGCTTTTTACATAATAAAATCCCACGTTGCTCCAAAAGAATGATTTTGAAGAAAATGATAATTATAAATTAAATACAATATTAATAATTATATAAGTCATCATAAATGGACACATTTATGTCACATAACGGCTCGGTAGAGAATTTTCGTGATAAAATTCAGAACAATCATTAAAATAATTCCGAAGAAAAATAATTACAAGCAGCAGCATCGGCACGAAAGGTTCATTAAAATTTGAAGGAAATGTGTACTTTGGTAGAAAGTAGAAAAAAAAAAATAAGATCTCAGGAAGAATTATCGATAATTTAGTAGACTGATTACACTTTGTGATCACGAGTGTCCACGAGACATGAGTGAGGAGGTCGGACGTAGTCTTTTGTCACCGCGTATCAGAGTAGGCAGGAAGCACGTAGCGTGACACCACAGCCCGTTCGTGGCCGCGTTCACGGGTATACCCGACGGCTTATGTCGCACACAATATGTATATGGGAACACGCGTCATAATACGCCCCGCGTGCTCTGCATAGAGTATCGTGACACGCTAGTAAGCCTCGAGCGACGGAGCGAGACAAAGAATGAGACCGAGAGCTATGACTGGGGACCCCACTGTCACGGGCCGTCGCACCAAGGACCGAGAATCTCGTATGGAATCTATTGTACACTTATGTATGTTGGTATTGGACACTGCTGTGCTTCTAAACCATACACTATTCGATTGCATTTATATTGAATCACTTGCGGTCCATATGCTGATGCTATTTTTGTTGTTTCTAGGCAAGTTATTTATTAAATATATGATTAAAAGTTTTTTTTTTTTTTTCATATCAGTTATGGGTTTTTAACTATCGCGGAGATTATAAAAAACTACACTCATAAAAATATTCAGTTGATGGATTTTTTGCATTTGATTTTTTGTGTGATTTATCGCTTCCAGGTGTTGATATTTAATTGATAAAATATTCCAAACAAAAGTTTTAGGTAAAATTGAATTTTTAATATTTTCACGTAATTCATTTGTATTGCTAGAGTTTTATATTCCTGCATATTGATGGTGGAAATTATTAATAAAAGTTTAAAATATTTCCTTTTTTTTTTTGGAGTAATTAGGAGATTATTTATAGCATACTACTTGAAAAAAAAATGTTAATTATTTATTTTTTTTTTTTTTTGAGTGTACTAAATAAAATTTTATTCTTGTAATAAAATAAAAATGTATGTAGTTTGATAGAAATCTTATTTGCCACCTCATTTAAACAATTTAGTCGGCGACTTTCCATTACTCCAAAAACCAGATTTAACGGGACAATTTTTTTTTCTGAAGAATGTCGAATATTTAGTCAGTTGTTAAATAATTTAACTCACTACTTGTGTTGTAAACATACATGTCTCGAGTGTCCATATGTTGAATCAATGATGAAAACCAAAGCGAAAAAAAATGATGTAGTTCTGCGAAGAGTAAGATTTTGAACTGAGTGTCAACGAACCGGTTTTCCAATTTGTGCGGACATAGCGTGGTGCAGATACTCAGAAAGTCTTCTCTTAGTTCCATATCGTAGTCGTCTTATTCTCACCTTGGACTATTTTGCAGTCTTAACGAAACGGAATTTTTATCTGCCTTAGGGCGCTCGTTAAACTTTGAGTCTCGTTCCAACGAGGCCAGTGTCATTCCAACGACGACAACGACGAGGAAGGAATTTTCTTAGTGGTGAGATACCTTGCAAAGTCGTTTACCAAAGCGCGCAAGAAGGGTCGTAATTACTGTGATGAGACTGGCAGGGTAAACAAGATTTTCGTGATAGTAAAGAGCATCGAGTCACACCCTTCGACACTTGCTATTTAATAAGTCAAAGCCACTTTGCTCGGTCTAATTCCACACATTATATTCCCGCGGTTTATAATCAGCCCCTCGGTAGCTCGCGTGGATCAGCCCTTCCCACCCTTTCAACAATCTCTCATACCTCCTGACATTGAACGGACCAGTCCATTAACGGGCACCCCTTGCATTTAAACGCTTCCGCAATGTAATCGACTGCTCAGTTAATTTTCCTCATCACTTATCAAACTTTTTCTTCTTCTTCTTTCAGGTCAAGAGTCTCGTTCCTTCTTATCCTGGGACACATCCGGGATCTAGATCGTGGGTTTTTTTTCAAGTGAGATGTCGTTAAATCGAGTGAGAATGCCACAAAAAAGAGGAAAGTAACAAAGTGGACGGTGTGAACACAAGGATCATCGATACGATCATCGATTTGTGTAGCTTTCCAACGAGAAATCGCTGGGATTAAAAGTAAACGAGTAAGAACAATGGCAAGTGCAACTATGGGTTTACGTCGTCGTGTACCAGTCAACAATTCCCCGTCGCCTGCATCCCACCAATCTACTACGTCAGCGAGCAAGCGCTCGAGGTCAGAGAATAACAACAATCCGTCCCACGGTAATCTCAACTCATTGAGCGGACGAGACGAGCCAGTTACCAAGAAGTCTCGAGGGACTTCCGGATTGTCAGGGAGAGCTAATGCCTCGGGATCTACAAGTAATGTGGATGGGAATCACGGATCAAAACGGACATCTGGGTCTAAATCAAGAGCTAAAAGTCCTCAGACTTCATCGTCAGTTACATCAGTGGTTTCTACCAATGCTTCTATGGCTAGACATGAAGCTGATTTGAGTGGGGGATTTAATGTACTGACTTCCTCACCATGGCCTGTACCTACAACTCTCTCAGCTATGTCAGGCTTGAGTGTTCCTGGTGGCCAATCAAGTCTGTGTGGTGCAAACCTAACAATGCCACCGACTATTCCCTACATGGCGACCTCCATGGCGACCTTCGTCGGTAATGCAACAAATCTCAGCAAGAACTCGTCAGTCTCATACCTTGACATATCCAACATGACTAGCGGTTCTCTTGGCAACTCTTCAGCAAGTGGAATCAACGGTTACGGTTCTTCTGCCTGCAGTAAACCATCTGCAGTTCCGGAAGCCAAGTCTACAGTCCCTCTGGCGTTTTCCGGTGTAGTACCAAGTCCAGGAATGTCTTATAACACGAGTAAACTTGCTGCTCAACCAAGTGACAATGTCAATGTTCCCAAGTTCCAGAACGATGGAATGTTTAACGCGTATCAGCCATGGGTTATTAAGACTTATGGGGATCTCGCTAAAACCAAGACAATTACAATTAAAAAGTATGCCAGAATATTACGCACTTTACGTGGTGAAGAGGTAAACAGCGCGGAGAATAGTAAATTCCGGTTTTGGGTCAAGAGTAAGGGTTTCCACATTGGTCAGCCGGAAGGTTATGATGCCAAGCCAGCAGACAGGATAATCGGCCGTCATGCTGTCACAAGTCCAGGCTTGGACCCACCTCTCTACGTGCCCACGCAGTTGCCACACAATAAGGTAAGCCTTCAACATTTTTTATTTTTTATCAACTATTCTTATAACTGCACGATGACTAAGGATGGTCGTAAAAATATCTCGACAAAATTCACCCGGGGGATTTTTAAAACTCGCATGAAATAATTCCCATGATCCTGCACTTTATCATGGCAAACCAGTCGACAATGACAACGTGGCTGGCGACATCTCTCCATGGATTTCTCTTGCATATACAGCACATCCTCTGCATCTCACTCGTTGGGTGGCGTGAAAAGGCAAAACGTGATGAGGGAGAAGAAGAGAGAGCGAGAGAGAAGGATAGCAGGTCCGGTCGGCTAGTCATTAGTCACTTTCCGAAGCAGAGGCACGGACAGGCTGTGCCGCTATTTTCCCTCTCCGTTCTCCATTCCACTCGATCCTCTATTCCATCCACGTCTCGCCGTCTCGCTGCTTCTCTCGCTCGCACACGTTGCACTGAATTTCTGCCGCTCGTGTTCGCCTCACGGTGCTAAGCCTCTCACGCGTCTATCTTGATTGAGCTTCCCTGCAGGGTCGCGCCTAAGAGAGATGGAGAGAAACAAGATCCAAGCTATACAGCAACCCAATGCCATAGACAGAGATGTTGAGAGCTTGTCATTGATCGTCCCGACTACTCTCTACTACGACTCACCAGCCACGTTAAAGGTCCCGTACAGGGTATACCTATATCCAATGCTGGTGTGTTTCGTACATAACGTGCCCATATGTGGCCGCACGCGATTACGCGCGTAGGTATCAGAGCTTGTATGATTACACACATACACCAACGATACACCAGCTCCGTCGATCGAAATACCGTTCTGAAATTACTTGGCACTGCGTCCGGTTCATTTCATCATGCATTCACAAAACTCAATACTTTTTCTCCGAACCATTTCATTTCCATTTTTACTGCTATTGCTATATTCACCATTTTTATAACTATAAATTAATGAATAAATTCATGCCCAAGGTAAATCTTATACATGACAACAGCTTCGGATTAATTCCAATCAACCAATCACCGACTTTTATTTTTCGCAATAAAATTACATCAATCAGAAGGTGTTTAATTGATTCATTATTGCTTATTTTTAGCTACTCCATTACCTCAGTGTCGTTGGATATACCCAAGATAAGAATACAACGAGAAAGTTCATTTGATAATATATTTTGAATATATTTGAGTTGAAATTTTAGCATTTATTATCTACTATAACATCTCTCAATTCCATCTAAAAGCATTCTCATCAATTTAATGATTTAAATAAACACACTTTCTATGCGCATACTTTACACAAAATAGTAGATATCATCTTAACTGGATAATAGGTTAAAGTCTATAGTTCATAACAGGTTTTTGTGGCTTTACATTTGTGGATATATTTTGTATGAAATCATACAAATTCGTAATTATTGTTTTCGGAGTTACAGAGTTATTTTGACTGAATATATCGTCAATTTGTTTTTGAGTTCATTCAAACGTGAATACGTACAAGTGGAATTTCAATTTTAAAGCATTAAAATTATTTTAGCTCCAATAATAAAGAACTAAAACTAGATAATCTATTTTTCACTTTTTCATCATTACTTTACTCTTTTTTTAACTAATTTACTTGGTGTAAAGAGCGAAAAATTTAAATATAAATTTAATTCTAAACAAACCTATTTATTTATCAGAAATAATAAATTTTTCAACTTAAAGATTCTTCAAAATAAGCCAACCATTTTTTGCCATTTTTACTCCAAAATTTATTCACAAATGATTTCATTTTGTTAATTGAATAAGAATGAAAAAAAAAATAGAAAACAATAATAGAGGAGTTAAAAGTACTTGTAGTTATTAAAATATGAGCATCACGATGACTAGCGTTGTCCAGATATCATCAGCAATCTTCTAAATTTAAAGCAGCCGTCGCTGGAAAATTTCTCGCATGGAAATGATATCGCTCGTGATTTGATTTAAATTGTCTTGTGTATACGAATAAATCCGAGCAAGATTCAAAAATAGAAGCAAAAAAAAAAAGCAATAATTCAATATCTAAATCTCTGTGCTGATAACAGGTTTCGTTTGTTTTCCAATCAACTAATCGCCGACCTTTATTTTTTCCGATAAAAACACAATAGACAGGTATTGCATTTAGTTTGTCTTTGATTACAAAAAATCAAACGTCCTCTTTTAATCCTATAAAACCATACACTTGGAACGATATAACAAGCATAGATATAGGTAAAAAGTCTATAAAAGAATAGTGTAGGCGAGTGTCACGCGTTAATGGCGCCCCTTGGTTTCACGTCACCCCTTTAGACCCCCCGGACGGTCACGGACTCTCGCTCGATGATTATCGCCGGTTGGATGGATGATGAAAGTAGATATACACGCACGTGCAGACCAGAATACGGGGGACGAGTGAATCGTGAGGGTAGCAGTAGTTCTGTATACACTACATATACTGCTGGCGGTTCTTTTACACGGTCCGGCTGAGTCACGCACCAAAGAGAGAAGCAGCCCGCAGCAATATCTATATGCCTTCTATATGTATATAGGGCGAACGATAGAAACGAGAGAAAACGTCGTTCTTTTTGTAGAGGAGAAAGGGAGTAGAGAAGAGTTTGCTCTCTCGAACCCTCTGAGCATTTTTCTCTCTCGAGTATAAAATGCTCGTGGCGATCTGACGCCTGGGGATACACACACTCTTGTTGCTGCCGCTGCTTGCACGTTTTGCAAAAATGTTCGCCGAGGCCGTCAAGAGCAAACTCCTTGTAACGAGACTCGCATCGATTTTTCACGCCTGCGGAAACTTGAGCGACTACGACGACGTAAAAAAATATTACTTGTGAAAAAAAATATTCTGCAACTTATACTTTCGAGAGCCGTTGATCTCAAGAAGATAAATTGTGAAAAAAATTCTTGACTTGAGAGTGTGGTTTTTTTTTAGGGGAATTGAGGGTGACTAATTTTTTTAATTATTTATCGAATTTTTTTTGAATAAAATATTCTTTTTTTTTTGGATGTAAAAATATTTTTGTTTTAAATAATTACATTTTCTTTTTAATTATCATAAAACGATTAGGGCCAAGGTATTTTTTTATGATTGTTTAAAAATTAATTATGCTATTAAAAAAAATTGTTGTCTTGCATTATAACAATGATAATGAACAAATTGTGGGTATCTTTATTTTATTTAATGTTTGTGATTTTTTTTTTCAATTTATATTTTCAAGTACTATCCATCTTAATTTAACTTTCTACTAAAAAAATTATTCTTTTTGATGCTTTTTTTATTAAATTATTACAGAAGGAGTTTTTTAGAAAAAATTTATTGAACAGTGTAGTGCTAATACGAGTGATGATGTTTACGAAATACGATTATTGCAAAAATCTCCAATAACTTCATCTAGTCCTCTTTTCCAAAAACACTTTCAAAATGTAAACACGAAAACTGCTGTTAAAACTTTTTAAAGTAGTGAAAAAAAAGAGAAAAAATGGCTGATAAGACTGAAGTAAATTTCAAGAAAATTTTTTGTTTCTACTGGAGAGAGGAAAAAAGTAGGATTTTCTACTTGAAGTCGTCGGTAGTTCTCTTGATCTTTCCGACAGTTATAGCTAAGCGGTTACGTGCCACTTATCGTCGACCTCGAGTGCCAGCTCAGAGTGCACACCGTCAGGTTAGCATCGTCAGCGAGGCGTCGCCAATTAGCTAGTATATATTGCGCGTCTCGGTTTTATTCCATATCAACGGACTGGCTCGTTGGCGCGACTCCATTCACGTTGATTCGATAAGCATCGAATAGACCTCACCCTGTTTAGAGCATCATATCCATGTTAATTAACTTCAGTAGTACCTGAAAACATGTGCAATGAAATTTCTATCTGTTTTGTAATACGAGACTAATCACAACCTTAAAATCATCTCTCATGCGTGATATATTGGAGCATTTATAGCTCGTGATAAATCGGCTTGACATGAGGTCGTGACATGAACGGGTTACGGCAAGTATTTCTGGTGTGGACGTGCCTATCCAACAGCACTCGATCGTCTGGCCGTACAAGCCGATAAGTGTGTAAAAAAAGTGGGAAGAATGAGCGGAGGAAGATGAAGAGGATGGAGGGAGAGCGAAGTGAAGGGAGAAAGAACATCAGAAGATGAAGAAAGCGTAGTGGGTCGGCAAAATGGTCTGAGATGAGCGTGGTTTAGGTGGCGGTTTATAACTACAAGCAGTCACGGCTATAACCCTGGGACGAAGAGCATGACGGCGAATGTGTAGAGTCGGGTGCGTGGCCCACGCGATGCTCAGCGGCCCGTAGCCAGGAGCGGCTGGCGGCAATTAGTAGCGGGCCGCCAAGGGAGCCTCAACCTACAGCTCTTCCAGAATCCAACACTCATCCCACTCTCCATCTCAGTCTCCATTCGCCAAGAGACTTGATAGAGCCTATCTCAGCTTCTTCCACTCTTCTCTTTCTCCTCTCATCCACTCAAACGTTTCCCATATACTTGCTTGCGCTTCTCTCCTCACCTCTCTCCCTCACGTGCGCGATCGCGTTGCGCACGGGGTAAAGGGGGCACGGCCATCTCGTCGGCAGCGTAAAAAGAGGTGCACGGAGGTGAAAAAGAGTAAAAAGAGAAAAGAGATGTCGGGTGAAAAGAGAGGTCCAGGGGAGTAAAGCCGCAGGCTTTTTGTCCCGCCACCGTCGTTCTCCCGACTAAAATAGACGCCGTTTGGTTGGCAAAGAGAGACCAAAGTAAAGGAAATAAAACGAGAAAAAGTGAGATGCTGGTACACACCGTTGACGATGATGCTCTGTCGTGCTGGTGTATTTTCTTCGTCGTTTCTCTTTTCCGCTGGTATCTCTTGTTCCGGGACCTCGTTAGAGTGTACTACCAACCAGCAAAGTATGAAAAAAAAATGATAAAATCATAGAGTACAACTTGACAATTTGATGACTACACTCAAATTGAGACTTTGAAGTCTCAAGTGTCTATATTCCTTCTCTCTGATACTCTCTGTTGAGTGCTAATTATTTAAATCACACTATCCACCTTTTTCAATATTAATTTTTCAACTCGGGATAGTTATTTATATTACGCACAGCTAATCCTCATGCTTTGTCGACTCATTTCACTCTCGAGGTAATCATTCAAATAACTCAACGCTTTCTTACGTTATTTCTTGATATAAAGAATACTCTGATAAAAGTTTTACATTTAAAATTACTTAAGGAATATATATATGCTTAATGGGCTGATGAGATGTATGACTTTGCTGGAGATAATTTTATTCAACTGCTGAATTGTTGAGATTTTCAGATTGACTATTTTTTTTCTTCTCCCTAAGTGGTTGTAGTAATGACTTTTACATATTTTTCATTTTATTCTCCGAGTGATTATAATCTTTAGATTAATAAAAAAATTATTACAATTACACAATGTTTTATATAAAAATTAAAAGAAATTATGAAATATAGTTTGTCCTCGTATTTTCAATATAAAAAAATCAATAAAATTATAAAGCTCTTTTATTCAGAAAAATTACATTTATTGTTGTAGACTAATTATTTAAAAACAATTACATTTAAATTTTTATAGTCGTTCTTTGTTGTTCAAGTGAATAATGTACTTGTATCAATAATAGTTTTTAAAAATTATTAAATGAAAATTAAATCTTATTCTAGTCTGATTGAGATTAAAGAAGAGATGGTAAACAATAGTAGAAGAGCATTGAAATATTCCAATAAATATTTGATAAAGCTTAATTCTACTGAATACGTTGTAATTTTTTCACTAAAATTAATCTAATACAATTTTATCTACGTCAGACCATGCACTCGATACAATAAACGACTATTAATCTCCAATCCGTTACAGATATATTCAGAATGTGATTTTACAATCTCTGAATCTCATGAACGTAAAATTCTATAAAGTGCTTCAATAATGAACTTCCTTTTTCATGAAAAATGATATTTACAATAAAGTAAATAATATTCTTCAAACATCAACACAATATTTCATCCAAAAAATCGATAAATTTTCAGGGGAAAAATCATCAAATATCAAAAATATCAGAGTAATGTTGGGTTTGGTGTTTAAACAAATAACAAAATATTTGTAATTTACATAATTCAAAGGTTTCCTCCATGAAATTCCCGTTATTCCCATATACTATTCTCTTGCTCCACAAAACCGAGTGCAATATATGTATATCCCCGGGATTGTTTGTCGACTTGCACGTGACTGGGCCGAATTAGGCTCTCGAGAGCGATATCGATCGGCGCCGCTCTTTTGTACGCGACCAGGCGATGTAGTTGGTACGATCGCGCCTGCTGCGAGCAACTGAAGCCGACGTCGATGATGATAGAGATGGAGCAATGTGGATCGAATATTAGTGGAAGCAAGAGAGAATGTTGGTTTTGTACTGGGGCGATTGCTCCCTCTTGAACTACCACTACTGTCTACGTCGGGATCCCGTCGTTTTGGCATATATCCCGACGCGGGTGTTGAATCACATCTCTAAACACAGTAGAGCGAGTCTGTTTGCTCCCGACTTAACCATTCAGGATGTCGTCGTCCTCGCTACGGGAATCCTGTGAATCCTTTGAAGCTCCATGTTCACTTTGAATCACTGTGAAACTCTGGTGATGATGGCAACCAAATATATCTCAAGTCTATTCTCCATCTCAGCCTAGGGCATCTCATACATCGAATCGGCCAATTTAATTCTAGGTCACGAAGTTTTCTCGCCGGATTATCGATTGTCTCGTCCCCCGCTGACATATCAGAGAACAGACTTGTCCAAGAGAAAGAGAGTTTTCCTTTTGTTTCCCTTTGTCATTGAGCTTTTTTTCTTTTTATACGGCCTGTTTCACTTGCAATTCAGCACGTGCGACATTTCAAAGGGATGTTGTGTTCTTTAGATGCTACTGTTATGTGTGGCTCAGTAATTTATCTAGCGTAGATTTCGGATATTCGCGGATAGGAATAGTACAGAAGTAGAAGTGATAGTGAAAGGGGGGCAACGAGAGGGGGGGGGGAGATACAGAGAAACGGAAGAGAGAAAGAGAAAGAAGCGGCGGCATTTAAATCTAAAAACGACGGGCGGCAAACTCGGTACCCGTGGGTAATTGGAGGGTCGTGGAATTTGCTGGTAGAAGGCGAGAGCAGCTAAAATACGAGCGACGGTTTACTGTGAGAGGGAAAGAGGCGTAGAGAGGATGTCGACGGCGAGAAGAGTGAGAGGATTGAACGGAGGGGAATATGCCTGGGTCGCCGGCGGCATCGGAAGGACGTGGAGGGGAGGAAACGCTCGTCGACAGAGTGTGCGATGCGGGTGGTGTGGGGTGGCGGCCAGATAGCAACGACCGAAGGGAACGGGAGGAAGTCGGATAATCGTGTACACCGCAAATCCACAAGCGCCGGAAAAGGATAGAGTTATATCAACTGACAGAGATGCAAGCACAAGAGTAGTAGGAGGAATAAAAGGGAAGTAGAAGTGCGAAGCTTTACGTGTAATTGGATTCGTTCCTTTCGCAGCACATTTCTTTCCATTTCTCCGCAAGCCTTTCGTGTGAAATCGCACCAGAGGCGAATTAAGTTTCTTTTTCCTTTGTACTACTTGAAAAAGCCGGCGTCGAGTACTCGACGGATATGCCGGCGTCACATCGACCACACAGCTTCTCTCTTATCGTCCCTTAACTTTTCCGTTCTCTCAACTGACGTCAGTATCGCTGAGGCAGCCGGTCGAGTAATCTTCTCTCTCCTCTCACTCGCCTCCCCGACGACCTGACTACCGACGCTCGACTTCTACTCCTCGCGGGGACGTCTCTTCCGTTACGAACTTCGAACTTGCACGTAACCTGTCCGTCCAGCTTCGTAAAACTTGCACAACCTCCATCTGACTCCTCGACGACGTCCAGGTGATGTGGGTCTGTCCAGACTTCCGGGATTAGTAGTCCCCAAAGGACTTGACATAAGTCACTGTTTGTTTAATCATGTCACACGTAAACTCCCTCGAAACTTGGCAAACATGGAAACTATATAGAATAGTCATAAACCTTTTTTTCTCCTTTTTCTTCCACCAAACATCCTCTAATTCCACCAATTTGGTCTAAAGGTCCAATTGTTTTTAAATTTCTTTTTTGTCTTCAAAGATATGGCAAACTTTGGATTGCCTCGAGATCAAACTCCATTCATCGATTCTTATAATGCCATCAAGCAAACTTTCAGCTCCATTTATTTCCGAAAATTCTCTCAAAAGTGTGAAACATATTCTCGATCTGACCCCAGAGGGTCAAACGACTCACAAGTAGTTGGTATTCCGAGCATATTCAACGATGATTGAGAATAATTCCCAAACTCCAAGAAAACCTCCTTTAATGTTAATTTAACTCTTGAGGTTTCGAAGAGTTTCTTGGAAAAAAATATACCCGGGAGTGCCGAAATTACCCGATATAAGCCTCGGCACTCCTGGGAACGTGACTCGAGGCGTTTAGCAGGCCACAATCGTCCGGCTGGCGTGTTGATTCTCTGCTGCTTTGACTCTTCGAGGTAGCAATGTGTATATACACAATACAAGTATATACGTACTACATTGGCAGACTTAACCGACCCTATATCTATCCACTTTTCTCTATACTCTTTGCCATACATCCCCCTTTCTCATTCTCTTGTATTCCCGCAACGCTAACGCGCGGTTAATGAGCCACACGTACACGCACGCGCGCAGTCTAACCAGTCTGGAGGTTTTCTGCTTTCGTTGCTCGTATCATCCGCCTTCAAGGCACAATGCACGATCTGCTCAGCCAACGCGTTAATGATGTACTTCCAGACTTTGTCGCACGCGCTATCAGCCACACTGAATCACTTGTAAAATATTCTAATATACATATTAATCTTTTTTCATCAATACCTTCACAGTTCCATTTAAAAGTTTTTGTTTTATTCATCGTCAGACATTCACCAACTACTATATACTTTCAACTTTAATTTCGCTTTTAATCATCGATCTACTTTTCTCACACTACAGCTATTTACCACTCTAAATGCTCATGAACATTTAGAACTGCTGAGAGGATAGGTTTTAAGCTGGAGAATCCATATTGTTTCTTTCTTCCTCCACACGCTTCATATTGTCAGTTTTATTCGTTAATGAAGTCTGCTCTTATAAGAAAATTCCTCCGTGCTACACTGTAGACTGTGTAATTATGGAATGATTAGTAAAGAGTTTTATAATAAGAGAGTAAATAAATTACGGTAATGGTGATTAATGATTTTATTTAATTGGAAAAAAAAACTATTTATTAAGGGGAAATTTTTTTTTCATATGAATTTTTATTTAAATGGCATTGAAAGAATGCTTTTGTATTTGACATTTATTGAAAGTTGATGTTTTAATCATCTCCAAATATTTTGACATCTTTAAAGTTGAATTAAAAAATAGAAAATATTAATGATTGTATTGATAATAATTTTTTGATGGTATTTCTTTATTATTAATCATATTAGAGTATTGAGGGAAATAAGACGTCACTGACACTGCGTTTTTGTTATCATAAAACAATCGTAAAATGTTTTAAGAATAAACTTGAGAGTGTCTTCAATATTAATTTAGAACTTTATTCATTATTAATTGATCACAATAGCTGTTCGATTTACCATGATACTCATTCGCAGTCTTGTCGAGTTTTATTGTTTATTTATTAATCACAACAACAGAGGCTATGCATCCAATGACTTTCTATTGAATAATTAAGCCATATTCATTATTAGAATTAATTTATTTTCTCTTTCCAAGAATTAAATCTTTATTTTAAAAATATTGATACATCAGAGATTTATTTTTACAAAATTCAAAATTAATGTCGAAGCTTTTTATTAAATGTTCTGTCATTTTTATTTGTTTATAATAAATTTCTTTTTCATTTGTCAATATATTTTTTACGCAACAGTTTTATGATCTTTATTAAAATTCTTATTATTGTTAGTAGTATTATTATGATGATATTATCCAAGGTAGAATATTTCTCGACATTTTCGCCATCACAAGGAAGATCGTTTGACTTGAATGTTTAATGCCCAGTGAAATCCGTCCAGCATTATTGCGACCGACGGTCTCTTGGATCTCTTTCGCTTCTCACTACTCCATTTTACCTAAACAATGATTCGGATTCCCGAGTGAAATCCGATATCGCGAGTCACCCGGGAAAGTTAAGACGACGAGGGTGTACTTAGCTGAGACGAAGTGGTAAGGAGAAATGTAAGAGGATGTCTATGGTATACTCCAATGAGTTTGATTATTGTCTTTTTTTCTCGTTTATCAGTATGATCGAGTACTTTTAACTTTGACGAGATCATCTATTGTCGTAGCACGAGTATTTTTTCTTATTGAAATTTATTTGTATGATGTTTTATATTACAATTTTTTTTATTCATTTCAATGTAGCTTGAGGATAGATAGATTCTTCAGGTTTATTATGAATCTTTGATGTTTTTTTTTAAGTGTTTATTTTTTTAGAGCAAAAAAATTAATTGAAAATTTTTAGCAATAAAAAAAGATAAATTTTATGATTTTATTTAGTAAGTTAAAAATAAAGAGTAATTTTTGAAATTATACTATTCCGAAAATGATTGATTTTCTTCACAATAATGATGTAAATTTATTAAGTGTTAATTAAATGATTAATTAGAATTTTAAATGGAAAATAAAAAATAGTAGGAAAAGTATTTAGGTTTTTATGTAAAAATAATGTCGTTTATGAATGATCATTTGAAAAAAAAAATGAATATATTCTCGCGAATATTACTATAGCATCACTACTTTCTGTTAATCGTTCGTTTCCGTCTAATTACCCATACGTTTGCGTACATTTCTCTCGTTTTTTTTCTCTTTTACACCCTTTTACCAATTTAATCTACAATTATTGAACAGTATTTTCTCTCAGTAATCCATAATACTACGTATTATCAATTCAAATAATACCTGCGTACTCTTTTTTAGGTGTAATAATATTCATCGACTTCTTTTAGTCCACAAATTAATCTATCGAATACGATAATTCAAATGAAAAATTAATTCTAAATTTTTTGTTCTATAAAAATGCATCATATTTTCTTTTACTCTCTTCTAACACTAACACTTGCTTTCAAGTTTTCTAAATTAAATAAATGACGATAGTTTCATCACACGAATATTCCTACAGAGAGAAATCAATACGTAATGATCAGTAGGTCATGAGAAACAACAATATAAATTGCATCTAAGACATGTGGGTTAAATCTAAAAGCATTTAGGCATGAAAAAATAGAGTGTTAGGACCTTGAAGATAGAAACGGTCGGTGAGACATTAGAATAAGCCTTGGCGTGGGTCGTGTCGTGCGAAAAGCTCGTTGGATCACCCTGTAAGGGGTGAACAAGGTCCATCAATCTTTGGAGAAGCCGGGATGCACAGAAAACGAGGCAAGAGCCGTCAAGATCCATCACTCGACTCGCCAACGCGCGAGACTCAAGTTGTTCCCACTCCCATCGATCCTCAAGTCGAAATAAAGCCTGAGGCTAGAGAGGCAGCCTCGGTAGGTATAAGTGAAGCAGGCAACTCCCAAGTCTTTCGGAACATTCCAAAATATTTGATCGGAATTTCAATCGCGGCTTCTCACGGAATCGTCGAGTTGGAATGGAAACCACCAAATCGATCACAAGCTGAGCTCAGACCAGCTTTGCTACCAACTCTGCCATAGTTCTGAAGATGTCATTTCAATTTTAATACTTTTGGCTAACGGTACTTGTCAAAGAGAACGTGGTATTCTTAAATGAAAGAGAAGCAGTATAGTTAAAAAAGCACATAAAAAGATATCCTGGACATGTATGTACTGCGAAACGGGTGCGGTTGGATGCGTGACGCGGTAGAGCAAACAGAAATCCGACACGCTAACCAGACGAGTAGTGTATACGACGCCAACGGCATATAGTAGTTGCAGCATACACAAGGCATTTGGAGGGGGTGTGTGAAAGGTTAGAACGAGAGAACGCGTTGACTGTTCCCTCTTAGCCCCTGGCTTCCAGTGTCGTTGGCTGTTTGTTCGCCTGTGGGTGGAAATGTGAGTCGTTTTACAATAGAAGCCTTTTGGTGCTCATAGTCAAAGTGTACAGAGAAGCATCAGTTCTCATGGGAACATTCGATTCCGGATCAAGCAAAGGGATACCAGTCATAGTCAAGTAGTGGTAGTCGGATGTTCACTTGACTTTTTTTCTTTCTCTTCTTCATCCTCAGATAGACTCGAGAATTTTTTGCCGCGGCGAAAAGGATTGATACGTCCACGGGAACGTGGTAACGAGCAATCTCCAGAGCCGTCCAGACTGCAGTTATCCCATCCAAACCTAGACCCTCATCCTCATATCGGAAGAAACTCCCACAGTCCTTGGCGAAAGTTTTTAGCGCTTGGATCTTTACGGGACAGCCCGTTCGGCACTCTCTCACTCGTTATGAATTCCGTCCGGGCCGCAGAAGAGTCTACCCCTCCTTATTCGTCTGGTATAATACGCGCGGCGACGGTAAGCCGGCTGGCAGCTGCCTTCCGTGCAACCAACAAGGCTGGCGGTCTGGTCTGGCCCGCGCCACGACTCTCCATGCGTGGAATCTCCAGAGAATCTCTCTCTCTCTCTCGTTCTCCCTATCTCTCCTACTCCGTGGTTAAAGTACCAGTCACGCTCTTGCATCTCCCACTCTACTCCCACTCTCATTGATGGAGCTCCCTCTCGCGCACTTGACTCCCACACTTGCGCACAGCCCTTGACTCCCGCCATCACCCACACTCCTCGCTACTACGGTAGGCGGCGGCTGAACACCACCGTAAGCTCTCTGATGCCGAAGTTTCGTCCTTGTCGAACCATCCGTGTGTCTCACCGGATAACTATTGACGGCATCCCGTCCCGCTTCGGGCGAGTTGGGGTCCCGTTCGAAGCCAGGGAGCTTTGAGCGCGATATGAATCTTTTTACTCGTCGCTGCCTTGTATTTCGCTCTCTTCTCATCTCTTCTCGGGTCGTGGCTCATGCTCTGAAACGCCACCAGACACTGACGACTTCCGAGGTGAAGAGAACTGAACTGACATCCTGCGCGACGAGATTGTAATAATTTATTTGGTTTGGAGAGCAGCGCGGTCGAAGGGACTGAATCATGTTCCACCACTGCAAGAGTTTGTGTCAAGGATCGTCTAGACGGACACCGAGTGTTGGCTTCGAGGAATGAGACTCAGGTAGTTGGACAGATTACATTACTTCTGATTCACTTGTTCCCCTTTGTCAAAAGTCACTGATATCTACATTCATTTATGCTCTTATTTACTTCGTAATTATATTATAACAATCGTACACTGCCTTCATCTTTTCTCGTAATACATCAAAGAATTCATTTTTTGTTTGCTCGAACTTTTCGTCAAATTCACTGGTTTTAACTTCAATTCTGGTTTTTAATATTTAACACTTGCTAGTGTTGAAATTAAAATTTTTCATTTTGGCGCAGTAATGAAGTAACCATTGAACAAATGATCGTTGAATTAAAAAAAGAATTATAAAAAGCTGTGAGGCTTTGATGTCAGTGATGTATTAATTATTCTCTTGAATCATCCATTCATTTTATATCTATCATATTCGTTATGAATAGGAAAAAGATTGTCATTGATAGAAAAAAAAAGAGGAAATATCAGTCATGATAGAGTTTTTAAAATTAGTTTGAATATAATGACGTTAATCGCAGCTATTTACAAGTCTAATTTACAGCTACAATATTAGTAAATAAAATTAATGATTTAATATAAAACAAAGAAAACCATCGCAATCATTTCCGACTGATAAAACAATACTTGATAAAAATGGTGCTGATTCAGATCCAGCAAAGGCATAAAGTTAGATAATGAGCATCTGTTTTTCATTGCTCTATAAATTTCCCTTTTTCGTGTAGAAAAAAAATTTATTAAAATCACTATCAATTAGATCAAAAATATTATTAAACAAGTGTTTGTATTTTTATGGTCGAGTGAAGAAAATAAGAAATCGGTGACTGTGATCTTGATTTTATCTTGACATGATGAATCAGGTTCCAACATATTTTTATTTCTATTTAATTAAATAGAAAATTTTTTTTCAATTCAATTAAAAATAAAGCGAAAACAATTTTTTTATAATGAAAAGTACTTCTGAATAAAGTTGTTATAGCTGTGAAAAAATTGTTGATCAATTAAATTTTTTTTTAACAAAAATCATATCAATTATCAAGTTGATGATTAATTTTCAGAACTCGAGAAATTCTGGAGAAACTGAAAATAAGTTTAAAAAAAAAATTATTTTACAAAGAAAAAAAAAAATAATTGATTAGAATAAAAAACACATCTCGACGTTTACAAAGGATCTCCAATTTTCGTCTACCGACGCTAACTTTTTGGCACGATTGGTTTTTTTTTCCCATCAATACAACAATAACGATTGACTTCCGGTCAGGGAGATTTAGATGTACATACTTTTGTGTATTTTTATCCACATAATATTTGTTGGAAACAGCCTTATCGATTAACCGTACTTGTATCTGTGAACAGAATATTCACGAACAAAGCTCGCGAATGATCGATGAAAATCCTGGAGCAAAAGTAGTATAGCAACGATTGGCAGTAGCAAGAGTACGAGAAAGAGTAAAGCTTCAATATAAATCCGTCGATAAGGAATGATTCGAAGACTTCTTTGTTCTGTCGCCAGAGACTAAACACTTTTTATTTTCTCTGCGTCGAAGATTTCTCTCTTCATACTCAAGCTCCTTTTTTTTTTCTTTCCTTTGGTCTTTTTCTTCTTCTTGTATTCCTTAGTCGTGTCTGGTTGAGACGCGGCGTATCTCCATCCCTTGTGCTCCCATTCACCTTCTCCCTCTTCACTTCCTTGCGGTTGTACTCAGAGAGAGAGTGTATATCTATACGACTATTTCTCTGGCAGGCATCCCGCTCGCGCGCGCGGCACTCAACAGGGGTCGGTCGTTTATCTAAATGGCTACTGGGTGGCCTGGCTCAAGCTTCAACTCACTCTCTCTCTCCTCATTCCCCTTCGACTCTCGCCAAACCAAAACTAACCCAATCGTCCTTGCTGTTCTCTTCCACTTGTCTCTCTATACACACATCTCTCTTCTTTCACATTGGTTAACTCACGTTTTTTACACCTCAGTCCTTTTTGTCAACAATTTGTATAAAAAATAGGAGACAAAAGTGGCTAGATTGGATGTTTGGCGGAATAGGATTCAAAAGCAATCGAGAGTTCGGATTAATTGCGGCTGCAACGATGTGGGAGAGCAGGCATCAGGGTGGTAGGAATAAACGAGCAGCGAGAGCGCTTTGCGAACAAAATGAATTTATATCACCAAACGGTACACAACCCTCTCACTTGGTCGCTTGGGACACAGCAAAATATATACACACGCGTCAAACGCGCTCTTTCCACCTCTCAGTAACACCACGGAAACGTGCCTATCCCTTGCGAATTTTTTTTTTTTTTAAACCGATTCGCAAGCGGCCATTGTGCGTGCTTTTTCCACCAACCGCGCTCTCGTTTAAATTGCAAACGCGCATACAACCAACGTCAGGTGGGCTTTTAAACCACCGTACCCGTTTACCATTTTTATCTAACATTTTCCACGTACAGACTTTCCTCCTTTTTCTTTCATTCTATTCTCTATTTTAATCATTAATTAATCATCGGCTTCATGGCGCATTCTTGTTATACTTGGAGAAAAAAATGCTATCGATATTCAATAGTTTTTATTTTTTCATTTTATTTAGAATATAATAATTGATATGGTAATATTTCATACCAAAATGCTCTTCTAACTAATTGTCTGATGTTTTAAATAAATTACAAAAAAATTCTAAAAGTAAAATATGTAATGTTTATCGATTGATTATTTATTTAATAATTATATTATCAGTTTAAGCTGTACATAAAATAGTTGACCATCAAGATAGAAATTCCACAATAGAAAATAATTATTTGCAATAAAAAGATAAAAACAGCTTATTAGTTTTTATATGAATTACTTCAAATCTCGACAATCTATCTCTTTACACAATTAAAGTGAGATCTAAAGAACTCAGTTTACTCCAATCCATCTCCTTTAAACACATAAAAACTCTGGAAAAAAAGATTGCAAATGATAATTTATTTAATTTCAATTCAAACATAATTATTATAATGAGCAAGTTGGAGAGAAATACTCACAATTACGTCAATGAATCCTGCGAAAATGATGGGTTTAATCAATGTACAAACGAAGGGTTGAATTATCAGAATTTTTCGTCCCCTCAAATTGGTGAATTTCGTGGAAAGTAACTTGGTGAGTAGAGAGTAGAGATAATTTCGCAACATTGAGAATTTTTTGACTTTATATGGTCGGAAGAGTCGAAAGGACATGTGAGGTAGTATGTAGGACCAATGGGATCGTTTTGACCTTTTTTTCCCCCACCTCTTGAATTTCCGGGAGGCCCTTGAGAGTCACAAAGCCTCGAGGGACTGTGTGGAATCTCGAGAGCATGTGAGAAAGCACCGAATCGCACGATGGCTTCCGTGAAAATGTTCAGCGGCGCCGGATAGTCGGATGAATCCCTAGGCACTCAGTAACGTCATCCATTGGACCTTGCTGGCTTATCAGTATACTTTGGTCACTGTGAAAGCCAGGCGATTTGAGGCACAGTAGAGATTATGCTCGGACTTTATACTATCTAATGTAGTGGCTCTCTAAGCTATTACTCTCACCGCGATCGATCATAGCAAAACATGAATATTAACGACGATTTGATCGTGCTGGTTTTGAGATTGCTGCTTAATTATCATTATTGCTAAATGGCTAATGATATACTATATCATATCGATAAAAGGGTTTACACTCCAATCAATTATTGCAATTATTTATAGAAAAATATTTATCAATACCATTCATTAAATAAAGATAATGTTATTTTTTGTTTAATAATTTCACAATTAGTGAGTGTTAGTAAATTGAAAATGTGCATTTAGAATTCCGTTTGAATAGCATATTAATCTTACTAATTTGAACTCGAAATTTAAAAGGCTTATGAAATGCCCTTTGATTGAGGCAAGTCAAACGCATCTACATTGAATGATGATCAGGATCCGACTAGATAAGTCTGTCAACATTATTAACAAACATCCAAATGTTAATGAAAGCAAAGTTTAAATTTTTTTATTTATCAACATACACATTAATAATAATAATAATAATAATTATCATTGAGTTACAAATAATTAATTATCGATATTAATATGTTTCAGTAAAAAAAAAAGATATTAATATAAAATTATTCATCAAATGAAATAACTGGAAATATCTAAAGGAAGTTTTAAAAAAATATTTAAAAGGAAGTTTTAAATAAAATAATTTGATGAAATATTCTGGATAAATAAAATAAAATGAACAGTTGTCTCGAGTTAAATTTAAAAAGATATACTAATCAGTTGAATTGTACTTGTAAATATAAAAAATGCAATCTAGTGTAATCGGAAATGAAAAAACATTCCATATTTGATGCACATATGAATAATCCTTACAGCTGTCAGTTTTTAAATAATGAAATAACATCGAATAAAGAATAAGTTATGGATTCCGAGGTGATTACATTAGATTATTATCGCTGAACAGTGGGATTTGTTTCAATCAATTGGTTCTGAATATAGCCAGTAGCAAACGGAAGACTGAACTCTCGGGGCGTTATCGTGCGCTTTTGAATTGATCGATAGCTCGCAGGCGATGTGTAACCGCGACATTACAAAAACAGCTGCGATTGCATCGCTTGGCAATGTATGTAGTCTCCAGCCTGTCGCTCTCAATTCGTCCGCCTGCATGTAGTTTCTCTTCCATTCCCTCTAGATTCTCGTTTGCATACTCCCGCAGCTCGTTACATCCTGATTTTTGTCATTCAAAGCCATACCAAAAGACACTGCTATTTTTCGTGAAACTTTGGAAATATTTCGATTCTTTTGGTAAATGTAGTTTGTTTAAAATAAATTCGATGTGAAATAAAATGGAAAGGATTCGGAAGTAATGCATTTTAAAAGAAAAAGATATTTTAGAAATTATAATTTAGAGTAAATAACTAAATAAAAAATTATTTTAATAATAATTATTTTTTATTACAAATGAATAAAAAAAAAGATCCTGTTATAAATTATTTATTGAATTGTTATGACTATAATTATATTCAATGAATATCAAAATAATTTTGTTATAAATAACTTCATGGAATTAAACGATTGTATATTGTTTATAAAAACTGTAATCAATAATTATATTGAAATTATAGTTATTCATTATTTATAATTTAAAAAGTTAATTTAAAGTAACCTTTTTTGTAATAAATAGGTTTCTTCTTTTATATTTTATAGCCAAGTTTCTGTCTATGTGTTTGTAATTATCCAGCTTCCTTTTAATTAGTGGTTTTCTGATCTATTAAATTACTCATCGAACTTCCGGAAGTAGCTTGAATAGTTTTGCCTAGGGTCACACAGCACACTTAGGATCAGTTCATAAAACAATGGGTAGTACATAAAAAAAAGTGAAGTACATTTTATTTACAAAAATAGAATGAACTAGGAATAATGGTAATTAGATGGTTGAAACATCTACTTATTCATTAAAATAATTATTACTTGAAAGAGAATACGTGCTTTCCTTATCAATATAAATTATTTTAAAAAAATAATTGTCACACTTGCAATAGATTATACATTATTATTGGTGTTAAATGTTTTTTTCAATTCATCGAGTTTATAATGTTAGGGATATTATGCAGTTATTAAAATCTAATAGCTATCTTTACAATTAAAAGTTTGTAGTTATAATTATTTTTAATCATGATTGTATATTATTAATATATCTAGCTGTGAGTTGATAGCACGAAGTGACAATTCTCTATGTTCTACATAGTTCAAGACTTTTGAAATAAATTTCAATCATTAATCTTTTGAAAAAAATTATTAATCAACATTGAAAATGATTTTTAATAAGTTTTTTGAACTATTCGTAGTACGATAACCGTTTTAAAAAAGTCATCTACAAGTAACTTAATAACATAAACACCGATAAAAGTTGTGAGCTAGCTTCTGAATGCAGTTTCCGTCAATTCTTATCATAAAAGTAAAGCATGTCAGCAATAAAAAAAAAGTATTTTCCCTCGAAAAATCGTAACCTAAGAATAAAAAGCATTATATGGTTTTAGTTAGTGATGACCTCGTATCCGTTGCACACGCTCGTTACACCCCCAACACGCATTGCGTGACGTAGGGGGCGACAGAATGCCTAACACACGCCTCATGCATTCAGCTGTGAATACCCTTCACACCCTTCCTCTGTGGTATTCCCTCTCACTTTGCTATTATAACTCCTGTATATCGGCCAAGCACACGCTCGTATTACTGAATATGGCGACGATATATTCTACACGTGCATATACTGCTGCTGCTGCGGGTTATCGTTGCTCTCAAACATTGCCTACCGACCCGATAGATTTGCTTGCCACCCAGTTTCATCCCCAACCCTATTACCACAACCAACCAACTGCTAGTTTCGTGCATGGAATATCCATGACTAGTGAAATTCTACGCATTCAATTCACTTGGAATTTACATTTTATCAACTAGATAACAAGAAATATACTCAACTACTTTTCCCTTTCATTCTTTTCATTATTTACAACAACCAAAATTCGGCTTTCCAAATGTTTAAAAATACTTTTGGATTTGTTTCGGTTGTTTCTTTAAACATGTAAAAGTTTTCGTCACAAGTTGGAACAAGCGGTCACCCTAAATATGAGGGAATGTTACAACGGTCTGACCGCAACCCCTTAATTGGACTCGTAAGCTCCCCTGCACGAGTTCAACTTTACTTCAACAGGTGTTTAGGGAAATACAATAATGTCACGCACGCGCATTCTACATCTTGAGAGTCGTAAAGTTTCAAGTTGAACAGTTAGGTATATAGTAAGGTGGTCAGCCTTTGTCTGATCTATCGATTCTTCTTCCACTAACCTCCATACATCACTTTCACTTCGATTTTCATTCATCCCCCTACTCTTCGCGTCTATACTCATTTTCTCTTGCAATAAACAACTCAAACTTAACAAACTAAAATAAAAAAAAAGACAATTATCTTAACAACTTATTTAAGATCAATACTTTTCAAATAAAATAGAAAACTTATTTAATAATAAAAAAAATATTTATCAATGTATTTAAAGTGTTACTTGTCAGGATAGAATTAATATTTATTTATTTATTTATTTATTTATAAAGTTTAAATAATTGTTTGAGAGATAAAAAAAAGAACATGTTGTGTCGTATAAAAAATCGTCGTCCACTTTGCCGACCCAAGGTTCCAGATCCATTCCAAGTATCTCGAGTGGTAAAGGTAGGAATCCCAGTTCTGGGGTTTCTACCCTTGATTTCCACCCCAACGTAGTTCAACAACCCTCCACTAGAGGTCTGACTCATACAGTGAGTCTTTGGACTGAAATTTAAATTTTCAAAACATTGATTTTCTCCAAGCATTGAGCGTAAATTAAAATTTTTTTCATTTATTTAATTGCAGGCTCTAAATGGTGCAGAAGGTACAGTGCCTGGAAAGGTCTTCAAGAAAGTAGCCATAGTGGAGAACTTTTTTGACATCATTCATGCCGTCCACGTTGATCTAGAAGGTCGTCCTGGGAAGCATGCGGGTCAGAAGCGCACCTACAGAACTGTAAGTCGATACAAAAGTATTTTGAACAGCATACTCGAATAATCAATAATAAAAACTCTAAAAAAAAATGATAAAAATCACCAAACATTTAAAGCTATTGAAGAATTAAATTAATTCAATTGAAAAGTAACAATTAATGATTGGAATAATTTTTGGAGCATAAGAGAATTTATTTTTGTTGATAAAAATGCAGTTAATGATCCAATCTCCTAGAAATATTTCCTCTAGAAAAATAAATCGACTCACGCATGTAGACCATATATTCACACGTCATCTCCCATGTTTTGTCGCGTATTCGCGAAAATATCTCTCTAGAGTACCGTATCGTTTCTTCTTCTTTCCTCATCTCTTTTCGTCTAGCTCATTCGTTCTCCCTTGCTCTCCTTCCTTTGGTCTCTTTCGCTCACTAGTATACTGCGATCTGCTTGTGATTCAAAACCTCAGGACACTTGTTGCATTGCCTGCTTATACACAACTTCTCCCCCCCTTCACACACACACACACACACACACACATACACGTACACATCGAATGTAAATATACATTTGAATGTTCTCACAACGACGAAACTGTTTTGCGTAAGGTCGACCTTACACGTGTACAAGATCTATTGAACATGTCCGTGAATCTCAAGGATCTAATATATTTCGGTGAAGCTCTTGGACTTGTTGTTAACACGAATAACTAATAAATTCGGTAGCACAACTTGTCTATTCCTTTTTTAACTAAAAAAAGGAATATGTTTGTCGAAAATTTAAATTAAAAAGCAATTTTATTATAATTCATGTTTATTTCGTGCTACGTAATACACTGGAATATAAAACCCCCAGTATTCCTGGGAATAGAAACTCCTCTCGTCCTTGATTGAGTTACGCTACCCCTTACACCTTCTCAGAGAGAAACGTTTCCTCTTAAGAGGCAGAGAACATGCCTCCGGCCGCATACTTTCCTCCGGATGACATCAAAGTTTCCCCAGCTTACTGACAGTCCTTTCTTTCTGTCTCTCTTACCTCTTCTCCGGCTTCTCATCTGTTCTGTATACGTCTTAAAACCCCTCTGGTGCTGATATAATGATGTAAAATCAAAGAAATGTATATGAACACAATTTTTCTTTGATAAAATTTTGAGAAAAATTCAAGATACTTTTAAAAAAGAAAAAACAAACCAGATTGATAAGTATGTATTTATTATTTCTGTTTTTTCATTTATTTTATTTATGTTTTTAACCCTTCCAATACTTTACTTTTCATCCTCAAGAAGCAATCTGTTTTAAGCGCTTTGCTGCTTTGTATTCCTTTTAATTTTCTAATTTAAATTTGAAAAGAATTCCATCGAATGTTAATTGAGTTTTGACATAAAAGAACGTCAATTTTTTGAATTCATATTCACTTTAATGAAAATTAATTCTTTGTTTATGATAAATCCATGTGGTTAGTGCATGGAGAATAATTTTACACTAAATCATATTCAAAGCTATGCATCAGAATTAAAATAAATTAATAAATATAACTGACTCAAAAGTTACAAAATCTTTTTTTCTTAATGGAATTTTTTTCAGATAAAAATTTTTTTTTTTCAATATTCCTTATGTTTTTACTTTAAGCAAAGTTTTAACATCAAAAATAAATTTTAAATCGCAATGAAAATTTAATGAAAAGTGATACTTAAGGATAAAAATTGATCATAAAAAAAAGCTTTTTCAATTTCTTAGTCATAAAAATTTTTTGATTCAATGTATCGAAATGTGAATAGAGTTTTATTAAAAATAGTTGTTGAGGAGGGATTAAAAATAATTTAGAGTAAATTTATAGAATGTGTTGTTATGCATAATTTTTTTGCTCTAGATAACGGAGACTTATGCCTTTTTACCTCGAGAGGCAGTGACAAGATTTCTCCTAGGTTGCACAGAATGTCAACGTCGTCCTCGAACTCCAAGCCCAAGTAATCTTCCTAATCAATCGCAAGCTGCAGCGGTGACGTCAACGTCAGTAGTGGGTACTACAACAGGAACTGTGACAAGAACTCCTCGGAGCCCCACACCAGCTACTGCTCTTTCAGCATCTCCAACACAAAGCATCCTGCGACCAAGAGAAGCTAGTAATCCACCCGAGAGTAAAAGTTTATTCAGCTACAGGCATCCAAAGCATCATAGAAGTGCTGTGGTTTCTAGTGAAAAGGTGGACAAAGACAAGGAAGTAGAGAAAGAAAAGGAGAAGAAGAAAGATAAGGAAAAGGAGAAAGACAAAGAAGAAAAATACAATCCTCTGAGTATTAGTAATTTGTTGAAGAAAGAACCTTCAAATAGTTTCACATCAACATCAGAGAACTTGGTAGAGTCGCGAAGCACACCAGAGTCTGATCGAGCAAGCTCGAGGAGTTCAGCATCCTCCAAGAGGAAAAGAATGCTTCCAGAAGGTAGAACACCATCACCCACCCTCTTGTTACCACTTCCTAGACCATGGAGTCCTGGTCTAGATCCTAAAGACACTCCAGTAGACTACAGTCTTCCCATTACAACAACGTACCTGAAGCATCAGCAGAAAATCCTCGCTGAGAAGAACAAAGCAGCTGCAGCCGCAGCTCTAGAGGAAGCACAAAGAAAATCACCAGTTCGCGAGACGCAAAATGAAGATAAAGATCGTTTCTCTCCTGCTGCAGGACTGATCGATACCAACCTCAATTTACTTGCTACTATCCAACACTTACACTGTCAGGTCATGATGGCTTTGACTGAGAGACTTAGACCCTCAGGTCTTCCTACGTCTTTAATGTTACCACCAAGTACTCCAGTCATGCCCACTGGATTTATCGCTCCAGATATGACCTTTTCTCCCGCCTTTACACATCACCAATCCTGATGCAATCGGCAGAATTCTTTTACTTATTATTCCTCATAAATATTTATAATTCACTAGTCTCAGAAATTTTCATTACTTTTTAGTTTACTTACAGCATTGAGCAATGTTACATAAATTTCTAAATCTATTAAAATAAAAATATTTTTCTCTTATATTTTTTAAATACAAAATCAACATCTAGAATTAGATGAATTAACGAGGATTAACTTGGTGGAGTTGGCCTATAGACTTAATGATTGATAAATGTATAATTTTTTAATAAAAATAAATAAAATAAAAAAAAAAATTGTAAATTAAATTTTCTTGGCGTAAAAGTGATTTAATAGTTAAGTTAAAAGCCCATGACACAAAAAGAATTACGGGTAACTTTAATAGCTTTGTAGAACGAAGTTTAAATTTTTCAAAGGTGGTATCATCTTGGTGTTTTTTGTGTGTGATATTTCACCAAAGTCATCCACACGTAGAAAATGTAAGACGTGTTACACTGCATAGTAAAGTACTACTTGCTGTAAAGGGCCAACTTCATGTGTAACTTAGTTTATTTTTATTTTTGTCTTCTCCAACATTAAGTCTTACTTCTTCATGTATTATTGATTAAGAACAGCTTCTTGTACAGTAGAAAATAGTCGCTATGTGATGATGAATTAAAGTAGTACAATAGTTATTTAGGCCTTAAGATGCTTCTAATGTACTAAAAAAAAATGTTTATATCTAAGAGAAGTCTAATAATTGTCGTAAAATATTGATACAGATTCATGCAATATTGAATAAAAGTAATTATTAATGAATATAAAAAAGAAACTGCACAAAATGAAGATTCATTAATTAAAGAACAGATTATTATCATTTTTGTACATAATCATTGTAAAAATGGCAATTCTATCATAGAATCAACTTATTGTTCATTATTAAAATTGTTATTAATACCATTATATTAACATAATTATTATATTTAAATTGCAAAATAAAATAGAAAACTCCTAATGTCAAATGAATACATCTGTCTTCCTATTTATTGATCAATTGTTTGTCATCAATCACAATTCTTTTATCTATCACTTGATCTCTTTCCTTCCTATCTTAATTTTTGACCTTGGTATATGTACTTAAACGTTCATCGACATCACCCTCATACTTGGAACGTTGAGCAGGAAATTTAGGATCTGATAAACAATACATCTCACCAATAAAAGACTTTATCATTATAACTTACTATTGTTTTTTGATAAAAATTTATGAATTTTCTAAAAATATCTATTGATATTAAACATTTTATTTTATTAACAATTGACTTGAATGAAATGATTGGAAAATATTAATTAGTTTAATTCATGATAAAATTGGAAATAATTTTTTTTTTTTAATACACAGTTAATTTAATTGAAACTTATTTTAGTGCATTTCATAGCACATTTTAGTAACTTTTATTGTAAAAATTAATGACTTTAACAACATAAAAAATTTTTAATTATTTATTATCAACTTATTTGGATTTTAATTTGTATCTAATGAATCCAGTCATCATGCTAAAATGTTATTTTTTGGTGGTCTCAATGGCTTTGTTGAAAACAAATTCCAAACAAAATTTAAACGCAGTGAGATGTGACGAAAGTGATTGTTGTTGATGACAGGACTAATTTTATGATTGACGATATATAGAAAATGTAATGAGGAGTCTGAAAAGTTGGCCGTGTAACCTGTGTCCCTGTTCATCTAGCGGCTGATGTCGACGTTGTAGCATCCTCGTTCCATCAACTACCTCCTGCCTTTACTTGACTACTTTTCGTTAAACCCTCTTGGCCCCTTGCCTCATCCAACTCGCTCGTCCTCTCATACTTCCTCCCTAGCTTTTACTCTTGGCCCTTAGGAAAACTCACCCCATCCTCTCAATTCCAATAAGGCGGTCCCGTTTTCACCCTCCCAATGCCTTTCCTCTTCTCTCTCTAGTTTCTCCCCTTGAAGCCGCCCACTGGCAACGCCGCCTTCCATCCTCTAACATCTCCCCAAGTCCTATAGCTCCAAACCCCTCGACAACTCCCTCACGGAACCAAGCAGGAGGCCTCGCTTTTATCACGGCATTGTTGCTATCGATTTCGGTCTTCTACGTGTTTTTCTTGAATATTTCGCGGCTTTTCTAGATACTATCCTGATGGTATGTTACTTTGTTCGGGATAACGAGGATGAGGGTGAAAGATGAGGGTGACACTGTCTGATCGTCCAATTTTTCCATGTCAAACTTGTTAGTTGATCACATCTATGGATCGCCAAGCGCATGCTTCTCCACTAGAGTTTCGAAATATCCAAATCGAAGTGAAAATCGATCTATTATTCTCTCGATGCCATTCTCCGATACTATTTTTACTTTTGTGTCTGATTAATAACGTCCGTTTACACTTGAACTATTTATCATTTGCTTCCTCTGTGGTCGTCTCGTGTATGCAGAAAAAATATTTCATTTTGAGTTGTGATGATAATAGCTTTGTAATCAAGTCAGAAAAAAGTTGCTGGAGCTGGATAAATATCAATTTTGCTGGTGAATCAAAAAATGTGTTGTTCAGAAATTTATTGGATGGGAAAATTTTTCAAAAATATGAACATACTTTTTCAATGATAAAAATTTTTTTATTTATATTTGTTTACCTTAAGGGTAGTTTCGAGCAAAAAGGGAATTTTTTTTATTTCAGGTCAGTTGCAGGTAGATAATTATTTGTTTTATTTGTGTATTATTCAATTGAATAGTTACAAACAATTATTTTACATATCAAAATTCGTAAAAAAAAAGAATTTTATTCCATTGTAATTGATGTAAACGATATATTATAAACAAATATTCTGATTTTTAACAAAATATATTTAATTACAAAAAAAAACAATCAATTAAATTTCATCTATCAAAAATTATTATTGAAAATTATCCATGTGTTCAAATGACGTTATAAAAACCGAAAATTAAAAGTAAATAAAATTATTTTCAAATTACTGAGCACTGAGAATTATCGATACTTAAACACAAGCATATGCTTTAATATCTACTTCCGTCAAAACTGTTAATTTAGTTGATCGTTGTCCGAGATTTGATAAACCAGAAGATAAATCGGCCAATGAAATAATTCTGTTCTCAAGCGGATATTTACTATCTTGATATCTATCAGAACTTGAGTTGCAGTATTTATATAAACGAATATATTTTTTTATTGTTGAAGCGATTAAAACGTCCTTGTGGGCTGCACCCCTACGCGGTGCGCGCAGTGACCACGTTATTGGGGTTTAAGTGGCGTAACTCTATTGAATGGAGATGCTGCATTTTCCCCACTGGCAGTCTTCCACTCAGCCTGAAATCTATTGTTCTTCAGGGAATACCCGTGAAATCTGTCACGTTGGTGCTAGTTCATGTGTCTCTCTTCCACCTCCTCCTCCTCCTCCTCGTTCTCTTTCTCCTCGTCTCATTGTACTTTGAAAAGCTAATATCGTACATGGAGCTCAATAGTTCTCTCTTTAACTCGGTCTTCGAGTATCGAGGATTATGATTATCGTATATCCATGAAGCTCGTCGAACAACGAAATCCCATCACCGCCTGCCTAGTGCATACATGAATGTATATACAGAACATACATATTCCACACACACCAAGTGGCTTGTATCCGAAGAAATGTCGATTTAGTGTTCAAGGATGGTAAAATAGTGGGGTATGAGAAGAGGAAAGTGTACAAGTCGTCTAAAGTACGAAGAGAGAATTGGAAATTAATGCAAACCTTGTGACCAGTATAATTCGCATCAAGTAAAATCGCGGTGCGGATCTCTTATTTCCTCTTTGTTATATTCTAGGGTCGTATAAGAGCAGGAGCTTTTGCTATGAGGAAGAGAGAATGTACTTGCAAGCCTGTCCAAGCCCGAGGGTAGCAGCACATCTAGTTGCACACTAGTGTGAGGGATGATTTTGGAGATAGCTCGAGGGTCGCTCTCACAACGTAGGAGTTGTTGGCGTAGAGGCGGAGCGGCTGCGCGGGGAAAGAGGCTAAAGAGAAGGGGTGACAGGACGGAATGGGATGGGATGTGGGTGGCTGGGCTTGCGAAATGGGAGTCGGGAGTTAGGGTGGTTTACGGGAGACTCTGAAGCAGGCAAGGGAGATGGAGGTGAGTCTGCAGAGTCTCAGGAGGGTGAGTTTGGCGCCGAGGTGTCGGTCTTTCTCCATGGCGCGGCTACAGCTCCATTCCCTCCTCACTACTACCGCACCCGCTTTTCTCTCCTAACTTCAACCCAAACTCCCACTTTACTCCCACTAGCTTTCATCTTCCCAAGCGCTTTCCTCTCTCGCTCTATTCCTCTCCAACTATGGTCTCGACTCACCCTTCGTCTATACTTCCTAGCTCTTGTGCGAATCTAAATAAATTATTTATAGACGTTAGAAGAACCTCAGCTATTCACTGACATACTCCACATTATCTTCTACTTTGACATTTGACAAATCAACTACTTCTAAATCCACCTCTTCCAATCATTACTAATTCTCAACATATTTCGCCAATTTATGACTTCTGCCTGATATTTATAGTTATCTCATTTGTCTTCTGACATTGTCTGCTTTTATGAGATCAATTATAATAATGTTTGAAGTGGGATTATTTTTTTTTCCTCAACAACTCAACGGAAGGTTAATTTTTATAAAAACACTTATTACCATAAGTTTGACGCTTCTCAAATAACTTGGAAATAATTAACAAACTAGTGTCAATAATTAATGCAGAGAACTTTCAGTAAAGTGTGTGAATTATTTCATTCGTAACTAAGATTTAAATGTTTAAAAATCCTATTTAATTTGTAATATTTACATTAAGAAACTTATTACATCTATGAAAATATTTTTAAACGATTGAACTCTTTTCAAATAATTACTTCATCATCTTTGAACACTTCAATGAGCTTTAATTTATCATAGAAAAAAAAAATTAATCTAGTTTTGCTTATTTAAAATATGTAAATGAATCGTTAGCTTCAATTAATTCATTTTTCCACTAAACCTCATAACATATTTTCCCAATGTAACACATAATGATGATACATTTATGAATGAAAAAATTAAAATTTAAACAAAAATAGAACTAAATGAATTTCTGGTTTTCAGTAAAAGCTAAAAAAAGTAGGTTACTCTCCATAACATCATAAAAAATATTACCTATTAAGATTTATTCAAACCACGCCAAAATACAACTGGAAAAAAATTCATTCAAAACCTCTAATAAAAAATAAAATCTATATTAATACTAAAATCTCCATTGTTCATTTCACTGTGTTATTTTATCACTCTTCTTCTCTTTTTTTGCGTTATTTCAAATTAAAACACATTGTAAGTACTTTTTTTTTACCACGTCCAAGTGTTTACTGTGTGTTTATATGAAAAGAATATGTCATGTGAGGTATTTAAATAATACACTCCATAAAATTATCATTCTATTAAATTAAATAAATCTTTTATGATTAAATAATTGTTGCTAATACATAAATAATCATTCATTATCATAATAAAATAACTGACAATTATTAACAAACATAAATAAACAAAAAATTTGGGTCACTTAAAGTCATTCCCAATAACTTGAATATTTCATTTTATTAAAGACTGTTAAGCTCCACCTCCATAAAGACACAATTTTCGTAAATTTTCAGAACTATTTGCAAAGATAAGACGAAGTAAAATTCCCAGGAGTAAAGCACGAGTTTCATCGTGATGAAGGGATGAAAACTTGGATGGTAAAACGAAAAGGGTGATCGAGAGAATGGGGTTACTAATTCTCGAATAATGAAGGGACGAATCGTCAACCCTTTTCTTAGACCATCAGCTTTTACATTTCTTTTTTCTCCTTAATTCAATTTTTATTATTTCTCGACCCACACATCCAACCTTAAATCTTCCAATTTAGTGCGTGTGACACTCTTTTGTCCACCAAAAATCCTGGAGTCTTCTTTCATTTTTTCCCTAATTCTTCCATTGCCATTGTTTATATGCATCAAAGTAGAAAAAAAACATCACTCCTGAATTATTGTGTATTTTTAATTTATTTGTATGTGGAGAAATTTTATTTTTCATCATGCGCTTTTATAGATATTATAGAGATTCAAAAGGAATATATGAATGTACATTTTTTTTTGCAATTTATTTGGTAGGTCTAGTGGTTTTGAATTCTTTTTTAATCTCCTTCACCATGAAGTTGTGTTCAGCAGGTCTATGGTAAGTTGGTTTGGACGGTTGTCAATTCGTTGATGGTAATAAGTGGTATGCTGTTGAATTATCTCCTTTACTGTCATCATCTCAGGGTCTCTATTGATGTTATCAAAAAATAAAAATGAAAATAAAACATCTTTGCACCACAGGACTCTCACTTCATTCACATCAAGTGACGTAATTAATTCAAAAAATAATACTTCACTAAACTTTAATAAATTCTATTTTTTTATATTAAATAATTAATTAATAATTGTAAAAAAAATAATTATAGTTTTATTCAAGATTGTGATAATTTATTTGAATATTTATTATTATTAAAACAAAAGAAAGCTATCGAAAATAAAAGTTGAGGAAGAATCAACTGAATCTGTTATAATATTCAGTTAGTTGAAAGAGTGTTTCTCTTTATTTCTTTTCTTGAAAACTCTTTACAACGATTAAGAAAACATAGGGAGTAAGATAGAGATAGGATATTTAACCTCGGTTGTTCACCATTTGATTTCTCTACAATCTTTCTCCCTTCCTCAACATCATTTCCCTTATTTATTATTATGTAATTTATTCCAGTGCCCCTGCAGCATTAAAAGGCGCACCCCTGTACTTTTCACTCTTACTAATTTCATCTCCCGAAAAGCCTTGAGCCACACGGTGACTTGAGAGTTTAACAATGATCCATCAACCAACCATGTATTTAGCCAACAAGGGTGTGAGGTGCTTCAAGTATTAATTATCTCCTACAGTTGATGGTTATTTTATGTTTACAAATGTACTACAATTCGAGGACAATAAAAAAGTATTGTTTCCACTTAAATGATTGCTTACTTAATAAAAACAATCATATTTGGGTAGTTATTTAAATCATCTTTGTCTATGTGCAAGTAAATAAAGTAAAAAGCCTATGAACTTTATTGTAACATTAATGTATAGAGTGAAACATTGACTTAAATGTAATCCACTAAAATGTTGATTGTGTTGTAAGCAATTGTCGTGATGACTTTAGGGTTGATTTTTGAGTTGGTGTTGAAATGGAGTAGCTGTGTGTTGTAAACTAAGACAAGAAATTCTCAATCTTTCACTTGGAGTGTAAATTCCTTGCAACGCAAAAACGCAACGAAGCAAAATAGGAGGAAAAGCGCGTAACGCCTGGCTCTCACCCGGAAAGCACTTTTCCTCGTATTACTTAGCATGCTGGAAGCGCTACTTTCATTGGAGCGGGACGTGCACGATGCTTTTGAAGCATCTCTGTGCAGCCCCTGTAGCTCTTCTCTACTACTCCTCATCTTTTCCCTTTCTCTGTCTTCACTTATATAACCTTCTCTCAGTATATATCGCAACCCCTTTTCAGCACACCTGCACATCCCACATTACACAGTTGAGGAGTATTCTACACTTTCTTATGCATAACTTACCCTCGGTAGAGTGACTAAGCTTCAGAACTGTCTTCAAGATCTTTCACAGTCGAGAACAGAAATTCAAGTAAAGGTCAAACTTGTTCAACTCTGCCAAGTAAGAAAAGTTTTCGAAGGTATCCATATGGTATCTAAAGCACCTGATGATTTTTTCTTATTTTACCTTGGGAGGAATATATAGAGATAAAAGTAGTAGATCTGAAATGTAGAAGGAAGCCACCCTCGTTACCTTGTCTCTCTCTTTTTATCTCTATTTCTATCTCACTTACACTCTAGTTTTCAACCCTCTGCACACAGCCCTGCAGCCGGCGTTCCAACTACTACCCCAACCCCTTAGTGAAGGTGGGTGCGCCCTACTGGCGCCTGAATCATCCCGCCGGAGGCCCCACCACCCCCTCGACTCAGTTGTAGGGGTGAGTGAGTGACTGAGCTAGGGCTTTTGGCCGTGCTACGAGGATCGCAATGAACAAGAGAGACAGCATGATGGCGTCGAGCTAAGAGCGGGACGAGGGTGTGAGACGGGGGTGCGTTGGCAGGGTAACGCGGTTCGAGGGGAAACGGGGACAGCACAGGGTGACGAGACCGAAGCGATGAGGACGTAGACGAAGAGAATTCGAGCACAAGGTATAACCGTGCTCCAGAGGGTTGAAAGGGGACGAAGTAGCAGCGAGGGGGAAAGGAGAACACCCGGAGGGGTATAAGGCTTCACTAATTATTTTTTGTCGGCCGCACGACAGGGGTGCGCCTGCCGGGAATGACTGAAATTAAATGAATGAGTACCCGTGAGCACCGAACAGGAGGAAAAATGGAGAATGAGGGTGAAACGACTACTGGGGGAGCGAAATGCTTTAGCAAAGGATTATCTATAGACTGTTCATTTTTTTTAATATTCAAGTGCGATATTATTCTATGCTGTCTATATACCCTGTGTGTTGCATTTATTTATTTAATTTTTTTTTTTTATTTATCTAGAGTGTGAGAATATGCATTTTCATGCATCAAGCTTGAAGAATTATTTTCAATCAATTAACTCAATGATCAGTGTTTTTTCGGGTTTACAGGAAAAATATATGATATTATTTTGGTGTCATATGTCATGTGACATAAATGTCCGAGAAATAGTAAAAAAATTCGACGTCGATATTTCAAGTTGATCTCTCAGTCGGACTATTTTTACAATCAAATCAAACAAAAAACCATAACTTTCTAGTAGAAAAAAACAAAATTTATTTCATATTTTTCTTCGTAAATGTTTAGTTATTGAGGTTTATTGTATTATATCATGTAGAAGTGAATATTTTTGGTTAAATTAAATTAACTCACATTCTTTTTCTATACAATTGTGAAATAAAAAACAATGCATGCTAAAGAGCGGTTAAAGAGGTATACTTTTCCATCAGAATTAATTAATTCATGACGCAAGCAATCTAATGAGCTCTGACAATTATGGAGATCTAATGAATCAAAAATAAAATGATAATATCACAGTTTAAAAACATTTCATTAACTTAACAATCAAAATTCCTTAACCATATTTTTGAATTTTTTAATTTCTGTCACTCAATTAAAATTGGAATTCATTTCAGTGTAATTCATTTTATCAATACAATGAAATACATGAATATTATCTTTTATCATTATTAATCATCAAAAACTGATAACTTTATTCACTACATCATCAAAATGATTTTTTCGTTCATTAAACAAAAAATATTATAGAGAGCGAATTTTTCATTGCAAAAAATACCATCATAAAAGTATCTGAAAAAAAAATGGTTAAAATCATGTACAAAAATATTTTTTCCTCTTCATAAAAAAAAATAACAAATTTTGATGAAGCAAACTTTTCCCAATTCAAATCAATACTCCAAATATATCACCAATTCAATGACAATTTAAATTTGACATTTTAACTCAATGACGTTTTAACCATTCGATAATAAATTATTTTATTCAATAAAAACCATTTTATACAAGCTCTTCAAACATTCATAATAATAATCACGATCAAAAGATAAATTATTCAACAACTCAGTCGAAAAAATATTCCATACAGAATCCCTAAAAGTATAATAATTTCATCATCAGAAAATGACTGATAATCAAAAAGTTCTTTGTGCAAATAACCCATTGGTATATACAATACAACTGGTATCATGATCGTTACAGTCAACGCGATATGCGGTAATGCCAGTGGACTAATCACAATGCTGCAGTTGTAGATGCCATTGGTGGTTAGAAAGGGTGGGTAACGATAGTATGTAATCCAACCGCCTGTACGTCTAATTGGATGCTACTTCTCTGAACAAATGTCACATCGATAGATCGATCAATATAAATGAATCGATTTATACCATTTTAAGGTATAAAATAATCAGTTTAATACTCACATCACATCAAAAGTACTTGTATTGTTTTAGTTTCAACTGAATTTCATTCTCAAACTGAATTCATTTCCTTGGCATTCTCCAAAGGAAGAGTTAACCAACTTCTTTACTTCAAAAAGAGTTGATGGAAAGGAATGAAGAAGTAGAAGACAAAGCATTTTTTTTCTGGAACTGATAATAATAATGAAGTGTGGTTAAAAATGATTTGTTGAAGAAAATATTCATTAGTTAAAGTTTAATAGACAGATAGATAGATATATGTGTCCCGAGTACGATTACGATAATAGCTCGGTGAAGATAATCACTTTGGTCCTTAGTAGGTCACTAGTATTGTCTTATGACACGTAGAAGCAAAGTTCTATTTCCTCGGCTGTCGTGATAGGGTAGTGCTCACACGTTAGACATCAGCCTGAGCGAACCGGAAGGTAGGAACGTCCCTTGAACGTCTCACAAGCATAGTCAGAGTAGTGACTTCCACCTTCGCTTCTAGCTGTCTCCCCCACGCTTTCTGAGTTCGTAAAGAGGGTGGCAGGATGCTTGCTGCCAGCGCCTATAGAAGGGTTGAGAGAGGGTGTTTGTTCGGGGTGATAGCATAAGACGATGGTGACGTGCAAGCCCTGCCAGCCAGTCTGCTATGCTGCCTGCCTGCCACTGTAACTCGAGGGTCGTTTCAACTCTTGGTTTTGCTGCTTCGCAATGTATTGGTGCGAGGAACAAAGTAGAGAATGCTGGTATGAGAGGAAATATAACACTCGCCAGGGGCCAACACAGCTCTAGCAGCTCAACTTGGTTTTAATTATATTCTCTTCACGCGATTTCTTCGTTATCTCGAACAGCTCCGAGTGCTTTATTTTTTTTATTCTTTTTTAGGATAAGGTACACTCCACGAATATGGACCATCAAGTTTTTTACATTTTTTTCTTCTTGGCTTTTTGACATGTTGGGGAATAAATTATGTAGTTATTATCAGAATTAATCGATAAAGAGGTTGTTGAACAAGAGAATTCTCAGTCTAGTTGAAGAATAAAGAGATCCAGTGATAGTCGAAATTAAAGAAATCCTGTAAAAAAGAATTTATTTCTACTGAGAAAGATTTTTTTAAAATTATACAAATTTGTAAGTAGAACTTTAAGTCGTCATGAATTAATTTACTTTCCATAAAATAGAGTATGTGAAAGTTTTTTTTAGAGATAATATTTCACGAATAATTCCAGGTCGATATGAATGTTTCATGGGAGTTGTAGTTGACTCAGGAGCAGTTGACTAATGTCTCGTTCTCATAAAGCACGAAAATAAGTGAAGAATAAAAATGATAATGGACAATGAAAAATCAATGACCACCTGTTTCCACTCTTTCGGACACAGATGCTGCAATTTGAATGGTCAGAAAAGATTAAATCCCCAGTCACGAGGATATAGCGTGAACCCAACAGTCCTGTCAGTTTACATCAGGATGCAAAACCGTTGGGAGCATGTTTGCCGGAACCCTATGGTTTACCAATTGCCACCCCCGGTACTCATACCGTTCTGCAGTCCAGCATCAGAGGGATGTGAGCAAAATCATCCGCTCTAGGCTCGCAGTCGTTTCTGCACCCTCCTCTCCCGTTAATCCAACAGCATCCACAGTAGAACCAAAATCCACGTCACTTCGCATACGAACATGAGTGCGCCTAAATGTGGCACAAACCACCCCCTCGGCCACATCCCTTTGGTGGAATGCGCTTCCTCCGTTAGAGGGTCTTCTGACAGTAAATCGATCGAACGGTATAATTTATACCACCTCCTGTTGCCTACGAGCTAGAGCGTCACAGACCCCTTTTCACCCTCACCCTTCGTCTGCTCTGCCTCTTACTCCTCTTGCCATGGTCTCTGAATAGTCATCGGACGAGTGTTCGGGATACGAGGGCAGAGGGATGACGGTGCTAGCGGTCGAATGACTGTGTAGGTATGCGTCAAGTGGATCATGGGGTGGCACGTTGGTCATCGGTGAGCTCGAATAGCGCTTCAACGTTCTAGGGATGCGCAAGGGGTTGAAGAGGGTGCTTGTCACTCTTCAACGGTTCTGTCCAGTATTTACGGCCATATTCCTATATACCTACATGTATATATATCTGCTAAATATATATATATATAAATACATGCATGAAACCTACGTCGGTCTCTACAATCATTCGCTTTAATTTGCGGTGGTACCAAATCCTACAGCCTCCTCTCGTCATCCTATCATTACTTAGTACGTCATTGGAAAAATAATTCCAGGTATTGATCTAATTGCAATAAAGTACGACGCAGACATGCTGGACTTGAAAAAAATCCCGTAATCTGGGGACATTAGTTTCGTGTCCTTGATAGAACTATCAGACAGTTGTGGGAATCGTTCAAATGTGATATTAGCGGCTATTGGGGTCATTTGAATCAATTATGTTTCCGGTCGTTGGAGATAGTCGAGGGAATTAGTCACTATCGTCAACCTTCCCGCCCCTTTCCACGTAAACTTTGATAACAACCCCTTTCTCCATTGCTTGTGTAACATATAGCTCCCGGGCTTTGGGTCAGTTTGAATTCGACGCCTCGTTGATTTACACGCGTGCGTATGCTTGATGCTTCGCCCTCGGTGACTCAATATGTGCAATACCCAATTATGGTAACCATTTCATTTGACAGTTGTAATTACTGTTATCACTCACATTAACTTATTATATTTTTACTTTTTCAATTCATTCATCGCCCCTGATGATATATCAGAGAACAATCATATCAGATTTCATATAAAAATACTATCAATTTTAGAATATTTCAAGCCTGTCAAATTTATTACAGATCCATCAACAATACCGATTATCTCATACCATTATGAGTCGCTGTTGCATCAATTCCTATGTGTTAGTAATTCCACCGACATTGGTGGTATTTAGATTATCTTTACTACGAGACCCGCTAGACTGTAGAGAGAGGGAGGCCTTGTTTAGTGTGTTGCCATTGAAAAAGGGATGCGGATGTGGTCGATGGATGATATTGAGTAAATTCGTCAGTAATATTCTGCTACCTGTTCAAAGAGATTGCTTACAATCCTTTATGTTATAATAATCTTTTGTAGCCATTTTTTTAATCATAGTTTATGGTCAAACAAAATTTAATGTTCATTTAAAATCAAATTTAGATCAACTAAACGATAAAATGATTGAAAATAATTGGCTCTATTTGAGCTGAGTATTTATCTGGTTTGATAGAAATTTGATTTAACTTTTAATTCAGTGAAATTATTTTATAAAATTATTCATGATGGGTTGAATTTTTTTTGGATATTCTTGATATGAAAACTACCATGCATTCTTTATTGTAAATAATTTATAGGTACTTTTTTTTTTGTTTTTTGAGAATGGTAATTGAGTTGGTTGGAATTTTTCTACTAATATTTGAGAAAGTGGATTAGTAGGGAAAAACGAGGTAGAGTGAGATGTGGAAATACGGTCAAACACCAAAAAATTCATGGTAATCTAGGTCATACATCACAGTCCAGAAATTTTTTTTCATACAAAAATGGATCAACAAATTTATTGTTTATATTCTCATTCATATCAGTAACACTGTCAGTAATCATTTGTTACTAAAAGAGTTGCTAATCATTTAGAATATAAACTTTAAAAACAAAATATCAATAATTCATGAAACTCTATTGATCTCACCTAGTTTTTAATATTTTTATTTATAAAAAAATGTTCAAGAAAAATTCGAGGATTTTTTTTTAAATTTCGGCTTATTAAAGGTGAACGACGTGATAGTATTTCATTGTAAATTGAGAATTTATTTAAATTTATTTTAAACGTGTTAAATTTATTTCACACACCATGGAGAAGAGTGGCCAATGGACAGGGAGTTGGTGTGTCAAGAGTAGTGTGGGGAACTGAAGTTAATTGCATCAATATCCTAGATAGTTGGGGGGAAAATAAATGATTGGAAAGAAAATCTGTTAATATTTCGATTTTATTCAAACTAATAAATATTTTTTTTATCTGAAAATATCATAAAAAAAAATAATAACACTAATCATCTTTCATTCTTTATAAATTATCGTTTGAATCAGTTCCTCTTTAATAAGCTCTTACATTCCATTGTATTCTGTTTTTTTTTCGATTTGTTTAATAAATAATTAAAAAAATGACAATTGATAATATTTTGAGATCATTAAAAAACTGCCTTGATAATGATGAAATAATTATTAAAAAAAAAAATTAATGATGAAAGATTGTCAAAGAGTGTGCATTTCAGGTAAATTAAAATGAGGTCCTAGAGAATTTTTCGTAATTATGGATATAATTCGGCGAAGCAAGAAAGAACTGAAAAGGGAATAGGGATGAAAATGACTGGGCGAGTAAGGGAGGCAATAGGGAACGAAGAGTGAAGCTCAAGCTTCGCGCGTCTGCCGTCTTTTAATTTTAATTAAAGTAAGTTTCGGTTGGGAAAACGCCGTCGAGGCCACATTTTACCAATGACGACTCGACGGGAGGGTTAAAAGGAATGGGATTCAGTTGTTAAAGGTGCTGCCTCTCCAGCGAAACAGATGTCTGACGTTACCTTCGAGTTGGCTTGACGCTGATGCAATTTTTTCTCTTCTCACTGTTCAAAAGAGTTTTTTTATAGATACACGTCCACCTGGACGAGTTTCTGCCAGTGAATGTTAAAAAAAAAAGAAAAGAAGAGAGAAGTAGAAATAAAAAAAAACAAAACAAAAGATGAAAAAAAAATAAATAAAAGATGAATAATAATTTGATTAAAAATTTTCGGTTGTTTTTTTTTGCAAGTGTGAAACATTTCGAAATATAAAAAAACTGTGACTATTTGAACCTTCTGTATGATATGACACATGCAACAATTCGTGGATGATATTCAGCGTTTGAATTTTAAAGTGCCTTAACCACGGGGTTGCAACACTTTGCCGAGAATTGAACGATGACGCATGCATGCTGCTGCTGAAGCGTGAGGACCACATCGCACACTGTACAGTACTCGACGATATTCAGAATTTAATGCATTTCAGGGTATGAGAGAGAGTATGGTCATAACCGCCCCTTTTATGGGACGATGGGGGAGGTTTGAGGGGGGTTCAAACACCCCTCACATCCACGCACCCTACACGTGGCCAGGTCGATATGCATGCAAACGCGCGCAAGGACTCGAATCTATATATAGTCTCTACAAAATCTATAACACCTCCAACCTTTATTTTTATCTGGCTCTTAATTATTCTCATCTTCAATTTATCACTCTCATCACAAGCATTACACGAGTACTAAATCCAATTTATGATGTCAAAGATAAAAGCGATGTATATAGGTACAGATGAAGAGGTGAAAAAAAAACACACACACAGGAACATCTGATCGAAATCAATAAAGGCGCCACGAAAACGCGTTCCATTGAAACTAATAGGATGATTTTATCAGTTGGTTAGCTACATTGGGGATCGATTGCCTCTACGTTGGAATCATTCGTTATCGTCGAATCGACGGCTAAAAAAATAAGGAGGAAAAGTCACACGCCTGGAGGCTGACTCGTGCACATCAGAGTAGCATGGAAAGAAAGAGAGAGAGAGAGAGAGAAAGATAGATAGAAAAAAAAGAATAGATAGAGAAAGAGTAAAAGAAAAAGAACATATAAAGCGGAAGGGAATTTCACCCCCGAAGCATTTAATCCGTAACTTTGGCATTTCCATCCCTCCAGGGAAAGTATTCTCTTTGGTTTTCCACACGCGACAATAAGTTTTCCCCGATGCAAGCCCTGTCAACGAAGACACAATTGGCGCACGGGTCCATCTCTCTCCCTTTCTTTCTTCATCTTGACTATACACGACTATTCTACTATCACACAACCGCACCCTCTCAGGGCTCATCCCATTCCCTGTATGCTGTGATTGCACGACCCGAGGGCTATATTGGGGTGCGTATGGATCGACACAGGGGTACTCCATTACCTAACTCGCCCTCTTTACTTCTCTTCGTTCGTTTATGACTCTCTATACCCTTCACATCGACATCTTTGACGTCATACTATACCCTCTCGACTTTATTAACAAGACACGTTGAATTACGTGAGTAAATATTAGAAAAATTTTCATTTCATCTTTCCGGAAAATAACGAAAAGAATTTTTTCCCTTGCATTTCCATCATTGTCGACCTTTTCCATCCCTTGCTTCCATCCCCTTGAACACGAAAAATGGCTCGAGAAAACCCTCGTCGAAGACGTAGGTAATATACCTTTTTTCCTTTTTTTTCCATCGATAGAAGCTGCCATTTGGTGGACAGTAGTGGACTCTCACCCTCTCGGGATACTCGGCCTTCACTTTCACCCCCTAGGATGATCCTAGATTGGCGTAAGGGTGGTATAGAAGCGGTAGTGGTGTAGGGAGGCAACCCTGCTAACTCCGACCCGGGGGAGATCGTGGTTCATAAGGGGCAAGGGCAGAGGGATATTACGGACAGGACGCCGAGATATCCTACCGCCCCTCGGGTGTAGAAGAAGACTTGAAGCTCTAGGATAGCGACAGGTATAACGTTACGCACGATCGTTCCAACGCTGAGTTGAATCTCCAATGACGTCATTCTCTCTTTTCTTTAAAAAAAGTTTGAGAAAATAAAAAATCTTGAAACAGGGTTTAGTGTCATAAACACTTCTTTTTGTTTTACTTCAGCTTTTTAAACTTATTTGTTGAAATTGTTTTATTTAGAAACGCTATTGATTGGTTTCACGAGTAAAAAATATCGGCGATGGGGAATTTTATAAAAATTCTTCTTTTTTTAAAATAAAATTATAGCATCGATAAAGTTTTCTACGTTGTTGTTTAGTTGGGGACAAGATGCTGTGATAGGAATATTTAGTACAGAGAAATGGAAAAAGTATCATATCGATATAAATAATTTATTTCAATAACCTATTGTTATTAAAAAATAAAGGAATAACTATTTTAATCATTTATAATTATATAAAAGTATACAGTTAATTGATAACTAGAATTTTATTTTCAATAATAAGCTGTGATAAAAATCCTATTCCTTCGTACGTCGAACTCTGAGTATCGAAGAATGAATAAAGCTAACACGAGTGTCTATAGCTCGTTGATAGTATTTTTTATTGAACATACTTTGTACTTACTATTTTTATACTTTTATAGAAAATAAGATTTGCAATGTGATCACACTCGGTAGATGTGTAAAAACAAGTCAAGTTCAGTATAATAAAATAAGCCTTTAATCTTAAAAAAATCGATTCCTCCCAGTATTTTATCCAACAAAATCCAACCAAAAATTAATTTAATATTTTCTAAATCAACTACATTCAATTAAAAGTATCACAAAAAATTCTTTAAAGGTATAATTAATGTTGTAAAGACTATTTAAAATAATTTCATCGTTTTTATTGTTTTCTTTTATCTAGATTAGATTATCAATTAATTTATTTTATTACATCCCCAGGACAAAATTATATGCATACAGTCATTATAGCAGACATTTTCAAAAGATTTCACTCTGAATAAAATACATTTATTGCTATAATATACTATAAAATAATTTAATTTAATTTAATGTAAACTAGTCTACAACAATGCTTTTATGTATCAACGAATCGATTTAACATTTTACAATTATTATTGTAATACAAAAAAAATTTCAAAAGGTTTATGATATTTTTTTCTACATTCTAAAATTCGTTACAAGCAAAGCAATGCCACCACCGGAGGGTTTTCAGTTATTTTTATTCTATTATCCAATTAATAAAATAAAATGTTATTTAATAATACAATATATTTTTATCAATTTACCAATGTCATTTAATTAGTTAAATATTTTTGCAATTAATACATTAAAATATCAACATGATGAATTGAATTTATTATTGTAAAATACTAAACTACTTTAATGTAAAATATTTAAACATACTTATTTTTGCCACCACGTTCTAAAAATATCCCTCAAGTAATGTAAATTTTACTTTATTTTCAAGTGAAAATTCTAATATTTTCTCATACTGAAAAGAGTCATGTTGTTTCTCTTTTATCTACTCTTTTGAAGTAATTTTTTATTAATCTTTCAAAAAAGGTTTTTTTATTCAATCATTTAGGACTTGGTTCAGATAACTATCAAGAGAATTCAATTAACTGTACTGAATTAAATCAATTTTATAATAAAGTTTAATCAAAACAAAATGAATAATAATGCTAAGTAAGATGTTTGATATCTCCATTATCTTTTTGGAGTAAATAATGTATTAACAAAGCATTGACTATCCTGAAATGACAAATAGAAAAATCCTAAAAGCTATATAATCATGAATATTCATTAACAATTAGATTCCATTTACACATGACTATGATTCGAATGTGTGCTTATTCATTGTCAGGCCAATATTTATTTTAGATCTTCAATACCACGTCAATGTGTTGTCACGTGTCATGTAGGGTGCTATTACGTCCAATTTAAATTTCGAGAATTGTGTTCACACGTTAAGTTTTATCAGGATGTTTATTCAATACAACAAATGGAGCTTTTATCATGCTTCATGCTCCTCATGCTGGTTGTAATTTTAATCCTTTCTTATTTTAGCTGACACAAATATTTTTAATGAAGACCATCTATTTATTGCCTAATCCCCGACAATCAACCAGAAACCAAATAACTATTTTTTCAACGGATTCAAATCACTTGGGTTCTATAAATATATATTTACTGATGATGGATCAATAAAAAATTTTTTTATAAAACGTAAAAGAAGTTTTTTTCATAGCAAAAAAAACCTAATCATAAAAAGCTTACACTTTAGTGATGAACTTAATAAGTTAATTGCTTACAAATGAGGGATGAAATAATCGTGCGAAAAAAAAAGTAGGACAAAACAAAAATTTTCATATAAAAATAATAAGTCAAGATAAAAGGGTGGTAGTGAGACTAAGAAAAGCAAGGTGTTGTGAAGCCGTGTGTTGCATCCTTAATGTCTTCCTGCCTGAAGGAAAATGGGAGGTAAGTTTTCGCGGCTCGTAAAGCATCTCCCTCTGGGCTAGTCCGTAAGGTCTGAACTCTGCTTGTGTTCAGTTCGTTGAAATCCCCGCAGCAACACCAGGGAGATGCCTAATCATTCTGCAAAGTTTCGCCCTCTCGCTAATTACTCGGTGAGTCAGTAACGAAGAAAAGTAAATCGAAAAATCGATAAGGCGTCTTCATCGCTTTTCCCGTCTGCAGGTTTTATTTTTCAACTTATGATTGATGTTATACTTTGACTTGCCTACTCATTGTAATACCAAAAGATTACGTCTCTAATCCTTCCATTTTTTTTATTTACAACCAGAAAGAACTTTGCTCATCTTTGTCTTTGTCACAAAGTGACCGAAAGAAATAGAAAATACTTGGAGTATACATTTCTCTGGCAGCGTGAGCATAACTGGGGGATGAATCAGTGCTCCCTGGACCGCACTGGACGTAGCCTCCACCCACATTTCTACTTCGCCTCGGCAACTCCCTCTTCCTCTTCTGACCCCTCAAAGCCATCAGAGTAGAAGAGCAGAGCTGTAGAGAAAGCCTCTGGCCTGAACCTTCATCAACGGGTCTGCCGACCCCACCTTTATCAAGAACCCCCAGTTCTCTGAGCTCCTTTTACCCCTCTTAGAGCTTTTCCCTTCAGCTCTCACCCGCTCAATCCCCTTTTCTTCGAGAAGGTTCTCTTTACTGCTACTACTCTCACAACTATTCTCTTTCTCTCCATTTCTCGTCTTCTCTGCTTGCTTCTCTTGGAACCCTAGATTAACGGAACCCTTCCGTCAGAGAAAAAGAGGGAGCCGTTTCGACTCACCTAGCGTGAAGGTGCTCTCTCACACGAGAAGAGAGTAGAAAAAAGAAAATACAAGGTTAGATCGGACAAAAGCAACGCAAAAGCTTTGTGCTTTTACCGTAAACTATTTTATCCTGATATTTCTTGGAAATTTTTATTCCATTTTCTTCAATACTTTCTTTTTTTTCTAAATATCGAATTTATCATCTAACGTTTTATTATTTGTTTACGTATGAAATTCCTACTATGACATCTTCATTAATTGCCTCTATTCACTTTAATTCTTAAAGAGATAAATTCATCACCAAGTAGCAATTTATAAAAAATATTCAACATAATCATTTTAAACAAAAGCTTTGTACTGTTGTTGAAAAAAAAGCAACATTTATTTAATGTTGTATTTTATCTTTATTAGATGGTATTTTTCATTTCTCAAAGATCGACAGTACAAAACCTCTCAATATGGTTTGTGATTATTTGATTTCTTCAAGTACTTTATTTCATCAAAAATCTTCCCATAGCTTACGACATATCATATTTTTTATTCCTTATTAAATCAAAAGATCAAATAATGTAACTTAGAAACTTTTCAATTTTTCAAAAGCTCTATTTATTCATTTCCGAGAATTAAACATCAATTATTCACATAATTAAATTGAATTATTTCATTGAAATCAAGTAACAAAAGAAAAAAAATCATTATCAAATTACAATAAAAAAAGTATGATATTTGTTTATTTATAAATGATCAACAGACAATTTTAATTGTGTAACTCTTCATGTCAACGTTTGTAAATAATTAAATTAATTAAAATGATTACTGCTAATTACAATATAATTAAATCCTTTATTTATATTAACTGATGTAAATAAAAACTATCATCTCATTTAAAAGCACTTAAATGATCATTATTATTTATACTATCACTTGATAATTATTTAACAGATTTTAAATAATTCTTATTTTTTATTACTAAAGCTACAATTATTATTTAAACATTTATTATGAATAATTCATGAAATGGATTCCAATCCTAGTGATGATTATTTTCTATTTTGTTGCTTATGAGAATGATGATGATCAAAATACATACCTGATCCATCATCACGAAATTACTAATTAATCAGTCTATTCCGAATGGACTGAAATACAGCAAAATCTCTGCTGGTCTAAATTTAGAGGAGGAGGAGAGTGAGCTTTTTTGAAAAAAGCACCGATCAATAGCCCATAAACGAATCAGATACCTATAAAAGTGAGCTTGAATTTCAGCAAGAAAATATCAATAAATAGTCAAAATAGTGGGATAAGGAAATTCATCATCAGCGTGATTTATTCGCAAAGCAGAAGTCCGGTTAGCATTTCATTCCCATTAGAATCTCGAGTCTCGACAGCGGCCTAAATTCATGGCGATTCGGTAGTGTGACGGTTAGACTGGATGGGTTCGTATTGTGTACAGACACATAGACAATTGCGAAGCCTCTTTGCATCGTATAGAACAGTGGTCCATATGTACGATCAGAGAGTGAGCTTGGATCCTAGTCGTATTTCAATGGCTTTTCGAGGAGTATTGGTGCATGTAGGTCTCTCTGAAATACGCGTCCTAATTTTCCTTGACGACACATCATCACGTGTCATTGTTGGCGACCATCAGTACGACATAACAGTTAAATCCATAAGCTGCAGTAACGCGTTTCCACAATAGACTCTGTCAGGTCTGTCTGGAGTTTGCCGAAGACTCAGTGTACACACTCACATATTTATATACGAATGAAGAGATACATGTGGATACGTCGAGGCGTATATTAGCGCGTACGAAGTCGTATCTAGCCGTAGATTACGTCCAATTTGATAGCGGATGGCGCAGAGGGTGCATGAGTACAGACGAGTTGGTTCTCATGGAACTAGGGTGTATGTATATGTGAAAGTGGTGGCTGTATGTAGGCTATACACTCTGGCAATGGTACATGGAAGCCAGCGCAAATGGGTAGATAGGGTCGAGCCAGAGAGAGTAGTTAGGGGTGGAGAGGGTGCAGGCGAGAAGGTGAAAGAGGGGAACGCGGTGAACATAGTTGGAAGGGTAGTGAGGTGTGGTTACTTTAGAGGTGCGTTGAACCCAACACAGGTAGCTTGACATCCGCGTGCCTTGTCCCATTGAAACGTGCGAAATCTATGCGTAATCTACAGGGGGTAATCTCCCTTGATACGAGAACGTTACGTTGTCCAACTGGGTTCTGTCTCTCTATATATCCACACTGAATACAACTTCTGTACATTATTTGTCGTAGTAGTCTCCAACCAATTACTATCATGTATGATACGAGGTTTACCTCCCACATATAATAATACAACACCTATTGGAGACTAGAGTTTTTTCTGTCTTTTGGACAAAATATATATTTACATCATTTTATTTTTATTAACGATCTGTAACACGTACTACAAATTTTACGATGACTCGTTTACTATTCTCTCTCACCCTACCCATGTGCAGATATCGAACGAGTAATACCACGATAACGCGGATTATTGCAGATAGCAGGATTGTCGGGTTGCCAAGCAAACGTGTAAACACAGATGCTAAAGATTTGATGAAAAAAAAATGACAATAATTTTACACTTGATGTTAATGGTATATTTATAGCTGTTAATGTAGAGGATGGTTTTTGTAGACAATTTTGATAGATGATGTTTGTATATATATATTTGGAGTCATAAATGTTGAAACGCAATGTAGGTATGTTTTCAAAGAGAATGACGGGTCAGCCAAGCAGGTTGGTTCTCCGAATTGACAGTGGTAAGCGTAATTCACCGGTACCAGAGTGGGTGAGAGAGAAAGGCCGAGTGGACGATAGGGTGTAGTTGGGGATGGTTTGGGTGGTTTTAGGGATGGTTAGTGCGCTTCAGTGGGATACGTAGATCGAAGGAGAGAGGGTCGAATTGCTCGTGGACGTAGAGAGAAACGATGAGAGGGTGAGGATGACGAAGGTAGAGTAGAGGGTGTGAGGGGTGGTAGCAGTAGTAGTAGCATGGGGTTGTTTGTGTGTCAGCCGCGTTGGGACTCTCTATGCTCTCCTTTCCCTCTTGCCTACTATTCCCTCTATTTCCCACTCAACTACCCTACAGCACACAGTGCTATGGACGCACACATCCTGCTTTTACCCCCTCATCCTCGTCTATATACTTGGCCCTCTCTATATACCAGGCATTATGTAAGCAATACATAGAGAATATTGTGCCTCTCTGTGCACGCACGAGGCTACCAGTGCAAAGGGTATAGTAGTGTAGAGAGATGGGTGCTGATCGCGTGTGCGTGTGCTGTTGAAGGGGGTGGCCAAAGGGTGCTCTCGGCCACCCATCAGGGTGGTTGTACTACTGGGTTGGGTTCAACGCACATGGCTTACGATTTACAGAGAGACAGGTATCCTGTGAGACTCACACACCCTGTTGTGGGAATGCTATGTAGTTATACACCAACATTATGTACTGGAGGACACACAGAGAGTAGTCAGTAGATAGAGAAAGCTCCAAAGCACTATCTATGTGTGCTGCTTCTAAATTAAAGTGTTCAAGACAAGACCAGGATTTGTATACCTGCATTGGTGTAATTACACTCAACGTTCTTTGAATTTTGTCCTAAAACTAGATACTCTTCTTTCTTATTTGCCTGTTTTCTTTTTTCTGGATAAAAAATGAGGAGAAAAGCTCACATCACCTCGAAGATTGCACAAGTTATGTATTTCCTTGATGTGTATATATGTATATACATAGCGTGCTCGAAGATGAACAGGAGCTGGCAGAAAAGGGGTGACAGAATATAGCTAGGAAAGCGAGACACCCTTTTCTGTTTCCCCTTTCTACGAGAAATGGAAGGTATTGCAGCCGAGAGCGCGTTGGCTCAGCTGTGTTTTCTGTTCGTGGGGTGGTTGCGGCGTGGTTGCAGGTCTCTCTGTCGACGGGGGCGGCAGAGTGGGTGGTGAAAGGGGGTTTATGAGGGTAGGTTCGTTCGTTGGATAGCTGGCAGGCAGGCACGCAAGGGTACGTCGAGGTCTGTAGTATGGGTAAGGTTGGCTCGAGTGTAGGAGGATGGGCTGCTTTGAACTAAGCCGGGCTAGAGGTAGAATACGCGAGCTAGAGGGTTGTTGAAGGGTAAAAGGGGTGCATTACTGTGAGGAAAACCCGACGAGAAACTCGAGAAACGTTGGGTGAGTACGCAGTACAGGTTCCAAGTTGAGGATATGGAAGGTAGTCCTGGACACCACACTACACCTAACTGCGATCCGCTATTCTAAATAATTCCACAGCAATACGATTGTACTGTGGTCTCTTGCTAGTTTTCCCGCTGTGGTTTTCTTTAGTACACTCGTACCATTCAGCTTCTAGCTTTATTCATATAATGTTATCCCACTCTTCCTTGCTTTCAAAAACATTTAAATTACCCTGATAATAATAATACCATATCTATGCTATTATTTTATGCGTCTCCTTTTTTCTATTCTTTCTTTTTCTTTCAGAGTATCTCCATGCTAACAATGGGGTCAGTGTTACTTTCAAAACCAAGGTCGCATTTGATCAATAGTGTGTAAGACATTCGAGGGTTGATCTAAAGAAAAATACAGAGGACAGTAGAGAGATAAATTTGACGATGTGAAGAACCGCTGACGCCACAAGCGGGTAGTCGTTTCGTGACACGGTAAGCTAAACTCCATCCTCTCTCTTTCTGTTGCTCCACTTCCACTCTTCTATATTGACCTCTCTTTAGACCGCGTGCACAATAACGTCGGCTTAGTTTCCCGGGCTTTTTGTGGATAAAATATTCTTAAGAATTGTTATATTCATCCAAACTCTCTTCTCCAAACTACGTATAAAAGTTCTGTTTATTCTCATTCTTTTCTATTAGAAATTTCATTGTCTTTTATATTTTTATTTTATTTCTCTCAACATTATTTGTAATAATCACATTTATTAAGTACTTATCAAGTCTTTAATAGTCAAAAAACAATCAACAAAAGTTTGATAATTAATACGTATGTTTATTTAAAAATTTTCAACTCAAATAAAAAAATAGGTGATTTAAAATAAACTGACTTTATTGGCTTTACTAGTTGATACTCTAATAAAAATAATAGAAATTTTTTTCTACAAGTAAAATATTTATTTAGTTATAGAAAAAAAACCATTCCTGTCAATATTGTTAATAGATTTGTTATTGGTAATATTTTTTTTACTGACATCCAAAATAATTTCACTTTTGATATTAAACATTTATTTTTAAGATTAGATTACATAGTCATAAACAAATATTACTCCAAAACACATATATTTACATTTAAAGACTTGATATCAATGATATCACTTATTCTAATCAACTTGATGCATTAAAACTCTCTAAAAGAATATTTTTTGTTATTTATCATATCAATTTCTATCATACTTTAATGGTATTTGAAAAGTATTTAAAGGAAATGACCAATTTTACCAATTGATTTATCCAAAAAAATTCTCAAACCCTGAAGTCTTCTTTTCTAAAGAAAAAGTTTCTAAAATATTTGTTAGTCTAGCGAGAGCAAATAATTCTTACTCGTAAATGTAGACATAAACCTATAAAGTGTTGAAGTGCGAGTCCAAGCAGTAGACAGAGTTGGTCTAGAAGATACTTTACCAAGGGATAGCCGAGGTCGAATCCCTGGGGTCGTCCTAGGTGGGTTTCTACCCTGTGAATCCTCTTCGTTGGCCTAGGGACGAGAAAGCTTCCTTTAGAAACCACACTACCTTGGCAACGGAGATAGGTCCTCCCAATTCTTAGATCCTCTAGTTTCTCAGAACCATGTGAAAGCTTCAAACCTTGTCTGATAACAAACAAGTTACTTATCATCAACAATTTCACCAATATCTTTCTTCTAAAATTCCTACCCAAAAATTTTAGACTTTCTGCTTCATCATTAAAATCCACTTTAATTATTTACTTTAGGAAAAATGTGAAAAAAATTCCAACTTAAGCTTCCATTGACTTTTGATGGTATTGTAGCCTTCACTCTCTACCTAACTAACGTATCTTTCTCAGAGAATTTCTTGCAGCAAAGTCTGCCTTTGCCTTTGCTATTCGTATAGAAGGTGGAAAGCATCTACACCCAACTTCCAAATCCAAACGTTCTCTCTCATTCCATTTTAACGTGAGGAAAGTTCGTAGCTCTATTCTGTGTTACACAAGTACATACAGTCAATGACTTTCTGTAGCTTTCCTAATCACATAAACCCTTTTGAAGGTATTACTATTATTATTATAATGTATTTTTTATCATTAACATCTTTATTAAATTTTTTACATTATTTCATAATCCTTACATTCTAGTGTAACAAGTTAAATTCTCTACATTTGTAATTACGTCACCTGGACTGTTGAATATTTTTGCAAAAAAAAATTGAAGCAAGGTATGAATAGCAGCTTCTTGAATGAAGAGTTTTAACTGATGATCTTGGTATGAGAAGTTTGATTGTAGACATTTAGGTTTTGGTGTTTTTAACTCACTTAAAATATTTCTATTGTCATCACAACGTTGATATAGATGAGATCAAGTGGATCCCTTGGATAGATGATTCACAAGGGGATATCAGATTTGCACCCTTAAGAGTATTGACGTGATCGTAATCAAGTAATTGGTATGAATGTATTCATCATAACAACGTTAGATATATTACAATCGATTACTTGAAATTTACATTCATCTATATTTATAATTATTTCTGATGTTTGTATACTGTGCGTGATGACATGGTTTTTCTTTGAAAAAAAAAGAGAGAGAGAAAATTGTTTCCCAGAGTGATGAAGTACGTTTTTCAACGTTTTTCCCCACGGGGACCAGAAGAGAATGACTTTTGTGACAGTTTTGCGAAAGATTATACTGAAACACGTAAGTCAAAATAGAGGAAGGGAAAATTCAGGATGGATCGTTAGTTGTGTCGTCACACCCGCATGTGGTGGGTGTCGCACATTATACATGTCAGTTATAAATACTCGAGATATGCTTATCATTTATTTATCTGTTTACTTATCTGTCGATGAAAATAAATAGAAATTTTTGACGAGCTAGGGCGAGTGAATTAGAGCTGAGTAAGTCGAACGAGTAATTTTATTGAATGGGGGGTTAGTTCAGTTCAACTGTCAACAGACAGTTTTTTTTCCAAGTAAAAAATAGCAATAATGTTTTATATGTATTTTTTCTATTTTACTCGACAAAAATCGCAGAAAGTTTTTAAGTTGTTAGTATGATATAAATCATTAATAAGAGCTGTGTAGAATACATATATTTTAAGAATACATCAGTAAATTTAATGAGATAATAACAAGCTTTATGAAGGGGTGTTTTTAATTTTTATTTTATATAAAATAAAGTGATGATCTCAATGAATATGAAGAGAGATTATCTTACCGATAACTTACTTAACTCAACATAAAATAAAACCTGTTTGGTTCCTAAAAATAAACAAATTTTTATTCAAAGTCAGAAGAGGCTAAAATTAAATGGAACACATGTTGTGGGTTTTTACCCCAAAATTTAGTAATAAATCAACGACTAGGGTGATGAATATTTAAAGTTTAATAAGACAAATTGAAATAGTGCTAAAAGGGGATAAAAATATAAGATGATTTATATTTGTGCTTGATCTAGTGGATTATCGAGGTGTTTGCTTGATAGACATATTGGTTTTGACGATAGGAGCATGTTCAAATAGGCAAGAGAGATTGTAAGTCAAGTTAACTAGAGTCGGTGTACGTCTGCAATTTGGATTTGAGAGAGATGCCAAAGGTGAAAGTAGTTAAAATAAAGGGATTGTTGAAGCAGAGATAGAGTTTTGGTGTTGAATTTAGCAAAGTATGAGCACCACTGTGAGTTCTGCCATGTTGGCTAGCATGGGTCGGTTGAGCTTTTGCTCGGGACGAGGCTGTTTCCGGTGTTGGCGCGGGGTAAAAGCAGGTACATCTAGATAGTATATATGTACTATGGCGAGCCAGGCCCTCGTCCTCGTTCACCCCATCCCCCGTGAGGTTTGTGGGGGAGCTTTGCGAGAGGGAATCCGGGATGGTAGCCTGTGGGAGCGAGGGGTGAGAACTGTAGAGCAACCAGAGTTGAGGGTGCGGGCAAAATGGCCGCCTGTAGTCGACCCAAAGGTAAAGAGGATCCTGGTATCGCTGGGAATCCTCTCTTGGTCTTGCGCCTTCTAGAGACCAAACTTTGAGCTCTTGTCAGAGCCCAGATTCAAGGACATTCGATACCCAAAGTCTTCAACTACCACAAGGCCTTTGTTGGATTATCTTATCGTGATTGAAATTGTTTCCAACTTTCCCTCAATACTTTAAACAGTCGAGAGTTTGATGAACTAATGCTTGAAATCATCTTTCATCAAATTCTCATAATTGATATATTCTTCAGTAATGGGCACACCAATCTAAATTAAGGTATCATTTAAATGGGAACACCAAATTCTGGGTTTTTTAGTGATTTATTGCTACATTTATTTTCATGGAGAATTATTGAAATATTAATGAACTCGGAGGGTGCATTCATTTGTTGTGGCATTGATTTTTGACGGGTCAGGACATTGGAAATAAAAGATTGCTGCAACTTGTAGCTTGGCATGAGTTTAAAGGTCATTTTTATCAAACAAAAATGCAATTATTATTTATAAGATCGCTAGTATTATTTACACAGCAACTGGTAGATAGAAAATATTTTCAGTTTCATTTTATCTCTAAATAATATTCAATTATTATTGAATTTAATATTCTACACATTACTTTAAAAGTGAAAATTTCACTTACATCTTTTGTAATCGTTTAACCTCGTACTGGAATGCTTATTCCACTTCTTTTTCTTCTTCAATATAACTTTGAACATTAAAAAGTAACACACAAAGATTCATATTCGTATGAAACTACATTTAAATTCACTTTTACAGTAATGTAATTTTGAAAAAGGTGTCAGAAGTACCAAATATTGAAAGGATGAGCTTCATTTCATTTCATGGTCATCAGCATTATGATCAACAATACCATCAATGTAATTCACAGCACATCAGGGCAAATATTGTCATTTAAAAAACAATTGTATCAAAACCTATCCCCCAATATCTCATTTTATTAAAGTTTTCATTTTAATATACCAATGATGTTATATTTATTAACACAATTTTGTAATTACCAGAATATTTATGAGTTTCAATTCGATATCAATGTTTTACCAATCTCTTTCAATTCTCAATAAATCATGTAACTTTTAGTTAGTCATAAAATCTCTATTACATTTCTCATCGTTGTACTAAAATTGTCCACACACTAATTTTCGTACCCTCGTACGTTGATTCACCCTATTTTCGCTCGAGGGAATGATAGCAGTCGTCTTTCTCTTTCTCTATCAAATATACGAAGCGTTTGTAAGCAAATGGAAAACAGCGAGGGTTGAAATGCAATTGGAGAATGAGTAAAAGTGAAAAGACAAGAACTGGAAGGAGTATAAATTGTTCTGTGAAATAATCGTGTCATCGTTTTGTTTATCTTCCGTATTATAATGGCATTGGTAGAGTGAGTATTGTGCTAAAGTTTTACTTTAAAGAAAATAATGTTGTTATTTCTTTATAGTACCCTACTGACCTAAAAAAACCTATTTACCCATAATCGGCGGTTTAAAACAAAGCGAGGAGCGATCACGAAACATATTAAAGGTTCCAACGGTGGGAAAAATGATTTATTACCACTTCACACTCGGAGGGTTGTATGCTCTCGAATTTATTGCGCTCAGCTATTCATGTCTTTGTGGACAGAATCATATTCGCAAGGTTGTTTTAGTGTTATTTGCATTTCTTATTTTTGTTGACAGGATTTCTTAAACTTTAGTCTATTTTTAAACAATTCTTTCTATAAAAAAATAAAGACAAATAATCTTTTTTATTGAAATAATCTATTAAGGTCTATGGCTAGCACTAAACTAATTATTGAAATCATAGCATGGCTAAAAAAAAAGTTGATGTATTTCATAATTTTTTTTTTAATAATTAAAACAAAAATGTACGTTTTGGGGATTTTTTCACCTTTCTTGCATCGACAGTTAGGTAACATAATAGTTAGTAATAAATAAAAAAATGAAGATGCAATTTGTAGAAGGAGAGATCAAATTATGTAACAGTTTCAATTTTTCTACACCTTTCAAAAAATCAATAAGTAAAAGAAGTCTGTGGTTGTGAAAAAAAAAAATAATCTGTCACTGTTACAGACTGGTGATGTAATTGTGGTTAAAAAAAAAACTGTTGCAGTAAGAAATGAAATTTGTGAGAGAAGAGAATTGTTAGACTTTTCGTGTTTACGAACGATTATTGTCATGACACCGCACCTTCTTCCGGTCTCATCCCCGGTAGTCTACCCTGTCTGCAGTCAGCACCCTTGAAAAAATAATCACAACAATGAAAAATCTTGTCTCATATTTTATGATTTCTAATATTTATTTATTGTAAAAATGATAATATTCTTGCTGAAAATACGAATTTCTTAGTAAGGGATGATCTTTTATGATAATTCTTAAATATAAACAATATTTATTTTTATTTCATTCTCTATCACTATCATTAATATGTCTGACTCTAAAATTCCCCAAGCTTTCGTATTCCATTCTGTAGCCTTCATTCTTTAAAATATCCACAAAAATCCATCCAACCTCTGGAATAAAAAGTTCATTCAAAAGAAGTTTAAACTAAAAAAGGTCATTATTCATAGCGATTAAATAGTCAAATATAGTCGAAAAAGAATTTTAAAATATAAAACTAGAATTTAAGAGCATCATATGTTACACAAATTAAGGATTAGAGTATCAGTATTCGACTCAAGATATTCTGAAAACACAGTACATATGAATGCGTTGGAAGTTGAGTTGTTAAAACCTTTATCCTCTCAAAACCCAAGTTCGCGTTAGTCGACTAGCTAGTGCTGTCCACTGCCACAGACTAGCCCCCTACCCCTTTTGATCCTTCCTCGTTGTTCAGTTGGAGGCTGGGCGATCTGCACCAGCATTACCGCAACCCCAGCGTCAGTATATGCTCTGCATATTGCATTCAGGTATACGTTGCCATAGGGGCAAACCTGAAACATACACTCATGACTAAACACATGTGCATTCATGGAAGTTCATGAGAGATGGAGAGTGGGGTTGGTTTCTGTTATTTCTCTATGCTAGTCTTTGTGGATTTGTCCACGTCCATGTATCCGAGTTGCTATGCTTTAAAGCAATAAAATCCTCTAAAGGGTTTACATTCACTTAAAAGAAAGGAAACACTGATTGTTTTAGTGTCCAATACAGTGTACAGTTGGAGCTTTCATCAGCAGATGGACATGTCTGGACTCGGTTTGACAATTCATGGCAAGAAATTCACCCTAATTTTGCGACATTTCTTGGGCATTTACGTTCGTTGAAGAGGGATGAAAGGGGTCTAGTGTAAAGGATGCCGGGGGTGAGTTACAATGGGATAAGAATTGGGAGTTGGGTCGACAGAAGCTTGAAAGGAAGACAGAAGACAATTCCCTTCGGTATTTCATCCACTCGTGTGAATCTAACAATAAGGGAAAGTGCTCGCTTGCAAAAAGTTGCGGGAAAAACACCCGAAGCAAAGACGACAAAGTTCGTGACTTTTCCAACGATCCTTGGAAATTTTTTTCTTTTTGTTAACGTGTTTTTACCATACTGTGTACAACGTTAGAATTCAGGGAATCATTATATTCTGGATAGTATTGCATAAAGAATTTGAGGAGATTTTTTTATCATTTCTCTTTCTTTCTTTTTTTTTTTACATGAAATTCCCTCTTCAAAGACACAGGCGATTAAAAACGAGTGAAACTGGATCACAGGAAAATGAGAAAATCCCAGAAAGGAATAAAGGATGGTGAATATATAGGTATATATAAAGAGAGAAAGATCTTGGTTGGTCGGTACAATCATGGCCAAGACTCTGAGGAATATCTTTTTGTATCAAACCCACCACCATCATCACGACTACCCTCTCAGCTTTTTCTTGGATGCTCTTAGAGCTCCCTCTTACAGAACTCACTTTTCCATCTCCCTTACTCTTTCTTCCATCTCGAATTCAGTCGACCCGGGTGGCCGGCTTCTATATAATTCCAGCTTTTCTCGATCGGAGAAAGAAGAAAAACCGCGCTGTACGTCGAAAAAGCAACGGGTGTGGCAAAACGCGATGGAGAATTTTTTTTTTTTCAACATCGAAAGAGAGAGGGATGTGTCTTCTCAAATCGCACGTCGATCGCAGTAAATTTCGTTAAGTGGCTTCTCTTTTCTCTTGAAGAAAGTACGTGAAAAAAAAGAGGCCGAGAAAAAATAAAATTCAAGCAGAGTACAAGTTGGAGGGTTGATTAAAATTATTTAATTTCCGTGCTTTCTTGGCGTCCTTTGAACTTTTTTAAGCATCGTTTATCTCAAGTAGTAGTGGACTAGCTGAGAGGGAGTGCGTGGTTGAAGAGTACAGAGTCGATAAGACGCTGCAATGAGTCAAGGTTTTGTAAAGCCTTGAAAAAAATAACCCTTCGCTTGGTTTCTATCTGTGTTGGACGCTTCCACCCCCCCGTCACTCTAGTGAGCCGACAGCTACCCCGAACACTTGGACTCCCCTTCAGTTGGGTGGACTGCCAGGTTTTTTGCCCTGGGGTGACTCAAGAAGGGGCGAGAATGTTAGGGTAGGTATGAGAGGGGACGAAGACCTAACCTAAGAGACTCAAGACGAGCTGAAGTAGAATGAGGGCAGCCGAGGTATTGGGAGGAAACTCGGCAAAGATACGAAAGAACGAGAGCAGAGAGAAAAGGATCCAAGGGGACCACATAGCAGTAGATATATAAAAGAGGGTGCAGTAGCTTGGTATTTTCACCCTCTCTATATCTCCAACATGTTCTTGCGACCCAGCTCCATAACGTTTCTCGTAGATTCATATATTGTGGCTCGTATATTACGCTGCATTAGATCGCGAGGCCAAGATCTCCAAAGAAAAGAAGCAGGATCATGACCGCTGGCAGACACTCTCAAGGCAGTTATAGTCATCTCACGGTTGGCACCCGGACACATGAGCAAGAAAATCGAGGACGAGCAAAATAAAGGGAAAAAGTGAGAGAAAGAAAGTAGACTATGACTGCAACATAACCCTCCTCTAGACTAGAACTTCTCTATGCCACTTTCCGCTTCTATTGTGATTTATGCTCACTATGAGGGTGGCTATGCGCCGGCTCTATACGGGTTTATGTATTCTTTTTCTTTCTTATACTTTCATCGGTCCTATACTCACTCGTGGTCTAGCTTCTAGGTCTTCGGAATACCTCCCTACTCATCCCGCGATCTTTTTTCAACAAGATTACAAAGGATCCCGTTGGCTTCATCTATAGAACCAGAGACGTGAAACGGTTCGAAACGCTCTACTTTACTGTAAGCACGACTACTCAAGAAGTATCGTTTGGGTATGTGGGTAGATAAATAGTCGTAGCTGCTGCATCACGTGGAGGGGAATCGGAAATTTAATTTTCCGATAGTAGCTAGCTTTTGCCCAAGTATCTTCAAATTATTTTCCCCTCTTCGTTCTACTTTTGTGTAGGCAGTTGATTTTATAGATTCGTTTGGGTACAATCGAAAATCAATTCTATTTTTCTCTTTTTTTTTATAAAAAATCATTTGATTTTAATCAAATGAAGTGAACTCTGAAGCCTGTAGTTTCCATTTTTCAGATCTTGCAAAATATTTTTATTATTTTGTATGTTTTTTTAAAAAAAACATGATTTCATTTCACTGACAAGAATGAAAAATTAATAAAAATGTTATAATTATTTAATTTTGAAATACTAAATTGTTAATTTAAAAATCATTTAATTTATTTTTCATTGCAAAAAGAATAAATGACATTATTGAAAAATTCAATGATGTTCATTTAAAAAATCTTTAATGTACTCTACTTGACTCACTCATCCAGCTCTTTAATTTCCTCAACCAATGTAAGCAACACAAAAAACCCCTTCTATAGTGTTCATTCTCCATCCACATTCCTCAGCATCTTTATTACAATTTTAATGCAATGAACTTTGCTTAGGAAAAACTCTGAAATAAGCCTCTGGAGATGTGGATAAAAATATTGTAGACAATAGACAAATCTTTCTATTTTCTTGTAGCAGAAATGAAAAATAGTTCTGCTCGACGACTGGGTTTCACCTCGAAGTCACCCTCGAGATCCATATCTACCCTCTGTAGTACAAGAGGACCCAAGTGAAAAAGAGAGAACGAGAGACCGAGAACAGCGCAACGATAAGATCACTTGTTTAAACTTTGAAATTCCAAATGAAAAGCCAGAGTAGTGAGTCTCGCTTGTATATGGGTTGAGAGTTAAACCGAGACGCTGTCGAGTGCTTCAAGAGGGAAAAGCATTAAATTAGGGATGATTTAGTCTTGTGAAATCTTAGCTCTTTAGCATTGTATACTTCTAGCCTCACTATTACACCGCAAACATGTTTTTTTTTTTTTACAATCAAAAGTATCTGTCTCTTTTTTTATTCGTCTCCGTACTCACGTAATTTCCTTCAGTCACAACTGCAGCAAAACCAACAAGATATCGTAAACCCCAAGTTATCTGAGGACTCTGTGGACTCAAGGAAAAATTGTCAGAGTGTGTAGTCGTCATTTTGAAGTGCATTGCAGCGAGAAATTTCTCGATCAGAGAAAGAAGCAGTACGACTAAAAAGTCTATAACAGCTGGATAGAATCGTAGATTTTCGTGAAGGGTCATGTTGTGGCATTGGACAGGGGAAAAACGTGCGTGTACGAATGAGTGTTGGTACACATAGATCTGTATATACATGTACAGAAGTGGTTTATATCCAGGCCATAGAATAGAAAAAAGGGGATAGTGAAAAGTAGGAAAAAGAGGATCGTGACAAGGGTGAGTGTGCTGGAGTGTTTATGTGTGTAAGGACGAAGAAGGTCGGACGAGAAGCAGTTTCAGTACCACACAGACTATCCTCTATATTACCAAGTCTTTCTATCTCTGGCTCCACGTGCACAACCCTCTTTCCTAGTTCCCCTTACGCCGCGAAATGAAACCCAACTTCTCTCAAACCCTCAACCCAACTACGTCGTCGAGTCCTTTGGGGGATGAATCGCAGCAAGAGGCACCCGAGGGAAAGTAAGGGGGTGAAAGAGAAACTGGAGGACGGACATGGTAGATGGAAGTGCTGGAAAAAGGGAAATGTGCTGGAGAAATGGTTTCGTTTTCGAGCATTAATGTCGCGTTAATTTATTTGGAATATTTCTTATGTTCTTAGTGCTGAAAGGTGTATGAAGATGGAGACTAAGTTTTGAGTTTTATGTATGAGAGATGGTAGAGAAATTCTGTTCGATATCAAGAAGTCTTTTCTCTGCCTGCCTCTTTCATGTTACGGACTTTCCAGGACTTTGTCTGGTAGCGGTCCACTCCCTCTATCTCTCCCAATGGCCAAGAGCCATCTTTACTGTGTGCTTGGTAGAAACGTCAGAAGGGTGGAGTGGAAGAAGTCCAATAGGTGGAGGAGCTTACCAGCTCTAGCTAGAGGATCAGAGTAGCCTGAGGAGCTGGAGGAGGAGTTGAAGCAAGGTAAAAGGACGCTAGAAAGAGCTTGGAACCTAGGCGCCTCTACCCCAGGCAATTCCATCCCTGGGCAATATTAATTTCTCCACTGCTCTCAAGCTTCTTTTACGAACCTGCTAAATTCCTTGAATTTTCGACCGTACATTTCGAGTCACCGAGTGTCCTTAACTCTGTGCTCTGGAAATTGACAAACTGCCATGGTTTTTGGGGTGATCAAACTATTCCATGGAATACCGTTTTTTATTGCGGAAATTAAAAGGAAAACTCTTTCGATTAATTAGTTGACGAACATTTCCCATCTTTTTTGATAGAGAATTCAAAAATATATTAATAAACTCATTAATATCTAGATAATGTTCATTAACAATGTGGAATATTACTAAAAATATTCCAATTTCAAAATAAATTGAAAATCACCATTGTTATTAAGCTTATAATGAATTTAAGTTTCATCATTTCTGTTACAACCAAATTTTTTAATTAATATTTGAAAAGTGACATGGTTTTGGAGTAAAGTTCAAAAATAAACTTGTTCCATCTATAAATAGATGGTTAATAATCCTTTATAAAAAATAAAAAAAACCAACGTTTAACTAATTCAAAGTTTTATCAATCCTCTCCTATGAAAGCTCATAAATCTATAAAGATTTACTAAACAAAAATTGATTAGTTAAATTCTTTAACCGTAACATAATCCCGAATAACTCAATTAAATAGTTAAAATCCCATCATCGATTTCAAAATTCATAATCAATTTATCTCGTCCATTTGTTCATTATTAGGTCAACTATTCCAGTATTCCAATAAAAATTTTCTCATCTCACTTCAACCAAATAAAATCAAGATGTTTAAAAAATGCATCATCATCTCCCAAAACTTTAAAAATTCATTTCATGTTAGTTCATCATTTCATTCACAAAAACTTTTCTTTAAATATTTCATTTCACTAGAAATTTCATGTCTTCTATTTTAAAATAAAAACTTTGTTTGATAAAAATTTCAGTAGTGTTGGAGTTTGTAGAGCAGAGGCGTCTTGAACGGAAGTAAACGTGAAAGGTGATATGATGGACCTGCTGGAGCTAAGAGGGAGTTGGTTGGACTACCAATAAGTTTTGTGATGTCGGGATGTGGCTTCTAAAATTAGCAGGACGACATTGGGGACTGCGATCGTGACTTGAAGACCTTCAGCAGTAAAAAGGAAAAAAAGTGAGTACTATATCCGAATTGTGTGAGTAGGTGATCACGTGCTAGGGTACATGCCTGAGGCTGCAAGCCAAACACCCTCATGCTTGCTTATAAAAGTGCTTCTGACGAAGGTGTGCAACAGCAGGATGTATAAATTGTGTGAGACTATTTTGAGATATCTTAGGGCTAGTTTATGCGGGGCGTTAGGTGCTGCAGGCACACGCCAAACTTGCCAGCTATTTTTTATACGCTCGTTTCCCCCCTTATTTCTCCTTTTTACTTTCCAGTCGTGCCTGCAAATGCTTCGGTTGGATATAAATTGTTTCACTCAACGTTGTGGTACACTTGACTCTGTTTCACATCCTTGATAGTCAACTGGAATAATTTCCTTTGTCTTTTCAGTATTTTTTATTTTCTATCAATTCATTACTATCTTGCTAATTGATGATTCAGTCAAATTCCTTTGGCTCTGGTTTCAGAAATGAATTGATCAATTATTTAAGATTGCCTGGTTTAAAGTCTAATTTAGAAAGAACTATTTTAATTTTCAAAAGCGGAATTTTTGACTCGTGAATCTCTGACTTTGATGTTGGTTTAATTATACCATCACTTGCACAATTAAAATTCCCTATTCTTCTGACTAATATTAAAATGTTTCTAAATCATCAATTGAATTGAATGATAATAAGTATATATATGATCTAATATAGTATGAATTTCGCTCCAATGATTTATTTTTTCCTTGAATCAAACTCTTCTTAAAACCTCAACAACTTTTTCCTCATATTATGCAGTCAACAGCAAGACTTTATTGCACTTAGCATCTGCACCTCCGAAGGAGTAGAGTGTATGACGTGAAAAAGAGAGGAAAAAAGGAAAAAAAGGGATAGAGCTCCACATCTATCCAGCTGCCTTTGATGGGAAAAAGCTTCCAAAAGGGTGTGCGGGAAAAAGCCGAGATGGACGTCTTATGGATGACTGCGTTCGAGGCACCTACTTCTTTTGCTCCACGCATACAAGAAAAGTGAGAAGTATGTTGAACTTCTGTGATCGTACATAGATCAAAAACACACCAAGTTCAAACTTTCCTTCTCCTTTTCTGGTGTTTGTGAGATCAAAAAGATTGATAAAAACTTACCAATATGTAGTTAAACATTAAAACAAACTACCAATACACAAACATACTCATATATATGTATATAAATATCATTGTTGCTATTATTATTATGATTATAATAATGATTATACATAGCAACCAACTACTGCACCAAGCCCAGCATACCTGGGGTTTGTTCCAAGCATATTCACCATTGAGTATAACAATTGAGAAGCTTGATACTTATCTGCCGATTGTTTCACAACAACGACAAAACTCTCGCCGAGACTACTGCAATCCAGAACGTTTATCGACTCCCAATGGTTCCAACGTTACGTCAAATTGGTTGCGGGTGTTAGGAAATACCTGTGTGGGTATTTCAGGGAATGAAACGAGCAAAGGGAGTTGCTCTCAGCAAAGTTTGAGTCTCCTGGGGTGTCTGAGTTGGAGCATTTGCCCAAGGACATACCTTATAACTTCCGTGTCCTATACCCGATGTTGAGTTCAATCAAAGACTGGTCGTTGATTACACGCCATGTCGTGTTTGTAAACGACAACTTAATCAACTTTGACAGACTTTTTTCTTATCTTCAAGCCTTTTGCCGTCAGATTATTTCATTCAGAACTACTTTTTATCATTCATATGCCAAGACACTGCTGCTTTAGTAATTATCATTACACACATCTTTAATTGTATGTTATTTTAATTAATGAAAAATGACGAGAAAAAAAAAATTATCTTAACATATTCTTTAATCAATTTTAATTACTTGGCTTGTGTTTGGTGCTTGGAAAAATTCTACAAGTATTTTTTGTTGGTTGATCATAATGGAATGTTACTTTCTGGATAATAAAACGTTTTGAGAGAAATAAAGCTATGAAAATGGACCTTGGTTGATTTTAATTGCGTTAGTTATTGCTTAATAATGGTAATTGAAAGCTATCTTGTGATTAAAATGATATCAGAACATTAAAAATAATAATAGAGTATTGATTTAAAATAATTAGGTGTTTATTTATGTGGCAGTTTTAAGTTTTCACTTGTTTCCTATTCATTAATAGATTCCATTTTCTATTAACTAATTGTTAGTTTGATTGTTTTTACAATTTCATCGGGTTTCTGATCATTTATGTAGGATATTTTTAAAAATGACATACTCAGGTGTATGAAAGCTGTTAAATTTTAGTTACGTAAATACTTAGAAACGTAATAATTAAGCACGATAATGAATTAGATGCTGTAACGAGCAAATGAGATAGCCTTTTGTCCAATCAAGATTTATCAGATAATTCTTAAAAATTAATTGATGTTTACATTATTTTCCATTATAAATTTTATTAAAAATTTTTACTGTTGATTAGAAATCAACTATAACTCATTTAAATAATAAAATGGTGATTTAAAAATATTTTTCTAAACATTAGAATAAAAAAAAAAAAGATCCACCAAAACCTAAGATATTAAATAAGGATTATTCGATGGATTTTTGAATATTTTTTAATCGATGTTTCATTTTGCAAAATAGTATTTTATTTGCAATTAATTTCCGTAAAAATAGTAAATAATCAAAAGAATTTTCCAAATAACCTTTTGATTTTTTTTTAGAATTATTACATTGTGTCATAATCGTGTTTGTAAATCAATTTCATGCACATGCCGATATTAACGTATGTATACACAAACTTAATAAACAAATTTTCTCATGCGTACCAAAAATTGATGACAGTTCGAAATTACATTGATTTCGGTTTATAAAAGTTTTTCATGGAGAGTCCAGCGCAGCATATTTTATAACTACGTACTGCAGTCATACGTACCAATATGATATCATCTACCTACACGCATAGAGGTACTTTCTAAAGAAATGATGAATTAATTCTACATAGACATGAATTAATCCAAATTCCTAGCAATTTCTTTTAATTGTAAAATACATAAATTTTTTTTACCGAATAATAATTTTTATGGACCATCATCGAAATATTACTATTTTTTTCCTTTTTGAACACAAGAAATTCTTGAAATAAAGAATATAATAAAATTTACTATATTCATTCAAATTTTCTGGAAGAATCTTATCAGTAGAGTACATAAAACACAATATTTTGTCTTAAGAATTACGATGGTACACAATATATCCTCTTTATTATGCTGCCACAATAAGAGTTTCATTTTTCTGTGTTTTTTTTTCGTCTCAAATAAAATGCAATTGGTCTTTTAATTAAATTAATATTTAAAGAATAATAAAAAAAAGTATTTAAAATAATAAAATACTGAAAAATATCCTCAATTATATCTTTTTATTTTTAAGAATTATCTTCAATACCATTTTTACTATCATAGTCTACAATATTGCTTTAAATTTAAAATTAAATTATAGTCAGATTAAATCATTCCAAACATCTCGCCATTTTTTCATAAAAATGAAACTACATAATGAAGTGTTTGCAAAGCTCTGTCACGGTTCATTCTACATACATTTAAACATAATCAATAATTAGAAATACTTGTATCCCAACTTTCTAACTCCAATCATCTCCAGCTCACATTTTCTTCTTCAAAATCACTAGAATCAACACATAACAATTTGAAACTAATTTTTACTCCAAAATAATGTCAATAATCTGAAGCTAAAGAAACAGATGATGTATTTGATGATTATTAGGTACATCATTTGACAAATGGCATTGGACTTTCTCTGGATGGTCATGCATAGAATAGAGGACAAATGATGGAAGATTGATTTTCAACTAACTTGACTAAGTATATACATATTGTACATATTTGTGCGAATGATACCGTTATGGCAGAGGCATATATTTATGCTTCTGTGATACATAATGGCTGTAGCGTTAGATATCCCAGTGATAGGGGGCTCAGATAGTCATCTAGCGGTCAATGTAAAGAGAGAAAATAGCAGAAGAAATTGGCACGTACTCTCTCGAGTCATCCTACACAGTCGTGCCGATGGTCCGGTGACTCAAGAATTTCTATCGTATATACGACGGAAAGAGAAGTCTCGCACGTGCAACATAGAGGGTCGACTCCTTCTTATCCTTCTTTTCCTTCTTCGCCGTATGGTATTAACGCTGGGAATGCATTAGAGGTGGAGGTGCTGGAGATGGCAACGTGGCCACCATGTGTGCGGCCCACAAGGGCAAGTCGAGGCAAACTCAAGTCTTTTCTTGCATTTTCTGTCTCACTCTTACACCATATTCTCATTGCCTTTATCTCTTTTTACTCTTTACTATCTGACGGTTGCCGTCGAGTAAGAATAACGACTCTCCCCTCAGTCTTGCTCATCTCGCCTGTCCGCCCAGTCCCTGATGAATAAAAACATCATGAAAATGGGAAACGTCAACGAATTTCTTCGCAGATCTTTAATTCAAACGTACTTAGTTTTTTTCACTTCGACGCCTCACCAGGTTCATGACTCCCTTTTATTAGACACGTCCGTCTTTAATTTTATATTTTACAAGACTTTATGCATATTTCTATGGTATTGCTGAAAAGACATTAACATCTTTTTTTTGGTCGTCAAGCAGGAATTGAGTGAGTTTGATGGAATTAAGTCATCCAAGTGAGGAACTTGTCAATTACTTGATCGAATTAATGAAGTTTTTTTTTTTTATAGAAAAATATTTTTTTTTATTAATATGATTTTATGGTAATTATTATTTATTTTATCTAAATGAATGTTTCCCTTTTTTTCTTTCAACTTTTATGATCTTTTTACATGTAAATTAGAGTACATCTAAAAAATATAAATGTGATAACATCTCACTTATTCTCTAATTTTGATACTCTCAGTAGCGTTTGTATTTTTTTCTTATTCTAATGTGCTTTAATTCGTGAAATCTTAATACATAGTTTTCGATAATTTTTTTATAAAAACATTCCTCATTAAGAAAATTTTTTAATTCATATTTAAATTCACTCTTCACCTAATTAAGAAACCTTTTGAACTTCACTAATGACAGAGATTCGAAAAAAAGCTATTCTTCTTTAATATTATTGTTTCTCGAGTTGTTAAAAAGACCATTGTTCCTTACATTTTTTGTTAAATATTAAAATTAAAAGAACTCATTCACACTATATCATTTTTTCTCAAAGAGAAGAATAATTTTTTACTCGTAAACACTTTTATCTGATAAAACTAATTTAAAAATGAAATGAAAATAAGCAAGCAAATGAATGATATCAATAACAAAAGTAATTGGTAACATTAGTTTGTTGAAAAGGAGTTGGATCCATTTTGCAATCTCCCAGAAGAGAAAAGAAAAAGTAGAAACGTAGAAATTCGGTGGGTCGATAAAATTCTCCAGCATAGATCCCAGACACCTAGAAAATGAAACTCGAGTTATCAAAGCAACCTAGAGATTGAGCTTCACTGAAGAGCTTTGGAGAGAATGCTCGGGCAAAGGTACAGATGAGTCTTTGGTAGAAAGAGCGAGGGTGTGTGGGAAGAAGGGAAGGAATGAAAGTAGAAGAGGTGGAGGAGTTAGAGAAGCACACGATAGCAAGAGGGTAAAAGGAGACGAAGGGATAATTCCCCCGTTGCGCTCGTACTGGACTTGGGTTTTTTGCGAGTTGGAGTGAGCGTCGAGGGGCGAAAGAGACCAAGTGAGGAACGGGGTGAGAGAGGTAACGTGGGTTACAGGGGCTGCACTATGGAGCGAGAAACACAGGAAGGAGGAAGGCGGTGGCGCAGCAGCGGAGGTGACTGCGACGAAGAGAGAGAGAGAGACGAGGAAAGGGTGGTTCTCTAGCTTCGAGATCCATAGGGGTGCCCAGCTAAAGGGTAGGGGACCACCGCCCAAGGCTTCCAAGACCCCAGGTCTGTCTAATACCGAGGGGACTTTGTTCACGCACAATCGATGAGATAAAGTGCTGGTTTTCACTGTTAACTAAAACTCCACACTCCTCTGCCGCCAGTTAACCTGGTTAACTATTTATTTATCTTATCTTGCAGACTGCAACTAGTCCAAATCATCTTGTCTCTGTTTGTGATCTAGAAAAAAACTTTACGGGACTTTCTTTACTTAGAATACTTGATGTTTTCAACTAATTTCCCTTCTACGCAACCACAGACAAACTGTTGCTCCGATCGCATTCATCAATTTATATATATTCTATTACTCTACAACTCTACCACCACCATCACCACTACCACCACTACTCTTACTCTACTTCTTCTCCCTCATTCTTCAGTAGACTTTTCAAGTTCAACGACGAAGCAATCAGTCACACATCCCTCCTCTTTATTCACATTTACACACTCTCAAATACTTTTTTGATACATTTTAAATTCTTCATTCATCTTCTGTATTTCCTTCACTCATTGGAATCCAATTTCAAACAACTCTTTACGATTAAATGATTCTCTTCGAAATTGCTGTGGTTTACCCATTCAACTCTATCTCTCCTGTTAATCCTTTAAATGGTAATAAACACAACATTATCTCAATAATACTTTATTTTTGTTTTCAGTGTCATTTAATCCCTTAATCCTATTACATATTCTAACCTGTATCAATCAAATTGCGATAAATATTATTATTTTCTTTTTCTCCGTCAACTGCTGAGATTCCTAATAAATTTGATGGTCATTTAAATGACTTTGATCGAAGAGTCGTCAAATATTTCTAGAATAAAGTTCTACTTTGCTATCAAAGGCTATCAAAAAGACCAAGAAAAAGCACAAAAGAAATTGTTCAAATAAATGAATTGTCCATGTAATTTTTCCAGAGCCATTCTACCACTACTCTGTACTTACGTAATTATTTTGAGTGACGGCAAACTGTCATTGTCCTCTATGCGGGTCAACTTCAAGCCGAATTACCTTATCCAACACTCGAGTACTTCCCTTACATTTCCAAGAATGTCAGTAGACCCGGTGTAATTTACAGTACATGCAAACACGTTACTTAGTAGTCAGTACAAGAGGAGCAAGTGAGAAATGGGGAGAGAAGTAAACGAGAGGAATAAAGAGCCAGAGAAAGATAGAGTGAGAGAAGGAATGAGTGAAGTTTCCCCGATGGCTCGTCCACATCCCACGTCCACGTCGGACGGTGTAACGCATACATAGCCCATCTTTCTCTCTGGACGTGAAGAGAGAATCCGCGTGGAAGCCCCTTTCGGCCGATGAGTGTTAGCTTCTCCCCTCGGTCCCCCTCACTATACCGCACCCCACATCACTACCACGTGCCTCTTCCGCCCTCCTAGAGCTCTTCTACGGCTCCTTCTCTCCCGCTGTGCTGCTTCTACACTCGACCCCTCACTCTGACGGTGACAGACCCTACCTTACCGCCGCCGACGCCGCCGACGTCGTGGCTTGGCGAGGGGAACACCACTCTACCACGAGAGTCCACGAAGAGAACGATTGAGGGGTGAGGGACGTGGAAGGGCGAACCAAAAGGTGGGGGATCGCCGCCGCGTCGCCAGCCGTTAGTTCGCCGTGTGCGCTCGTCACGTGAGGATCTGCTGTTTTATTAACTATTTTCACATCTTGCTCTTTTGACGTCCGGATATTGTTGTATTATTTATTTACAAAGAGCATTGAGGTCCTGACGAGGACGACTCGATATCACAGGTGAGATTGGTTCATCAAAACCATCAAATAGTTATCAAGAAATTGAATATCAAGTAAATTAAAAAAAAGGTGAAGCCTGTGATCAGTTCTGCAGACAGCATAAACTTGACAGAAACGTGTGACACTACTTTACTTGAAGATCTTTTAGCTCTGCACTTGAGACTTGTAACGTGGGAGTTTGAAATATCGTTAACATGACTTGGGATGTTGTGTTTTATTAATTGGCGGTCGTTTAATATACACGATCAGCCATTGGCGAATGAATACAATCGCGTGAACCGGAAAACGCGGATTGCGCGCGGTTTGTGGTGCGAATTTGACTAGTGGGAAAACTTTTACAAGACTTTGCACTCGGACCACGCACCCAATACGTCGTATAGTTATTATCGTCGTTGCGTCATGTGTTAACGTTCTAACGCTTTTTTTTTTCTTCTTTTGATCTTCATCACCTTCAGCGCGTTCGTGCCTTTTTCATCGTCTCAAGCCGGCACTCAGTGCAGTCCAGCTAAGGCGTGTGTTGATTGGACAACGAGTTGCTGTAAAACAACCAAGAACCCGCGATTTTCTACGTGGGGCCAGGCCTGAATATGTCAGCGAAGCGAAAGGCCACTGCCATCATGCAGCACCACAAGGTGAGTCGACGAGTTTCTTTGTCTCTTTCTCTTTCCTTCTTTTTCCTCTCTCACCACAACTCCGTCACGTCCACGTGATCTCCCTCTCTACTTAACTTTGCACCCATTATCGCATATTATAGGGGTGCTACCGTTTTCACAATAAAAAATATTTTTTACTCCAAAAATTCCAGATGAAATTGGATTAATACTTGCATGAGAATAGCCATTATAGTGGCTAGTGATCAGTTAATTAACTTTTTCAAAGTATTAAATTCTTTAAAACTCTACAAAATACTCTAGAAAAAAAAGCCTTTGTTGCTACATTTTTTTTTATCTTGATTTGTCTATAATTTACAACAAAAATCAATTTATTGTAAGTTTCATATTTCTTTCTTCTATTTTTTAAGCTCTTATTTAATATCAAAACTTTGTAAAGGAATTATATTTTTCAAAAAATCTTTCGCGTAACAAAGAAAAAAGCTTTAACGTAAATCGATTAGTTGTAAAATTTTTTTTAGAGTATTTAAAAAGAGTTAAAGAATATATATTTAAGTGTTGAAATTAGAACAGTTTAAAAATGTAACAACTTTTTACATTAATTAAAGAGATGGTTGGAGAAAAAAAATATTTAAGTATCAGTTAAATTCACAATTTGATGTACATAATTAAAAAGGCATTAACCAAGTCTCGACAGAGTGTGAAACAATAAAAAGAGGTTGGGATGCTTAGCACTATTGATGTTAAAAAAAAAAAGAGAACATTTTCATGTTTACACGTCGGTAATTGAGCGTGAAGATCGTGTAAATTATATCGATCTCCTGACAACCAGTCAATGGATATATAGTCAATTATATCTTCGGATATCCTGTACATAAAAAAATTCCAAAATAACAACTTTACAAGATATTTTATTAATTAAATCATAATTTACGTATTTTATTGTATTGAATTTCATTAAATTTATCAGTTATCTGATTTTTCCAACAAGTTTTCAATTAATTGTGTAAAGTGCATATTCTTGACGATTTAGACAACATCAAGTACATTTATTAAACAAACATAAATACATGTTATTATTATTTATAAACTTTAGTTACAAATAAAAAAATTTAATCTTATCATTTAGTTTTTTATTTATAGTGCAAATCATAAAGTTTTTTTCACTTGTTCATGAACAATGATGGATTATTTAACATTCTTTCAATACTATCAGAATACTAGAAAGCTTTATAATTTATATTTGTAACATATTTATACGAAAATAACTACTTTCTATCAACCCATTAACAAAAATTCTATCTTTAATCACAATTATTAACCTCCATGATAATCAAAATGACAAATTAATTAAGAAAATGGAGGAAATAATTTGTTAATAATTGAATCTAATTAAGGATGAATTTTTAATGATATTTTATTTGAATGGAAATGGGCAAAAATAAAAGGCCTGAATGTAACGGTATAATCAGTAAATCATAAAATAAGTTGAGACAAATCGATAAATTCGTTTGATTCTTCAATCGAACCGCAAAAATTACATTAGACTTGAGGTAGGTTCGGGATGATCGTTTATCTTTGTCTCGCCAATATCCAAGTTGTATTCTATCATTCTTGTTGGTACTTTTCGCTCTTTCTACCTTCTTTCTCATTCGTCCAACCAACTATTCGCGTACTTTGTTTCTCTTTCGTACGCTAAAAGTTATCCTAGTCGCTCTCACACAGCAGCAGTTCACTCTTTGGCGGTCCAACAGGTTATATTTTTCCAGCATCTCCCTCTCCTATTTCAACGTCCTCTTGCATCTTTTTCTCCCTCACTTCTCTTTCCTCTACTCTTTTCATCTGTCCATCTCCCTTTAATCCTCTCTTTGCCCTCGTTTCCTCTTTACCTCCTTGTCTCTCTCTCTCTCTTCCTCGTTCACTTTTTTTGTCGTACCGGAGGCTGTCCGTAGATTTAAACTTTTTACGTGTGCGCGAAGTGGATAATAGGATCGTCGCGACTCGAGTCTTTTCCTTTACACGACGTCTAAAGGTGGACCATAGAAAATGCCGATGACCTCTTTAGACGACTTACAGTATCCACTGCAAATAAAATACCACAATCATTCTTTGAGCCTTTTTCCTATTGAAAAAAAAAGCTATACTTTTGATGTAAAAACCATTGGAAATATTTTAAAAATCTGTCTTTTCAGTATTTTCATCAAACAAAAACAGGAATAACTTTGTTTCATGACAGATGAATTTCTTTATTTTTTAAGAAACCGATAAATTCTTTCGACTGAGATTTTTATCATTTAAAAGTATCGCTAAATATTTGCAAAAGACAAAATCTTTATTGAGTTACAACTACATACACTATAAATTTTTGATTTGTAAATGTTTTAAATCTCTAAATAATAAAACTCAATTTTTGAAAATAAAAAATGATTAAACTCCGAGTGATTGCAGTACTTGTAAATTAAATGGCAAATGAAAAAATCATTTCAACAAAAAAAAAAAGCTGTTATTTTTGAGAAAAAAAATTAATCATGATGTTGAATATTCACAAAACAATGAATTTTTTATTTAGAAATAATAGTCGTCAGAGTATTGGGTGTATTAAAAAATACCTTAAGTCGTACATTTTTATTTATAAAAAAAAAAAAAAACAAATAGAAGGAAAAAAAACTGTCACTATCATAAAGCTCTTTCTTCTAAATCCTTTGTTTTCAAATCGATCACGAAAAATACGGCGAGAGGAAAGAATGACAATGAAAGGAAGGAAAACCCTTGAAAAGGGTATGGATTTCCCATAAGATGAAAACTTTAGCGAGGATAAGGGTGTGCCTCTAGAATGTCCAGATCTATTTGTGCTAGTATATAAAAGTGTATGAGTACATAGCATACCCTTATAGCAGTAGTGTGTAGCACGAGAGAGAGAAATATTACCAACTCGCTCTCATTTCCAAGCGGACAGTTACCAGGCTTGTACACACACATCCAATATACAACGTTTTGCGCTCGCGTGCTATCCAATCGACCAACCCCCATTTCTCGTTACTCCGTTCATCCCCTTTTGAAAGTAACATAAAGGGCACGAAAAACTTGTTTTTTCCTCTTTTTTCTGATAACTGTCATAACGTGAAAAAAAAAATTATCATCAATTTTTTCTCGAGTTTACCAACAGATTCGATGATAAATCTACTTTGGTCGTGTTTAGAGAAGCATTTTAGAAAATAATATCAGACTGTGTGGTAGAAAATAGCGAGAATGGAATTTTCTAGCCAATAATCTACTCCTCCTTCTCGCTTGGACTCTGCACGAAGGCTTATCGACGCCGGTGGACGCGGCCGGTCGACAACCGTGAGCTCACGGGTCTCTCATACACACACATTGATGTACAATCGAATACACACCGGAATTGCACGCGGTAGGCGTGTGTTGATAGCAGAGAGCTGATGTTTGTTGCTGGCAGCATCGTCCTCTGTGTAAAAGCCTTCTCCTTGCCTCTCGCTCACTGTCCGCACACACGAGTTGGGTGATTCAGGGAGCCATCCGTGTCAAGGTACACCGCATCGATGTCCACATGCGACGCCCTGTCTTTTTTTTATGGCTATGCCAGTTGCGAATCGTCTGATCGAATAAAAACGACTCAAATTCAATGCTTGCTATTTCTTGTCGACATCTAAACTATTTCTTGTTCAACAACTGAATTCTTTCTCTATTCTTTTGCTTTGCTTTGTTTATCACTAATTCTATCGCTTCATGAATCATTACTTTTGCACGAATTCTACGAAGGTTGAGGATTCTTTAGCTCATTATCGGTTACGTAATTGGTAAAGAGACTTTTCATTTAATGTTAGTCATGGTCTTTTTTATTTAGAGATCATTCATTTTTTTTTGTTGAAAGATGTGAGTTTTATTTATGCGAGGTTTTTGTTGTTGTTAAATAAATAGTTGGCTGATCGATCAAATTGTTCATGAAACTAGGGTAAGTAGACCACTAAGTAGACAGTGCAGATAGTTGAATTAATCAGAGACATTTAGAAATATCTTACAAGTACCGCTGTAAATATTTAATTCATTAAAAAAGAAGGAAAAAAATTTTTGGAGTAAGAATTTTGTTCCTGATCCAGAGGTCAGATAAATTATTGCTCCAAACATGTATTTCTCTCTTAAAAAAATGATAAACTTTTTGGTTTCCACGTTTATTTCGGTGAAAGTTCATAAAATATCAGTTATTACAGCCCAATAATAAATGTAAATTTCAATAATTACATATTATTAAAAATAATAATTTTAATTAATAAAGCAACTATAAATTACAAATATTCATTTCGAGTATATAAATAAAAGCTGTTTCATTATCATCAATCATCATTTATTATATTGACTTTTCTTTATTCACTAATGCATAAATTATGCACAACTCTACAACAACTGCATATGAATTTTTGAAAAGCACACTCTATATAAATTAATACATCTTCAATTTTTAATCTAAAAGAAAAAAAATAAATTCATTAGTTAATATAATAAAACAATAGGTTTTTGTGTAGCTTTGAATTTTAATTTTCTCGTCTCTCCGGATTTGAAGCCCATAAATCCGACAGAATAATGACACGTCTCATAAGAAATTCCTCGATGCATTCCTCTGGTTAAATTCACTTGTCACAGCGCGAGAAAGCATACGAGATGGTATAAAATAATCGATTTTCTACCAGCCAAGTCTCGATCGAATTTACTTGACAGACTCTCGTCTTTCTCTTCATTTAATATGTCCCGGACCTACGACTACATCTACATATTCTCCCTCGTCATGTATTCCGGGTTAATTTGCCGTAATAGACGTGAGGGTTTTAGGCCCAGAATACCATAGGGAAGGTGGAAGGATAATAAGAGAAATGCAAGGATAGAAATTTGTCGCCTTTTCTCATTTTACATCACCGATCTCTCGTTGCTAATCGAATCTCCATAAAGCAAATGTGAGAGAAGGAATTGTTCCGAAATTGAGGATGGTCGGGGATCAAGACCGGATGCCACGCTCGCTAGGCGGCTAATTATTCGAGACCGTGAAACTTAATTACGTAGGTTCTTCCACGGTAGTACGCGACCGCGAGGTCACTCCTACCTTTCAATATCCTACAGCTTATCGTTCATTCTCAAACTTATTTATTCAAGGAAAATGAGATGAGAAAAAATTAGTTGAGTTATTTTTGTTGAGGAATTTTAATTAAGATATTTTATTTTTTGTAAATTATTTCAGAAACTCTGACTTCTGTTATAAAAATGACGGTGACGGATTTGGGTCGGATACAAATGCAAACATGGTTTGTGCTTCACATGTCTTATATTATTCGTTAACATTCGACGTTGTATTTAAATAGACATAACAGTTCCATCAGAAACTACATTATTCATTTTATTAGCCAAATTCATTAGAGTTTTGACTGTTCTATATCTAACTTTTGGCCACAGGTCAATAGTTTTTAATAAATTTAATTGATTACGTTCGTTAACGCAAAAATATTTCAATTAATTCTATTCTTATATTTAATTTACTTTATTAGAAATTAGAAACTTAAATTAACACGATAAAAAATTGTTTAATGAATAAGTGGAAAGAAAGTCCCTTAGTTTTTTTTTTACTCTGGAAAATATTTTTTGTTAAAATGAAAAAAAAATACACTTTGACATTTTTGATATTCAGTTAAAAAAAATATACGATTTTGATAGTAGCATGGATTTTGAATTGATGTATAAAGTTTTTAAAACAATCAATTGCTCTATACAACAAACAGAACATATTGAATATATTTTTTGATATTTTAAAAATATTCAACAATATATCGTCATGCATTTTCAAACAAAACATTAAATTTTAATCAAATTGAATGCCTGCGAAAAAAAATCATTATATCATAAACTGGAATAAATGATAAAACAAGGAATTAACTAATGGAAAAAAATCGTTAATAAAATTTTGTTTATATTTAATTGTTTAACATTGAGTTTGTATAGAACGTCAATTAGCTGATAATTAAGGCACGATATCTCTGAGTAAACATTAATGACTCAGCGAATTGGTAAAATGGGGAAAAAATAATCAACCGATCATCAGTAGATATCTTGATAGCAAAAAGAAGGAAAGAGACAAATGCATGATAGTCCTTGGTGAATGTAATCGTTTGATGTAGGTGACGATCTTGTAGTATTGATGCATAGTAAGCTCATAGGTGGGCGGTCATGAGTTGTGGGTGGGTCATGCGATAGTTTATTCAGCAGATTATTGACGGGTGGTGTGTACGGATCCTGGATAGCACAACGATCACACACGCTTTGCTCGAAATAGCCACTGGTAAACCCTCTGTCCTCTGTACTCTATCGCTTTGGAATATATTTCGACCTCTCGGAATTTATTTGGAAGCATTCGATCTCTCGTACACTCAGTTGACGCTCTCGATATCCAACGATAGTTTGAGTTTTTGCGCTCGAGTACCTTTTATTTTTTTTTCCTTTCTTTCCCAGCTTCCCAAATACGTCAACGAGTTTTACTAAAATGTTTTCATCGATTTCAAATATTCGTGTAAACTTTGCAGTGATTCAATTTCACCGTAAATAATTTAAGTGTTCATAAAAAATATGTTTACACGTTGGTATTTTTTTCCAAGTATTTCATGATATAATTTTAACTCAAACCACTTCCGTTCTCTCTACATTACACTCATATCACCTTCCTTTTAATTAATTAAAGGAAATTAATTGTTAAAAAATTTTTTTTCTCTATTAACAATTAATTTTTTAAAGCTATCATTAAATAAATATGAATTTAACTGTTATTGTATTGACACTGTTTAGAAACAAAAAAATGACGTTTGAGGTGAAAAACATTTTCATTCATCGGAATAGAATATTTTTCTGGTATTTAAATGAATTAGTGTAATCGCGCATTTAAGCACGTTATATTCGACTATATCAGGTCGATCTTAAAAACAATTTTATCAAGATATTCTTGCACTGACAGTAGAAGAACTCATTTAAATACAAAATGTGACCGCGGATGACCTGAGTGAATTTTAGTGACAGTCAATTTCGATTTTTCATTTACTTCCCTCTTACGAGTTTAATCTAATGAAAAACCATCTATTATTATACAAAAAGTACTCGAATCGTAAGTTTAATAATTAAGTAAAAATGTTAATTTGATTGAATTGTATTATTTTATTATTAAATACTCGAGAATATCTTTTTAACCATTGACATACAAAGATTTGTGAAAATACTCATACCAACTGATCATTTCAGGATGCGATATATATCTTTCAAAAATTTTCATGAATTATATTTAAATAAATTTGATAATTAAATATGAATATGTTCTCTCTGACAGCGAGTCATTCGAATTTGAATAATAATTTGAAACTGGAAATAATTTTTCCATACTAACTAAAGTATTTGGAAATTCTAATTAATTATACAGTGATGATATTAATAGAGAATAAATCAGGACAAAAAAAATATTTTTGATAAAAATAAATGCTTTTATAGTAAAATAAAAGTTCAATCGATGGTTTCCAAGAAAAACCTAATGTCTTCCTGGTAAAAAATGATTGTTTATCGTTCAATTCCTTCCTAGCTTTCTTTCAGAAAATTTCCTCATCAATAACACTACTCTCAATTGATCCGCTCAAATAAAAAAGCCCTAACTTCAAATGAAAATTTTTTTATTCCAAAAAAAGTGCTTTTCATTCACACAAAAAACCATGGAGTGAAAAAGAAATCGAGTTCCCCCGAGAGATTTAGCAATTCGAAAATAAACCGAGAAGTATCCAAAGCTCCAATGTGCACAATAAATTCTAATTACAGTTAGTGAGACATAAGTACTCGTTAAAGTTTAATTCGTGTATATCCAACTGCATTCACAGCAGAGCAGAACGTGTGTTTTCATTAGTCTTCTTGTACCACTTTGCTATCATCACCTTTATCATAATTACATCCCTTCAAAAACCATCGTAGCTAATAAATAATTCATACCCTGGTGGTCTTTTTATACCTGAATGATGAATTAAATTAATTCTATTAGCGTATTAAAATAGAGAGAAAAAAAAAGACTTGACAAAGAAAGGAAGCAAAAGTAACGGAAATGGATGGAGAGAGAAAGGGAGAAAGAGGTGGAGGCGAAACTTCCGCGTGAATCGATAGCTAATGGCTTGCCCGTTGTAATTAATGCAACAAGTTGATACCTAACACTTATCTACGGCCACGCTGCCGCGGCAGCTTTAAACGGAACAGCTCGCCTCGAGCTACGAAACGACTCGTTTCTATAGACATGTTCGTCCCTTTCTCCTTCACCATTCGCTATCCTAATATTTTGGCTAATTTGCAATCGATTACTGCCCTCGAATCACTAGTTGATTCGTTTGCATAACTTTATTTTATTGTTTTCATTATGAATAATTGTGCCGAGTAATTTCATTCATTTACACTAATTTGTTCCATTTAGTAGCTTATTTATTATTTTGTTTTAATATTCAATTATCAGTGCTCTTGTTTTCGATAATTATGAGATATTCGGAGAATTTAAATGCTATCAGTTTAATGTTTATCGTTTTTCTATTTCATTTCTCAGTTTTTATTTAAATCTACATTTTAATATCTGCCCTTTTATTGATTTGTTTATTAAAAAATATTTTTTCATCACCATTATTGATAATAAATAATTAATAATAAGAATTTATTTTAAATATAAAAAAAAGGTTGGAATATTAATAAAATTGACATTTTATTTATTATTTATTTATTAATTAACATAAAATGTTTATCTGCAATGCAATTCTTAAAAATAATTTAGTGAAATTCATTACACTAAAAGTTTTATTTTTTAAAAATCAATTTTTCAATATAATATATTTTTTATGGGTAAAATCCATTTTTGTCATTTAGCAATTTATTATTTAAAAAAAAAAAAAAAAAAAGAAAAAAGAAAATAATGGCAAGTAAAACTTTATATCACTTGGTTCTATCGAGCTTAAATATTTAATCGCAAGTAAGGGTTTAAGGGAAATGTATAGTAGTACTTCTGGAGAGCCAAAAGATTCCAGCCATTTTCTTAAGAAACTTCCGTTAGGTATTAAACACTAGCGTACACTATTCTGGTCTTCAAAGATTTTTCGTAGCATATACAAGTCACATAGAGAGACTGAGCTCTTGGTGTCAGCTTCCAAATGGGACTTTAGGACAAAGTTTTTGGCAACGAGTAGTAGCAATACTTTGCTAAGTTGTGGCTACAAGTTGCAGGCAAGGCTAAAGACCAACATTGGGATACCAAGTTAAAAAGACTACTGATATAATTACCATTAATTAAAACCTCTGTGGCAATAGTCCAAGTTCACCTTTTCTCCTCCTTTTCTCAAGTATTATACGAACAAATAGAAGCTAAATTTCCCTCATTTTCTGGTATCAGAGATGTCATTAGTCTTTTTATTTTTATTCCAACGATTAACATCGTATTTTTGTTGGCCACATTAGCGGCAAGAATAAAGAAGAATATCACAAGTCTACTTAGCCTCTTTATTCATCATCCTTTATGCTATAGCGTTCTAAGTCGTCGCTTACTTGACTGCTCGACTTGCTTCGTTTGCAACCGTCCCGCCTGTTCACTCGTCTGTGCCGCCCTTCGTTTTGCTGGAGTACATTATATGTATATTTTTCTCAACTTTACTCTCTGGTGGGCCGCATTTACTGCCGCGAAAAAGGCCCACTGTGAACTTTTAACTGGAAGAAAAACCGTGACGTTACGCTTAATGATTGTACTGTCTATTTTCTGTGAATTTCTTACAGTCAAGTTATTTATACCCAATTATTCGACCTGGATCTTTCTTATCAATATCTAAATACTCTTGCTTTATTGATCTTTCGGAATACCTAAAAAAAAAGAAATCAAAGAACAATGTCTCTACCATCACCATAAAGAAGAATGCAAGAGTAGATGTGTTATCATCACTGAAATAACTTTTGGTCTCCACATCAATGACAGACTAGGCAGCTTCTTGATTCGATAGTGAATATTTTTTCTCATCCAACATGATTGTTTGCGTAATATATGTCGCTAGACATTCTAGAATTTGTAGTGAAATTCGCTAATTAAATGCTCTAGAGACTAGACTAATTGGCTGATTTAAAAAATGCATTTATTTATACCAATTGACTACGGTTCTCTCTAAAAAAAAATAAAATTTATTACTCACGAGAGAGACTAATTTTACAATCGAAAGATTCAAGACTTTATTTTAAACAATTTTTTACTTCATACTTAAAACTTTCCTATTCTCTTCTTGACTTCCTTCTTCACCTGATTTTCAAAGACTTACTTCACTAATTATCTTTAAATAAATTGAATTTAATTTTTAATCGTCTTTTTTTTTTTGTCTTCCAGGTAAATGTGACAAAATAGATGTAAGAGTCTATCAAGAAGGAGGATGATAATTGAATAAAGTAATGAGGTATTCATTCAATCATTAACTGATAAGATTATCTTTACTCGAAGCTCTTGCATCATAACACAAATGAATAGAAAATTAAATAACTCGTGCTAAATAATTGTAGTGGATTTAAAAGACGAATTAGTGCTCTTCTGATTGACTTTGTTACACTCGTTTAGTATGAGTGTTACCTTAAGGCATTTAAACCACATGTGGGTAGTCAGTGGGTGCAACAACATGGCGGCCAGTCATCGTTCCACGTTCATACTCCTATGCATTATATGCGAATTGTCTGTAGGTGGATTAGCATTCCGATTTTACCAAATACACAAGGCCTTAATATTGATAGTCTTATATCAAATATTCTCATACATATTACTGATCTGCACTTTCATTTCTGACCGGTTTTTTTTTTTAGAAATTTCTTTGTTGTTCAATGCTTTAGCTTTTATTTATAATCATTCTGTGCAATATGACATATGGTTCCAAATTCATAAACTGGACTAAATAGGACGAGTTAGATTCCATTGATAGAAAATAATAAATCAGAATAATTTCAAATAATTTTTTGCACTACTTTTTGATGATTTTATTTTATTGAACATAATGAAATGGAATATTAAATTATTACTCATTGATAGATATTATTTATTTGACATATTAAATTGATAGTAATAATTAAATGAAATAATTTGTTCAAGTGCTTCTTCAATTTGACTGCAACCATAATACTCTGAACATGTCAAATAAATGTTTAAATTTTACCTTTAATATAAAACCATTATTCCGCAATTATAATGAAGTTATTTAAAGGTAAATAAAAAACATACACTCGATGAACAGGAATTAATTTTCTGTCTAAAACGTCAATGTAAATATGATAATCGCAATTCAGTAGTTATTTACATTGTCGTAACAGCAATTAGAAAACTTTACTACAAAATAGATATATATATATATATATTTTTTGGTAAAAGAATTTTTCATAAATATTATTTACAAATTCTAGAGAAAAAAAACTCTGGAACGAACGAAAAATAAATGTACCGTTAAAAGTGGTAGAGTTCTATCGAAAAACAATTGGCCAACATACGATCGAATGGAAATATCATATGTGGTAACACGGCCACGTTTTCCGTGACCCTAGATCGGCTTGCGTAATTTTTTTTTTCATGAGTGTTCGTCATACAGAGGCCTCGAGGATCGATACTTAACGCGAATACTGAAGCCAAACTGTCGTCTGGTTGTACATAAAACGCACTATGAATGGGACGTAAACATTCTTTATGTGTCAAAGTTTAGAAAAAAATGATTTTCAATTTTTATTAGCTTGGTTTATTGTCCGTCGCGAAGTATCTGAAAAACCGCAAAGATCACGCAACACTGTCGTGTGCAGGTGGCAAGATAAGATATATTCTGTGCTGGCAATTTTGTTTTTTTTTGATATTGTCTCGAGACAAAGGCAATGCAGTAACTCTTTTCGAGAAAGATCATGACGTAACTGACGAAGCTCGCCAAATAGTCGACGATTATTACCTCGAGAAGAGGCACAAGAAGTAGTTGGAATTTTAGCGGGTCGACTGGTTGGCACCCTTGGGGTAATTTCCCTGTCCGCTACGTAGATTGTTGATAGCTCGCGATTATTTATGGGATCCGAAGGTTACCGGGAAGGGATAGTGATGCACGCGAAACGAGGTTAAGCATGCTGAAGGAAGAAGACTTCTAGTTTTATCTTCCGGATTGCCGAGCAACTTGAACTTTCACCTCAATGATTATTACGAAAAGGTCAACCGTGAATCCTTGCATATTTATTCCTATAGCTCAGATTATTTTTACCTCTTCTCTTATTTTGTTTCTAAATTTTTCCACACCAACTGTTCATCTCCAAGTGATTTTTCATTGTCACTCAGAGCGATCCCAGACACGTGAAAATTTCACGCACAAAGTGAAGTCGAAGTCGATGCACCAGTTGCAGCCAGTCTTGTTCTAATTATATCTTACTTTGTTTGAGTACAACGTACCTTTAGACGCTACCGTCAGCGTAGGTCGGATATACCCCTCCCACCTGCTTTCTTCCCTGACGTGCAATCTCTCGTCCTCCCAAACCCCACCGGAGTATAAACCAACTTACGATACGCTGCATACCGCTCGTCGTCGTCTCCAAAGGAGACTTAGCATCGAACCTATTGGAGTTGCGCCAAATGGAAACGCTCGTCAAATCGAGCATTGAATTAAGAAAATTTCCGGTTGCACCCAAGACACTTCAGACTTGATTTCGTATAGCTAAAATTAGTTATCTTCATTTTCAAGCTTGAATTTTCGTTATTACGTGTTCAAAAGTCCCTTCGTTGTTTCCTTTTTTTTTTAAATTGTCGTCTGTTATTAGATTTTAGTATTTTATTATTAAATTTTTTAAACTTTTTGTGGATAAAAACAAACCAGGCAATGTCATTTTTACGAGCTTATCGAGTTAGGAGCAGTTTTTTTGATATTAATTAACGTCTGGAATCGAAATAATGGAAGTTTTCTGTCTAGTGGAACTTTATTAGTTAAATAGTAACATGTTAATGAATTTATGAAAAAGATAATTAATTAGTTAATGAAGTTGTATTTGATTTTTTTAGTTAATTTTTTTATCGGACTTCTTATTATTCTGGAATAAATATAAAAAATTTTCACATGTTTTCAGTTATTTCTTTACAAATATAATGTATTTGTGTAACAAAAAATTTTAGTTTATTTAAAACAAAAAAAATCAGTCTTCAATTTTCAGACTTCTTTTTAATATTTTTTATCTTCAATACTTCAATTTGTTTACCAATCCAATTACTTCTTCAATAGCTACTCTAACTGTTTTCGAATGAAAAACATTCAGAAAAATTTTTTTATCCAATACTTTTGAAGATATTATTAATTCTTCCGATTTTTTAATAAAGCAATTAATCGAAAAATCTTCCTCTAAATATCCCTCATCACTACTTAACTTCACCACTTCAATCCAATTATCTATTGAAGTTTCTTTTCGAATCATTCAAAATTTTTTCATGTTTACCATATAACACTTATAGTGTCAATTATTTTTTTTTACCATCATCAAGTAACAATCTTCAATTAACTTCAACTTCTATTCAAAAAAAAATCTACATCCACACACAAATAAACCTTTTCTCCTCAATTCGTCGCAGAACTCTAATTATAGTAATTTATTATCCTGGCACGATTGTCCTACATTATTGGCTCCACAGTAATCATGGTCCAGATTCGACCCAGTAGCCTCGTGACAGTCGATTTTTCACAACGTCATCCCTTATGAGCGTATTAGTGTATTAGTAATAAAAAAAAAATATATGAGGTGCAACACACGTTCCATAGCGAATTAACGAGAGGGAGAATGCAAGCGAGACGTGTAACGGGTGCTTGAGGGTGCGAGAATTAGCGAGGGTTGTGCTCGTTACACATACGCGAACGAGAGAAAAATAAAAAAAAAAAGGAATTACACGGACAAGCGGAATAAAATGAGCAGCTAATCGATATCAGTTCATTGAGTTTCAGTTTCAGCACGTGTATACCCAGTGTAATCTACATATCACATACACACATGCAGTCACATAAAAATCTATATATATATAGATATTCTCGACTTCTTTCTCTCTCTCTCTCTTTCTATATCGTACCGTGTGTCGACTCCACCGCACATTTATCACGACTCTTTTTCCCGCCATTGGAACAGAGGGACGGAGGCAGGAAGGTCACATGGGTTATCTTTCCACACACAACGCAAGTGCTTTTTGCGCGTCAGTCGTCGTCCGGTGGACCTTCGTCGAGTCGCAGTTTAAATATAACATCAGGTATCCGCGTGTTCTGCGTGCGTCGGTGTCCTCTACTCTACCCACAGTTTAATGTTTTACCTCTGCTACGGTCTTTCTTCGTTTGTACACGTGTGCACCACGTTTAGAAACCTCTCGCACACCCAACAACTTGAGGGGAAAAAATCTCGGAACAAAGGCGACGAGGATTTTAAACTCTTCTGAGAAAAAATTAAATAAACCTTTCAGTTAAGATTTTTCGAAAATTTATGAGGACAATATTGACAGCTTCAGATGCTCACTAAATATTTTTTTTTCATCTTTACTACATAGCGATATTTGTCGGCTTCCGGTAGATTGTTGGGGTTTGGAGAAGTCTCCAGGATGTATGTAAATCAGGGAAACTTCATTGGAAAAATGTTTACATACAGTAGGGATTATTTACAGATCTGTAAATGTCGAAAAGTCGTTTGAATTTTTTTTAATAAGTTTCATTCAATGACGCATAAAAGATTTTTGAGAAAATTATTAGAAATATAAAATAGATATTTAATAGTAGGTGAGGAGTTATTTTTTTTTTTTTAAATTTTCATCAGAGATGAGAATTCTAGAAATAATCTAAAATCATTCATTAGTGATTTATAACTTCAAAATTATCAAAGAAATACTATTTTTTTTGAAAAGCACTCAAGTTTAATTTTGCATTTATGATAGAAGTAAATTGAAATAAAAAGCATGAAAATAGGAATATCTCTAAGGAGAAATAATCGAAATTTTATTCCAAAAACGAATGAAAATAATTTCTAAAAAACCATAAAAGTGTGATTTATGATTTGAAAAAATAGCTAAAACATTTTTTACGCATTCTCGTATCTTTTTTTCACCCTTGGTACATTGAACCTTCCCTCTCGCGTGTCTTCAACGCCAACACATAACGGCCGGCAGTTTCTGGCCCCATTCTCTCGTCCAGCATTCCCATTGCCGGAAGATGAACTCCTATAAAATCTCACTGCCGGTTTAAGATCCCCCTTTCCAGCACACTACCACCCTCCACTTTTCTCTCAGTTCTAGCAGCCAATACCGCACCCGGGTACTATTCCAACGTACATATAACCCCTTTGCCAGACGCCGCAAAGACGACGGGGAATGAGAAAGACTGAACGATCGAGGTACACGGCAGTTTATCCAGCAGAGAAGAGATTGCTACGGTGGTCTAGGGTCGCTTGAGACGCATGTAGAGAGATCGTCCTTGATATAAAAGAGAAAAAAAAAGGAGAGGAAAAAATTACATTCTTGAAAAATACCATGAAAAAGGAAATTAATGGTCTAAAATGTCTACATCTAGACCTCTTTTCTTAATTTTCAAGATTTCATTTTTTTCTTCCATCTTCCTTTTTATTTATTAATTGAATTAATTTTTACTATCAACAGTTTAATTTATTTTACTGTCTGGTATACATAATCTTACGTTATTTTCTACTTCATTTTTACTGCGTTGTCTCTTTAATTTTATTCGTATAACAAATCCAGCCTGATCCCTGTCTGTTGGCAACGTAAAGCTGGTTCGTAGCCATTGCTAGTTCCATACTGGGTCTTCCCTCGTGAAGAACAAGCAAAAGAAGAGAAACGTGTATCGACCTCGGTCTTAGGTGTGGGTCGAAGTGGTTGGAAAAGTGGAAGGAGAAGTCCAACGGTCAAGAGGGGTGCTGGAGAAATAAGAGAGCAAGAGATTTACTAGTCTGGCGACTTTGTAATAAAAAAAAAATAATAAAAAACAAGTTAAATCATTCGTACAAAAAGTAACAAAAAGTCAAAATAAAAAATTCTTTTGCTATTTTATCAAAAAATAGCAGAATTTATTGAAAAAGGAGAATATTTGATCAACAGCAGCAGCAGCAGCAGTAAGCATTAAAAGTCATTGAAAATAATTTTGACCATGACAGTATTTATTTTTTTCAACGTCAATCATTGAGTTGTCTCTTTAAATATTCTTCAATCGCACGATAAATTGCCACAAAAACCTTTTAGGTATGTTTACTCTGATGCTCTGGAATGTGAAGAACGTGTCCTTCATCATTGACATCAACCTGAATCTGCGATTCTTCCGTGGTCACTGATGTTTTTGTCGACTCCAATGCCACATATCTGATGAATAATCCACATGAAGATTGAATTGACACCTGACAAATTTGTAAAAGAGTAAAAGAGTGTAACATGGAAGGAAATATTTCAAGAATACTTTGGAAAATATATGTTGCTTCAATGTTGAAGTCTTGTCTTTATCCTTCTTCTCAACAGCTAGCTATTGAATGCATCTCCTTCTCTTGTTCTGGCTCGTACAAGACCCAGACACTTCTCTTATACGCATGTACACGTCATCGCCAAGTATATAATGTTCTCTGGCAAGCAGGCTACTCAGATATCTCTCTCAAGTTCAGAGGAAGACTTTAGCGATGGCTCAGAGAGTAGTTCCCCTCTTTATAGAAGCAGTTAAAAGATTGACTTGCGTTATACTTTTTCCTCTGGTACGTCAGTGAGTCATTGAATGAGAGAGGAACGCTATCAGAAGACGAGTGTAGCAGTTGAAATTGATGATTGGAGACCATTGGAGATGATTTGCGACGAAAAATTGAACGCTCTACATGTCTGAAGCTCGTTGGCCTCGCAATCGTCGAGCGGAGGCTAAGCAGAGAGGGGGAGAGGTCAGTCACGGTTATACAGAGACAGTCACACATATACGCAGTGTACGACACACCCTGGGAATAATGGATGTGTTACACGGCTACAGGGATTCAGAGAAACACGGACGGTGGCAGACAGCACCAACATTACGGAGGAGGGCAGCAGCCAGACGAATGGGAGACTGTTACACCCAATTGTCCCTCGTTGTGCAGGGGTCAAGTAAGGTAGCCAAGCGAGCACGGCAGACACCATCATCCGTACATGCTATTGGATAAATACGTTCAGTTGGAGAATATAAGCATATACTACATTGCCTCGAGGCCATGTGAAAACACTTTCACGAGGTATTTCCTACTACATTGTCATAGATTAAACCTCATTGTCTGCAACTTGTCTTCTTAACAAATCTAAGTGTCATGATGACTTCAATGCTAGTTAGATAGTAACTTGCTAGATATGCAATCCACATCTTTTTGTGGTATTGTTCAAAACTTGGAGTTGCTATGAGACTAAACATAACATCCTGCTTTATTTATATTTTATATATTGATGAAGAAAGTCTGGCAGAATACAGTTATGAACTATGGTGAATATTCAACGGATCCCAAGCAATTTGCACAGATGATGCACATTAGCACACCTCAGTACAATCATGTCATAAATTACTAGCTGGTTAGCCGCCGCCAGGGGTCGTCGAGATTCAATTTTCAAGCTTCGCTCTTTCTTTTCTCTCTTCTCCTTCAATGGACCCAACAGTGATGGCAGATTAGAAATAACCTGGTCCCGTTTGGTAGTGGAGAAAATCTCAGTATATCTTGTCATACCGTCACCACAATTTTTTTCATGGTCACACACGTGTAAGGTTATTCTGCTGATGTTGACCCTATCATCATAATCATCATTGCTATTATCTTTTTTTTTTTCATGATAAAAAATATTCCTCCTTTCTTTTTGTCAATTCCAACCTCTCCAATGGATCTCTCCTCAGAACTAACTATAGATTTTAAGTCCATGAAACTTGCTAGTGATCTCTAACAAGTTCCCCTGACGCAACCTGCCTTCTTGGAGTCACTTTGGCGCGTAAGTCAACGCTGACGTCAGCTTCTGCCGGCCTTTTGCCCTATTTGAGTTGTAACATGTGCTAAATACACTTGCTAGAGCATTTTCTTCAGCTTTATAAATATTTGAAACATTTCAGAATCTTTTCATTTATATCTCTACCTATTTTATTTTCTTTTATTATAGCATGAATTGTTATTTGAAATTCAATTCAATACTTAAACAATACTTGATAACAATTGAATAAATTTGTTTAGAATTCTTTGTTTAAAGATTAAAATTATTATAGAGAATAATTACATAGAGATACGTGTAATTGATATGAATGATTAAATAGATTAAATAATGATATCAATATGGTCACGCAAATCTGGAATTCAAGAGCAGTTTAATCTCCTACTTGAGAACACAGAGGTAGTAGAGCACAGCAATGGAGATCGAATTTGTTAGGCAAACGAGATCAAATTGGGCGTCTGAACAGCATAACTAAGTATCAGAATTACGAGGTTTCTGTAAGGAGCGTGGTGGGAAATCACTAACCATCAGTCTTTAATTAACTTTCCGTAATTACCATGATTAATTAAAAAAGCCATTGATCTATTTCAACACATAAAGCTTATTTGTTATTGGAGGATATTGAGTTTGGTGGGACTGGTTGGTTTAGTTGACACTACAATCGTATGAGTGATCTCTGAGCGTGCTGATTGGTGGATACCGTAAGCATCACTAGCTCCTGGACCCAGCTGACCCTCTGACCCCAGCAACTCGTTCGCTTTTATCGTCTGGATTGATGTGTCGGGTGGTGCTGACTACGCGGTACAATAACGCGACTCACGTTGGTGGGAGCGGAATTCTCTACCGAGCGACAAACAATTGCCGCCAAGTGGCTTAATTGCAGTCAACTAAACAAATGGTGTACGTTAAAGTCCCTGGACGCGAGTTTGTACGCCTCTAGGGGAACGTTGATGACACCCAGTTGGACAGGTCCGCGAATATCATCATCATTTTCTCAACCCAACCCTTCCCGTTTGTTGGACCCTACATGTTCCCACGTCACTGCTTGACCTCCAGTGTGAGAGCCAAATGATAGGCAACTGCGTCACCACCTTTGTATAGCTTCTTAGCCAATGCGTAGAAAATATTTCAACACACTCAACAACTCATCATCTATTTGGCTGTTTCAAATATCCCTGGAGTCTAAATAAAATTGTCTGTTTACCAAGACTTCCAAAGCTACTGGTTAGGTAGTGTAGGTGTACTACTGAGTGTACTCTGGCTTTAAGAGAGATTCCCATTTATCAGAGGACATCCGCCGGAAGTGGGGCGGCCCCTGCGTAGGTGAGAGAACAACATTGCCATTTCGTTATAGTCTTACTCTTTCTTTTCCTCTTTCTCTCCGTTCTCCGATAAACTTTAGACCTTTTTGCGTTTAAGATAATTCTTTAGATTCTTACTAGAAGTCAGGTTATGCTTCATTATTTTAGTCACTGCTTAAAATAAACTTCCTCATTTTTGATGATTCCATTTAGGAAGATAAAGTACACCAGTCGTTGTTATCATTTTTTATTTATAATTTCTGGTAAAATTAGTCACTCATTATATTTTAATTCAATTTAATTCAAGTTAGGTTTCATATTATTTGTCATTTTAAAATTCATATTTATGTTCAACTTTTTAAACGATTTATGAACATTAAAAGTCAATGAAGAATTTTCTCTTTAAACCAGTTTTCTTTCAAATAAACTTGAAAACCACAAAATTAAGGTTAGTACCTTAAATAATGAAAATTGATCTTCAAAATCGCTTTAGCAAAAGAGACGAAGATTATCGAATTAATTGAACTTTGAAGTGAAATGTCTCATGAACTTTCTAATTAGTGATGAAGATATTTGATGACAAAGTGGAACAGAGGTGAATTATTGGAATAATAAACGTAAAAGAAGAAAATGGCAAATTAGGTGATGATGACGAATGATGATGAGATGGTTGGTCTGAGGTGAGAGATTCTTGTTTGGTTTTTGGGTCGCGGTGTTGATGCCTTTTTCACGGAATGCTAAGATATCCTACATTGAGTCCATACCACAAGTCTACGACTGCAGGGACAGCACTTGCGGTGGGATATCAGTTAGTTGCTTATATGTGCAAGCGAATGGGGAATACCGGTCGACCTTCTGATGTTGCAACGAACTGAGACCTGGCACAGATAGACCACCTATAGTTTTATGTATCTCGTCGTTCTCTCTTCCATAGCTTGCGCAAAACTTGTCGACCGTTTCTATGGGAAACCCCGTTAATTTAGTAAAGGAATCAATCAGAGTTCCAAGCTAGAGAGAGTCTGAAATCGATTGTGGACGAGTAGAAAATCGAGGATGGTCTGTGAGATTGTGGCACGCGATCAAAAGTTGAAAAATACATAGTGAATTGATGGTATATAAGAAATCCGGACGAAAATGCTGACTTCTCTTTCTTGCACACCTTCAATGTGGAGACGTCGCCTGGCGCACAGGCGATTATCCACTCCAACGATTTGCATGCGAATGGCTCACGTCACGATCCAGACGCGTGGCTACCTAGCTAACTTATTCTTTTTTTTATTTAACTTATATCCGTTAAAATGTATCTAGACTTTTGGATAACGCTTTACTTGTTGGATTGTTGCAGGAAAACATTTCGACTCCGGAGTCTGCTGATATTACAGAAGACGATCATTATTCCAGTGAGCATTCTTTTTTTTTTTTACATCTTACAATCAATCAAACGTCCACATTAGTCATGTTTTATCTTGAAATTATTTTATTGAATTTAATTACTGTCGAGTGAAACCAAGGTAAAGTGAAGTGTTGGAGTAAACTGAGACACCTTTTTTTTTAAGTTGAAATATTTATGGGCAATGATTGAAAAGTAGTTTTTTAAATAAAATTCATTTTTTAAGCTAAATAAATATTGGAATTTATCTATGAAATAAATACAAGAATTATGATAATGATATTGATGTTTATTTATAGCATCAGTAGTAATCATAACTTATCAGCGTTTTTCAAGAAAAAATTAATTAATGTACAATTGCGTTATAATTTCAATTCATCACTAAATTGCATTCCTACATTTTTAATCAACCAATTTATTAAAAAATTATTACCAAGTCATGTAAAAAATTAATCTAATAATCCATTGTTTTTAATTATTCAGGAAGAATTAAATCAATATCATTAAATAGATAATTATCTCAAAAATCATTTTATTAATCCAATCAAAGTCTAATTTTTTAAAGCTATTATTTTTCTTATCATATCAACAAGTAATAAGAGTTGTACATATGCAGACATTGTAAATAAACACCTTAACTAAATAAAAAAAAAACAAATCTTCATAAAAACAAAGAGTCTCAGTTTGCAATAAATTATTTATCAGTCATAATAGAATATGAATTTATTTTGGTCTCATTCCAACAATTCTCCAACATTGCATCAAATATGCAACTTTATTAATGTAGGCGATTGATGGAAATATAATTAATGATTAATTTCATGTTCGATGTGCATCGAGGGCCAAGAATACATATCTTAATGGAATGAGAAGCATTAAAGTCAAATAACCTATTGGCTGGAATATAACGTTGGTTTGAAATAATATATAATTGAGTACGCGCGGGCAATCGAAAAGGCAAAAATTAGTTCTCTTGGTTTCTCTGACTCTTTCTACTGAGAGAGTGCCAACATCGAGCTAGGTCGTCGCGTACCGTTTTGGGTAGATGACCTAAATACTGACAGGAACAGGAGGTGTCTCATCACCGCTATCGGGTGTGCTTGAATCATTTACAAGAACCGTCCATGCATCCTCTGCTGTCATGTATTTTACCCTTTAACGATCGATAAATTTCTGGCTTTCCTACTCCCAACCTTTCCTGGCACATCTCTTGCATAATTTATGTATTATATTATTTAATCAATTTACCATATTTTCCCTTGAACATTCCACATTCATTTCTTCGTGTTTTTTTTTAACGAAAAGTCGTTTTCTAACGCCTGGCCTGCGTTTTATTGATTTTTCTATTATTTTCCAGTGTCTCACTGTGTGTGTGTATTATAATGATAAGAAGCTACTGATTATTCTGGCCCTTGGATGTCACGCTTATTTTTAATAATGTTGATAGCACAGGCCTACTATTTAAATGTATTTATTATTCACTATGCTATTAATTAACATTAACTATTTTCTTCATTATTATTTAATTACAACAAAATTTTTGGGTTAATTGTTTTCAAAAATTAGTCAAAACAACATAAGTTTGTTGAATAGTGATGACAAAAATAGTTAAATGTTGCTAACGAATGGAGATAATTGCTGATAATTAAACAAAGAGCACAACTTGTAACAACAAAGGGATGTAGACCTGTGTAATTAATAACTTAAAAAGAAATGCTAATAACGTAAACATCAATTGGCACTATTGTTTGTTGAACTCGGCAGACGCGCTCGTGAGAGACGCGGATAAGCTGAAGTTGATGCTGCTCGCGTGGAATTATAATCTTCAGCAGCAGGCACAGGCGCAGGCTGCAACAGCAGCTTTATCACCGAATAATTCCTCGACAACCACGTCCAACACCATCGGCACACCTGTCACCAGCCAATCAGCCATTTCCACGGCAAACAACACCATTAACAACTCCACACTTACAGGTAACACTTTTTTTCACCAATCAATCTCAACTGCTCTTTTGCTTGTTCAAAGTGTCCATCACTATTTTCTATTTAAATAACTAAAATCCTTTGTATTCACAGCAATAATCATATAAATTGTTTCAATGTTTCAAATTTCATCATAAACAATCAAATAATTATTTAACAATGCATTTTAATGCACAAATGTATCTAATGGCGTCATTAAAGGATAGCATCAGTATATTGTAATATAAAACCTGCATGCTTGTGAATAGCCATGTGCTAATGTCATTATCATTCCACATTGCCAGAAGTACATGATCAAAGAGTAAAAAAAAAATAATAATTTTTTTCTTGCTTATGATGGTCAAAACCACATGGAGAAACATCATGACAAAAGTGTCTTGAGCGATTAAATCCTCTCGTGAATCACCTCAGTGTAGAAACAGTGATGATACAGAAAGAACAGTGTCATATCAACCTGGGTAATCTCCTGCTTATCATCGCCCATGACATTTGAACGATAAGACTTGAATGGATATTGCGTTGAATGTAAGCATGGAGTGAGCATATACGTAACATACATGTTATCCGATATATACATTCTGTCTTAGTTCAAGTCGTTGGACTTACTTTACGGAAGGATAATTCACCCTTTTTCTTCAACATCTTCAAGTTCTTTATTCTTTCTTTGGTGTCTTTCTCTCTCTTTTTCTCTACCTTCTTCATCATCATGATGTTTTCTTCTATTTCGCCTTCTTCAGCTGCTTCTTTTCCTCCTCCAATAGTATCTACAGCTCCTCGTGGCCGGTCAGATGCGAAACTGGTTATGCTGGCTCTTCTACGGCGTCGCATACTCGTCGTTGCGTAATGAACCAGCTTTCGGCATGGTCTTAAGAGCGACTGGTCTCTTCTCCATTCCTTGCGATCATGGTCAAGCGGTCATAATTCAACTTAAAACAACTCAACAAAAAAAGATATACCATTTTTTTTCACCGTGTTATTTCTCCTTTAAAAGTCTAAGATAAACACGCAGTCCTCGATATAAGAAAGACTTTAATATGATATCAACTTGTTTTTGAGTTAAAAAATTAATTAACCAGTAACACACAAATACATCTAGAGGATTATTTTATAAAATAATGATCAAACAATTGTTTTGGTTGTATTAACAAATAAACAATGATTGAGCAATAAAAATATTGAGAATAAAATCACATCGTAATGCAATTGACGTTTACTTTACTTAGATAAAAGTGTGTGTTTTTTTTTTCTTTTTTAAATCAAAGAGCATTCTGGTCTCAAGTGCGGGTATATCAGTTTTCTTGAGTGTAGAAGTACTACAGTATCATGGTAAGAAGTCAAAAGAATAGCCCGAGGACGTTGGCACAGGATTTCAGGTTCAGACTCGCGGCTAGAGCCAAGTTGTCAAACGAGCCGGCGAAAGGAGAACGTGGATCTTCGTAACCGGCTTTCTAACCAGCTCGATAGTATGGGAACTCCTTTAAGCAATAGCCCGGGGTGTTATGTCCGTTCAGAATTGTTGAAACAACCTTCAGTACCTTCTACTTCTGTTGAATACTCTTGCTCTGTGTTTTTACTATTGAAGAAATGGCAACCAATACCTCAGGGTTTATTTCACAATTCCAACCTCTGACGTAATCCATCGTTAAATAAAATCTATCAAGGAGATGCTATCCTGATGATACCATCAAGCATGATATTTTTAATATTGCTTCATCATCATTCATTCTGTTATACTAAAGAAATAATTGGTTAAATGTGTCGTTTTTTTGTGTCTAGACTCTCGAAATGGCACGTCAGAACTTGGAGAGTTATCAACAGGCGCAGTACCAAGTCTGGGAGCTGTGGCTGGGGTCGGTAGTGAAGACATGGCATCTTTGTGGGCTTCATATGCTATGGGTTTAAAAAAGACACCGCCTCCTGCATCATCTTGCACACCATCACGTTCAGATCGTGATAGAGAGTCCAGTCCTGCTGGTGGTGAAGGAGCTGGTAGTGCACAAGACGAAACAAGTAGCAGTGGAAATAAAGAAGATGAAGATGACGATGATGAAGATGCTGATGAAAGACTTGATCCACGACATCATGATCCAGAACGTCTTAAAGCTTTTAACGTAAGTCATCCTACCTTTTGCGGATCCTTTATTCTAAAAATATTTCCAACGATAAAACTTTACTACCTCCCATTTCCTCATTTAACTTCAAGTTATTCTAGAACATATTATTCAGAAATTCCTGGAGGAATTTTATTTTGTGATTGTTATTGTGATGTTGGAAAAATAATAAAATCAATTCTCTATCCATTGAACATGTAGGTTTTATAACATATCAGTTTTGAAGAATTAGAAATGATTATTTATCAATATCGATTGTAATGATAAGCGCTAATAATAAAAATGAAAATTACTACTGTACTCCTGTCTATAGTCTACCAATGAAATAACAGGAATTTTGCTATCAACCATGCATAGCTGTAATGCATGTAATTTTATTGTCACTTTTGAATAAACTAGCACCTTTATGTTTTCTATTCAATGAAGATTAACAAGTAATCATTAGAAATTATCACAAAGTCCTTTGTTAGCATTTATACAATTTTCCTGTCATCTCACATAATTCATTAATCAGTCAACAATTAGTCTATTCCATCATTCAATGATACAAATTCAGATAAAACTAAGATTAAATTTGGTTAGAACTGAATATATGTTTGACTATAAAAAGTTTTTATAAAGAGGAGTAATATTGTAATAATTAGTTACCTAAAGAGTAGAACAATCATGAAAATTTGCATAAATTTTTTAGTATAATTAATCTCTATGCTATAAAGTAATTCATTTTATAGTTAAAAAAACGTTTTGATGTGATTTAATTTTTATTTTAAGTGTGTATTTTGCTGTAAAAAAGTTGTTTATAGATCAAGTTTATTGTTTCTGATTAAAAATCATGTTAATATGTAAATTTAATCATTTTTCTTACAATTACATTGATCATAAGTCATCTCTCTGAACTTAAAACTCACAAATTATAAAACAAATATAATCTTAGTAACTAGCAATCAATCACAGTTAAATAAAATGTTCAGAAATGTATATTACTTATAACTTCAATAAACTTGTCTATTTAAAGTTTTTTTACTCGAAGATTTGTTATAAATAACAACTTATTAATCAACCGTTTAAGACGTTAATCTTAGTCATTACCTTTGCAATCAAAGTAGGATTAAATCATCATTGAATAAAAAAGCCTCCAACAAATAGAAGCATAAAACTTGAACCTATAAAAATTCAATTACATGATGAATTTCCAGGAAACTGGTTAAGTGAATAAAAAGTCTGTTTTACATTTTTCGTCAAGCTTAATTATATTTTTACACTAGCAAATGCTTTGTAAGAGGAGCAGAAGCATCAGAAAGCCCTCACACAATGCTCGCCGGTAGAGCAGCTTCTTAATTAATTACAATTAGTTTAATCGAGCTACGGTAGGTCCCCCCCCCTATCAGTTAAATTCTTAATTCCTTCCACAATGTTTCTTTCTAAAGCGTGAGCAACTCCTTTCCCCTCATACTTAAACATCAACATCACCACCACCACCACCACCAGCATCATCACCACCACCCTATTATTCTCATTGTTCTTCTCTTGATTCCGGCAGATGTTCGTCAGGCTCTTCGTCGATGAGAACTTGGACCGCATCGTCCCGATCTCAAAGCAACCCAAGGAAAAGATTCAAGCTATAATCGACAGTTGTACACGACAATTCCCAGAGTTTGCTGAACGTGCGAGGAAACGAATCAGGACGTATCTGAAGAGCTGTAGAAGAAATAAGAGAGGAAGAGAAGGTGCACCGTGGGACGCGGTGAGTTGATACAAATTTTTCACGAGCCTCTTTCTTCTTTGTTCTTTACTCTACAAGGATTAAAGGACAAAAATGGGACAAAGAAGTCAGCTAGATTCTATACTCAATGCACATTTTCTGAATGCTTGGAATGTACATCTCTTGGAAGAAGCTTTTTTCAAGTGATTTCTCTTTTCCCTCTTTATAAGTTGTTTTATATTTTTATTTATTCACTCGTCTCGAAATTTAGTTTTCTTATTTTATTTCAGGCGAGACCAACGCCGGCTCACTTGACCTCGGTGCAGGCGGAGCAGATTTTGGCAACGGCTTGCGAAAACGAGAGCGACAACGCGAAACGCATGAGGCTGGGTCTCGAGCCGGTCTCACAACCCATGCCTACATTGCCAGCGGCTACGGTGAGTAAACCATTGAGTGGAGACTAATAACTCACGTCGACTTCAAGTCCGCCTCGTATCGTTCTAATTTCGTTCCATAAAAAATTGTCTATACTCCTGCTGCTCTTTTTATCCGAGAAACAGATATTTTACATCGGATTTTATCGAGTAGCAAATGAAAAGAAGAAAAACACGACTCCTCACGTAAAAGAATAATTTATTGTTTAATAACAATTTTTGTTATCCGGTACATAATAATAAATAAGATAAATAAATACTCGGTAGTTATTTAAAATAACTGTTTTTATTTCAAATTTATTGAATATTATTCATTTTTCTGTATGATAGAAAGTTGAATGCATTTTATATGGAACTACGTGAATCGGGATGTAGGTATATTGAGTAAAGGCACACACTGATAACCTCATGGTTAGGTCGTGCTTACCTCTCCCACTCTTGGAATACGCGCATACCCAATGTAAATCGGCCGTGCACTCTGGCCCCTTGGTGTAGAAAAAAGCCACTAAAAAAATATGTAGGAGAATCGAAATGATAAAATCGCGTATTCCCATTTCCTTATCACCACTCACTTGATCAATGAATTTACCAAGACATTACTCTATTCGCAATTTCACTATAAAAGCTGCTGCTAGATTTACCTTCTAATTCTTAGTGGAGATGATGAATTGCCTCAATACTTACTGAAGACGCTGGTACTATCTATTTTGAAAATCCCTCCAACTGATAACCTCAGACGACCTAAACCTAACCCATTAGAGAGACCAAGAATCCCTCGTCTGTCGTCTCTGCACCTATATAATTGACGTCAACGCCATACTGCTCGTCTTTCATAAAAACACCTCCCTACATCCGGCCCAACATCTCCAACTCCCCTCCTAGTCCCTATCTCTCTCTTTCTCTCCTGAATCATCTCCAGTCTCAATATTTTTGTCTTCTACTTCATCTTCTCTACCCGAATTCCCAGTTACTCAACTTTACACTCACATCTGGTCCCCTCCTCATTCTTTCTCAACATCCACCAGTTAGTTCTTATTTTCCATTGCGACTCAACTCGTTTTCTTTTCTTTTCTTTTTTTTTATCTTCATTGTCTTCTCTCCCTCTTCAATCTCTATTTTTTTTCACTTTTTCCTTTCTTCTTCATCACTTTCCATCTCTCTATTCGTACTGATCTCTCCTCCACCTACTGTCTTTTTGCTTCATCCTCATCTCTGTCGCCGTCGTCGTCATCATCGACCTCATCGTGGCGGTTGGTCGTTGTCGTTTGTAATCAAGCGAGAGTCGTGGCAGTACGAGTGAACGCGTACAAGAGGCAGGAAGTAGTGGAGAATAAGCAGAAGAAGGAGAGGAAGGAGAGTATAATATGCAAGTGGTGGCTATGGTTGTTGTTTGTGAGCAATGAGGAATGATGTCGATGGTCTATCGACGAAGAAGTGATTGTACGGAGATTGAGTCACGCTTGTTTCGTTGGTTAGTGCGAGACGACGTGCTGTAACCCAACATGACGAAGTGTAGTATTGGAAACGATGATCGATAACGCAGCCATTTCAATGTGGGATTAATCATCAACCTTTAATTTTTAATACCTTTACTACTTACTCACCATCAGGCTTGGAACTCAAACATGAGGAAAAAGAACCTGAGAGTTGTTCATAAACAACAGATTTGTGATTACTCTCAGGATCATCAGGTATTAATTCTATTATACCACGCTGTATGTCGTCGTTTAATTACTCAATCCCCCAGTATAACTGTGAAAAAAATACACTAGATAATAAGTATCAGTGTATGAAGAAATTGACACAGATTGACGTTGGCATAAAAATATATCATGATAATTCGAAAGACCTAAAGCTCATTTAGAGAATTGAACTTTAATTAATTATAAATAAAAGATTATTCTTTTTCTTTAATTAATATATATTTTTTTACTAATTAAATGATGGCTTTTTGTTACAGCAAACAGACGTACGAGCAAGTCTCGATCACTTTTCAAGTACTCCAGTTAAATCGCTCCCTGGTAAACGAGAAGATACTCCACCTACGTCGATGACATCTCTTGCACCTTTGACTAGTTTGGCCAATCTACCTAGCAACACCCTTGCCTCAACGCCTCTCTCTCTAGCTCCAGCTTCGAAACTATTGACACCCTCGGATAACAAGGGTCTCATGAGGTGTGTTTGCAAAAGCATTGACCATGTTATTTTGCATGATATAACTATATAGAGGGCTTGCGTAAGCTTCTGAATATAACGACGTTAGTACGGTACTTAGTCGTGCTAGAGAAACTCGTGATGTTGATGAAAGGTTTGGTAACAATGTAAAATCTCTGCCTTTGAACAAAATCATATATGAAAGATAAGAAAAATGATTTAATCAATGTCAAATGACAGTATTTTTTTCATCTAAATTAATTATATAATTTTAAATTATAAATGCTAAATAATCAACTTTAATTTATCATTTTCAAACAATCTTTATGATTAAATATCTATTTTTTTGAAAATCAATAATTGTTTTAAATCAACACAAACTTATACTGTAAATTAAATAATTACTGTTAAGTGAACATTTACCTTGACTAAGATTGCCTGATTCTCTGTGATTGACGATTACCTAGCACGCGCGACATTCAATGAACCCGTTGATGGATAAATTTCCTGAACAATTTTACAATTGTGATTTTAGCCAGGCGACGATAGTTAGCTCGTCAGCAGTAAACGGCGTTGGAAGTAGTGGAGCACCAACAGCTATGTACAGACCAAACTTTAGTCAAGCTTTCCAACGTGCTGTACCAACAACTGTCCCACCTACCTTGTCAGCTGGACTTTATCCCACTCAAAGCTTTACTTCAGGCCTGTTAAGCAACGGTACACAAAGTAATACTAATGTTTTTTTTTATTTATTTTGAAGTACAAACTTTTTCTTATTTTGGGTTTTACGTAAACTTTTCTTATTGGGTTAATGTAAATGAGAAAAAAAATAAAATATAAATTTATCATTTTTTCCTTTCAGTTGATTAATGAATATATTGTAGAATATTTGCTTTAACCCAATTCGAAAGAAATGCACAAAAATATTTATTTGGTTATTTTTTCTTTTAGGACCAACGGACCTTAGTATGAAGAACACGAAGCCGTTGCTTAGTCATAAATTGAATGCAACGGAAATGACCGCCGTGAGGCAACTGATAACTGGGTATCGAGAGTCAGCAGCATTTTTATTAAGGTCTGCCGACGAGCTTGAACAACTGTTGCTGCAGCAACCTTAACTTATGATGGATAAAATAAAATGTTCATTGGAGCTATTACCGATGCTCCATCAATTATATTAGCAGTTAAGAAGCAGAAGTAGAAAAAGTAGAAGCTGAAGCAACAGTAGAAAATTTTCAAACGAGCTTTCACCAACAGGGAAAAGTTCTTCAAGTTTAATTCTGGGTTAAAGCCATTACTCAGTTCATTTACCGACCGCCGTCGTCGACGTTACGTCGACGATTCTACTGCTGGCAATGAAAACTTTCGCTGATCAACGAAGCACCTCTGTCTGCAATAGAGAGTTCCTTATCACTGCAAGTTCATTCTCTGGATATTTAGCGAGCTGAAAATTTGATCGTCGACAAATCTGCGAGCCAAATTTGTCAATTTAAAATATAGCAGCTTAATGTATATCTATCTTCGCTCGGTACTTGATTTTTCCCCACTTAAGCTTTGATATATAAATTAATGGAGAAAGTGAGGAGATAACTGGATGAGCATTGATGTAGTTTAGAGAATAAGCCAAGTGTTTCGATGTGCGCAAATGGAGCATTAGTTTAATAATTAAGTTATAAAATATTCATAATACTGATACAAAAATTATAATAATAATAATAATAATAATAATAATAATAATAATAATAATAATAATAATAATAATAATAATAGTTATTATAATGATAGACTCTTTAAATTAAAAAAATTATTGAAAAAACAGGGTGTATATAAAAAAAATTACGAATATTTACTTAATTATCGTTAAGATGTTTAAGAAAAAAATAAAATAAATGTTTGATTAGTGTGAATACACATGATTGCTTATATGCACATATAAATACGTAACAATGAGCATAAAGCCATTTTTGTAATGATTAAATTCTTGATGCATTTTTTTATCTCTTGAAATGTCATAACTCAATTCATAAACAAATGTAAAAAGATTTTTTTATTTACAATTTTTATGTTAATTTTATATTTTTCAACAATTTTACACAATATTTCCTCTATTGAATTATTGGTATTGTTAATTGAGAATTATTTCTAAGATGACTGAGCTCTAAAAGAATTTTTCTTTGATCATTTGAAGTTTCTTTTCATCATTTCGAATAAAAAAAAAAGGAAATTTTATAATTTAAATATCCAAAATTTCATATTGTAGATTAATTGTTATAATAATTGGAGAAGAAAACAAATGAAATTTATATAAAATAAATTCTAAATTTCAAGAGAAACGTAGAAATGTCATTAATGTATTGATTTTATTGTGTATATAATAAAATAATAATTTATGCATACAAATGTCACATTCTCGCTAATCGTGTAGATATCAGACACGACGATAAATGAATATTAAGCGCTTGAATAGCGTAAAATTATCGATTCATAATTAACTCTGTATGTATATACACGATAAATATAAGTACATGATTGTGAGGGAGACTGAGTCTCATTGATCATCTTTAAGATCAATATAAATATTCTATACGTAGATTACTCAATAGAGTAAGAGAAGTTAGTTCATTTGGTATAATCATAATAATTAATGATCACAATAATTGAATTAAACAATAAAAATTAAACAAAATAATTATGTTTGGCGATTGGGACCATCTCGTCACCATCGGACAATACGCGGTGCTTTGTATGGTTCCCATACTCACCGCCGTGCAACCAAAGAACAAAAAAAAACGATAAACAAATAAAAAAATTAGTCGTAGTAAATCGTTATTGTAGTAGTTAATTAATTCTTTATTTATATTTTTTCTTATCTTTGTCGTTTTTTATTATCAAAACTGTGCAAAGCGAGGAAAAGTACTTTAAATCTTATAGAAATCACGAGATTAGAAGAGAAGCATAAATTTAAGATAAATGTCTAATGAAAAAAATCGATATTGATAAAGAATAAATAATAAAATAAAAATGTGAGAAATGTGCATAAATTAAAGTGAATGGAATTGGTTTATGTCAATGTCATCGTTAGTTTTATTCTGTCGTTGTTTTGTACATAGTTTATATATTGGAGGAGTGCATATATTGAATATATTAGTGTTTATTTGATATATAGAAACATATAATAATATAAATATATTTAATGCGACTATTGAACTGCTCCTAAACATTAAAAGAGAGGACACAGAATTCTAAGATTATACATTGCAAAAAAAATTTATTGTAGTATCAGTAATACACATTCCATCTGGAAAAAATTGTTAGTTGTAAAAAAGAAAAATAGATTCGAGTGTTCTTGATGAAAAAAATTACTTTACTTAAAAGCAAGCGTACTTTATTCAATTTCCTTTTTTATTTATCTGAGAAAAAAAAATTAAATAAACGCTTGATATTTAATTATTGTCGTGCCTCGTTGAATAATACAATTTTACTTAAACTTTTATTATGTATTGTAGCCTATTAATGGCTAATTTATCGATTAAAAGAGTTTATTATTACATTTTTTTTAAAATGTTTTTACATTTTTTTTCTGATTTTTTTTTGTCACCATTTATGATTTCATTGAAGAACAACTTTTTTTAAAGATTTTGTTTTTTTGAAAAATTTATCTGCTTACGCAAAAAATTTATGTAACTCAATAGAACCGGTATAAGAATTGATTGTACAAATAGAAAAATACACACAGTATGCTAAAATTGATTACATAACAACTACATAGTCATTAAAATGAATGGATGTGAGTGCACTTCACGCGTAGCTTATGATTATTACAATTATTCTCTGCAATTATAAAATAGCAATAGTAATTACCACGGATTATAGCGACCGAACATTCGTTAGTTGCCAGAATGAGGTAACTCAAGTGTCGATTCCTCTGTGATAAAAAATAAAAATAAAGAAAAAAAAGTAATTTCATTCTCATTAATACTTATATCGCCGAAATTTTTATAAATTAAAACTCGCGATTGTAACAAATTTATTTCCATTTCAAATATAAAAAATATGGAGGATTAGAATATTAACTAATGAATAAAAATAAAAATGAAATGATATATAAATGTAAACAAGAATTTATTTTTTATTTTTCCAAAGCTTGTTATTGATTGAAAAAAAAGAATTTTTTTAGTTCAAGTGTGCCATTGTTTTTATACGTTCATTCTTGAACAATTTTCATATTTTTCAAGTACTGTAATATGTAAATTAGTTCTTCTTGTAAAGTGGCACTTAATTATGTATCCAAAAGATAATTAATAAAAAAGAATAAAACGAAATAAAATGGTGTACGCAACACTCGACAGTGGGATAGAAAAAGGGACACTTTTGAATTAGGTGAAAATGAAAAATTTTTAATTAATTAACAACATTAGTCAAATTTTTATCTGTTAATCATTAATTATACAAAGTATTTTAAATAATGAAAGTGTCCGTTCCTCAATCCATACGGATTTACAACTCTACAGTTCATATAATCGCGAATTGATGTATATTAAATATCTATTAAAAAAAATATGTATTTGTTTCTGCAAGAATAATATTTGTAGTAATAACAATTATATTATTAATAAAAATTAATTGAAGATAATAAGAATAATTAACATTAACGACAACTAATTATAGTGAATATAATAATAACTGATAACAATAATATTTAATAATAATTATAAATCCTATTGATAAAATTAATTCGATGGTATATACTTTCTTATGAGTGACATTCTACATGATTAGCTGTAGAGTTGGTACAGTCTTTGACAATGCCTTGCCTGTAAATGTAATACGCGTTGAATGACAAAAGAAAAAAAATTATTACCTTGTAAATGTTTTACCAAATATAATCAACCATTAAATTTATGCTTACTTAACCATTTTTTCATTTGATAAAAAATAAAGGCATTAGTATTTAATCAAGTATTCCATGGTTAATCAAATTGATTCTTTTTTTACTCAATAATAATGGTATAATGCATGATAGAACCTGATTGATTTTTTATTGATAAAAAATCGAGAATCAAGGCCTGAAATATTGAAATTATTACTCGTCTGCTACTGCCTTTATTTATAATCATGTTTAATGATCCTACCGATTAATTTACATCAATGCCACAGCAATAACAAATGCATGAAATTTTCAAGGAATAATAACCAAATTATTGTACATTAACTTTACAACAAAATTGATATGAGTCATTTATTACAACTTGAATGTAGATATTTATTATTTCCAAGTTTTTTAAGTGAGTTAATGTAGTGCTTTGAAAGAATGTAAATCTGTTCCACATAGAATGTAGACTGTATTCAACAACAACAAAAGATGATTTGTTTTATTCAGAAAAACTTACATATTAGGTACATCGATCGTTACAATCAATCATGAATGTTTTGATTTATAATGGAATGTTTTAGATGGATTCGTGATTCTCGACACTTGTCTAGCGCGATTGTCAGTGGAATATAAAGATTTTATTTAACTTTTAAATTATCCCAACATATTGACCTGCTTATTTTTAAACTTTATCTTCAGTACTTCAGTACATACTTTATTGTCACATATCAACTTGTCGCAAAAGCATCTTTCGATCTATCACACATCAGAATATTCACTAACTTATCCTGCCATTAGCAATCTAAATGAACTTCTAAACGTAAATCTAGTACACTTGGTCAGTGTAATTTTGATTACAGTTGATGTTTATGATAACAATGGTGTCTCTTTCAAAATTATTTCAATACTAAATCATTATTTTTCATGAATATACAGCAATAAATTTCTTCTTCATGACATCAATAATATCCGCTATCTAACACAGACTTTACATTTCTTTTCATTGTAGTCTAAGCAATATTACTCGCTTTATTTTATGTGCTCTCCTGACATTACCAGTGCTCGTAACATAAATATAATCCAGAAGATATTAACGTTTGATAAAGTGGGAGATAAAGCTGGATATTGTCATCTTATAGATGACCGACTTTTACTACAAGCTCCGAAGCAGCTGCAATAGACTTGAGAGATTGCTAACAAGTACTGTACAAGCTTTCATTTTACAAAGCATCGTTTTATCTTACAATTGTTCAACTGATAAATGATAAAATCATATTTAATTACATTCAATTATTCAGAGCGAAAGTGAGATGATTTTATTGCAATTCAATGATACGTTAACAAAGATATTGTTGAAATAATGTCATTAGTTGAAGAGATGATTGAAATTTTTTACCCTTTTACAATGTGTATGTACTCTATTATGATTTTTATCATTTTTCAAACAGCCTTATAGTGAGACTTAATATTAGGTTGTCTAATAATAGATATTTTACAACCGAAATGCAGTTATATCAAAGTTAACTTCTTTTTTATGTACCTACAAAAAGCAAAGCTAGTTAATTTTACGAGTTATTATTTTTTTATATTTTTTCAAAGTTTTATTAAACTTAAGATACGTAACTAGACGTAGTAAAGTTAAACAGCAAAAGAAGTTTATTATTTTATAGTTTTTTTCCTGAGCTAACGGCGATAATACATCTGTTTTTATCACATAATTACATCTAGTCGAAATACAAAAAGATTTATTTAAACTTTACAAAATTTTACATCATTGATTGTACGTTCATTTTATTGTTGCAGACAAAAAACTTGATTTTGTCATATACTTTTCTGGGTTCCTCTCAATTTTAGTTCATTGAGCTTAAGTCAGTTTAATTAATTTATTAATTATATCTCTGAATTAAGGTAAGTGTTCAAATTAAGATGATTTAGATGACGGAATTCAAGTTTTGTCATTCGACGATGTTTTTACTGTACAATTTTATATGAACCGTATAAAAAAATTTTATTTTCAAAAAAATTCGCGGAATGTTCGCCAGTGAGATTATGGGGAACGTTTAGAGAACGAAATTTTTTTTTTTTTGAAAATTTTTATACAATGAAATTAATTAAATAATGATATATTGGCGAGAAACTGTAAGATATAAAAATGCCCATAACTTCTATGCTAATGATGCTATGGGGTTGATCGAGGACTCAAATGAAAGATCTTGACGAGAGGAAAAAATTCGATATGATTAAAATCATAATTGTTGCGAAATTTATGCTAAAAATAAAGAAAGTTCCCGTTTTACCCCATTTTAGGGGTGAAAAAATTAATTTTCTTTATGTTTGACCAGATTCCGCATTTCTACGCATCAAGACGAAGAGAATGAGTGGTCGAACTTGAAAATCGGACAACTTTGATTTTTCGACCCAAAAAAATGGCAAGTGGTACCCCTTTCCATTTTTTTTGGCCAAAAAATAAAGGTACTCCGATTTTGATGATTGAGGGCTCATTCTCTTCGTCTTGGTGCGTAGAAATGCGGAATCGGGGCACCGGTCAAGAAAATTCACTTTAACACCCTTAAAAACGGGTTACACTAAATACAAATTATGGATTATCATCACCCTTGACTTTAAACCCTTATAACTCGTGAACGGATAGTCCAATAACTGATTTCAGGGACGTTTTGAAAAGCTGAAAATCTAAGCTAAACATACATATCCGTAAAAAATGTTAAAAAAATTTCTTTCACCCTTAAAATTGCTAAAATGTAAAAAAAAATCACATTTTTTTAGGAAGTTGCAAACTATTTCGGCCATTTTAAGGGTGAAAGAAATTTTTAAATCGCTTTTTATGGATATGAATCTCTAGCTTAGATTCTGAAGTTTCTAAACAGCCCTTAAAAATCATCATTCGATGAATTGTATAAGAGTTATAGGGGTCCAAAGTCCAAGAAAGATAAAAAAATCACCTACTCTTGGACTTTGGACCCCTATAACTCTTATACAATTCATCGAATGATGATTTTTAAGGGCTGTTTAGAAACTTCAGAATCTAAGCTAGAGATTCATATCCATAAAAAGCGATTTAAAAATTTCTTTCACCCTTAAAATGGCCGAAATAGTTTGCAACTTCCTAAAAAAATGTGATTTTTTTTTACATTTTAGCAATTTTAAGGGTGAAAGAAATTTTTTTAACATTTTTTACGGATATGTATGTTTAGCTTAGATTTTCAGCTTTTCAAAACGTCCCTGAAATCAGTTATTGGACTATCCGTTCACGAGTTATAAGGGTTTAAAGTCAAGGGGATGATAATCCATAATTTGTATTTAGTGTAACCCGTTTTTAAGGGTGTTAAAGTGAATTTTCTTGACCGGTGCCCCGATTCCGCATTTCTACGCACCAAGACGAAGAGAATGAGCCCTCAATCATCAAAATCGGAGTACCTTTATTTTTTGGCCAAAAAAAATGGAAAGGGGTACCACTTGCCATTTTTTTGGGTCGAAAAATCAAAGTTGTCCGATTTTCAAGTTCGACCACTCATTCTCTTCGTCTTGATGCGTAGAAATGCGGAATCTGGTCAAACATAAAGAAAATTAATTTTTTCACCCCTAAAATGGGGTAAAACGGGAACTTTCTTTATTTTTAGCATAAATTTCGCAACAATTATGATTTTAATCATATCGAATTTTTTCCTCTCGTCAAGATCTTTCATTTGAGTCCTCGATCAACCCCATAGCATCATTAGCATAGAAGTTATGGGCATTTTTATATCTTACAGTTTCTCGCCAATATATCATTATTTAATTAATTTCATTGTATAAAAATTTTCAAAAAAAAAAAAATTTCGTTCTCTAAACGTTCCCCATAATCTCACTGGCGAACATTCCGCGAATTTTTTGAAAATAAAATTTCTTTATACGGGGATTACAAAGTGAGTGTGTGGTAAATATCTAGTTCAGTTCGAGAAATAATTTTACAATAAAGAAATTATTTATAAATGTAAATAGAAAGCATTCTTTCATTATATTCTATTTTTTCTAATACAATTAAAATCAATGAGGACCTAAAGTTTGCAATCTATTTTTACTGCAAGTTTTTTAATCAACATTGAATAGTAACATTCCTTCCTTTCTAAAGGAAATAAATATGGTTACGAATGATATTTTAAATTTGTTCAGCGATTAGTAGTGATCAATATAAATTCAATTCATTTTTCTATTAATTTATTCTAATGTAAATAATTTCACTTCATAATTTACTAGTTACCACGATATTAACATGTTGAAGTTTGTAATTTTAAAATGAAAAAAAAATATTATAGCAGTAGCAATAAAAACAACTTGTAGCAGTAAAAAAATTTCACTTGTAAAGTTGAGAAAAACATTTTCAATCTAATTTACTATTTCACTTGAAAAGTAAAAAGTAGTTAGTATAAATATTTACCAGTTTTATTTAAATAGCAAACAATTCAAACAAAATAAATATTTATCCATAACCATTGAAAAATTTCAGATGAAAATGCAATGTTTTCCAAGTGTTGTTATCAAACCTGCAAACTTTAGGATTATGAATAAACATCTGTAAAATATTTTCTCAAAGATTTATTCAAGAAATCAATATTTACAATTAATTTCTTCAAAGCAATATATTGAATGAAAAAAAAGTCTGATATTATTTCATATTGATAAATATATTAATTTCCTATCTAAATAGATCTTTGCCTTATTTAATATGAGTAATTTGTCATGCGAATACTCTGAGTATAGTAATGAAATGTAACATGGTGTCACGTGATCATTTAAAGCTATGCAATTGACTCCGGTATGAAGAAGCACTTAGTTTTAATAGTTGTGAGAAAAGAGTGATAGTCAATAGCAAGAGGAATATATACGATTAAATGATATAGCAAGATATAAAAGCAATCGCGTGGAATTACGACTTACCATTTACTTGAAACTTGGATGATCAACCTTCAACCAGGATCATCATCATCATCAGCATAAGGAAGAAGAAAGACGTTATTAGGTCAACATTATATCAAGTAGATCCAGTAAAAAAGATGACTCTTCAAGTTTTAATTTACACTATTCAGTAATTTGAGTAGTTTGTTAATCCAGGAAGCATTTTTACACTGACTTTGACATGAATGTTCGATAGATTATGATGATAAGATGTGGGCTCCGTCAGGAGGATGCACTTTGCTAATTAATTGGCAGCTTTTCTTATCCGTGTGTCTGTTTATATATAATATTTATGAATATAGATAATATTATATTATACTGTATATTGATTGTTAATTATTAATTCATTTATATAATAATAATAATAATAATATTATTAAATAGTAATCATCATTTCATTCATGACTCACAACTTTTGATTTTCTTTTCACCCCGTTTTACTTTCAATAACAATTGGGGCAAATTTATTTATTTACAACATTTTATGCAGCTCGTGCAGGATCCCTTCATTTGTTTTTAAATAATAATTCAATTGTTACTGAAAAATAAAATGATACTCTCATACATAATGATAATAACCATTACTGGTATGCATTTTATTAATCACAATTGACTGAAGCGTAACTAGATTTTTTATAGCTACGTGATTTGTCGGGTGCAAAGGTGAGATCGAGTATTACAAAGGGTAGAGCATGGAAAAAATACATATATTAATTATTAATTATTAATAATAATTTTGTAAATAACATCTTCGTAATAACATCACCACTGCTCTATCCCTGTACGTATTATATTTCACTTTAAGAGATTATATTATCATTGGCATAACAGATTAAAAATATTTCACTAAATCTTTGAGTTAATATAAGTTAGGCCTATAGTATTTCACAATAGCACGGACCTTATTTTTATATAATTATCAACCCTCAATGATCGATCTACGTCTCAAACGAGTTTCTCATTAAAAACCAACTACTACAGACCTTGTGGTTAGATTAAGCTCACAAATTTTATGTTAATTAATTCGTTAAAATTATAATACATTTTGATTACACAATTAATTTTCTATATATAACTTATATTCAAATACTTTTTTTACACGTCATGAATATAAAAAAATGGTGTCATCAAAATATACTATAATTAAATGTAAATACAAATTGACTTATATTAACTCTACTAGATATACTAGAAATAAATTTACTTCAAAGACTTGTAATTAGTAGTTGATTATAAAAAAAAAAAATGGCAGAAAAATGTAATAGAAGATCATATAAGAGACGTACATCGTTTGACATTAAAAAAATAAATATTGAGGGTTAATGAATATAAGAACAACTGCAATAAATTCAATTAAGAACTCTAATTAAAAATATTCAACAATAAAATATTATTATAGCCCTTTAGATTAAGTTATAAAAAGAGATCAACCATTATAATTGCATTTATAACATGAAAGTTTTCAATGTTCTTATAAGAAAATCGAGGAATCCCGAATTTATAAAAATATCCTCTATATAGCCAACCCGTTATAATTATTGGCTTATCCAGAACAGCCATATAAATATTTGCGCGAGCTGCTGGGAATATATTTTACAAAATTTTTGTTAATTAATCAGCCTCGAAGCTCGTTCATCATATTTTTTATCATTAAATTAATCATTAATTATTTATCACTATTATTAATTATTTAATCATTATTCGACATTAACGTAATCAGTTAAACATTCTGCCAAGTTAATGACGATTGAAAAATTCATTTATTTACAAAGATTCTCAATAACTGGAGGAGTCATTATGTACATAAATATCCTCCTCTAGTTTTTTCCTCCTCCTTTTTTCATCAACTCTATAAATATTAGGCGCCGCAGGCTACACAACATTTATTGTTACCATGTTATAACACATTGGGGACGGGATTTTGCCGGAAGAAATAATTTTTTAATCAACGAGGCGTCTAATATTTTTTCCTCATTACTTAATAATCCAATCGTCACTAGAATTACATTTACCATACCATTAAATTTGATATTATGACATTCTTCTGATACTTATTTACTTTTCCCATCAATTATTATCATTTTTTATTATTACAAACTATCACTTTCAACCAATAAATAATTTAAAAAAAAATAATAATCTATTTAATAATAATTTTTTTTAGCTCTTTTCAATATTTTTGTAAGAACATGAGAAAATGACTGATAAAAAATTACGTTTCCCCATAATAATAAAAACATATAAATATAAATTGAAATTAAACAGGAATTATTTCTACAATCTTCTCTTACAGTTCTGAATCTTAACGAATAATTATTAGCCAAACTCTTAACATTTGTATTAATAATAATACTAACTTTTTGCAGACTTATAATTAATAATACATTGCATTATTATATAAAGATATTGCTAATACAAACGCGATATTTTTTCATTAACTTTTTTTTATGAATTATTTTTATTTAATATCTTTTTTATTTCAATTTTTACTTTTTTCATCTTATCGTGTAAAACTTAATTAATTATCATCGCAGTGCTCAATAAGATTTATTTATTAATCTGCCTTTTTGTTTTTAATTATTTTAAATTGTCTACTCTTTCACTTTTGCACGTATAATTAAATCAGTCATTTGAGCAATCTATACATCCTAGGGAATCCCGATAACGTATTAATACAATCATCTGAAATGTTTAGGTAATGTAAATTCTCAAATAACAATGAGAATTGATTTTCATCAATATAACATTCACATTTTTGAATATTTTCACTCATTCACTCACTCTCTACTCTCATGTTATTTCACGCTTCGATACATACACGATAAATTACGACCGACTTATTTCGGTTATAAGCAGAAGACGCAGTATTAATGACGAGCAAGAAATCGTCTTGAGGCACTAGGAGGCATCCAAGGAGAGACACTCAGCGAAGAAGTCCTCCATGGAACGATAAGCGTGCTCGATCACACCCGCTAGAGCATGATCCTCATCCGCATAGCTCTGCAATAATATTTGTTTGACTTAAAACCATGAATTAATATTAATTATTGACTCATCATACATATTCAAATATCCAAATTATGTAGGTTGAATAAAATTTGTGAATTTTAAAAAAATAGTCCAGATTTATTTTATAAGCTTAAAAATACTTTTACATTGAAAAAATTCACTGAATTCTTGGAGCAGAAAATTGTTTAATATTATTGTTATTATTATTTATCTCTCTTAATAGAAGTAACTCTGAAAAACATTGTTTTCATCACTAATTTTCTTGGTAGAGTTGAAAACTTTATTCATTGTAATTAATAGTTTTTGTTAATTAGAAAAATTTTATAATTAAAATAATGATATTAATAATTTTTCTTGTAATTCTTAAGATTGATTTTATATATACAAAAGCTCTATTAAAGTATGAGACTGATCAAAAATTGACTATATAATATTTTATGAAGCTTGTAACATCAGGTATAGATGATCAAAGTATTATGGTAATTTTTCTTCATATATAATAGTAAAGATAGAGTCACGTTACCTCCAACTGTTTAGTAACTTTTTCAAGAAAGTTTTTTCAATATAGATGAGATGTATTCGTGCCAAACAAACACATCATTTAACTTGGCAAAATATTATTTGATGCAACAAATTATCATTGGAATTTAATAAACTTGTTTGGAATCCATAAAATATTGCACATTTCAGGTGAGTTATTAACGAGTGTAAACGACTGATTGATAACATTGATTAATTTCTATGAAATAATCCACTTATACTAACGAACTTAGTTCAGTGATTTAATATCAATGCAACAGATTTATATGGAATATAAAAAAGATATTATTAATGACGCTGAGATAGAATTGAAATAAATTAATCAAAGAAGAGAAATGTACCAGTTGGATCAAATTAAAATCTTCAGAAGTAAAAGTGTGTGACAAACAAATTCATTTCTACAAAAGCTGTATAAATTATGCTTAGTTTTCCAAGTTATTGAGAAAAATAGTCACGAAGATATTAAAGAAATGGTTGATAAGCAAAAAAAAATCCAATGCAGACAATTTTTTGCTTGAATTTTTTACATAAAGTATGACAAACTTAAATTTTTTGCTTGAATTATTTAATAAGTTCACTTTTAATATTTAAACGACTAGGATATAATTATCAAAACAATTTGGAGATAATGATTCGAATAATACGTCATCAAAAAAATTCAAAGGGGATAAAACTTGTAGCAAATATTAATAGGGAAAGTTTTATTGAGTAGAACAAGAATTAGTTGATGACGGTGATGATAAAATTTTATTAATAATGGATTATAAAAATGCTTACATATTATTCTAAGAAGAAAACTTATTCAGGGAAAAGCTTATATCAATATATTACTACAAATATGTGCAAAAGTTTGATCATTCAGCCAAGTGATTTATAGTCAGTAAGTTCATCAATAAATAATACAGAAGGAAAGAAATAAATCACTTGAACAGAACGAAAGAAAAATTCACAAAACGACAGCTAATAATTACTGAATAATACTTTCAATTTGTCTTAGTGAGCATCGGTTTGAAGAAATGATAAATAATATTGCAATTTAAAAATGAAACTCAGAACTAGATATCCAAGAAGAGCTTCAGCAGCGAATAAATTTAAATCAAATTATTAATCTATGGAATATTTTGTAGAGTGACGTCAAACAGTACTTCGTTATTGGTTTTTTTACAGCTTAGTCTCGAGTTGATAATTTAAAAAATGAAATATTTCTTACCTGATACCTAAAGATAACTCCAGCTTCGGACAGAGCTTTAGCGAAGGCTATACCGTGTGTATAAGGCGCTGTAAGGTCAGCTAGACCATGAACAAGGTAGAGGCTATGACTTGGGACTAATCTTGCGCGTTGAGTTAAATCTGCCTCAACATATCCCTTGTAATTCTCGATTGGTGCTCCCAATACTCGTTCCGTGAATGCTGAATCTATTCAATTGATTGAGTCTATTATTCCAGTCGAAAAGACACAGCTTTTAGGATTAAAAAAGATTAATATTATCGACTCACTGTAGTACAACCAGTCTGCGATGGGGTTGACTGCAATGCCGCATTTGAAAACATTCTGTTGGCTGCCTAATACCATGGCAGTGACGTATCCGCCATATCCCCATCCCCAAACACCAACCCTCGATTCATCTAGATACTTCAGAGTATCCAATAGGTACTGCAGCACGGTCAATTGATCCTGCACTTCTACTCCACCAATCCTATGAAAAAGTGCACGCTTCCCTTGTCCTCTTGCTCCACGCACATCCAGCCTCACATATACTACGTCATTGTGACTGGACATGTATGTTCCCCAATCAATTTGAAATTTATCGGTGACTGCTCCGCTACCAGGTCGACCGTTTACTTCAACGAGAACTGGAAATGCTGCATCTCGCAATTCTTCACGCCAGGATGGCGGCAGTTGAAGTTGGACTTGTGCTCTCCACCCTTGCGGTAAAGGTACCTACAAAACAAAAGTTCATTCAGTCTTCCCCTAATCGTTTTCCCTTCTTTCCCTCTTTTTCCTTTTGTGGCTTGTCGTTTCTTCCCCTATTACTTGTTATCATTTTTTTCTTTTTTATTGGGAATCGATTTTACCTCAAAACTTTTCCGAGTTGGTAGAGCTAATTGAGCTAATCTGTCAGCATGTTGGATTCTAGTGTCGTAGAGAACTCGAACCATCTTATGAGTTGTGACTGAGTGAACTCCAGCAAGTGGCAACCCGGGCCCTTCACAATAGAGTATGTAATAACCTTGCCTAGTCTCAGTAGAAACACTAACCGAAGCTCCAAAGTGAGTACAATTGGTGTAATAAAACCTGCCGAGTAGAACACATAATTTCATTACTGAGCAATTAATTAAACACATTCAATAAAGATCGTTACAATCATAAAGTAAATTATCCACCATATAAACGTTTATTTTATTGAGTTTGTCTACATTAAATAAAAAACACAAATACTCGTGAATTTCGTAATAAATACATGTTGTCAGATTTACTCGGAAATTGTGAATTTCCCCTCTGTATCGTGTTGAAACTGGAATGAAATACTGTCGGTATAGCACGAAAAACTATAAGAATTAAAAAATTCTAGCTATTAAATCATTCCAATGCTTTTTTGATTCTGCTTTTTCACAAAATCATTTCTAGTGTCACAAAACTATAATTTACAACCGACAATCAGTTATCTAAACCATATATAATGTTTTTAAATATAGAACAAATTTATAGGCCTTGCTTTTCTCAACCATTATTAAACTTAAAAGGCATGTCGAGATTGGAGATAAACTGACCTAACTCCGAACAATTTTTGACTTTCGGTTCAGATTACTCCAACATTTTCTATCTATCTATCTATAAGATAAAATATGATCAAAATAATATAGATAGAAAATGATTAAATATGAAAAATGTTTTCTATACGAAATCATGTGTAACTTTGAATGTAACAATATAAATTTGAAACTGAGAATTTATTGTTGTAGATCTGACAGTAATTCTTTTAATCTTTGGGATTTTTTTCTTTCGAAACTCGAGATTTATTATCTTTGGGCAGTTGTGGATAACATTGCCAAAATTTCGAATGCATATAAACAAATTTATAACTTGTGAATAAAACACTTGAGCCATGTTGAAAACTTCTCTATTTTCGAATACTTCTTTTAGTTTAGTACGCTTATTTATGAATTAAATTTAGCCCATCAACAGTTTTACACAACAATTTATGATTGTAACATATGCAAATGTTATTTTTATAGCAAATTAAAAGATTAGCAATATTGTTATTTTTATCGAACGATCGTAAATTAATACCTATTGTTTACGTTTAATAATAGATTAATTTTATTGTTATTTTAATCTTTATGAGCTAATAATGCAAGCCAATTAATAAAGATGAAATATTGATAATCAAAACAACATGATTTTAACCATAATTTACCTTTGAACAGATTATAAATTTAATTTTATAAATGCTTTCAAGAAAATTTATTCAAAATGTAACATTAAATAATTCTTGATTGGACATAATAAAAAAATTGTAAAATTATATTGAAAAAAATAAAGTATTCAATATGTTAATACAGAGATTTGTATGAATACTTTTTCATTTCCGTTTATTGATTCCAATCCTTTATTATGCATTTCTTTTCTAAATCATCTCTATAGAAATTCAATTTTATAAAATTGAGTACAATATATAAAAATAGATAAATAGTTTTCTTGGCTAACGACTTCGAGTTTTATCAATTCTTCACGACTGACCATACTAAGTTCATCATTTTGACTCCAATAAAAATGCTAATATACTATTATTTAAGCTAGAACATGCCTGGAAATTGATATCATTCGAAAGTTATCGTGCTTTTTTGTGTTTCAATTGATGTAATTTCTAGTAAAGATTCATACGGAACTTGCTACTGATATAACTGGGTTAAAAAAATATTGACAATTCACTTTTTCAAATAAAACTTCTAATCACCCGGAGCACCGTCTGGTCAATTATTCAAAAGCACAATTGTTTTTTAAGTTATAGTTCATAACTCAAGTTTTTAATACCACTTACCGACTACTCCAAAGTACATCACCCAAATCACAAGTGATACATAACGGTTCCAGTCGTCGAGGATCATCTGTCGTAGGATCTCTAACCACATACAAATGTTTCTGTCCTGGTTTTCGCTCTCTGGTACCAAGGTAATAAACTAAATGTGCTCTTGAGTCCCAGGCGAGTATCTCTATGACTTCATATCGGCCATGTGACAACACGGCAATCCTTTGTTGTGTGAGAGTAACATGCTTGATATGAGTGAAATGTTCCTGTCCACCTTCCTGCACAGCAGCCAGCAAAAGAAAACTATCACCATCTGGTGCAAACACTGGATGTGGCTGTGCATCCAACCACTGTCCTTCAGGAGCACGTTCTGAATGAGTTTCCTCGCATTCCCATTTGGGTGCACGACAAGCGGAAACTACCGATAAATTTTGTGATCTTGTCATCCATACTACACTAATTTGATCCGAGCTTTCACCCACCCACCCAGCTGAGATTAAGTAATAATCCCTGAAAAAAAAGTCGAACAACAATGGATTATTGATTGTAACTTTATTTAGTAACTGATACTTTCTTATTGAATTTATTTAATGAAATCAAAACATTCTCTATTCATCGCTATTTTTATAAGTCTACATCGAGAAATAAAATTTTCAACTACACTAATTAATACCTATTAAATCAGAAATAGATAAAGATAAATTGATTTATTGTTAGCATCTAGACAGATTAATATAGAAAAGCTACTAATAACTGAGTATATTGTATTAAATTTCAGTTGACTTACTGGCCATCAAGTATAAGCGGTGGTCTGACTTGAACTCTCTCAAAGTTTATACCCAAAGATTCGTTAGTAGCATCACTAATGTTGGTGAAATCTATCACCCACAATTCTACTTCAGGATTCGGTGATCCGGGAATAGGATATCTCACGGATTTGAGTGGTGGAAATGATGCTTTCCTAGAAACACCTACTGGACTTGAGCTTGGGCCATCCTGACCCAATGGATTACCAAACCAAGGAAATTCAAAAGACGTGACCTGCAAGCATAATAAGAAACGAACGACAGTTTAAGTAAACTAACAAACAAGTTTATAAGGGTGTTAAACCTACTTTCGTGTCATTAAAGCTCGCATAAAGTAGTTGTTTGCCGTCGGGGCTTGGCCACAAAGCCTCAGGTTTCGGAAGTACTTCTTCTTGATACAACCAATCAGGGACTCCATTGTAAATAATTCCAGGCACTCCAGTGTCAGTCAGTCTCTTGTCTTCTGGCGCCGATGGCGACATTCTTAAGAATATATTGTTATCGGATATCATCAATAGTGAAGTAGTGTTGCCCAACCATGCAGTATATTGCAAACGAGTTGGCTGGACTCGTGAAGAGGCGTGAAGACGAAGAGGAGTATGATGGCTTTAAAAATCATTTGTTTTAATCTCATATATCTCTTGGGGATCTAATAAACAATTAATAGAAGTACTTACTCATTTGTGACGTCATAAACCGTGTAGAGAGCAGTGAAAGTGTGTCGAAATACCTGTCATAAAAAATTGATTGTTTTTACAAACGTGATAAAGCTTTTTTTATTGTCCAAAATATTCGGGTCAGATAATAAAAATTATTTCTAACTTTCAATTGCTATTGTTTCATATATACAGACTTTTAATGTTTTCTAAGTACACAGACTATTTTTTTTTATTAGGTTAAATAGTTGTCATTCAAAATTATTTCAGCAACGTGAAAAAATGAATAAGCAGAAATTTGGTATTATCAAACTCGAGTAAATATTATCCCTTAGAAAGGAATGTTATTTAACTTTAATGAGTTTAATATGAAAAAAAAAAAAAATCATTTACAGACTCATTCATCATAAATGAGGTATAAAAATTTGTCCCAAAAATTTCCCCAACTGTGTAGTATATTGATTCCCCTCATAAAATAATACAATTAATTCTATCAATGATTTGCAATTTTTTTCGTTCAATTCATCGTAATTAACCATTCGTGAAATTTATTTGAAAGCCTTGTATATTGTTGAATACGATTCACACTTTTTTTCAATTAAATTGTTCGAATTCAACGAAAAGTAAAAATTACTCATCAATTGTTCTACAATGAATAAATCTACTTACTGGTTTAACATCGTGCTTAAAAAGCACATAACGTAGATTATAACTACATTGATAGCCTTGCACATTCAATTGTCTCTGTAATAAAGCATCCCAGTGGTTAATTTATTTTCATTTTCTTCTCTAAAATAAGTAATTGTTTCATTAAAAAATGAATGAAGAAAAATTGCTTACAAGTGTATGATTAGATACAAGTAATGAAACAGAGTTATTTGATGTGTCAAGAAGTGCTAATGAACCATCGTCAGCTTGATAAACAAATTTGTCATGAGTTACCCAAGCGGGTGGCAACCGATGAGGTGAGAGGTCCTCTCGAAGGCACTCTTCCAATGTAAGACGTCTACCACTCCAATACAAAAGCTCATCGACATATCTACATTATTCAATAAATGGAATTATTAATGTCCCAATAATTAATAGCCATTAATTAGCTTCCTTACCCAAGAAGATAAATAGCAGTCACAATCCCAGCAATTACGAACCCAATAACCAGCAATGAAAATATTATACTTCTCCAGTTATTGCCGCTATCTCCATACAAGTCCTAGTTTAATTAATTCACAACTTGCTGTTAACTTTAATAACTATTTCATTATTAAACATAACAAAGAACTTCATTATTAACTCATGCCTACGGTGCATGGTATGTTAATTTTAGCCTAAAAAATTTCATTAAACTCAATTTAATTTTTTTTTTTCACATGACATGACATTCTTCCTTTTTTCACAACTTTTTCTTTAATGTGCTCTTTTCAATTAAAATTTTTTTTGGCTGAAGTAGTTCAGCCAATTTATAACTAATTGAATTGAAATTTTAGCCTGTTACTTAATTAGCAAATGAGATAAAGTACTTGACTATCAATATTATTTAAATAATGAATGTAAATGAGTTTCTCCAAGAGAATGTTAAAATCTATTATTTTATTGAACATTTAAAGATACATTATATAAATCCCTTGAATTCATTACACAGAAAAACGATCCATTGGAGAATAAAAATAACTACTAATCTTGATATGTCATGGCTCTTTATTAATATTTTTTCATCATAAAAATACGGAATTTTTTCCAACGTTTAATATCATTTTCCATTAGTGAACGTTCGTGAAGCAAAGTCATCATTACTGAAATACTTTCATCCTAACAGGAATTCTTATTTGATAGAATTTTATTCTCAAAAAAAAAAGCTTGATTTAAAATAGCTAAATTTAATAACACTCTCGGGAAAAGCAAAAAAATTCACGGAATCAGAGGCATGATTTAATATTGATAAGTTTCCAATAAAATTTCACTTTTTATCTGAAGCTCTTTCTTATCAAGCATCTTATCACTTAAATATCAGACTGTAATAAATATTTTCCCGAATTTCAATGTATTAATTGAAAATAACTGGCAAAGCTTCAGAATATTTCTTTTCAATCAAACAACCCATGTTATTAATAAAGCCAACTTCAATCAAAATATAATAAAAATAATTCCAACAACAATAATAGTAATTGTTATTGTGATGGTAATAATAATAATAGCAACAACTTATGACGTCTAAAAATGTAGAACGTATCAAAAAGAACATCAAAAAGTTTTTTAAAACTAATCTTAATCCTGGTATGCTGCCAAAATACATCAATTGCTGTTTCGTTTAGAGAAGATTACAAAAGCAAAGACGTTTCCATTATTGATTAAAATAAATTCCCAACAAAGTATTAACAATCCGACCAAATAAAATACCACACTAATTAATTCAAACAAACTCATAAATCAAAATAATCCATCTAAAGTAGCTGAATTGAAGAGTAAACATAATTGAAATGATTAAATTACCTCTTTGACCTCTGATTTAACCCTCGGATCGCCAACCTGGACGGTCTCGTCAGGAGGCAGCCGCCAGGAGTTTCTTTCGATATTTACGCTGGCGTTCATATCGGGTTTCTCCACCACCCTCTACTACAGCCACTCCAAGCAGCTTCTCCACGTGTGTTGGCCTCCAGGTTCCCAGTTTCTCACTTAAAATACCTCTCGTTCTTGTCAAAACCCAACTTGCAGACTTAACTCTCTTCTTTTTTCCTATAAATTAATTGTATTACAAACTTTTAAATAAGGAAGTATAAAGAAGCAACTAAAGTTTTCTTTTCATGTTTTTCAGGTTTGTGGCGACTCGCATTTTCTAGGTACTTGAGAAAGAGTAAAAATTTAAGTGATAAAGTTAGAACCTGAATCATCAGACGACGTCTCTCTAAAACTAAAATAGAACTTTGCATACCTACACAGGAATAACCGTCGTATTTCCCACCTCTGTCAACCTATAATGCCTATGCATAGACTGCATAAAAGCGACAGATCATAAATCGTTGGATGCTACGAACCACAACAGGTGCGAGTTTACGATGCTGCTGTCAAACTTAGATACTGATAGCCTCCGTAATATATAATAATAATAACCGATGTTGATCAGATTTAAATTTAAATTCATGTAATAGTTAATTAAAATAACTTTAAGTAAGTTTTTATGTTTTAGATGGAGGGACTGGAGAGATGAAAAAACAATAATAGAATGAGAAATGAATTAAAATGTTAGAAATCTTCATTTTCTTTTTTAATAACTTGACTTTATTGTGAGAGAAAGCAAATGGAAGTGAGTTATCTACATTGAATAAATAATACCACTGACGACAGAAAAGAGACAATGCAGCCGGCGAATTTCACAACCCTCGTGATAACACGTTCCAAGTTCGTTATCACTCGACAGGAGATGGAGAAACTATGTAGATCACTGGTGAATACTCAAATCGTCTAGAATATGGGATCTAGCCTTTCTACAACTTTAAATACATTTGAATAAGTCCATGTGCACATAACATTTGGTATGGTAAAGTGCTTCTGACATGAGCTCTCAATTTTCTTCCATTTACTTCTTACTAAAATAATATCAATATCATCAAAGTCACCAGAGCTTACTTGGTAAGCCTTTTTTATTTATTTTTTTTTCAAATAAAAATGTTTATACGATAGAATTTATTTATTTTTAATTAAATTTGATCTGTTATTTTTGTTTGAGGTTCTTTGTGTAATCGAAATGTGCAATGAAAACTGATTCTCAGTTAGTGGCAAAAATCCTTTGAAAAGCTTTGATAGAAAATGCGCGCGTCTGTGTGACATAAAAAGACATAACACAGTGTTTCGTAGGGACGTGTATTCATACATAACGCATTGAGATAGAGGTAAAAAGACTATAGACATGATGTATTAAGAATAGAGCAAATGAGAACAGAGATTGAGGAAAGAATGCTTACTTTCAGACAAAACGACGATTTAACATCAGCCGTTGATGACGAGGATTTAGAATGAGCGCAGTGATCCTGAGGGAATCGAGGCAAGCTCGCCCGGGCGGCATGACTTCCTCCTTCTTCCAAATCCACCCGCTTGCTGCGTGCTCGCGTGTCCGACCTTATCCTTCTTTTATCACTTTCTCACTTGATATTATTTTTTAATTGACTTTTGAGGACCTTTAATATCTCACTATTAAGCGGATTCTTACTAATTAATGGTAAATATCACTTTAACAATATCATCATAAAAGCAATAATAATACGAATATGAATAATTATTTAAATAATTAACAATATCTGATAATAGTAATAATATCACTAAACTGTCTGACAGGTTGGGCTAATAAATACCCTAATACTGCTCACATTTTGAGTCTACATCACCACAAATGTCTGCAGCACAAGTCTCAGTATGTACAAAGGATCACCTTAAATGAAACATGAATCGTCGCGAGGATAAAAAAAATTTATTAGACAGATAGAAATACAACGTATCGAGTTCAACTGGGCAAAATGGACATTATGGTGAGTTTAACAAATGTTTTTATTTCACACATAATTAAGTGTATGTTGCAGTGTCAGTGATATATTATTGAAAGTTATATCTTGTTTTAGATAGAAGAAGAAAAGCCGATCGAATCCCGTGATGACGGGATTCGGACATACGACACGATGGCCCGGCCACTGCGCCGACACTGAGGGTACGCCGCAGCCTCGGCCTCCTGGTGCTGCTGCTGATACTCCTCCTTCCCTCCAACCTTCACTACTATGTTTGCTATCTCTACCAACACGCCCTCTCCCACATATTTCTCTCTTTTACACGCTGACTCCCTCATTTCGCCACCCCCAATAACTCGTCTATCTCACTTCAACTCAATGTCGTACTTTTCTATCACGTTATGTACACACCTACATAACTGCTGTATACCCCTTCTCTCTTTCCCATTTTTGTCTTTCCTCATCCCCTTGGTTTACAGCTCATGCTTTTATCCATCTCTCGACATTTTTCCGGCTTGGCATCTGCCTCTCTTAGGCTATTGCCGACTCTCTTTCCTTTTCTTTCTATTTTACCCAATTCCCTAGCCCCTTTCCTACTCCCTTGCCATACACATGACCACCGAGCTTCGTGCTACTAAGCGATCTATCTCCTCTACTATATACCTTCTCTTTTTCCTTACCTCCTACGAACTTTTCTCTTTCTTATAACCTTTCCTAGACATTCCTACCATTTAAATCCTGTGGCCAATATTCACTCAAGTGTACCTCTTTATTGTTCAGAAAATCTTGTTCTAAAATTTCTTCGAGATGCTTTCCAAATTATTTTTTCATGCTTTGATTTTTTTATCTCTTGTTTAGGAACTTTATGAGAGCAGTATGCAAATCGTTTTCATTAATATGCATGTGGATGCCTTTACATTAATAAAATCTCAGATTATTTTTGATTTTAATTTTATATTTATAAGTAGTATTGTTTTGAGGTAATTTTTAAGCTTTATTATGGCATTTTTCTGTAAACTAATTGCATGAAAAATAGGGCAATGGTATTGATTTCAAAGTTTCTTTTATTCACAGAAATTCTGAAGAATAGAAAAATTGGACAAAAGATTTAATAAACTTAATTATACTTTCATTGATGGTAAATTACATTTTTTTAAGTTTTAATTTTATTTTTCACATTTCATTTTATAAGTATGCCCTTGTATGCCTCTCTAATCTTTTCAATTTACTGAATCATCAATTTACCCTGAACTCCACTCATAAAATTCGATGATTTAACTACAGAAATTTTTTATTTCACTGTAAAACTTTATAATCAATTATCCGACCATTGTTTCATTCAAGTGCTTTTTTATGATTGAAAAAAATCGGAAATTCTATCTAAACATTTTTAGAAATACAATTAACTTTTTCCATTTCTAGTTTGACTCTTAAATCATTTTCAGAATATTTCTTGATAAAAATAGTACTAGCATACCAGTATTATTTCGTAAGTCTTCAAAGAATCTGTAAATTCTTTTAAGAACTTGATCAATCAACTTCAACTAGATTATTATGTCATACCATACCCGATAAAATAGTTACGCTATTTTTTTTTTAACTTTCCTATCGTAGACGAGAGTCAGAAAGTTGGAAACTATCTTATTACTGAAATTATTTCATCAATATGTTTGCCTTAGTTATCTTTTACTCCTGAAAGTTCAAAAGAAACAATGAAAAGTTTCTTTACATATTTTTAATATATAAATTTCTCAACTATTCTCATTTCTTCTGGTTATTTAAAAATGGTTCAACTTATCTTTCACAGGGATTATACATCTAATATTTATATTAGGATCTTCGAACTTTTATAAATCTTCTAAAAATTAAAACTTTTCTTCACCAACAATATTCATTGTTTTTGAAATCTTTCTTTTTTTTAAAACCATTTTTCTAATCTACTTTTTCGTTCTAAACATCCCATATAAAATTTTATATTTACGTAATCATCAAATCGATATAAAAAGTAAAGTTTCGGTAGATGACAGATATAAAAAAAATCAGCTCAATTTTTATATTCTTTCTTGAGTTTTCTTTTAACGTTCACTTTAATAATAAAAATTATACAATCAAAATTTACGTTAGCATTTAAAAACTTTAGCGAATCTATAAAAGTGGAAGAAAAAATGGACAATAAATAGACGAATGTGTCAGATTTTATGATTTTCTTTTACTTTTCTACTAGATTTAGAAAAAGTTGAAAACAATAACATTTATAAGTCGAGTTAATAAGATTAAAAAAACGATACTTAAAAATGAGTGATAAAATTAATAGCATGTATGTTAAATTTGAAATAACTATGTCAAAACTCTCATCGCACAGTCATAAAACGCGAAATTGCTCGCAATGTTTCACCTAGCAATGAATATTTGTATTAGTCTGAAAAGTTCACGGTCGTGATGTATGCAAAGTAGATTCTCGTCATGCTTTCGCCTGACCTGTTCTACAATTTCGATCTTTATCGTTATACGTAGCAAACAATTCCTTCTCAAAATATAGCTTGGATAAAATACATTAGGTGTGTATATCTTTAAAACAATCCGACATTCGGCTGAGATTACATTTAGCAACTATGCCATACCCTTGAATTTTGCTAGCTTTCACGGGTCAAGGGTGAGCCTTGTGTAGTTTCTACACTTCGAAGGTTTAATTGTTACACTAAAGAAGAATTTACAGCACCAGAGAGACAGGACATAGGATATAATAACCAATTGCGTGCTGCAGGGCTGTTTGAGAGTGATGTCTGACTTGTTGGACTTGTTCTACTTACAAAGTAGCGAAGCTTGATAAAATAAATTCAGTCCCTCCGCAATCATTGAGATTCATCATGCAAACAATAGGATAAAATAAATTATTCGTGGTTTTAAAATGTATATAAAGGATACGAATAGAGAAAGCCATTTAAAATGCAATCACATGTTTATTTCAACGCACACAATGTTTATTTTTTGAAGAAGATTTTAGATTTTTTTATAATAAAAATTTTCTCACTCTTTTTTTTTCCTTTCAATACGTTTCCCTTAAAAGATTTTTGACCAATGTCGCGCACTTTTTAAGCTCATTTGAGAATTAATCATAATCATTAATCACACATAAATTTTTATTGCCTATCAATAAAATAGCTTAAATAATAAATTTCCTATGTAATATCGCATTATTTATGTTGAGATATACATACACATTATGCAGCTTAAATCTCAAAATTCATTCAAAAAATATAATTTTCGAAATTTATACAAATTGATTATTTTTTATCTAATTATATCTTTCTCACAGCAATTAATTAGTTTTTACGTCAAGAGTTTACCAAGAAAAACATAATTTTCCTTTGGAGAATTAAAGAATTAGAATTCAAGGAATTTACATTCCCTTCATCTATTAATTGATTTATATTTCAGTAGCGATTTTGTATATTTCTATTTTTATTATATTTTATCTTTGAACTAATAAAATCTCTAATTTATTTATTTTGTCATGAATTTTATTAATAATAATGATCAATATTTTCGCTACTGTATAAAAAATATCTACGATATTCATTTTGTTTATTGAGATATCCATGACAATAAAAAACCATGAAATATTTGGCAATGACACTAATGAAATGAGAGTGTGATGCATCATTAGTCTACTTAGTTTGGCGTAGTGTGATTTACAATAATAATTCATTAACATTCATATAATTTAATTGGGTCTACTTACAATCTAAAAATTGTTATATTAATAATAATATAATAATAATAAAATAATAATGATCATAATAAAATAATAATAATATTTATATTTATATATACTGTGCAGCCAATTCACTGAAAAGTTATTCACTCAATTGTCAAGAGGCGGAAAAAAATTGCTGCAAACGTTGCACTGTCCTCCGATCTAAAGCACACAGATCGAAGTCAAAAGTTTTCCGTGTAATTTCATACTGTCCAGTAGCTGCTATTACTTGTACAACTCTTTGTAATTCTTGATTATCTTGTAGTGTCATGATTTTCTGTTGTAAATCTTTCAACTGAGAAACATAGTCTTCGGAAAAAACGGGTGGTTCATCATTTTCTGATTCAATTAGAACACTATTTGTGGAATCTGGTGCTATCTGTTCACTTTCAGCTTCAAAATCTTGCTTAGGATGAATTGCTTCAACCTCATCAGATTCAGGCTTAACATTATATGCTGCTGCCATTTCAACAGTAACTGGTGATTGACTTGATGAAACAGGTTCAAGAGGTGGAGAAAATCCAGTATCTTTTTCTCTCTTGACCGGAATTTCATCATCACCTTTACTACTGCTTCTCTTTTTTCTTTTACGGCTGCTCTCTCGTTCTTCATTTCGCAGGGGCTTCAGTTTTTCTTTCTTAATCTTTTCAGTTGGTTCACGTTTGGCATGCTCTGACCCTGATGGTGATAATGACCTTGGCGGTCGATTTTCTGAAGTGTGATTCCTCGCTAGCTCTTGTTCCATTTTAATTCTCGACGAAAGCTTTGATTCTTCTTCATCAGCAGAATTCGCTGAATCACTGCTATCCCGATCAGGAACTTCAGACAAATGTGTCGATAAAGAATTTGATTGGGCCACACTATTACTACTTCCTCCGCCACCTTTTTCAACATTATTTTTCTGCTTATCACGTTTATCACGTTTATCCCTCTCTTTACTCTCATCCGACCTCTCCTTCTTTTCCTTTTTTTTATGTTTATGCTTCTGCCGATCTTTATCACTTTTAACGTCCTTAACCTTTTCTGTGACTTCTATTTTTTCACTTCTAGATTTAGAACTACTGCGATCACCTTCCTTAACAGGCCTAGGTGATTTTTTCAAGTCTTTTGATGATTTACTGGTTTCCTGTACTTTTTTCTTATCAGATTTTTCATGTTTTTCAGACTTTTCAACAATTTTTTTCTCCAAATTTTTCATTTCTTTTATTTTATCACGATCCTTATCACGAATTTTATCTTTTCGTTCTGTACTTTTATCATCTTTATGCTTTTTCTTTTTTTTATCATTTTTTAATTCTTCTGATGATCCTTTGATACTTTCTTTAGACTTTTCTTTCTCTCTCTCCTTGTCTTTATCATTTACAACCTTTTTATGCTCTTTTTCGCGAATTTTTGGAGACGAGGACTTTGGAGTACTTATAGAGCCTAAAGGACTAAGTTGCTTCTTCACCGCCACAGGTGAAGAAGGTCGTTTACTACTAGGACTTTGATAACTACTTTTACTACCTGGACTAGGTGGCCTCTTACTTTTCTCTTTACTCCTTTCCTTCTCTTTAGAAGCTTCTTTATTTTTTTTATCTTTCTTCTCTTCTCCATTTTTTTCGCGTTTACTATCTTTATGAGGACTGTGCTTTGATTTGTTCATTTTTTCTGTCTTTTCTGATTTATATGGTAGAGGTTTGTGGTATGTTTTATCCACAGAGGATTTTTTATTCTCTGGAGAGACTTTAGCAATTTTTATGGAGTCACCAAATATATCATCGAAATCATTTGATGATTTTGGCTCCGTACGATGTTTTTTACTTTCACTTCCACTTAGTTTCGGTTTACTTACCATTGGAACTAATGATTTAGATTCACTTCGATCATGCCCTTCATCGACGTTCGACATTATAACCTAGAAAGAACAATTTTTCATTCATTGTCATGAATTGTTACCAATTTATTGAATTTCATTCACCACAAATAAATTACAATTTTTATAATAATTTAGAGTATCAATAAAATAAGAATACTTACACCTCCACCTTTTAATAATTTCTTGCGAAAATCATCACCAGGACTTGTAAACACTTCAGTATATCGAGTAACATTGTTGATAGCTGGGCCTCTTTGTTGTAAATGCAAATCGTATTGAATTTGAATTCTTTTTGGCTCATCTTTATTCTTTAGCCATATATCAATAGGAATCATAAATCCCGCGTAACCTGACTCTTTTACCTCATATGGAGGTTCTTTTAGAATACGTTTAGGCTTAGGAAATGTCTCGTGCAGATGAAAGACAACTGAAATAAATAATAAATGAGTTAGCAATGCAAGTATTGATTTACAAGAAAACAGCTATAAGAAAATTGATAGTGATAGTTTTTGTTATAATTCGATAGGGAATAAAAAACTACCTTTTTCTACATAATGACTTATATCTGTATTATCAGCTCCGCGAACATATAATTCCCAATCATGAGTATATCCTTCAGGAGTAGTCCTGACCCTTAACATAGATGCATGTCCACATTCCAGGGTTATTTTAACTTTCTCTAGGGCCATTCTTGCCTAAAAATACATTGAATGGTTTGATCATCAAGAAGATTAATGAATATTCTCCTTGAAATACATTGAATGTCAATGTAAATAATAAATACCTAAAAGTTATCAACAATTGTAACTAATTTTCAACAATGATTGATGATTTTCCGTTGACCATTTGATAATAGATGAAAATAAAGATTTCATTGGTGTTTGTTCACGCGTCATTGCCAGTCTTCAGGCTTGAATAATATTTTAATCCTCTGTGAATACACACCGTCAATTAGGAAGTAAAAAAATACATAAAAAAAGACAACTGTTTTGAACACCAATTTTTCAATAAATAACTTTCAAATTATCACAGAACATTCTAGATGCTTATACACCTGTTGAAAGGTATACAAGTGCAAAATAAATTCATAACAAATGTCAACAATAAATGGACAAAATTACTCTACAGCTTCATATAAATAACTATCGTTTTTCCATGAATAGTACGAACGTTGGCTACGTGATAACTGATATGGCTACTGTACCCATGGAAGTTATTCTTTTCGGAGCGTAGATAAACTTTACTACAATCAGCCAATGACACCAACTCATCAATGAAGGTAAGAGCCAATGGAATGTCTTAATTTCTGATAGCGGCCAACTTCACGACACTTCCAGATAAATATAGGGTCAGTTTTCAAGACATGCGGCGGTTCCCCGGCTTCCATCTTGGATTATGTTCGTTTGAGAAGCCGGGTCCTCGCAAAATATTCGAGTTACGTGGATCGTGCGTTTCGCCATAATCATCTAAAACGCTGTCTTAGTATTTCTTTACAATAATTCAATTCGTCAACAAGGCATTTTACAATATTGGTGTTCGGTATGCTTTAGGTAAGACTTTCATACAATCAGACCATTCTCTACGCAATGATCATGTTCCTAATGCATGATTTTTCTGCTTATGTGGGTGTGTAGTGGAAATTGAAGCTAAGGCTAAAAATCTATTTTTTTTAAAAACGTACCATTAATAATCAATAATATCTATAATTAACAATTTATTGGTAATATTTCATATTTATTTCAGCATTTAAAGATAAATTTTCTTCTAGAGAGTAGATTAAACTCTAAGTTTAAGGTTAGGATTTCCAAACAACAAATATCTCGAAAAATCTCCATCTTTTTGTTATAATTTCACGGTAATTATTATAGTCAACTCTTTTTCCATTATTCAGTATAAATAAATCTTTTATTTTTCAATTTAATTATAAAATAACATCATAAATGTACTGTAATAGCAATTGTCTTGATTGTTACAGGGTTGACAAAGCATCTATATGTTAGTCGTTTGGTGAACGGCTATGTTGGTGTAGATGTTCGTCGTATGTTTCCTATAAATCGACAAAAAGAAAGTCCATTGATTAATAGTGTTAACGATACAAATAATATTTGTTCCGACATATACGACAGAATGGCATTGCCAAGTAGAGCACGTGTTTATGCCGAAGTCAATTCACACCAAACAAGAGAGTATTGGGACTATGAATCTTACGTAGTAGACTGGGGGTAAGTTATTCTATAGATTTTTTACATCCAATCATTAACCAGTCTATTACAGAAAAATCAGTGAATGAAAACAACAATCCCCTAACAATTCTTATTAATAGCTTGATAATCTATTTACCTTCACCCACTGATGCAACGTCTTTGTCATCAATCATTAGAAAGTGCAGCTGATCAATAATATTTTTAAAATAAAACATAAATTATGTTTATGTTAAATCAATATGTCAAATTCAAATTATCTATTGATTTTTGGGATAAAAAAATAAATTTCAATCAAATCATGCTTGTAAATCACTTGGAATATTTAAATTTGAATGTAAAATTATTGAACAATAACTCTATTAGAATATAATTAATATTTATTATCGTAGACTCTATTATTTTTTTCAATTTACTATAACTTTTATATTGTTCAAAGTGTATGACAACCGAGGGTATGATTAATTGCAATTTTTTCATTTATAGACAACAAGACGATTATCAGTTAGTAAGAAAATTAGGAAGGGGAAAGTACAGCGAAGTATTCGAAGCAATCAATATCACAAACAATGAGAAATGTGTTGTGAAAATATTAAAGGTGAATTATTGTTGTCCTTGATAAAAATGATAGAAATAAACGTTCAAATTTAAATGAACGGGTACACCAAATTAGATATTGACGTTATTCTACTCTATATTTTAGCCTGTGAAAAAGAAGAAAATTAAAAGAGAAATAAAAATCTTGGAAAATCTCAGGGGTGGAACTAATATTATAACACTTCAAGCGGTCGTTAAGGATCCTGTTTCGAGGACACCTGCATTGATATTTGAATATGTCAACAATACAGATTTCAAACAACTTTATCAGACGTTGACAGATTATGACATTAGATATTACCTTTATGAACTCCTCAAAGTAAAATTTTTTTTTATTTTTAAACTTGATTTCTATTGTTGAGAATTAATGATATTAATTCTTATATTTAATTATTATTTAGGCATTGGATTATTGCCATAGCATGGGCATTATGCACAGAGATGTTAAGCCGCACAATGTTATGATTGATCATGAAAATCGTAAGTTGCGCTTGATTGACTGGGGGTTAGCAGAATTTTATCACCCAGGACAAGAGTACAATGTACGTGTAGCTTCTCGATATTTTAAAGGACCAGAATTACTTGTTGATTATCAGGTTTGTATGTAAAATTATATAACTTTTATTTCATTTCTACATTCCTCTTGCTATTAGAATTTTTAAGTAACAAAAAATTTATTGTTTTTAATTAGTTATGTTGATTTATTATTGCAGATGTATGACTATTCCTTGGACATGTGGTCTCTAGGTTGCATGTTAGCGAGTATGATATTTAGGAAAGAGCCATTTTTTCATGGTCATGATAACTATGACCAGTTGGTAAGGATCGCTAAAGTTTTAGGCACAGAAGAATTGTTTGAATACCTCGATAAGTATCATATTGAACTTGATCCTCGATTCAATGACATTCTGGGCCGTCATTCCCGAAAACGTTGGGAACGTTTTGTGCATTCAGAAAATCAACATTTAGTATCGCCTGAAAGCCTTGATTTTCTTGACAAACTTCTCCGCTATGATCATTATGATAGATTAACTGCGCGAGAAGCGATGGATCATCCATATTTTTGTGAGTTGATGGATCGCATAGTCGAAATCAAAGTATGAGATGAGAATTTGTCTTATCACTAAATATTTTTATAGATCCTATAGTTAAAGACCAAGCTCGACTTACAATGGTCTCGCCTTCACCTACTCCCATGGCAGGCTCGATGCCTGTAGGTGAGTAGCAACTCAGGTAATGTCACCTCATCATTTATTTTCATACGAAAAATTCAACTTCCCCATACATCTATTGTTTTTTTAATTATCAAGGCGCGTCAAACAGAAAAATATAGATGCATTAAATATATGGACCTTTGCGCACTAGTTTTAGACAAATAAATAAATAAAATATTCGATGTTGTACAAATCATTTCCGGTAGGTATTCTCTTATTTTCTTTATTTATTTGCCTAAAACTAATACGCAAAAGTCCATATACTCTTATGTATCTAAATTTTTTTGCTTGAAACACCTCAAATTATATTTTTCTTGATAATTGAAATGTTTTAGGTGCCCATAACGAGACTATGAACTCATTGCCAGCTTCTGGATCGACTGGACAAGAAAATATGAGTGGAGTAGCCGTAGGCATGGGCCTCTTAGAGGAACTTGCTTCACTTCAGCCGATACCACAGCTTTCAAAAGTTCAACATTAGTCAAAGTCGAGTAAAAAATAAAACATCCAAACATCTTCATTACACTCATATATGGATTAAATAATACCATCGACAACAGATACTTTTAATTAATGGCATTCCGGCTTATCAATTCGACGGCAACAATGTTTTTCATTAAGACTGAAATATGTCATTGATCATTTTTTAAAATAGCTGTCTGGATTATAAACAAATTTATAAAGTACTTAGTTGATTCGACAATATAACACATTTAAACAAAAGAGAGGGGAAAATATTAATAATTATAATGATAATGAATAATAATAATGATTTCATATAATTAAAAAAACTGTCTATAATTGTTTGGATGATCTGACTGGTGACTTTATAAGCCATCAAAAGATCAATCATCATATAGCTTGCGAATTTGATAGCAATGTTCCTGTATCTGTTATGTTTACATCATAATGCCGTTTTTATTTTCTGTACGATCATGATTGATAATACAGTTCGTTATAAAGCATGAAAAACTGACCAAGAGACAGCCAATACATTTATAAGTATAAAATAAAATTTACATTCACTCTCTTATCTGTACATGTATACACGAAAGAAAATTTAGTAAATTTAATTTAGCTTGTTTATTAATATTCAAAGAATCCTCCACTTATATCAAATGACACAAAATCGCGGAATAAAATGTTTGTTATAGCCAAGAGTTCATCACCAATTATATAAGATTTTATTATATATCTCCCAATAAATTCCCAATTAATAAATAAACATCTTCAACAATTGTATTAATCCCACTATTATCTTCTAATTAGAATCTAGATTGTTGCAAGAATCTTGATGAGTTTATTTTTTAATATAAATCATAATAAACTTTTAAAGTTAATAATAAATTTGATAAAAATGTTTTTGCAACAATCCAATAAGTACGCTTACATTTTAAATTTCAATCTTTTCAGTTCCAGTGTGAATATTTAACAAAATAATTAATTAACTATTCAATCTTATTTTATATTATTTATTACTTTAGGTTATTGGAATTTTTTATATCAAAATTATCAAAAACATGACACAAGTCAAAAATTAATGAAAAAATGAAAATGAATGAAAGGCAGCTTAGAATAGTGTTAATGTTGTTCAATTATTTAAATGTATGCTCATTAAACAAAAATATTTCTAATTGATGTAAAAAGTAAGGGTTGAATGGGTTCGATTGAAATCACACTCTTTATTTCAAAAATCACTACTTTAGTTATAAATGAGAATACTTTAAAAAATTTTTATGAAAAAACGTCGATGGTAATTTTATATTATGAATACTGTACACGATTTGTTTAATGGCAGACTTGTGCAGGCTCTTATTTATACAGGAAAACATGAAATAAATCGCTTATCGCAGATATAAGTTACAAGATTATTCAAAACAATTTTCCGTTAATTTCCTTATCATCTTTTTTTTCTGTAAGAAAAAATATTGTAATGTAGGACAATTCTGAATATTCGTTAAATATTAGTAATTAATTTTTGCCTAAACAGCACTTTGTTTAAAGTTCTTGATGTTGATCATCACTTGTAGAGCTTGTTGCGCTATCATCTTGCTCATTTTCATTTACAGTAGACGTTTCCGGTAATGCACTTTCACTAATTTTGTCATCAGCCGCTTCAAGTACTATTTGTTCTTCATCAGCGCCAGTGGTGCTATCAGCTGTTGATTCCGTCTGATTATCCTTTGCTGCTTCATCAGTTTTTTCGGTTTGATTAGAAGCTGTTTCCTGTTTGGGTTTCCATATTTTGGCTTTGTTCATTAAATATTTCACTTCACGATCTAATATGGCCATTTTATTTGCAATATCTCGGACTGAATATTTAACAGGTTCATGAAGAGGAGTCTCTGCTGTGACTCGAATAACCGTTTCATGATATTCCTATAAGAGAAAAAATTATTTTTAAATGATGTTGAAAAGCACTGTTAAATTTTAAACAAATTTAGATTTCATTTTTTACTTACGACAGTGTCATTGATAGTTTTTGCAAGTTTCTCAATTTCAATTTGTGTGAAAATTTGATTATTGTTATAAGTTTTCATGTTATTCAAGAATGCATTACTAGCATTCAAGATTGAAAACATTCCAGCTAAAGCTTCGGGTCTTTCACGATGTTCAAATACACGTTCGTAAAGATCATGTGTTTTGCTTTGTAAATCCTGCAATTTTTCTTCATAAGTTTCTGCCGCTGCATCGAAGCCGTCTTCATACAGCCAATCAGAAGTCTTTTGACATGCATCAGCAATTTTCTCAATTTCTGTTGGAGCTCCAGCCTTTATGTATTCGTCCTTTTTCAAATCCTGCTGTGTGTTGATTACAAATGATTCGAGATTGTTGAGAGCTGTTTCACGACGTTTCTTTTCCAGATCACGTAGTTCCAATGCCTTTATTCTGTAAAATAAAATTTAGATTATATTTAGGGCTTACGATTTCTTTTCAACAATAGTGAAATATTACTTTTCACGCGATGCTTTCAATTTTTCATCTTTTAATTCTTGAGGACCATATTTAACTTCAACTGACTTAATAGGCTCTTTTAGAACAGTCACAGTCATCTTTTTATCAGTTTTATTGTCGGTTGTTTGATTATTTGATTTTTCTTCTGTTTTAGTTTCATTTTCAGTTTTTGGCTTTTCTTCAGCTGCAGGTTCAGGTGGTTGTTCTGGTTCTTCATGAACAGGTTTAACATCTTCTTTCGGAGGCTCTTCAGCCTTTTCTACTTTTTCAGTGTCTTCAGATCCTATAAGACACATATTTTCAAAGTATGAGTACATCAAGGTACGAAAGAATTGATAATTCAAACCTGAGAAGAATTGGGTAATGGTTGAACCAAGTTTAGAAAATGTACCCTCATCTTTAGCATCAGCAGAGGTGGTCTTTTCACCAACCAATTCAACATTCAGGAGATTCAAAACGCCACTTTCATCCATAACAAAGTGTGCTTTGATTCCTTTACTTTCTGCTCCTTCCTTGATGTGCTTTTCCAAAGCTTCAGCAACACCGGATAGGAAGATTGTTGATAGATTCAAGTTACCAACAGCTCTATTTTAAAATATCAGATAATTAAAAATAATAAATATTATTTTAATGATTATTATAAATAAAGACTTACTTAATTTCATGAGGTGGTAAATAATCTAACTCTGCATAATTGACATCAAATGAAAAATCTTCTTTTCGTTTATTGAAGGTAATAATCTTTTTTTGAGGATAAGAATTCATTTTTCCGAATAATGTGCGTCGAACCTGCCTCGGCTTGTCATCAGTAGATTTATCAAAGACAATTTGAATTGGAAATAGAACAGCATCTTTTGTAATAAATCTTGTTACTTTAAATCCTTGACTCAATTCTGCAGCTTTATAAACTGCACCCATGGCTGCTGCTTCATCAGCATTAATACTCTTGGATAAATCGCTTCCAACATATGCAGTTAAGATGTCTTGAATTTTAGGCATTCGAGTTGCTGCCCCAACGATGACTACTTGTGAAATAACTTTAATACTTAATCCTGATACATCTAATGCCATTTTGATAGGATTAGTAACTCTTTCAAATACATCAGCACACAACTCTTCCAACTTTTCTCTCGTAACATGAAGTCTGAAGTCCTTATCATCAAGTAAACTTTCAATTTGAGCATAATGATCAGCATTAGCACTGAGAACATTTTTAACTCTTCCAGCTTCTTTGAATAATTTTGCCATGGCTCTTGGATTTTTAAATACAGAGTTGGGAGTTTTCTTCATTTTATCAAACTCACTAGCTAAATAATGTTGTAATTTAATTTGAACTTCCAATCCTCCAAGTGTTCTATCATACCCTACACCCAAAATACTAACTTGTGGACTGGTTTCTACAATGCCTCTGTCTTTAGTTTTAACATTTTGGTAACTAACAACTGCTGCAGTCGTTGAACTGGCCCCCATGTCGTAAAACAAAATATAATGAGCAGTATCATTGATTTTTTTCTTATGAAAGATCCCATAATTTAATGCAACAGCAGTATAATCATTAATTAGTTGTAACACTTTAAGATCAGCAAGCTCTGCTGCTTTAAGAATTGCTCTTCTCTCGGCCTGGTTGAAGAATCCAGGAACTGTTAGAACAACTTCGTTAATTTTTTGATTAGCAGAATTTTCTGCCATTTCTTTTGCTGTATGAAGAATTTGTGCTAACAACTCTTCAGGAGTGAAAGACATATCTTCATTTAATTTAAAAATTATTGTATTTCTTTCTTCATCTGGAATTATGTCATAATGAGGAAATCTTTTTCTGTACAATTCAACAATAGGATTATCTATAGATTTTCCAACAAGATCTAAAATATATTGAAAGCTGTTTTTAGGAAATCTAACTCCAACTATTTGGGCATCTTCTCCAAAGAGCCGTTCATCATCTCTAAATGCACTTATTGTTGGAGTTTTTCGCTTAGATTCTTTATTCAAAGCTATTTCCATTGGAATGCCAGGCTGGAATAAATACATGATTTGATGAATTTTTAAAATTAATGCATGAAATAAAATTGGACATAAATGGTAATGAATACTTACAGATACAATTGCTACTTTGAACCATTCACTTCCTAAGTCGACACTCATGACAGCAACTCCATTGATGTTTCCAGTGAAACATGATATTATTATTAAAATAATGGATAAACAAATAACTGTTACAGACTTCATTTTCATGTATTATGTAGTTGCAAATTTACGCAGACATTCAACATACGAATGGAAAACTTTATTATTATTTATAGAGAATGTAGTAAGCTTTCAACGTTTCAAAACGTCGTGTAATCTCAATGATTTAGAGATTCATAAATTTCTTTTGTATTATAAACTTAAATCTTATAAAATTACTGATAATAATTACACGTGGCTCAAACGAGAGATTGTAATCAATTTGATTTCGTTTATTCAACGTTAAACACTTACAAACTGTCGCAGGTGTACCGGCAACATGAATATTGTCTTTTCATCTCTCGTGTGGCAGGTTTTCATTGGTTCGAATGGATCTAACTGTAGAAAGTTATTGGTCCGCGTTGTCAAATTGGAACTGTAGATCATTGAGAAGATTGAATGCGAATACCGTATGTAACGGTTGTCAAAATTAAAATTTCTTTATCGATTTGAATATTTTTTTTAAAATACTATCATTGACATCCAGTGTAAATAAATCAATTACATAGAAAAAAAATTTTATTGATAAAAAAAATTTTCCTGGGTCCCTAGTAAACTAAAAATAACACAATTCTAGGGACAAAATTACAGGGAAATTAGCAACGTCGCGAAAAGCATACTTCTAGTGGTTTGATTTAAATTTTGCACAGATATTCTATCAAATATAACGACATTTTGAAGCAAAAAAATTTGCAAACAATTAATATTTTATAGCAATCTTGGAAAAACACTATGTCAGGTACACTGTACCACGACTATAGAATCGTTTTTGGCCGATTTTGAGCGAATTTTTATTTTCGCGCTCTACATGCGCAGATCATCACATGTGACCAACCGGAGCTAAATATTTATTGTTTTGATGTACTTATGGCTATTCCTGACTCCAATAATGAAAAGTAAATAATTAATTATATGTTTTAGAAGGACTATCTGTCATTAAAATTTTTTTCAAGACTCTTCACTGTTAGTGAAGACTGTCCTAATGATAAAAAATATGTTCTTACATTTTTAGACATTTATCTAGGCCATGATTTATAATTTTTTGACATTTATGGAGCTAAATGTGTATTCATGTATTACCTAAATAATTATTAAAGATGGCGGCGGCTCAACTAGCAATGTTGTGTTTTCAATGTGTCGTACGCTATTCTGACCGAGAATTTGTGCGTTGAAACAAAGAAAATAAACAAAACAAAGGATTATAACTCTGTCAATAATGGTACGTCAGTAGATTGAAATGTTAAGTCGAATTTTTGTGGTTTTCATCGTTCTCACCTTATTACGTACGTCATCATAACCTCAACACACAAATTAACATATGCAAAGTTGAATGTTTTTATCTTACATTAATTAAAAATAATGTGAAAATGATAACACTTATTTTTGTCAAGCATTAGAAAATTATAAAATCGTTTTCCAACAGAATCAACTTGGGGGGAATGATGGAGAGAATGGCGATGATTCAGAAGGATCTTCTTCATCTAATGTTCAGGCTGAAGATGTTTTAGCAAGTTTTCGTGAACAATGGCAAAGAGAACTTGAAATTTCACCTAAAAAAGAAGCACGAGGATCTTCATCAAATAAACTAGTCAATGTTAAAAAAAATAAAGAAGACGTGACTATAGAAAGCAAGGTAGTTTTAACAAGAATGTTTTATTTATTTATAGCTGCCAGAAATTAATATTTACAATCATTCATGTTTTATAGGCTCGAGATTTATTTTTGAAAGGGGTAGAGTACGAACAGAATGGCGAATTATATGATGCAATAAGATTTTATAAACGTGCTGTCCAATTAGTACCAGATATTGAATTCAAGTTGTATGAGTCAATGAAACCAAAAGTAAGGGACAAATATGAAACTGCAGATACGATTGAATTTGAAAAAAAAGTCAATGATGTTCGTGAATGTACTGAAACCATCAATGATATCGAAGAGGATGATCTTATTAATAAATTATCTCGAATTGTTAGTCGAAATCAGTACGTTTGCTATCCTCGTTTTGAACAAATGGTAAAATTCAAAAACTTATGATGAATATATACATTTTGTCAAAATTACTTAATTAAAATAATTTGTTAATTATTTTACAGACAACGCACATCTCTGCATTGCCTATGGAAATAATTTTGTATATATTACGATGGGTCGTTTCATCTGAACTAGATCTTCGTTCTTTAGAATTATTTTCTCGAGTATGTCGTGGATTTTATATATCAGCAAGAGATCCAGAAATATGGAGACTTGCTTGTGTGAGAGTTTGGGGAGTGAATTGTGGTCATTATGAGCCGAAATATCTATCATGGCGAGATATGTACTTGAAAAGACTTAGGTTACGATATAATGGATGCTACATAAGTAAAAATACATACATTCGATATGGAGAAAACAGTTTTCAAGATCAGTTTTATCGGCCTTGGCATCTAGTAGAATATTTTAGATATCTAAGGTGTGTATGAAAGAAGTATTAAATTTTTTAGAAAGATAAAAAATCTAAAAATTTATGAACACTGTAATCAATTAAATAATTTTATAATTTATTTTAGATTTTTTCCGGAGGGCCGTGTTTTAATGCTTACATCAACAGATGATGCACAAAGCTGTGTTAATGCCTTGAAAAATCGCAATCCTCGAAATCTTTCTATTTTGGTTGGTCATTTTAGACTTCGCGATAATCGTGTAACTCTAGTGTTAAAAAAACAAGAATCTAAGAGTAACTCAGTTACGTATAAGAAAAAAAAGCGAGACCTGGTGCATGATAGTGGAGAACAAACTTACCATCTGGTAATATATTTTTAAATTAACTTTTAATTCACTTTTATTCAACATTATGTAATTATTGATGATAATGTTTTAGGAATTCGAAATTCAAACTCATCACAGAAAAGCAAATTTTCAATTGAGTTGGATTTGCTATAATATTTTTACTCAGTACAAAAATGGACAAGAAGGAAGTATGTGCTTAAATGTATTAAATAAGTATCCGTGTTTTCGGTTCAGCAGAGTCAAAAGCTATACTCAAGAAAGTGAAGCGCCTTTACAGTGAATTTTTTGTTAAAATTTTAATGAAAAATTAGATATTTATTAATTGCTTTTTACCCAAGAGGATGGTAAGATCTTTGTTTTAATTTACCTTATTGGCCTTGAAAAATTTCATTTATGTTTAATATAGTCGTAATATCTAATATTTTATGGATTTCGAAATTAAATAAAATATGATAAAAAAATGGAACGTTATAAAATAAATATATATTTATGAAATAAAGTATATTATTATATAGGTCTCAATAAAAGAAAGTTATTTTGGTGGTGCGATTTATTTATTGCTTTACTCTATCACGTTACTCAAAAATTACAATTCAATTTTAACATTAGATAAATTTCTATGAATAATATTTAAAACTTTGTAAATATTATATCAGTTGGATCCATACGAAGGAAATTCAACATATTATTTCCAACATAGTAAATTTACTCTATTAAATTTATTCTATTAAATCACAATCAAATGTGTAATAATTATTTATTATCATTAATTCCTACGTAATATTTTAATATTATCTTCATCCATAGTGGTAATAGTAAGAAAAAAATTAATAACAATAGTAATAAACAATAAATAGTTTTTTTTTAATGTGCAGATCATTTCCTGCATTCAATGATTTATGTAGATTTTTTTTTTCATATTTTTCTAGTTTAATCACAGATTTTATCGTATATCTCTGAGATTTCAATTGATAATCACAGTTTTCTTCATGGGAATCATTAGAATCAAATTTTATAATTCATCATGGCGAATTATTGGAGAAGAAGAAAAAGACGAAGAGGAAGTAGAAGAAGAAACTAGACATACTGATGGATCCATCATCCATTTAATATCCTGCATCGTTGCTTCGTGCATTGACCAAACAGCAACAACTACTATGACATGCATAATGTTATGGGAATTTAACATAAAATCTACTTGACCTGGTAACCATTTTTCTGGTATCCTTAACGCTCCAACTGTTCCACCAATTACTGCGACGAGATCCTGAATAATTAAGGTATTTTATTAACTTAATTGGTTTACCTAATAAATTTTAATTGAAAATTATCATTTAACTCAATAAATTATCCTACTTGAAGTATGATATGTGTAAGGCCATCGGGTGCACCTCCACCAACATTAAAATATCTTAATACCAAAAAGATCATGCGCATCATAAACGGAGGCGAAAAGCAAAGCCTTCTCTCCCATGGTGATTTAGCTTTCATTGCCTAAAGAGAATAATTGCATAATTTTCATGTCACAAGTTCTTTGATCAAGTCATGATTAAATAATTTAAGCTTTCTTCCTTGCCTTTAATAGACCCCAGAGGCTCAAGAAGACATATATGAGCATTGTTAAATGCCAAAGAACCGCTGGAAGACAGTGAACTGATGCAGATATCATTGGCACTGCGCCTGTAACATCATTCAATAAATCAATTATTCAATTTCAAGTTTTCTTAAGACCTCTAGCTCCAGTTATATATAACTTTCTTTCGAACAATACAAGCTAATATATATATAAATTCTTTTAATTAATTTATGACAGTATTGTTTCTTTTACTATTGTTTTTTGTTAAAGAAATTCATAGAAAATGGATAAATACTTTACCAACACTCTGACAGACCCAAATTCCCAACATATCCAGTTTGAGTAGTTTTTTGTAGAAAGCTTCGCCATAGTTTAAATTCATAAACAGATGATAAGTAAAAGAACCAATCCATGGGCTTATGGCACCAATAAAATGGCACCAGGAAATAATTCCCAGATAAACACCTTCGTCCCACCATGGTAAAAAATTTGGAATTCTCAATAAGATGTATAAAATAGCTAGACCTAAATCAATAGAAACTTGTTAGTATTACATTGTAAGTTATTGATGAAAAATTTTTGTATAGTTATTATATAAAAGTATCTATTGACATTTCCTTTGTTTATATCAAGTATAGTCATTTTTAAAGAATTCTAAACTTTTCTAACACTTTCAAGTAGATTATTTTAGGATACATTGTTTTTTTTTCAATTAAATTAATTGAATTGTTTTCAGATTTCTATATAATCCCGGAAGTTGACCTAGAGATAGACCTTGACCTTAATCTTATGGATCCATTTATGGCAATGCAGTTTTCGTGCTTCACAACGCGGACAAAACAATGAGAAAAAAATGATAATTAAGATTGAAAGTCAAAAGGGACTTACCGTGAGTTAAAATATTGACAGTTTCATTGTGAAAATAAAAAAGGCTCACGAGACATCCTTTGATATCAGTGATTGGTCGGTATCCCGTCTTAATGTGTGGATTAAACTGCAGATGCGTTGGCATTTCACTCCAACTTTTAAGATACACATCTTGGCTGTTAGGCTTTTGAACATTTTTCTCAACTGTTATGTCGGAGTCCGCCGTGATAGCTGCGAAATTATCAGCAATATCTTGTTCGCAAGCTGCGAATTTCGCAGCTACAAAGCTTTTGGTCACCTCTCCCGCCAGTTCTGTACGCACGTCCGCATTGCGCGGCTGCCGGACCAACAATGTGCCCGCAAAGCTGATGGAATATCTTAGAGCGCACGTTGATATCCACACCCTATTGGAAGTTGCATTTAAACCAAGGTTACACTTTGAATTGGTGATGGTGGTGGTGGTGGTGATAGTCACCCAACCACCCTGCTTTCATGCGTCAACTTTATCTGCTTTGACCTCTTGGCAAGCATCCTTCTGCGCTTGCCTCTACAGGGAGAAATCGAATCGATTTTTTCTTAAAATACAATTCCATTTGATTGAATGTCACTAACTTACTGGCTGCATAACAAAGAATTGATCTCTAAAATTAGTCAGCTTTTAATGAGTTAGTAATGAATATTTGGATATTTCCATAAATTTTAATTGTGAAGATTTTTAAAGCGCAAGCGTATAGGGGTAACATACAAATCCAAATCAGTGGAATCTAGTGGGTCAATCGACATGAGTAAAAGATGATTGGAAGAGTAACAAGAATCATAACAAAGTTTAAAGATCAATTAGGACAGAAGGTTGACATTTATAAGGTAAATACATGTATTATAACAATTTACGATAATTAATTTAAAAAAATATTTAAATATAAATTTATATTACATTTTTTATAAATTATTCGAAATAAATGTTTTATGATACTAATGTATGTTTTTAATTTTCAGCCACGAGATAGTCAATTGAAAGGACCTTGGCAAAGAAAAGGCCATTTTGATAGATATAAATCATCACCTAATTTCGAAAGAATATTTATTTATCCAAGTCCGTTGTATACTATAAATTTACAGGTATAAACAAAATTATTATATTTAATTAATTTCAGTTGATAAGAAAACTTAAAAAATTAATAATATAATTTTTTTTTAAATAATTGATAAGAATTCAAGTAAGAAATAATAAATAATAATTTTATAAATTTGCCTGATAAATTAATTAATGAAAATTCATTATACTAATCCCGCTTTGCATATAGTGCCACCTATAAATTTTTTTTTTGTGTGCGCGGGTTCACCGACATTGTTTGGGCCAGGAACCATTCTCAAACTATCTCGATACCAAATACCACATGTGTTTCGACGTTATCATTTGTTTAATAATCATATACATATGTATAGACGACATGTTTCGTGATTTTTTCCACTATTTCTATGTGACATTCAATAAAATTTACGAATTCTGCCTTTCAACACAGGTAAACAAATTTTTTGCTTCTTTATTAAATTGTAATAATTACAAATGACAATCTATCAAGTCGTTGAGACTTTTCATAAGGTAAAAAAACATGAAATACTCACGTTTGATGTATGGTAACTAAACGAATCTTAACATCTACCTTCTAATGTCAGTACATTAAATAAATAATATATCACAGAATAATACTTCTATACCATCAATTATTTTGTTAGTATTCATTAGTATAATCAAATCAAAATGGCGTATCAATTTCTATTTCAATCTATTTAGAGATTTATTAATAAAATTAATTTACATATCAATTATTTTTTACTTCAAAACTTCTTGATCATAACTTGACTCTATAATTTTACTGATAATAAAATCCTTGAATAATTTTTTACTCAAGATTATTATTCAATTTCTATTTATAAATTATTACTTATTTGATAATAATATATATAATTTTATTTCACCTTTGCATCAAGCACGTGTACGGTAAGAACAATTTTTTTGTTTTGACTTTCCCGCCATTTTCGTTATTTTACCGGGAAAACTTCGTCAACCTTCGTAGATAATCGGATGAAATTCGAGTTATAACGACTTCAGCCGACAATGAACGAACAAACCAATCGCATTGATCCAATGTCCACGTCGTTGACACACAAAAGTGTTTTGCGTTCTGTATTTTCGTGCTCTTGGATATCGTATTTTTTTAATTATCTTTGGGACCAAGTGACTTTCTTATATCCTTGGAACGTGAGTATTATGACATTAGTTTATATTTAAATTAACAAAATCATTAATAGATGAGACAATTTATGAAAACTTGGCGTTTCCTTCCTTGTACTTTAGAAGATTCCGTAAGGCATTAATGTCGTGTTAACACGCGCGTGCGTTCTTCTCTCCCTTTTACTCTTATTCGTTTTCTATTCAATACCTTTACTAATATGTCTATACTTTGTATATTTTCCAAGATGGCTACGACTGAACTGTATTGCCTTATGGCGTACATAAAACGACATTTTTGAACAAAAAATTGAGTTTATTTTTAAAAATTTAATTATTAGTGTATTTTGTTGGTATTTAGTGCTTGTTATCAACAACTTCCAACGGTTATTCAGGTCTATTTGATCTTCAGTAGAACCACCTCACTGGATGGTTCATTTTTTATTCAAGGTTGGAATAATGGTGCTTTTCATCGATCTTCTTAAACATTTTAACTGCACTTAGCGTTACTTCATTTTTTTTCATCAAATTATTTCGAAATGCTGGCAGTTTTATTGATTAATTTCTAATTATCTGAAGTTAAAAAAAAATAGTCAATAGCGACATTTTCACAGTTTTTTTAGCCAATGTCCTCTTCATTGCTGGAAAAAAGTATTATACCTCGAGCATCATCTTTACGGTCGTGGATTTCATTCATCTTCGATTACATTTGGGGTCAAGCAAGCATATTTAAACTTTCGAATGTAAGTACGGGTTATTCAACGTCGAACGAAATTTGGGTCTACTTAAAAATAAAAAAAAACATCTAAAGTGCTGTACTCTCCATTTTATTATAGCGTTCTCTGTTATTTCCTGTATCCATCAACAATTATTTCATAATTATTTTCATGCCATTATTAAGTCTATTTCTTAGCATAACTCGCAATCTACTGACAATTCTAGACTTTATGACATTTTTCATCATTTTATAAATTGTCTTTCTCATTTATATCCTCGATAAAGTACTAAAGTATTCAATAATTTTTTTCTCAATTAGTTGAGAAAAATCTCTGATCCAAATAAATTATTGTTAATATTATATTGATGTAATAAAATTTTTTAGATGCCGAGAAACCGGAGGCGTCATCGCTCTCGGAGTCATTCGAGGTCCCATTCTCATTCAGCAGGATCACCGAAGTACGAGCATAAGCGTAGGCGTATGGATTACGAGAGTCCCCAGAGCAAGGGTACTTATAGGTAAGCAATACAATACATTGGAATTTTTTAATTTTTTTTTTTTTATATAAAATAATAAGCCTAATGCAATTGTAATTATTCTTCACTCAACGCCTCTACTTTAGCCTTGTTGATTAGCCAAGAATCCAGATCTTTGTCGAGTGGGAAGAATATTTCTTGTTTCAAGAAAATTATTTCCTTTTCTCAAATTACTTAGACTTTGACGTTGGTCATGACAATTCAACTTCCGGATTGTTACTAATGGTATCAGTTAAAAGACCAATGCTGTTTCTCCTAATCTCCCCTTCCATAAGTCTCGCGCGATATTCCTCATGTTATATTCAATGAATGTCCATCAGTTTTAACGGAGCGCTTGAGTTAACGAGAGTAACATTTATTAACTCTCGGTTTTCATCTAGTGTTAGCGTTCAATTGACTTCATTACATTTGAAATTTTGTTCGGTAAAAATATCTTTTTAATAAAATAATATTCGTTTATGGAGCTTTGTAGCTTATTTAAATATTTTTTTTTCATTTCATTCAATAAAATCTTGGTACAAAAATTTTTGTAAAAATATAATACATTTAATAATAATACAGTAGTGATCAATGATTGAAAATTGGTAATGTTCAATAAGAAAAAGTTCATTTTAAGTTCAATATGAAGTTTATTAATTTTTATCTCAAGTTAACAAAATTGTGTCATTGTTATTATATAAAATTAATTCACGATGATATGTAATTTTTTGTCATTCATTTCTATTCTATTCAAACGCGATTCTTTTATTCTTATCATTTTTTTGTTTACTTCATTTTCATAATATATATCTTAGTTATGTAAAAGTTTCCATTTTCATATAATTTCTAGTGCCATCTGTAGTTCACGCGCATTGCCTATACTGATATAATCTATATAAATATAATGAAAATAGTTGATAATAATTGATGAGAAAATTTTTATTCATAACTTTTCTGAATTTATGTATTATTTTCATTTATCTTGAATGTATCAATTATTGAATTAATTTAACTGACTATTCAACCATGAAAAATTTTTTTACAACTTGATGACAAATGATAAAAATTCTTTAAGTAAAGTAATTGACCGTCAACTATCTAATTTTGGAAGTAGCCGGAAACACCAAGTTAGATCTTGAATAAATGTTAAATTAAAAGAAATCATAATATGAAGGTTACTCTGTTAGTATTCAAGTGCATATGCTATTTTTAATCCTTAAATAGTTTCCAATTAATTTTTCTAATCGATTAAATATTTTTTTATGTCAATGAAATAATTATAAAATAAGTTAAAGAATCAATTAAAGTTTTTATCTAAAATTAGTAACTTTTCTTTTAGATAGTTATAAGTACGTCAATAATTGTAGAAACAATTCTAACTTCTTATAAATTATTAACGAGCTTGTGTTATCAAACGAAGAAGAAAAAATATAAGAGAATACTTCTCACGTATACAATAACAGCTCTGATTAAATTTATAATGAAATTTCATCATTATAATAGAAATGAGTATCATAAATCATTGATCACATATGTATTAAAATGAGTTTGTAGTTGACAAGCGGATTGTTGGAAATAAATGTCAAAGAAAAAAATTAATAAAGGAGAAGAATTATAAAAACATTAATCTTGACTATATCTTGCAGCTGTAGATAAAATCGAGGACAAGTGAACATGAACCGAAATCTGAGTAAACGACATCATGTTTTCTTGATCAATCAAATCCATCTCTATTAAACATTGACTGGTTTTGGATTTCTCAAGATTATTCTCTAGTTAATTATTTTTTAATTCTTCCTATATCATCAACAATTCCATCAAGTTATTATCGCGGAACAATTTCATGCTCACTCAAGTGAATATTTCACTTGTAAAGGGAAAGCGTTTCTTTTCTCTTAATAATAAAATACATTTTACTTATTATTGTCATGTATACTTTTTACAAATCATCTCAATTAATTGCAATGACATTGACACAAAGATAAAAAGGAATAAATTTGATATGATAAAAATATTTCTTATTTAAATATTAAAGTAGAAATCGGTGATGCCTGTTCTGTACGTTTTTTTTACTTCTGCTTGGATGCTAAGGTATTGTATATTAATAAATACTAATAACAGTATTTTATATATATAGTATTCTATTCTTTCAGTACTTTAACTAAACTATATAAATTAAACAGAAGTTAAGATATTATTTTTCCTTGTCCTTATTGCAAACAAGGAGAACAATAGGCTCTTATTTTGTACTTGACTTATAGAAGTTATCATTACGTTCACCTTTTAGGATTATTCTATTTTTAATTCTCTCAATCCTTATTCATTCTAGCTTTCAGTGTGTTATGAATAAAACTTCTCATCTTATCTTAATTAATGATATTTAATTAATTTATTTTATGTTTTTTCAGCGGTGAAAGAGTATTAAGATCTCGTCAACATGAACGAGGAACCAGCCAAGAGAGACGTTATAAACGTAGTCACAGAAGATCACCGAGTAGTGGTCGTCATCATATAGATTATGATACAAAAGATACAGCTATTTTTTCTCCACGAAGCGTCAGACTGCGCGAACGTGAACGTCGTGATCGTGATAAGACACATACTACCCGTTTGACATCACGCGATGCGAGACGAACTAGAGCTCACCGACACCGGGCCTCATCATCCGCAAGTCAAGAATCGTCTCGCCATCGTCACAAGTCTCCATCTAGAAGCCAGGTCAGTATCTAGTCTATTTCATTGTATTTTTTTGTATTGTTGATGCCTGACAAACAATATACCAACAAATGATCATTTATTATTATTATGATTATTTTTATTTTATTATTATATTTAAAATTCAAATTTAGATAAGATGAATTTTTTGAACAAACGACTCTTACAATATTTTGTTGCTATTATTTATTCGATGACTATTTCAATTGGATCAAAATTTTTATACAAAAACTATACGATTTATTAAATTGATTAATTTATTTTTAAAAGTAATTTAAAAATGTAGTATTAAAGCAGCTTTTCTCACGGACTTCAGACAACTTTCAAACAATGATGAGGAATATTGCTATCACTATCTTCATGTTAGTAATAGAGGCATGCCTTATTGTAAACGATAAAGAGCAAGAAGAAACAATAAAGAAGAAAAAGATGTAAATATTGAGAAAAATTATGAATTGATGAAAAAAAATTATCTGATACTACAAAAAAATCAATTATTTTATTTTCAAATAAAAATAAAATAAAGTTACACTTGAACGATTGAAAAAATTCAGAATATGAACGAATTTATGGTACACCACAAATCTGAGTAAAGATTGTGATGATTCTTTTCTTCATCACAGTTTCACGGCTATTTTTGTCTAAGGACTATTTTCGTGGTGTGGGCCCCGTCGTCACACCCTGATTTTCCACAACTGATTCTCAGTACAATTTCTAAAGCCAGATGGCCGGTGCAGACTACATCGTGAGCAACTGGCTTGCGACCTTATTCCGTTACGATGGACGGATTTATCGAGACAATTTGACAATAACACACGACAAAATTATTTCATTTGAGTTTAAACAAATACTACATTAGAAGAATTAATGAACAAAATTGTGGTTATAATTTGGAATGAATATAAAATTAATTTTAGTGTGATCTTATGGTGATTTAAGTGATGGAAATCAAAAAAATAACAAAGAGATGTTATAAAAGAAAAATACCCACGACTTGAATGTGGTTGATTCAGGATTAACCGGTCAACAGCCTTAACAACAATGGCGCGTAAAAATAATGGATTGTTGACACCAGGTACTGCTGTGCGTCTTAATCAAGATGACGTGATCGTTATTCATCAACAGAATCAAAATTTTTGGAATAGCTGGATAAAAAAAGTCCACGTGAAATCAGAGTCTGATTTTTCTACCTTTAAGGTAGAAAAGATATCTAAAAATACTCAGGTTTATATTATTTTATTTTATTGTAAATATTCAATTTATAGAAATTTGCAATGTTTTACTTACCTTCACAATTTACAATGTCAATGTATTACAATCAACTTGACATTAAACAGACAATTCTTCTTCTTCATTCATCACTTGACAATGACGAAACAAAAAAAATTTGTCATTTACGTGGAATTTACCTCCTCAACTGTTCTTCACGCTGTTGTCACTCGACTGATTATTTATACTCAGTTTCTCGGTTTCTTTATAAATCTTGGTAAAATCATCAACTCCAAGTTGTTAAGAAGCCGAAGAGGAAACTTTTCAACCTTGAAATATACTTACTCGATAGATTATTAATAGTAAATGGCAAGTCCATGAAAACTGCCCACAGCTTTTCAATAATTTGAGCTCTTGGAAAAGTCTTCTAACTCCCAATCATTCGTTTGGTGGTCATAATCGTGGAAGTTTGTTAATCGTGTTTGTTTTCTTTTTTCAACCAATTTATCGCTGTTTTTCCTATTGAATCTCTTATTTTTCGACACTATTAAATTTTATTGAAATATATTTAGCTATTTAAAAATTATGAATACGCACTTTGATGAAAATAGATGATTTTTAATATATATATATATATATAAATCATAACACACTTTGTTAATTAGTAAACAAAAAAAAGTGATTGTTAAAATTAAATTGACATTATCGATTGAACATTACTACAATTATTTAATATTTTTCAATGATTGTTCATCTTCTTTTTTAAATTTCCCCTCTTTCTTTTCGAGTGTCGATTCAAGAGTGTGTTGCGAGAGGACGCATTATTCGTTGGAGCACGGTCGTTCTGCCGATATTTTTAGTACGACAGTATTTGGCGCGACATACGCTTTGCCCTGTTCTTCATCGTCATCAATGTTCACCTAGTCTTCGACTACATGTATGTGTAAGATATTAGTAAGACATTTAGTCATCTGTGCGTGGTTCATAAAAATCTTTCTGACTTATGTATTTTTCTATCAGATTCAATTATTTGAAAAATAATGCAGCCCTTAAGCTAAGTGCTTATGATGAACATAAAGAAATGAAAACACCTGCTGTATACAAAGAATAAGTGCTCCAATTTTTAGTGTATCAATAAGTCTTCATTAATGTTTGTTTTTGCAACACGCGACAATATGTCGTCAAATCGTCAAGGAGTTACAACAACACGACGAAATAGATATGCTAGATCATCAACAACTCATAGTGTAACTCAATTATTAAGTGATTCATGCTCAAATCTTTTGCAACGTCTAACAACCAGAGTTAGACTTCCTTCTATGAATAATGAAAAACCTATCAGAACTTCACCGATTATCAGTCGGAGTAACTTTGCAGCAACAAGAAATCGTCTTGAGGATAAATACGCTTCAATTCTTGAGAGGTATACAAAAAAACGTGACGAAGAGTCTTTAAATAATTATAAAAAGCGTCAAGAAGCTCATTTATCTTTAAGCAACAAAAATAGTCCGTTTAATAGAGAAGAAAAAACACTAGAGCCTTCGTTACCTCGTTCCATTGTTAAAAGTGCTACAACTAGTTTTTTATTAAGCGAAAAAGCATATCCATATGTAAGTACTTCAAGGAGAGAAAAAACTCCAGGACGTAAAGACAGCAAAGGTTCCACTACTAATTCAGAAAATTATAGAAGATATGGAAGACATAAATCAGGACAGAATGAAGTAAAAAGTCGTAAAGTTAGACCTAATCGTAGTGGAAAAAGCGAACAAATTGATACTTCAAGATTAAAAAAGCAAACATCTCAAGAATTAACAAGTAATAATAATGAACTTGATAAAACGTTGCCACAAAAAACAGTTGATATTGAAGAAGATCCTATTGTTACTGAAAGAGCAACTAAACGAAAAGAAATTCAAACACTTATTGAAAAGTATTCAACTATCGAAGAAGCTTATGGAAATTCTGGTGCTAATGTTGATGTTAAACCATCTGCTGCTGAAATAATTGCTTACAAGTACCAGAAGAATGCAGGAAAAATAAATTTCTCTAAAGCGGGATCCAAAGCAATTGATTCAAACGCGATTGTAAGTTGTCGAAGTGCGTGATAGTGTTGCCGCTCATAAAAATTCATTAAACAAAAAGTGTTTGATTCTACAGTTTCTCTTATTCTTGTGTCTAATTCTATTTTTTTTTTTATGTACATCAATATTTATTTTTGTCATTATTCCTAGTTCCTTATCTCTTGAGCTTAAATCCGAAAATTTTTGACTTAAGACAGACTGACTAATATTGTAAATCATTCATTAATTTAATCAATCTTATTTATAATTGAGAAACGAACTAATTTTAGTTTTTTTTTTTTTTCTGTTTTGTTTCATAAGTTAAAAGAAGACATTAGTCAATAGTCTTTGCACGGTGTTTGATATTTGTGAGAGCTCGGTCAAAGATTCGTGTGGTTTGGATCTTACACACAACTCTCTGATCACCGGTGAATCTATTTTTCAACACATTTCTTACGTAATAACACGATATACGTTTTTATACTAGTGTTGTAAATAAAAATTCATCTGTGATTGGTTAATAATTTATACTTAAAATTCTTGATTGAATATAATGATATAAATAAAGAAGTGTTTATAAATTATTTTAAAAATCTATGACAAGTGTTGGTCAGTCAAGAATTGTAATGTATAATGAAAATAATCATAATTAATTACTAAAATGATCATCTTGTTTGGCATTATTGTGGTAAAACGTTGACGTGATGTGTTATTATAAACTAATGCGACACGTTAAACGTTAAAATAAATACGTAAGTACTACTAGTTTATTTCAACAATTGACTTTGAAAAAATTGAGAGAAAAAAAATCACTAAAGTTTTTTTAATAAAAAAAAAAAGTAATAATTATAAAAATATTAAAACAATACATTGAAGCAGTATTTTTTCTTTGTTGTTCATGATACATTAAAATTGCTTAAATTTAATTACTTATAATTTATTTTATTACTTTAAATTGTTTATTGATCCAATTATCTTACTTTTTTATTTTTTCTGAAAATCATATTAATTTTTAAAGTAGATAGAAATTAAAATCTAAAATTAAAGTTACTTTTAAAAATTCTTGTTTTAAAAAAAAAAGTCAATAAAATTAATTAAGACATAAACTGCTTCAGAAAAGTTAAATAAACTTGTTGTACAATAAAAGAAAAAAAAGATATTATAATAGTGTAACGTAAGAGATAGTATTAGAGGTTAATATAATACTAATAGTAATAATTAAAAAAGCGCTTTGTGCCGATTGGTAAATTTCGTAACCGCACCTTTTTGACTTGGCAAACTATTTTGCCCTCTCCCCTTTCTCTCTGATTGTTGGGTTACATCTCCGTTGTAATGGAATGGTCATGGAATGGTCGTGGATCGACACACTGGTGGGACCACATCTCCTCTCGGCCGGTCGGGATGGTGATGATGGGGTCGGTGTGGATGATGACCGTGATTGGAACCAACAACCTACTTCCCCTCACGTGCGATGACGATGAAATCTCGGTTCGGTACACACACTACAACTCAACGACGCGATAACACGTGCTCATCAACAACCACAACAACCATCTACATGGTGTGACTGCAATGATGTATGGGGCTCATCAACCATGGAAATCACTTGTACCTGGCCTGGATCCTGACTACGACGCAACGCACTATGTGGAATTGGAACTATTGGCAATGTACCTTGGTAACAATAACCGGGGCTACGCAACACCGGTAACCCATTGGCCGAACATCTGTCTTGTTATCGCCGATGCATTTGCACCGACAATAGAGCCCACGACCGCCTTCCGTTGAGGACGATGAAGACGGCCACCTTGTTTACCATTCTGGCGACGTCCTGGCAAATAGATGTTCGTTAATACGTGAATACACTCATTGTAGTAGATTTAAGAACATTTATGCTGATCGATTGGCTCGATCATTTCTTCGGTTTTTTGTTTTTTAATATTCTCTCTTTATTTTTTTTATTTTCTTTCGGGTTACTTCTTTATACTCATTCTTAGTTGATTAATTCGAATGTAATTTTATTATATTTTTTATTAATTTTTTTAGTTTTACAACAATTAATTATAAAACGAGTCGAAATGATACTTTTATCACAAAATTACTTCTCTATATGTGTAGATATTTGTAAAATATATACATATATATTTGTATGTATATTTGAAGATATTAATTATTATATTTGATAAAGTATTGAGATGTAGTAATCGGGAACCCATGGAATTTAATTGTATACTTTATCAACCCATACTTTTTCAACCCATCTTTTTCAGATATCGACAATTGTCTCACTGGATTGTCGCGACAACAAGTAGTATAATAACGCGATCGATACATTGTTCTGGCATTTCGTTTCAATTTAAATACAGTAAACAATATAAATTTTCACACGTGAAATTATTTGAACAATCATTTTCAATTTCTCATACATAATAATTATTTTGTAAAGTCTGAAAAAAATTTATTTATTATTCTATTGAAATGCCTAGATGATGTGCTATTCTTATCAACATTCTCTTTTTGTCATTATTAACAAAAGATACATTATTTTTTCAATCAATGACACTCTGAAAGAGTTATGAATTTTTTTAATTTTTCGAATAATTAACAAGATGATTAAATATTCGAACTTCATAATGGTAATGGCAGAGAGATGATGTTAATGATCTTGGGTACTCGTCGGTTGAATCGACAAGAAGTCAGAATAAATTAATAATATTTCGAGACGATTATTAAATTCTTATGCCGATCAGCAGCTATTTTTCGTCTATTTTTGCTGCGCACGATTGAAAACTCGACCAAGCGAGAGCAGAAATCATTTTTTTAACTCTATTGGATAGTGAAATTTTTTTTTAATTTTACAATAATTACAATATTTTATTTTAAACATTCCCTATCTTTTATTTTGCTTTTTTTCTTGATAACAATAGAGTTAATAAACAAGATGATATAGTATGCACTCGCGAGGTCTAATAATGTCTTTTTACTTATCTAATTCTCTTAAATTACAGATAAAGTACTGGCCACCCTGGGGGAAGGTACTTTTGGAAAAGTTGTCAAGGTTAAGGATTTACAAATGTAAGTTGTAAGGGCATTTAATAGGTAAAATATCCAAGAATGGGGAATTTAAATAATGTGCAAAATACTGGAGAAACTTATGTGATGTACATCTGAAGATTTGAAAATAGTCACTAGTTGATAAAGATTGGAATTGTAATTAGAGACTGGCCTTGTGCCTAAAACAGTGAACCAGTTTAACGATTCAAGATGGTTTCATCATCGAGATTTAGATTAATTCATTAAAAATATGGATATATAGAACTAATATTGAAAAATATCGAAATAATTATCATTATATTTATTAATCAATTGTTTTTTTTTCTTTCATTAGGGATCACGTAATGGCTTTGAAAATTATAAAAAATGTTGAAAAATATAGAGAAGCTGCTAAACTTGAAATTATTGCGTTGGAGAAAATTGATTCAGAAGATCCAGATGGTCAACAGTAAGTAACATCATTTATTGTTCTACCAATGCCTTATTATTAGTTTTGGCATATCTAATTATATCTACATTTAATGTAACTCAATCTTATTCAATGTGTTGCAATAACTTTATTCAGTTTTATTATCCAAATATTTATTTTAGTGAAAACTTTTTTAACGATTAACTATATTTACTATTTCAGCTTATGTGTGAAGATGCTGGATTGGTTTAATTACCATGGACACATGTGTATTGCATTCGAGATGCTTGGACTGAGTGTATTTGATTTCTTGGTAAGTAAAAATCAATCAATTTTTTTCTTTTCAAAAAAAAGGAAATTAAATATGATATTAATATCTTTGTTTCTTTTTATAGAGAGACAATAATTATCAACCATACCCCTTGGATCATGTAAGACACATTGGATATCAGCTATGTTATGCAGTAAACTTCTTACATGATAATCAATTAACACACACAGATCTTAAGCCAGAAAATATTCTCTTTGTTGATTCAGATTTTGAAGTTACATACAACACGAAAAAGGTATTGCTCATTTACCAAAAATATATTAATAAAAATAAGTAATATTTTATTATATATTTTTATTCCTTAATAATAATAATTAAATTAACGATTTATTCGCTATCGAATTTAAGCATAAATTGTTTAAAAAGTATCTTTTATTTAAGAGAAGAGATGTACGTCGTGTAAAAAGGACGGATATTCGACTCATAGATTTTGGTAGTGCGACCTTCGACCACGAGCATCACAGTACAATCGTCAGTACAAGACATTACAGAGCACCTGAAGTTATTCTTGGTAAGTATTAAACATTCTCCGAGTGTCTATTAGCTGAAGACTTAGATACTAGTTGAGGATAAAGTCCAAGAGTGAATCTATTATTATCCTTTTTACAGAACTTGGATGGTCACAGCCGTGCGATGTATGGTCGATTGGATGCATCCTATTTGAATTATATTTGGGCATTACACTGTTTCAAACTCATGATAATCGTGAGCACCTAGCAATGATGGAACGTATTTTAGGCCCAATTCCACATCGTATGGCTAGGAAAACTAAAACTAAATACTTTTATTATGGAAAATTCGAATGGGATGAAAAAAGTACCGCTGGCAGATATGTCAGGGATAATTGCAAGCCATTACATGTAAGTTAATAATTTTTTTTTTCTTAAAGAAAATATATCTTAATACTCCTAATCAAATTTAATATTATTTTAATCTTTATTTATTTTTTAGCGCTATATGTTATCAGAAGAAGAAGAGCACAGACAATTATTTGATTTAATTCAGCGAATGTTAGAATATGAACCATCGTATCGAATTACTTTGAAAGATGCCCTACAGCATCCGTTTTTCGATGCATTGCCGGCTTCGCAACGACTAACAGACGCGAAAGCCGGCAGTGATGCTCAACAGACACATGAACGATCACATTCGCTCTCACGATGAAACTAGGATTGGGACAAAAGTCGTAGCTGTTTAGACACATCTTTTACGACATTTTGGATACAACTTATTTTGTTTTTATACATTGAAATTTTTGGAAAGGTTCTGTTAAGACAAGTTGATTACTTGAATACGCTGATAATAAACAATGAACACAAATGATGTGCCTGAACAGCATGGGATTGTATATAAAGTGTTTACTCTAAAATAAGAAAAACATGAAATATCAGTAAACATTTTATAATACCTTTGTACGTTTTGTCCCATAATTATTTTATCATGAGTAATATTATGGCGGTTATGCGTTTTAAAATCGAGGAGAAAAAAATGAAAAGAAAAGAAATAAATAAAAGATATTCATAAATTAAGTAATTAATTAATCTGTTGATTAATATCGTGAGAGTGAGACTAGAATACATTTTGTTGTAAGATGATCTATTAAGAAAGGCATAAAAAATAAATTCAAAACCAGAAAAAATGGCATTACCTCGCGACAACGTGATAAAATTTATATGAATGAATTGATAATGATCATTCACATATAACTTTGAAATCAATATAACATTCGAATAATTTAGATGAAATATAAAGTCGTGAGCAAATAAATGTATTTTACAGAAAACTATTAACACTAAAGTGTTTTTTCCTTGAGCCATTTGTTTATTCGCTGTATTAATTAATCATAGTCTAAAATAGTTGATGAAAAAAATATGAATGAATGATTTTATCTGGAAAAGACGTTAAAAAAAAAAAAGAAATCGAATAAGTAAATTAAGTGAATTTTCGTACACTATACGATTATTTCATTATCTTGTATTAATAATAAGATTTGTTTCCTTTGACATCACTTTTTTCGATAAATATCTTTAGAAATGCATAAAAATAGAATGATATTTGTACGCTATACATGACGAATAAAATTGTATTTTATTTTAATTATTGTTACTTGTAAATACATAACAATTGTAGTAGCGTACGAAGACATCGAGTGTATCTTACTTAAAGTTGTAATTGTTTCTAATGTTCTTCTATTAAATTAAGATAAAGTATTAAATACAGTGTCAAGGTTTTTTAATTAAAGTGTTACGTTTTTCTTTACTTTTACTAATATACAATGATCCTAATGATAGTTAAAGAGCAAAAAATGCATGACAATTTTTCACGTAACTTCATTTTCAGACAAACATATTTTGTTGTTATGTAAGTATTAATCGTTAGTATTTTTGACTTTATTGATTTATTTTTAATGTCATTTTTTTTTATTATTTGTATGCAAAATATAATTATTATTATTATTTGTACATATTTGAATTCATTTTATTAAGAATTATAGATGTCGGGATAGTCGCTGAAGAACGGAACTATAGTAATTTTGTGTCGGGATTGCTCCATACTAAAAATAAATACTCAATTTACAAGTTATAATTTTCATAACATTACAACTATTTTATTAAAGTGTTTAATACACGGTGTAGTTTGATTAATCTCTCAATGATTAAATAGTAACTATTATAAAAAAAAAGCGACAACGGTAAAAAAAATCATTAACTCATAGAATATATCTTTTTCGAAAAAGGTTTTGAAAAATTTTTGGCAGTAAAGATGGTAGGATTTATATTTACAATCAAAAGATATACAAAATTCTTCAATGTTTATTGTTTTTATTGATGGTAATCTTCATATTTATTTCATAGTCTCATACAATATTGTTAGTACAACCAGGAAACAGACCAGAAACACGAACATATTCAGACTATGAAAGTGTAAACGAATGTCTAGAAGGTATATACATGCTATTCAAAATTTTTTCATAATATTTTTATCTATTAATAACATATCATAAATATATTTATTGTTCCAGGTGTATGTAAAATATATGAAGAACACTTGAAAAGAAGAAATCCAAATACTCCTAAGATCAGATACGACATCAGTCAATTGTTTGATTTTATTGATCAATTAACAGACTTATCATGTCTAGTTTACCAAAAATCAACGAATACTTATGCACCCTACAATAAAGACTGGATAAAAGAAAAAATATATGTTTTACTGCGTCGAGCAGCTGAACAGAGTGAGTGATGATTAATGTAAAAAGTGCTTAAATATATTTTATTTTAAGTATAATTATTCAAATACAAAATATCATAATTAATTTTTTGCTGTTTATAATTAATAACAATAATAATGATAATAATCTACACATTGCTGTATAAAAATTAATACTTATCTGTTCATAACCCACAGCTTACTTTTAATAAATTTTTTATAAAAATATAAATATGAAGCCTAATTATATATCAACTGCAGAGAATTTAATTTTTCAAAATTGCTAATTATCTAAAAATCAATAGCTGACATTAAGTATACAAAATAACTGGTGGTTTATTTCGCAGTACTGCAGTTCATTTTCGTATTTTCGCGGCAAAATGAGTTAAGTTATGACGCCATCTATATTTTTTTGATCACAAAAAAACTATAGTAAATTTATGTTTGTCGATTTCTCTCGAAAAAATAAATATCCAATAGTTGATCCTCATAATATTGTGATAATTACTGTAAACTAAATGTAAATTTTTCATACGTGACAATATTTAATCAAATTTTTAATGGTTAGACAATATTCAATCAAAATTTACATAAAAATACTGAGTACAGTAACTTATAAGATAAAAGATATATCACAAGAAATTTTGAAAAAAGTTTTGTAGAAAAAAATGGTAAGTGTTTTTCAAAAAATCAGTAATCGAAAGATCGAGAAAATTTTTAATCTTTATTCTTTGTATTAATTATATTTTCTACATTAACTTTTTAGTCACATACAATATTATTAGTACAACCAGGAAACAGACCAGAAACACGAACATATTCAGACTATGAAAGTGTAAATGAATGTCTAGAAGGTATTTATATATTTTTATAATTTTTTATTTGATTATATTTTTAGATATTAATAACATATTATAAAAAATAAGCTTTTTATTAAAGATTGTATTATACAATATTCATATCTGATTCTTTATATCTCTAGGTGTACGAAAAATATATGAAGAACACTTGAAAAGAAGAAATCCAAACACTCCTACAATAACTTATGACATTAGTCAATTATTCGATTTCATTGATCAATTAACGGACTTATCGTGTTTAGTTTACCAAAAATCAACGAATACTTATGCACCCTACAATAAAGACTGGATAAAAGAAAAAATTTATGTTTTGCTACGTCGAGCAGCTGAACACAGTGAGTGATGGTCAATAAGAGAAGTGCTTAAATATATTTTATTTTAAATATAATTATATAAATATAAATTACGATAATTAATTTTTTGCTGTTTATAATGATATAAATGTTTTGTATAAAAGTTAATACTTATTTGTTCATAGCTCGCAGCTTTTAATAAATTTTTTATAAAAGTGTGAATTTTTATCTACTCTAATCAGAATTTTGTGTTAATCATTTCTTGATAAGGTAATAGAATTTTTAAAAACTCCACACGTGTTTTTGTGAAAGTTTAATTTTATCATTTACATATACATTCAGATGAATTAAGATATTACACAAAATTATCACTTTGATTTACTTTTAATTTCGATGTTTTTAAAATATTTGTTAAATTTTCACATGCTGATTTGATTTCAATTTATAAAATCACACAATTTCATATAATTTGTATTAAAATCTTTATTCGTAATTACTCTTGCCACTATTTTGCATCCTGCGATATTAATTTTAAAGTTTAGGCCATGAATACGTAACAGGTAATGCAGATTTATAGTTTGTATCGTATAATTGGTCTTTAATAAATTCTTCATAATTTGTTGGTTCTGGATAAACCGTTGCTAGTCCTAAAATTATTTCGAATTGTTAATAATAAAAATAAATAATAATCAATCAGAAAAAATATAAATTGAATAGATAGAATAATTAATTTACCTTGTTTAAATGCGTAGTTCATGACTTTAACTGAAATTTCAAGTGAACACTTTCGAATGTCATTAAGTGGAGGATAAAGATTTCCAGAATCTAAATCCTCTTTTGTAACAATATCAGCAAGTGCATTTGCAGCTACTAAGAAAGTCTCTTCAGGAATTACACGCATTCCAGCACATATAGCACCTAAAGCAATTCCTGGGAATATGTAACTATTATTTCCTTGTCCTGGATGATATGTTTTTCCTTTATAAGTTACTGGATCAAAAGGTGAACCACTTGCGAATATACATCGTCCCTAAGTAATAAAAGAATAGATTATTAAAGAATGAAGTTGATGATACTTATTTGATTTAAATAATAATTAATCATTCACGTACATCTGTTGCAGTATAAGCTTCCTCAGCAGTACACTCAGCTTTGCTAGTTGGATTACTAAGGGCAAAGATAACTGGCCTTTCATTAAACTGTCCCATTGCTTCAAGAATTTCTTTCGTAAAAGCACCACCAATAGCAGCAGCACCAATTAAAACAGTAGGTTTTACAGTTTTTACAACTTCAACAAGAGTATCAATGGGTGCATGGTCTCTTGCGAATGGCTCTTTATGCTCTGTAATTCCTCCAGATGGACGATTTTTCACTATTAAACCTTTAGAATCTACCATCCAAATTTTATTTATAGCATCTTTTTCGGAAGTTCCTTCTTTCATCATTGCCATCACACAAAGGCCAGCAATTCCGAGAGCAGCCTATTAAAATGAGAAAATAAAAATTAAAAATAAAATATTGTAATTAAGAATTACAGGTATTTATGAAACTTTTATTTTAATTACCTCTCCAGCACCTTGAAATACTATTGTATTATCTGACAATCGAGTCTTTGTAATTCTCAAGGATGCTAATAAACCAGCAACTGCTACAGAAGCAGTACCTTGAATGTCATCATTAAAAGTACAGTAATGATCTCTATACTTCTGCAACAGTCTAAAAGCATTTTTGTTTCCGAAATCTTCAAATTGAATTAAAGTATTTTGACCGTATCTTCTAACAATAGCGTTCATAAATTCATCTATAAACTCATCATATTCAGCACCAGTAACTCTTTTATGTCTGTGGCCGATGTATAGAGGATCATCGAGCAGCGACTGGGTGTTAGTTCCAACATCGAGAGTTATTGGAAGACATTGATGAGGTTTAATACCCGCAAGTGCTGTATATAAAGATAGTTTTCCAATAGGAATACCCATCCCATTAGCACCGAGATCTCCAAGTCCCAAGATTCTTTCGCCATCAGTTACAACAACCGCTCGAACATCATGTTCTGGCCAATTTTTAATGACATCGTAAACGTGACCTTTATCGTGGATGCTGATAAAAAGACCTCTTGGTCTCCGGTAGATGAAACCAAACTTTTGACAAGCCAGACCAACTGTTGGAGTATAGACCAACGGCATCATCTTCTCCACGTTCTCACCAAGCAACCGATAGAAGAGTCTCTCATTCCTATCCTGTTTTATTAACATTTTGCACTCAATAAGGACGTTATTAAGTAAAGGGTGTGGCTAAATCACTCAGTCGTAAGTCAAGAGTGAGGATCAAGAGGAAAGAAGGGTACAAACGAGTAAGCTCGTGAGGTAGATGTACTTGGTGAGGTCATCTGTGTATCTGTCCAAATTTAGCCGGCACAGTTCCAACTGCTCCTCCTGAGTTTTTACCGCTGCTGGAAGAAGCCCATGAATTCCCAGTATCTGTCTCTCTTCAATACTGAAAGCCATTCCCTAGAAAAAAAAAAATAAAGTGAAAACATGATACGCTAAAAATCTTCCATTGACTAATTAAAAGTTATGACTTATAAAAAAAATTAATAATATATTAAAATTAAAAATCACTACAAAAATAAAATCATTAAAACCAACATTATTTTATCATTTTCAAATGACAGTACTGTTCCAACTCATTAAAAATGAATGTTTTTAAAAATTATTCCCCTGACACTGATTACAACTTAGACATAGACCATTTAAATGACCTCGTTCCAACTTGCTTTTTAATATGTGAATATAGACATATTATACAACTTTATTTGTATCTTTTAGCATTTAATTTATAAATATATTATCTTTAATAGCAAATAAAAAAAATCTTTTATCTTATATGCATTCGAAAAACACAATTATTGCTGATTTTGATTGATAACTTGCATTAATAACCTCAGGCCTTTTTGAAAGGTACATCCTTGTTTTTTAAATCAGTTCAAGGTTTAAATAATCTAATTTATGTAAAAAAATGATAAACAAAAGATTTTTTCTTTGTTCAATGAGTCTCAAGAAAAGAAATAATTTTTTAAGTTCTTTTATAGAAACAATTAAAACATATTTATTTGAATAAATTAATTACACAAAAATTTGTGGAATATGGTGTGAAAGAGATAAGCTCGAGTAATTAATAGTGAAATCATTGGGTTAGAAATCTTTTTTATCATGTCATATACCAGTGCGACCTTGTGCATTCATTAGAGATGACAAAAAGTAATTTAATCATGTGTTCTCACTCAAGTGTTAAATCTAAGCACACCATATAATAGTATTTATCGTTAGCAAAAAAAAAATGATTATTTAGAGAAAGTGAAATAGTTTTACTGATCTTTTTGAGATTGACTCTTTTTTTTCTTTAATTATAATTAGTAAAATATTGTTAGTTACATTATAAAGATTGAAATCATTCGAAAAGTCTATGTAATTGTTTTTACGCTTCAGAGCCTTCACTTTCACTTAGCTTAATCTCTGTAATAAATGATAATTTGCTATGCAATGATCTCGAAATGTAAAAAAAAGTTAATGACATTTTTTTTTCATTATTAGGTAATTTAAAAATTTTAATTTAACATGAACTTTGGATTATTGAAGCTTGACATCATCAATAAATGTTTTTTTATCTTCCTACAAGATTGGTTTATTCAACAAACAGAAATAAAAAAAGAATAGAATACAGTAGAAGTCTTAAAAAAATTTGGTACTTTTCCACTGGAGAGTCAGATCAGTAAATATAGTCAAAGTGGTAGTTGGTACTACATTTAATCGATTAAGACCCTTCACTCAGATCCGGTGTAAACGACCTCAATATATTATTTAAATAGCAGAAATGAAATTTAAATAGTCGGAAATGTTTAAAGAAATTACAAGAAATTAACAGATTATTTACGTTCATTTTATTCATCTACCAGCTATAAACTTTCTTTTTAACTCCCTTCATGAAAAACCACAGTTTTATATCTTATCTTGACATAAAATATATAAGTATAAAATAAATTCTCATATGTGCTATAAAATAATCCAAAAAATTATTTGCATAAAGGATTGGATCAATTTTTTATTCATTCTAATTTATATTACCAATTCAATTAAAAAATTGTTTTTCCTAAGAATCTAATAAAATTTAATTTTGCTATTAAAAGTAAAAAATTGAAAAACAAGTTTATCATGATAAGAAATGATTTTTATTGAACATTGGATAATCAATGCTTCAAGTTTATAGCCTGTAGTTTGTGCCAGAAGACTGAGTTAGAAATTTTTATATTACTTTAAAAGGAAGCAAAGAAAATATTCGAAAAGTATTTGTGAATCAAGATAAGAAAAATACCCTTCCATCGATAGAAAAAAGAGCCTCAGGTATACCAATCCACAAATGCTCTTTGGACACTAGAGTCCACCAATCTTTCTCCATGTTCACTATCCATACAACTCTTTGAACTGTGCTTCATGGAATCTTAACAACCCTGATGTAAAACTCCCCCTAAACCTCGTACAATGCATTTATAAGCGTCCGTGGATACCGTTGCCTTAGTGTTACTCTATGTACTTAAACTTTATGAGAGAGAAAATTCAAGCGATCGATAGTCTCAACACTTGACTCAGTACAGTGCTACACTTTGTGTTTCTATAAATAAATGAATTATTTAAATATTAATAATCATAATTAAATGCACACGAATACAAATATTATTGCATAATGGGTTATTTAAACAAATTCAGCAGACATCCTAAATGTATGCAATTTCATTATTTTTTATTCAAGCTGTTGTCTTTCTTTTGATCTTTGACTGATAAGGTTAATCAATGAATATCAAGAAATTTTCATTGATTGTTCAAAGATAATGTAATATACATTTTTTAATGTCATTATCCGTTTACGTAAATTAACTAAATAAATTTTATGTGAAAAAATGAATAAATTACAATGAGTTGTATGAACTTTTGTGTGAATTTAGCCAGAATACAGGATATCCCGATGATTAAATATGCTTTCCATATGTGGTTTAATAACCACAAAATTATTATTAATAATTTAATCGTTAATATTTTTCTGTTTTTTATTGATTAAAATATTAATTATGAATTTATATCAGAATTATCAAATGGAATGGTGATACTTTAATAGCTGAAAGAATATGAAAAAAAATTAGTACCATCATCATGATTCCTGTAGATTTTATGACTGATTTATTAATCTTATCTATATCTAATCTATAGATCAATCTTCATTCATAAAATTTTTACAATAATTTAATTATTAAATCGATTGCAACTTTTTTTCTACATGACGCAACATAGAAATATATTTCTGTCAAGGTTACACTGAGCTTAATAATAAAAAAATCATGAGCAATGTATTGTAAATACAATTTGTCTGGTTTAATACTTTTCACTTTGTCTATAAATTAAATTTTAAATGAGAAAATACAAACTCACTTCGAATGCTCATGACCTCACTTATTATATGCATTTTTTACATTACACAGCAATTTTCAAATGTATTACGATAATGATAACTTGAAACATGTCAACAAATTTCAGAAAAATTATTGATAATACATAAAAAAAAAATAATTTAATTTATTCCAAATGCAATTAAGTTTATTAAGCTATATCGTAAAATCACTTGTTGCATCTCCCCAAATAATTTACACGTCTGAGTTATAATTGTTGACATATCGATGAGTAAATGAAATAGAAAATATTGAAAACATTACTCACTTTATTTAATTGAGGATTTCGAAGATGATCTAAACCTCGAACATTATTGACTGAAATGCCATCACCAGGTCCTCGTTGTCCTAGCTGATCTCTTTCGAAACTTGACATTGTATTATTTGAAGGTTGAACTATGTTTTCAAGTTGTTGAGGATCTCGTTTGGAATTTTTCTCACAGTTGCTTATATTTCGGACCCTGAAAGAGCCAAACGCAATAAATGAACACTTGGAAGTGAAGTCTCAACGACTCACCGAAACTCCTGTTCGTCAAATTGCTCGACGTGCTGTTCGTTTAAGAAGGAATGGTGGGGAGAATGAATCGTTTGACGGTAAACTAATATAATGATATTGTATACCTATATGTACATGACGTACTGAACTTGTATGTGTATTTAAACTATTGTGGAGCGCATGCGTGACGTACCTACGATTCAACGTAATTTGAAGTCATTTTATATATTATTGGAGAAAGAATGATGATGGAAAATATTTGGAATTTTCTGATGCAATAAAACCTGTAAGTTATAGCCCGAATTTTTTTTCTAATATCAACGAGTCTTGCACATTAAATTCTTATTATTTTTATTCATTTATTTATCTATCATTTTATTATTAAAAATATTTTTAAGAATAATCATGCAATATTTGTTAAAAAATTAATTTTTTGATATTATCTGCTTGAAATTATTTTCCTCAAGATAAAGACACGATTTTATTATAGCTGTGTCATTTTGATTGTTATTTGAAACCACAGACTTTGTTACCAAAAAAATATTTAATTATATAATGGAAGATAATTATTCTCAACCACACATAAAAGGTATCCATGACTGGTTGGTATATTAGCAATAATCACGATAAGCAAAAACAATGAATAAACATTTTATCCCTAGCCATTAAATATTTCATTAGCAAGAAAGAAACAAAAGATGAAAAATAATTAATTAACTATGTATTGATGAAATCATAATGAAGAATGATAACATAAACAATCAAGCAGCACAAACACTGCAAATATTGTTGAAGAAAATCATTTTAGAACTAAAAAGGGTATCAGATGATTGAAAAAAAATAATGATTGTTTAAATACCTAGCTTGAAATATCTGATTACGTTCCAACATCGAAAAGTCAAGGTTACGTGCAAAAGTACTCGTCCAAGCATTTATTTTAGATTTAAATAACGGAAGACACTGGGTTTTAATACTAAATGATAGTGTTTTATCAAAGAACATGATTCTGAATATGTTTACAATATCTTGAAATGGCTAATTAATATACTGTTGTCTATAAAGGAGAGGAAACAAATTAAAAATATCAGTGAATAATGTCTCCCTCAATGAACGAAGTTCAACTGGTCTGATTCAGCATTTATCATTGATACAATGGACGTAGTCAATGCTTTTCGTTTTCATTGTTATTGTTTTTATCTGCTCATGCGTTGATGTTTTCAATGTGATAGAAAAACTTTTAAAATTATTAAGATTATAGGCAAAATCAATAAATTACCCTTTTTTCTTATTTTGAGGTTTGAATTTTACAACGTGAAAATGAAAGTTCAGAACAGCTGATAAACAGCTGACTTACCGGTATATCACCACGCGTTCAATTACAGTTGTATTCACATAATAACATAAATATCTTGTTGCTTGTAAAAAATAAACCGGTGTACTTGGTATAACATTTTATGTTTAGTTCTTTGTTTTTTAAATAAAACGTATTTTGTCGCTGTCATGCCAAAAAGTCGTGCTGCTTTTTTTTTTATGTGTACATATTTAAATTACATAGTACATCTAATTAATTTTTACACTTACGAATATATTTAAATATCCATACAGGAATATTTTTTATCAATTATAATTGCATAGATTTTTAAAGAAACAGTTTATAATTAAATATTTAAAAAAATATTTTTTTTGGGGTTAGAAAAATTGCAAATCATTCAAACTGACTGAGAATAAGTTTTGCAATTGTAAAAATTTAGAACAAAATAATTTTTTAGTTCTTTCATGTTTTACAATGCTATATTATAATAAATATTATATATGACAATTTTGGACTTTAATTATAGTACATAAAAAAATTTTTTTTATGTTTCCTGAAACAATGTTTTTCAATATACGACTTTTTGGAATAACAGTGATGATGTGTGTTTAATAAAACCTTTGTACTGAACATTAACACATTTTTAAACAATTTCTTAATATCAGTATAACATAATGTTTCAAAAATACTTTGTGACACTTAAATCACCTGATAACTAGTAAAAAATTTTTCTAGTTCTACGTAATGTTTTTTATTAAAAATCTTAACAAATTCGTGAACAATCTATATGTATGAAATAATTTCACAATAAATAGATAATTTTTATTAATTGACTAAATGTGAAAGCATATATAACAGGCATGTGTGAAGGTAGTTTTGTAAAAATAATAGTTTTCTATCCATATTGTTTAGATTTGATTGTGCACTGATGTTGATTGTTAAATTAATAATGTCAAGAATAAATTAAAAACTTACGAAGGAGCAGCACCAAAAGATGAAGATCCAGAACAATTTTTTGGAGTTTTGGATTGAATAGCACCCATAGTTGATCACTGTAATTAAAAACAGATCAACAGCATCAGAAAAAACAACTGCACAAAATTTTATCTGCATACAAATATGAATGAATTATTAATATTTAATTTTTATTGATGGATAATTTTTTTACATCAATTGTCAGTCTTAAAATGTATTAATTTATTGTTTGACACATTTATTCGTGTGAACAGTTCACAAGTCAAATATGAATAAAGTGATTCGCGGGTACTACAGTCGATATGCTTCATAATCTTTAGAATTACAGCGAATGGTGGCAGCAGTGCTTTGAATTAGAAAGGATTGCAATACCCACCTATTATAAACTTGCAATCACTCTCTACAATCTACACTTTATCCCCACATTTATTTGTCAGATGCATTCTCCATGTAGATTGATGATCTAGCTTCAATGTTAACTTAAAAAAAAAAAACAATGGAGCTGGAATAATTTTGTAATATTTTTCAATCTGATGCATAAAATTTCTTTTTTTTCCATAACTACTAACTTTAAATTCATCGTATTTATCATGAAATCAAAAATAATTACAGCTAAGCAATTTCCTTTGTGCTAACACAGCTTTCAATTATTTCAAATGATTTTATTTATTTTCGCACGACTAATTTTTTGTTAAATAAGTTTTCTCTGTTTATTATTCTTCTATAGTTTGATAATTTAATTTTTTGATACACATGGGAATAAAAAGTGGTCTAACATTAGTTGAGATTTAAAAAATACTCGAAAACAAGAAAATTTTATTTACTGACGAACCATTTGGTTTTAGAAATTATTCTATAAGATAATTACAAAATTTTTATTTGTTGAAACAATAAATTAAATCATTTTACTCTTAAACAATAGATAGTCTTGAAGAAAATTTATAAAAAACTTTAATTATAGGAATTGTTTTACTACGAGGTTTTTTATTCATTTAAAATATCAGTTTATATTTTTAACGAAATTCTATTTTGTTTATTTGTATTTATTTTTTTTTATATAATGTAAAAAAAAATAAATAAACAGATGTTGACAATGCCGGCAGAGTGGGTTGAATAACGCTTAAAAATCCGCGAATTCCATAGAAAAGGTCTTTCTAGCTGATGAAAAGCCATGAAATGATTCTGAAAAAATATTTAGATATATAATAAATAAACTGTTCTCGGTACGAGAGAAATGATTTTTGCAAAAAATTTTATTTCCCACTCATAATAATATAATTCAAACGCGAACATATTCACCATTTGCTACTGCTTAAAGATGCACTAGAGTTGTTAGTTAAAGAGCTCATATTTTTAAATAAACATATTTAATCAATTATTTCGGGTAATTATTAAAAGCATACAAATATTTAGTATCAATTACAAGTAATAAATCATCCAAACTGTCTCTAGCTTGTTAAATTTGATGAATTCTTGATAGTGATTGCCTTGGCTGTGAACTTGAGTGTTTGGAGCTTGAGGCACTTTTTCATCATTTTTATCGAGTTGAGAGTTGCTTTTTATTTGCAATAAAAGCACAAGATATTCATTGATGTATTTAAATAGCTGGAAGATGAATGGAATGATGTTGAACTAGATAAAATAGGTAAAGTTTATAGGAATCGGTACCACAATGAAGGACTATCGGGCATTTAATAGCGCACAAGGTAGTCGCGGCCTCTCTCCACGGTCCGCGCACCGATACTACTTCACTTACTTGAGGGCTTCATCATCAGACTACAATATTGAAGTAAAGCTTGCGCGTGTGACTTTATAAAGTTCAGTGAAGACAAGCTTATTTTCAGCAAAGTTTATTCAGGCAATGACTGATACAAAAACAAATCCAGTAATCATGACACCAACAGCCAATTCAAACGTTCAAGTCAATCAGAAGAAGACGAATCAAGCTAAAACAAAATCACCGAGATCAAAACCAACACATCCTAGAACTGCAGACATGGTGAATGCTGCCATTAAAGTATTGCAAGATCGCAATGGATCATCGCTACAGGCAATTAAAAAATATATTACCACAACTTACAAAATAGATGCGGAAAAACAAGCTCCGTTTATCAAAAAGTATCTCAAAGCTGCTGTTGAAAGCGGTAATCTTGTTCAGACCAAAGGCAAAGGTGCTGCTGGATCATTCAAGCTTTCGGTACGTAAATCCGAAGTGAGCAAAGTCAAGAAAAAACCTACTTCTAAGTCTGCACCGTTGAAGAAAGCTGTTGGAGTTAAGAAGCTTGTTGCTAAGAAACCAGTTAAAAAGGCTGAAGTGAAAAAACCCTTAGCAAGCAAAGCCACTGCTGATAAAGAGAAGAAAAAAGCTACTAAAGGGCCTGCTGCGAAACCACCAAAGGCAAAAACGACAGCTAAAGCCAAGATTGTTACGAAAACACCACCGAAAAAAGCTGCAGCGGTGAAGAAACCTGTTATCAAAGCAAAAGCGAAAAAACCAGTGAAAAAATCTATTACTGCTACGAAGAAGAAGTGATTTTGATGATGAACATCAACTGAAATTCCAAACACTAATAACGACAATTACCTTAGTCTTTACTTTGCGCCTTGAAAAAAAAAAAAAAACTCCGTTGAAGACGGGGTAATGATTGTTTCACATACATATGGTAGATCTCAGAGATTGAGTCTCTTTTTATTCAATTTTAAATATCAAATGACATCTTGGTGTTTATTTTTTAAGACTAAAACTTTTTGTAAAAAAATTTTATGTTACGATAGATAGTTTATTTATTTTTAATAAATATATTTTATTTTCATTTCATAATTTATAGATTATAGATATGTATTTGATACATGATATGTATATATATTCATACGTACTTTTTTTTATTACATAAGTTATCTAAAAAAATATAAAATTAATAAATGTCAATAATACTCAAGTTAATGTTAATAAAAAATTTATTTACCTTAAAAATTTGATTATTTTTATAATTACCTTAAATTATTTAATTATACGTTTTTATGTTTATCATTATCCGGATTAAAATGATAATATGTTTAGAATCAAAAATAATGAGAATTTTATGTCGACGAATTTTTTAATTTTAAATTTAGTTCCAAATTTTCACGGCAGAGGCGTTCACGGCGACCGCCATCTTGTCATCAACAACGAGACGTATGCGCACTGTACAAAATGTTCATTTTCTTGTGATTCTCGTGACTCGATTCCACTTATTGATTCGTTTTAACAGTGACAGCATTTACGTCAGTGTGAAATCAGCCTTCGATTTAGATACCTCGCCCAAAATATTAAAAATCAAACTTGAGTGAATTATTACTTTTACATTAATTAACATCATCGTCGACGTCGTTCTCAACGACGAGGCGATTAAAGACTGAGAATATTATTTTTCAATATTTATATTTTATATTTACATAAACCCGGCAATCGAAATTCATAAAAATGGGCTCGCTTTTTCGAAGTGAAGAAATGACCTTGTGTCAGCTCTTTTTGCAAAGTGAAGCAGCTTATGCATGTGTATCTGAACTTGGAGAACTTGGTCTTGTTCAATTCCGTGATGTAAGTAAAATAAGTAATAGTAATCAATAATTCTATATTGATAGGCAATCTAAATTTTTTTCTATCGTTTATAATGACTTTCAAGGTCTCGGAAATGACCTTAATTACATACTCGTGATTAAATTCTTTTTTAGCTGAATCCTGATGTAAACGCCTTTCAAAGGAAGTTTGTAAATGAAGTACGGCGGTGTGATGAAATGGAACGTAAGCTTCGTTATTTGGAAAAAGAAATTAAAAAAGATGGAACACCAATGCCTGATTCTGGAGAAAATCCTGAAGCACCACAACCTCGTGAGATGATTGATCTTGAAGCAACATTTGAAAAATTAGAAAATGAGCTTAGAGAGGTGAACCAAAATGCAGAAGCTCTAAAACGAAATTTTTTAGAGCTTACTGAATTAAAACATATTTTGAGAAAAACTCAAGTATTCTTTGACGAGGTAAGCATTTATTTATTTAAATGTTTAGTATATTTTGTAACATTAATAGTCTTTTTTGATACTAAATCGCTAATTAGGGTGTAAATGAACTAATCAATTATTTGAAGAATGCAAAATAGTATTTTAAAACGAAAAATCCATGGCTCTATCTTTTGTTAACAGTGTAATTTGTTATTTTTTAATACATAAAAAAGAAACGGGTCCTAACTTTAATAAAACAGAAAAAGAAGTAGTAATTTAATATGTTATATTGAAAAAAATTTTTCTAATATATTTAATTATCAATAAAGTGAAGGATAATAATTATTTGAATAATTTTATCACGAAACATTTTTTTAAAATTGGAAGGTGCATGAAAGTTTCATAATTTTTGCTAAAAATGGCTGAATTATTGGCTCCACATTTACTATTTGCTAGAATATTTCACGCAAAAAAAGACAAAAATTAGCACTTGCACTCAAGAATATTTGATCATGTAAACTTCATTATTAGCAAGAAATGAAATTTTTTTTTTATGAAAAATTAATATAATATATAATAATCAAATATCCATAATGGTAGTCTACAATTGTCCCTTGTATTATTAATAATAATTTAGATGATTTTAGGGAGTCTTAATGTGTTAGTCGCTAACTAACAAAATGTTACAGTACTGCAATGAACACAAGTTACCAATGCATTGTCTCTGATATTTTTTTTTTGTATTATTTATCGAATGGTTTATCATAATTCAAAATTATTTATAAAAGTATCGATAAAAATGTGACATTAAGAATAATTATAAAAGTTTCATTTTGGTGAGACTTGGCATATGGAAATGTAACATGTATTCATTACGAAGCTGAGCATGAAAGTGTCATGTCGCAGATGGCAGATCCAAGTCGCGAGGAAGAACAAGTTACTCTTTTGGGTGAGGAGGGCCTCCGCGCTGGCGGCCAGGCTCTTAAACTCGGGTAATTGAATGTGGTCTTCATCTCCACAACTTAGGATACAGTGATCTTCGAATCCTAATTATTTCAAAAAATATATTAATCAAAATTATACATATAATCAATGAAATTATTTGATTGGTTGATAATTATAAAGATCACTGTATCCTTCATTATAAAAATTAAATAACCGAGATTCACACGTGACTGCATGTTTTTTAATTTAATAGAAAAATGTATTCTAAGTCCACTTATTGCACTATTGATATGCACCAGTGTGTTCTCGGTTTAAATGGCTAAGTCTTGAGATGAAAATACCCATACGAAAATCAGGCAGTCGAGTGAGAAAATATTAAATATGTATATTTAAAAAATTTATTCAATTATTTTTTCATAATTTTTAATATCAAGTAGTTATTATTTTATCGATAAAGGTGCACTACGAGGCTCTATTTAATTAAGAAGCACAATAAGCCAGTGTATTCTATGGTTACAGCACCTGTACACTGCAGCAGACACCGTAGGAGCCCACTATAGGAATCCCCTCAGGCAAGCTGTTATCAACAGTTATTTGCGTTTGCCAATTACATTTTTTTGCCTCAATGTTTGCCTGTTATGCTATTTCAGCTGACTTTTAATCAACAAAAGATCATAAAGGCAATTGAATAATCAAAATTTAACTTTTTTTAAATTATTTAATAATTTAATCACCAAAAAGTCATAGTATGCTTTCAATTTGCCTTCTTTGTCGAGAAAAGACAATTGAGACTGTTCATAATGTAGTCATTTGATTTCTTATTGTTATAAAAAACACATCTATTAACAAGTAATATCATTAATATTTAGTAGTAATAACAATTCAATTAATTACATAAATATTGTGAATAATATGGATTTTGCAAATTGTCAATGTAAATCTCAACGTCGTTAAAATTATTAAAGAAAATATTTTCATAATATTGAATAAATATTATAAGAATTTTAAATTGTTGATAAAAATTGGCAAAAAAATAATCATCTAAATAACACAGATATTTAAGCAATCACTGCCTCGTAAATAAACCATTTAGTTTTTTTTTCTTTAATTATAGGATTAGCATTTTTATATTTAAGTTTAGAGCCATGTCATGTAAATAACAATATAAATGATGATGGTGTGGCCATGGGTATGTATATCAATTTTTATTCCAATTAACAAACATCTCTGTAGTGTTTTTATCCTTTTTTTTTGATGCATCATTATTGTCTTAATTACTTTGCTTATTGTATACAAGTTCGTTAAAAATAGTTATAATGGGATGACCTATTGATATTATGATATAACTAAATGAAATTATTATGCATCATTATTCTGCAACCATATGCACCATGCCTTTGTCTTAAATAGCTAACTGCTTATCTTTTTTTTATTTGCTAGAACATGGTAAATTTATTATTTTTGTCATTGTTAAAATTTAGATCATATTTAATAATAATAAATTATAATAATGAGTTTAAAGTTAGTTAAAAGGGGCCCGTAAGATACACAAATAGTAAAAAAATAATTACAACATACATTTAAACAACTTCCTATAAAAATTAAATGGCCAATGGATTTTTATTTTAATAACACAATCATAATTACACATATGTACATTTTCTTTCAGATTATTAAATAAGAATTGCCATTATTATATTTTTTCATTTTCAACCATTTTAAATAAACGTACATTAACATAAATTTTTTAATTGTCATGTTAAAGAAAAAATAAACACTCAGTTTGGCAATTCATATTTAGATTATATGTGGTGTAATTACTAAATTCTCGAACAGAATAATTTTGATAAGAAAATATTATAACGATACAGAATGTATTAAATTTCCAAGAATAAATGGAAAAATAAATTGTCGTAATTGCAAGAAAAAGATAAAAATGATCGAGGATTTAGTTAACACCTGCACGCACACTGAAGGCCAAGCACCCATATGCAACGGCATCGAGTGGCGTTTTATTTGAGCATTGTGGTCCCGTGTCTAGTGTGCTAATTATAATGTGGTTGTGTCTTGTCTGTTGTGTCGTCAGCAAGAGCACGCAGGCTTGAACCCCACCGAGTCCATGACACGCGCGTTGATTAGTGATGATAATATCGCCCGCCAGTCCGCCCTTGGTCCTGTCCAGTTGGGGTATGTACCTTCACTCACCTCCTTCAAAACTAGATAACACCTGACCCTATTAAACTGACTTCTTAATCGAAATCATCCTGAAAATATAAATACTTTCAACAGCTAACAATGACAAAAAAAAATTTTTATCCAAATTTTAATTAATTTTTGAAAAATAAATTTCAGATAACTCCTGTTTCAATTCTCAGAAGTAAATATCAAAAATATTTGATTAAAAGCTTGACAAATAATTTCTATGGTATTTAAAAGTATTTAGATCTAAATATTGCTTGTATTTTTAATCCTTCCCCCCCTTGTTGAAATTAGTAGAAATTATGATAAATGTAATAATAATCATATAAATAATTGATATAAAGCAATAATACTTCTTATGCCTTGGTAGTTTACTCCACTTATTTATTTGTTTATACTTATAATTTGTTTATTTTGTCATTATTTATAATTATTTAATCACTATAAAATTATTTTTATTATTTTATTTATTCTATTTCTTGTTTGGAATCTTTGGAATGTATGTAGATTTAAAAAGCACGGATGATTATAATTTGTATCGCTTCCTTTCACCTCTATCTAATGCCCAAAAACACAAAGTAAAATAATTAACGAGTCAGCTCTATTTCTAATAAAAAAACAAAGCCTCTAAATATTCCAAATGTTTATTTTTATGTTATTGTTTTCATTCATATCGTTATTCATTATTTTAATATCTTTTGATATGATATCTTTGTAAAATCATTCGCATAAAAATATACTGATGTGCAGTATACACTATATAAATTTACAGTTTTTTGTCATGTTTATCGATCATTACTGATCTTACAAATTGTAGTAATCGTTAATCAAATAATTTTAATTAATGTTTAAAATGTAATTTGATTTTGGTTAAAAGTGTGGTAAAGTAGCATTATGTGAGTTTTCATTATTAAAATTAAATATATACTTGAGTGTGGGTTTGTTGTTTATTGTCAATATTTAATATTTGATAATTCCCAGCTGCATTTTTTAAAGCATCTTTCATAGTGGGGTTATTCACATGACCATCTTATTTTCAACTTTGATTATTAAGGTATGTAAAAGACCATGGCTACAAGAATCATCATATGCTTTTACAATATTGCCAGACATGGTTTCAATATAGTGTTGAAAAATCATGAAGATCTATCTTTATTGTTAGTTCAAATTAATGAGTACCAATCAAACAATTTAAATCTTCGAAAAAGGTCATTAATGATAGAATCAGTAGGCATAGGGCACTGATGGAGTGTGTAAAAAAGCATATAGAAAGTCATACAGGTGTTTTAAAGAAAGATTTCAAGTTACGACGTGCCGATTTTCATCAATTAATTGCTGTTTGCCCCAAATTAATCAATTAATTCTTTAATTATAAATTTACATTCATTATTTGATGTATATATCTTACCTGGCTCAAATTTGTTAAAAAGTTTTTTTATTATGAATTAGTTTCGTCGCTGGAGTTATTTTACGAGAAAGGATTCCAGCTTTTGAACGTATGCTATGGCGAGCATGTCGAGGAAATGTTTTTCTTCGTCAAGCAGAAATCGATTCTGCATTAGAAGATCCATCCACAGTATGATTATTAAATTATATATTTTAAAATATCGTTATAATTAAATATTAATTATTATTTATTATTTTACAGGGAGATCAAGTTTTCAAATCAGTTTTTATTATTTTTTTCCAAGGAGATCAATTGAAAACTAGAGTCAAAAAAATATGTGAAGGCTTTCGTGCTACTCTTTATCCATGTCCTGAAGCACCTGCTGATAGACGTGAAATGTCTATGGGTGTTATGACTCGTATTGAAGATTTGAATACCGTAAGATTTATTTCAAAAATTATTTTCATATATATTTTAAGTTCAAATTAAATTAGTAACCCTTCATATTATAAATAATTACATCCAGAAATGTTATTGTAGGTTTTAGGACAAACTCAGGATCACCGTCACCGAGTACTTGTAGCTGCTGCAAAGAATATCAAAAATTGGTTCATCAAAGTTCGAAAAATTAAAGCCATTTATCATACATTGAATCTATTTAACTTGGATGTTACCCAAAAATGTTTAATCGCTGAATGCTGGGTTCCAGTTTTAGATATCGAAACTATTCAGCTGGCTCTTCGACGTGGAACTGTAATATATAGATATATATATATATTTTTTTTTCATCTACTGCTTTAATATTTTTTAATAATTATATTTATACTATCAATAGGAACGCAGTGGAAGTTCCGTACCGCCAATTCTAAATCGAATGGAGTCATTTGAGGATCCACCAACATACAATCGTACCAATAAATTTACAAAAGGATTTCAAGCATTGATTGATGCATATGGAGTTGCTACTTACAGAGAAATGAATCCAGCTCCTTATACCATTATTACATTTCCATTTTTATTTGCTGTGATGTTTGGTGATACTGGACACGGTTTACTCATGTTCCTTTTTGGTCTTTGGATGGTATTAAAAGAAAAGCCACTTACTGCACAAAAATCAGATAATGAAATATGGAATATTTTCTTCGGTGGTCGATATATTATCTTCCTTATGGGTTTATTCTCCATGTACACTGGTTTTATTTACAATGATGTATTTTCCAAATCCTTAAACATTTTTGGATCTTACTGGGTAGTCAACAATGATTGGCATGATATTCATACCAACAAATCAATATCATTAAACCCTGGGCCTGATTACTTACAATATCCTTATCCAATTGGTATGGATCCAGTCTGGCAATTGACTGAAAATAAAATCATCTTTTTGAATTCTTATAAAATGAAGATATCAATCATATTTGGTATAATTCACATGTTGTTTGGTGTTCTTGTGGGTCTGAAAAACCATCTTTACTTCAAAAAACGTCAAAATATCATTTGCGAGTTTGTACCACAAGTCATTTTCCTGACTTTCTTATTTATGTACATGTGTTTGTTAATGTTCATCAAGTGGACATCATATTCAGCTGTCAATGAAGAAAAATATGGCCCTCATTGTGCTCCATCTATTTTAATCACATTCATTAATATGGTACTATTTAAATCCCCAAATGAGGTGGATTCAGAAAATGCAAAAAATGATCCATGCAGTGAATTCATGTTTGCCGGGCAGTTTGGTATTCAAAGATTCCTGGTTGTCATTGCATTTCTTTGTATACCTTGGATGCTTTTAGCAAAACCTATTTTGTTAATGCGTAGTAGAAAACAGCATTATCAACTTAATAATCATGGACAAGAAAATGGAGATGTTGAAGGAGGAGTTGGTGCTATGCAACCAAATCAAGGACTTGCAATGGGACACAAAGAAGAAGAAGATATAAGTGAAGTTTTCATTCATCAAGGAATTCATACCATTGAATATGTTCTTGGAAGTGTATCACATACTGCTTCTTATCTTCGTCTTTGGGCTTTATCTCTTGCTCATGCACGTAAGTCTTCCTGGTAATTTATTAAAACGTTAATTTTTTTATTTATTGCTATTAAATAAAAATTACTATCCATAAAATTTTATTACCATAGAATTATCTGAGGTTTTATGGAACATGGTGATGAGAAATGGATTAGTTCAAGAAGGTTGGTTTGGAGGCATATTTTTATGGATAGTTTTTGCTTTTTGGGCTGTGCTAACAGTAGGAATCCTTGTTCTTATGGAAGGACTTTCAGCTTTCTTACATACTCTACGTCTTCATTGGTAAGAAAAAAATTAAATATAAATTTGATAATCAAATTTTCTAACTGAAAACATATTTTTTAGGGTTGAGTTCCAAAGTAAATTTTATGCAGGTTTAGGATATACATTTACTCCATTCTCTTTCGAAATTATTTTAGAAAGTGCTCAATCAACACCAGAAGAATAAAGATATTAAAAAATAATATTATCGTATTAATATTTAATCTTACTGAGCATTAATAATATATACACTTCTTAACATTTACATAGTTAAAGTCGAGTTAAGTAAAAAATAAAAACTTTCACTTTATTTAAACAAGGTAATATTAAATTTTGTCTCTATTTTATTATAAATCTACATAGAAAACTCTAATGTATTTAAAACCAACTGTACATGAATTTAATTAAAAAGTTAAGAGGTGGCAAATAATAATTGTTAGATCTGAATTTTTTCAAAAGAGCATGAAAATATGTTTAAAAACGGCATTATGTACGTTATTGTATCCTAGCATTAAATAAAGAATCAATAAATGATCTATAAAATTCTTTTTGTATTTATAAGATTTCTTTAAAATATAGCTTGTATCATTTAGATAATATAATATAGGATTTAATTCAATTATTAACAAGTACTCTAGTGTATTATGGCATTGCATCTTTATTTTCTTCATCGATCGATAAATCTTACATCACGTGTTTCCCCCACTTTGCTCCATTTCTCCCATGAAGTTGCCATCGTCAACGTTGCGCGTTTGTTCTGTCTTCGTTTCTCTGCTACACCATTTTCCACTTCCAGTAGACATCAGCATTGGACACTCGACAGTCTAGACTGTTTGGCTGATCAGCGCTCCAATTTTTCTTAAATCTTAAGTGTAATTAATTCATTACCAGTTAAAACTGTTTAAAATTAATATAATCAATAATGGCAACTAAACAACGTGTGTGTATCATTGGATCAGGAAATTGGTGAGTTTTAATTCATTTAATTCCACTAAATTGGTAATATAAATAGCAAAATAGTCACGCAATATCGTCAGCATTATCAAGTTTTTAAAGATATTTCCTATAATTTTTATATTTTATACAAAAATACATTCTAATAAAATTGTTATTATAAAATATTCATAAAAAATTTTGTTTAAATTAAATGTATTCATTGAAAATTTAAATGAATAATGACAGGATCACAATTGGAAAAAAATTTCATTTCTATAAATAATGAGATTGAAAAAATAATGAAAGTACAAAGGTATTTTCTCTTACCATGTTATTATCATATTAATTTCTATTATTGTTTAAAATCAGTGACGATATTTATATGGCCTTGAACTTTGTTCTATATATTATTTTATTGAATAACCACCCTTTTATGCATAAAATTGGCGAAGAACAATTACATTTGTAGTTTTTAATTTTTAACAATCCTTGAGTTAGAATTTACATCATTTTACTTTTATATTTCATATATTGTTGGATAGTATTTAAAATTTTATATATTATAATTTATCAGGGGTTCAGCGATAGCGAAGATAATTGGAGCTAATGCAAAGCAGCTGGACAATTTCGATGATCGGGTGACAATGTATGTTTATGAAGAAATAATAAATGGGAGGAAATTAACAGAAATTATTAATGAGGAACATGAAAATGTCAAGTATCTCCCAGGTCATAAAATACCCGAGAATGTGGTAAGTTATCAGTATATAACTGATAAGAAAAATTTCACAGATCATGCAAAACAGCTTTTAAAAACAAATACAGAAATTATCTGACAAAATAACAAGCAAATTTTTATGTCTATCAATGATCATGAGACAACTAACAAAAGTTATGTACTCATATTAATCAACATATCTCTGATTGATAAAAACTTTTTCAAATATTATATTTCTAAATTTCCTATTATATTTAATTATATAATCACTTTCTACTTTTCATAAAGTATAAATCTACTTTAACGTAGAAACGATTGTTATTCAACGATATTTAGAAATTTTGTCTAACATTAGGAATTTTTTATGTGTGCTATTGAACTATTGTTTTGAAATATTTCTTGTTGGTTTCGAAATTATTGATATTTTCAATGATTTCTCAATTAATATCGAATAAACGATATATGATAAAGAGTTACTTATTGTTAGTTATCGCAATTGTATTAACTTCACTTCCTCATTTTACCTGAATAAGTTTTTGTTCTGTTCATTCATTATATTTCCTGACATCACTTATTCTTTATATCTCATTTTAACTAACATTTATCTACGTCATTTATCTGACGTACATTTTCCTCAAGGCCAATAACTATATATGTTTATATACATATATATATATTATCGGTTACTATGTTATAACTTTTGAAGTTTTTTGATGTAACATGACAAAAGATGAAGAGTCGCGCATTCTATTCAGTTGAAAGATTTATTTTTATACAATTTTCAGCTTAGTAAAATTTATTTTAACACTTCTGACCTTCATTTTGTATTTATCTTAGAAAATTAAAGATTTTTATTGACGTATGACATTCGTTTTCAGATTGCAGTTCCTGACGTTGTTGAAGCAGCATCAGATGCTGATATACTTGTTTTTGTAGTCCCTCATCAATTCATTAAACGAATATGCAGTACTTTACTAGGAAAAATTAAACCTACTGCTTGTGGATTATCTTTAATTAAAGTATAAAGTTATATTATTAGTTATGAATATCATGATTCGAATGGTATTTTAATTTTTCATTCATTTCACAGGGATTTGATAAGAAAGAAGGAGGAGGTATCGAGCTTATTTCCCACATAATTGCAAAGGAATTGAGTATTCCAATGGCTGTATTAATGGGAGCTAATTTAGCTTCTGAAGTAGCTGATGAGATGTTTTGTGAGACTACTATTGGTAAGGCATAATTGAAAGAATGTCAGACTCGGTCATTCTAAATATAAACATAGAAAAACTAAAAAAAAAAAACAAAAACAAATTAACAATAGTATGAAAGTTCTTTCGTGAAGGAAAAGATTATTGAGATAGCAAGATTTTTAAAACAAATTTCATTTTATAGTTATTGCTATTATGATTTTTTACTTAAAATTTTTTATTTGATAATATAAATAACTTTTTAGAAATTTACAATTGAGATAATCATAAATCCATAGTATTATCCAGCCATATAAAAGAAAATTACATAATGTTATAAGTTTTTAATCTCTTGTCTGTTTATTGATGATTAAATATGTTTTTATAGGATGTAAAGATAACGCGATGGGCGCAATTTTAAGAGATATGATTCAAACTCCATTTTTCCGAGTGGTAGTTGTTGATGATGTTGACTCAGTCGAATGCTGTGGTGCACTTAAAGTAATTAAACAAAACACTTTTTATTATTCAATAAAAACTTTTCACGCTAATAGTTTTTTAATTGTTCACTGCTTCTTACATAATTTCTTCATTGTTTAGAATATTGTGGCTTGTGGTGCTGGTTTTGTTGATGGAATTGGACTTGGAGACAATACAAAAGCAGCTGTAATTCGATTAGGGCTTATGGAAATGATAAAATTTGTAGACGTGTTTTATCCTGGAGGTAAACTAAGTACATTCTTTGAAAGCTGTGGTGTAGCAGATCTTATTACAACATGCTATGGTGGACGAAATCGTAAAGTGTCTGAAGCCTTTGTAAAAACAGGAAAGGTATTCTTATTTCTTCTAATTCTTATCTATTTATTTTATAATCAATAATATTGATCAGTTTAAAAATAAATTTCAACAAAATTCAATTATTATTTCAGAGTATTGCTGAACTAGAGCAAGAAATGCTCAATGGACAAAAACTCCAAGGACCCTTTACTGCAGAAGAAGTCAATTATATGCTCAAAGCAAAGAATATGGAGGCACGATTTCCTCTGTTTACAGCAATTCATCGAATTTGTATCGGTGATTTAAGACCGGTAGACCTTATCGACTGCATACGAAATCATCCCGAACACATGTAAGCTCAAAATCTAAAGAAAATTTATCAAATGAATAGTCCCTTTATTCTATGGTTGAAGAGGAAATATTTTTTAAACACTTTTAAACATATTCGTTTCTAAATTAATTCCATTTTATTTATCGCAGTACAAAATAATTCTTTCTGTAGACTTTATGCAAGTTTCTCTAAGATACTGTCTCTATACAGAAATATTGATTTAAATTTTAGTAAATGTACATATAGAAAAGCTATCAATTAAAAAAATAGTCCCTCCCTTACTGCAAGATTTAAAGAAACAATATTTAAAATTTTTTTCTATTATTATGCCAAGTCTTATTTATCAAAAGCTTGACGAAAAATTTATAACTTTTAATAAGTAAAAATACTGCTTATAATTTTTAAATGCATTTATTGTTCTAAACTTGCATTTTCGAAACGTTCTGAACGTAAAAAAAATCGTGCAATGAATTAGATAATTTTAGTACCAAAGGACTTACCAAAAATAAATATAAATCAATCAATGAACCAAATGATAGAAATGATTCTAGTAAAATTTATAAGTATATTTTTGTAGTTTTTAGTTAGTCAAAAATTTTTTGTTGAAATATAAATAAATGATGTAAATAGAGATTTTTATTTAAAATATTATTTACAACTATTTTAGTTAAAAAATTTAAGTAGTAAAGTTGCTTTCTCTCTATAAATCTTAAAAATTTTAAAATGAAGGAAAGTTAGAAAGAATGAAAGTCCCTGAAGAGGATTAAAGTGATGTTTTATTGTGTAACTTTATTATGAAATATTGTGATCGAATTGTTATTGATGAAAATAATTGTAACTGCGAAGATAAAATATAGTTTTATTGTCTGTTAATTTTATGAATCTCTTAATGTTTCTATTACTAACTTTTCAATATCAGTACATTCATATTCAAGCTTCTTCATGCATGTTTTATTGGGGAATTTTAACCAATTTCATATGACTTTATTTTAAATATTTTTTAACAATAACTATCATGATCATGATCATTAATTTTTTTTATCATTCATTTTACTGCACATCTAGGTTTGACGGTGATGAGAATCTACCACCAAAGTGCCATCTTTAAGTCATTCAAGAGTGAAGAGTTTATAGAGAAACTGATTTTCAAGTGAACCAAATGAAGAAGAACAATAAATATATTTTTCATATGTAGGTGAAATGACTAATTTCATCTATGCCATTATAAAAAAAATTTTTTAATTCTTTATTGATGATTTTTTATGTTATTGATGATTAAAAATTATATTTTCTTTTTATGTTTTCGTTATACAATCATATACAAAAGTATTAAAATTGTGTCAATGTCGAATAATTGCATCAATTGTACATATAATAGTATGTAATTATCATAGTGATGTTAAATTTAACATTGGCCAAGTACCCTAGTGGGCTGGGTCTTTCATTACTTTGGAGAGGGTCCAAGATTTATTCAAGAACCGAATTTATTCGTTAGCTTGTTGTTAAGGTCAATAGTAAATGAGTAGCACAAATGTTTTAAAGGCAGTTAATTGATTGACATTGATCAAAACAGAAGAATCAAATAAGAAGAGATAATTTTTTCAAGTTTTCGAATTGTTTTGTATAAGTATCAGTGTGATAATTTGTTGATAAACCAAACAACTTTTTTACAAATATAAAATGTCGAAGAAGAAGATTTGCATCGTTGGCAGTGGCAATTGGTACATAAAATTTTTTATTATATTAATAATTAGAATATTTACATTTGTTGATAAAATTATAATTGTTATTTTATTTTAATTTCATCAAGAATTCAGATAATCTCTATTATCTAAAGCAGGATTAAATATAAATAGATTTGAAATATTTAATAATTTATTAGACTAATAATTATCATTGCAAATTTTAACAAAATTCAATTTTAATTTATTTTCAAAAGGTTAAATATAATCAATTCATTAAAATAAATGAATATTAAATAAATGTAATCTCATCTTCCCACCAGGGGCTCGGCTATAGCAAAAATTGTAGGCGCCAATGCTACAAAGTTCAATAACAAATTTGAAGAGACTGTTACTATGTATGTATATGAAGAAATGATTGATGGTAAAAAACTTACAGAAATAATCAATCAACAACATGAAAATGTCAAGTACTTACCAGGCCACAAGCTTCCACCAAACATCGTATGTATTATGTAATCATGTTTTATTTCTATTGACACATTATTTTAATTACTTATCTCTAGTTTCTATTTATCTACATAATTGAATATACTCATTATTAAAATTTTTTTTTCTTCTATTAAGAGCTATCAACATACAAGGTGTAGATAAACAATTTTGAATGAATTGATACTAATTAAATTTATTAAAGCTTTTTTTTATTCAAGTTTTTATATCATGAAAGTATAAAAGTATGTCATTTATTATTATTAATAAATGATTAATTTATCGAAGGTGATAAGATAAGATAAATAACATTTTTTAATTGTGTTAAAGAGGGAACATTGTTTGTGTAATAGTGAAAAGGAATAAATTTAATAATCAGTAGTGGTGCGAACATAAACTTTTCCTGAAGGCATGCAAACTTTGTCAACTCCTCCAGGGAAAAGAGCTTCTAATTCTTCTTCAGGAACGGTTGGCAAAATCATCACTTTTTCTCCTGGCTAATAGAATGGAAAAAAAAAGTTCAATATTTTTTTATTTGTATGCATTAAAGAAAATTATACTTACTATCCAATTAGCAGGCGTAGCGATTTGTGGTATACGGTCAACAAGTTGTAGAGAATCAATAACACGAAGAATTTCACTGAAATCATAAATAATTAGTCATAGCATGCATTCATGAAAGTATAATTAATAAACTACTTTATATCATTTGTATTCTAATTCTTCATAAAATTAATTTTATTTACTCGACATTGCGACCAGTAGATGTAGGATACTGCATGCTCAAACGAAGGCGATGATCAGGATCAATGATATAAAGAGAACGGACAGTCAGAGCATGTTCTGCATCATCTTTGGAATCCTCATCAATCATATCCAATTTGACTGCTAGACTACGGTCATCATCAGCAATAATAGGATATGGGAATGATCCAGGAATGTCCTGACAGTAAGATTTAATGTCCTGAAATGGCAAAAAATATTTTATGCAAACCAAGAATCTCATGATTATATTATTTATCATAAAGAGACTAACATTGACCCAATCGACGTGATCCTTAAGTTTATCTACTGAATGGGCCAGTAGCTTTACATTTCTCTTTTCAAAATGAGGGTAGTGAACTGCAATTCGGCCAAGCTCTGTCGTACAAACTGGAGTAAAATCCGCCGGATGTGAAAACAAAACTACCCAGCTATACAATAATAATAAATAAGTTAAACTATTGCATCATTTATTGCGTTGTTTTTTAAATAATTTTATAATATTTAGGATCCATAAATTCTACAGGCTTTGCTATAGTGAAATATAGTAAAATGACTTACGAATTTCCTTGCCATTCATAGAAATCAATTGGTCCTTGAGTTGTATCAGCTTGGAAATTTGGAACCACCGAATTAAGACGCATAGTGTATGATATGATGAAGTCAAAGTTTTAACTGAACCACAAGTAACGTGCACTTTATTGCAAGTTTGCTAGAGAACTGATGCAGAACATTGGTATGGGCGTGTATTTAATATAAGCTGTAGCTATAATGGTATGGGTTACAAAGATTATTACTGTCATTGTGTGAGACGATAAAATAAAATTACCAGTACAGAAAGATTTATATTAATCAGTGGACATCTGACGCAAAATTGTAGATTACATTTTTAAATATCATTTTCATCCGGATTAGAATATTATATAAATTAATCATGATAACTATATCATAAAAAAAATTCGTTGTCGATTGAGAAAAAAAATAATGCAAATATGTTGGAGTGGTTTTTGAAATAAAACAAATGAATTTTGTAACTGGGAGGAACTTTGAATGTCGATCATGATCAATTGGCTAATAGACCAGACTTCCGCTTAGCCGTAGTTGCATAAGCTTCTCACGTTCGTTGGATGCACACGGAAGCACATTGAGATGCAGCTGACCTTCAAGACGTTTATGGATCGATGCCAAAGTTAGAGAACTAGTTTGGAAAAAAACAATAGTTGATAAGATTTATTTTTATTTATTAAGAATGAAAACAATATTAAGATATTATTGTAAATTATTTGTAATATTTGATGATTTTAGGTCGCAGTTCCAGACGTTGTTGAAGCTGCTAAAGATGCTGACATTTTAATTTTTGTAATACCACATCAATTTATACGTGGCTTAGCAGCTGCAATGCTAGGAAAAATTAAACCCACTGCTGTCGGGCTTTCTTTAATCAAAGGATTTGATTCTTCAGATGGAAAAAGTATCAAATTGATTTCTAAAGTAGTAGAAGAACATTTGAAAATTCCTTGTTATGTTTTGATGGGTGCCAATCTTGCTAACGAAGTTGCAGAAGAAAAATTCTGTGAAACAACTATTGGTAATTTTTCAATTAATCAATCAACCAGTGACTTTCAATAGTAGGATAATTTTAAAGATTGGCTAGAATTTAAAATACTTTCTAATTTTTTTAGGATGTAAGGATAAACGACTTGCTCCCATTTTAAGAGATTTAATGATGACACCCAACTTTAGAGTTGTCGTTGTAGAAGATTGCGAAGCTGTTGAAGTTTGTGGTGCTCTTAAAGTAAGTCTTTTATTTGTGAATGTCGTGAGAAATTGAAATTTTTTTTTAGAGAAACTTTATGAAAACTTTTATAATTTATTTTGAAAAATAAAAACGTATTAATAAAGCAGAATGGAAAATTTTCAGAATATTGTTGCTTGTGCTGCCGGTTTTGTGGATGGTATGGGACTCGGAGATAACACGAAAGCTGCAGTAATTAGATTGGGTTTAATGGAGATGATTAAATTTGTTGACACTTTTTACGGAGGTGCTAAAATTGCAACATTCTTTGAAAGCTGTGGCGTAGCAGATCTAATCACAACATGTTATGGTGGTAGAAATCGACGAGTTTGTGAACAGTTTGTAAAAACTGGAAAGTCAATCAAGGAATTAGAAGATGAGTTACTTGGTGGACAAAAACTTCAAGGACCAGCAACCGCTGAAGAAGTGAATGGAATGTTAAAAGCACAAAATGTTACTGATAAATTTCCTCTATTCACTGCAGTTCATCGTATTTGCTCACGAGAACTTAAACCAACAGACTTAATTGATCAAATACGTAATCATCCTGAGCATGCGTTAGTATATTATTTCATTTCAATTTAAATAATTAGTCTAGTTATAGATAATTATATTAATTATTTACTAGAGTTAGTTAATGTATTAATTAATTAATTATTAACTAAAAGGGGAGATAAATTAGAATATCTGACAAAACCGAAGCTCCACTTTGACATAAAAATTTACATCAATTTTAACAAAGGACTTCGTTAGTCTATTCAACAAGTTTTTGTATACTAAAGTAAGTAACACTAGAGAAAATTCTATTTCTCATATCTCAAATAATGTTCAATATGTTCACAATAGTTAAACAATCACTATCATTATCAATTGACATCAAGCAGAACTGCATCAGCATAAAGTTGAGACAATGAATCAGTTTTTATAGCAGCTTTTTCGTAAGAAAGCGAAAAAGTTTTTTCGTCTAATACTCTGGCTGGCTATATTTTTCTCGTGTTTCAAAGGAATAGACTAACGACGTTACTATTACGTTAAATATATAACAATTTAAAAGTTTAGCTTATATATGTTTATGTTCTAACTGTTTTTTAATACAATTTAACTTTTCTACTTTATTAACATCATCGATATTCATTTCCATTAGATTTTCCTTTAAAAATATTTATTTTCATTGAGCTTCCTTGAACCTTTAATTTCCTTTAGAATTTCTATCTCACTCTGGTAAGTAAATATAACATTTTACGATAAAATAACGAAAAACGCCATTCAATTTCTTTGTAATTACTTTTAGGATGAAGATGGAAGTCATTGAGGATTGACAGTAATTGTTCTTGATGCTTTTGATAACCGCATACAAAATTATTATAGACAACAAATAATACTGTCAAGTATTAAATTGAGAAAGAATTCAAATAAATAAGTGAATAAAATTACTATTACAACTGTTATTATTGAATAAATAAATGAATAAATACTTTAAAAAAACTTTCTACTATTTGTGCTATAATTTTCCGTTACTTGATTCTCGTCCTTTGGAGCTACATTTTCGATTGGATTTCGAAAATGAAGTTAACGGTAACGTTGTATTATCTATTAAATGATCTTTTCGAATATTAAGTTCATATGTTCCTGGTTTTTTTTCTATTGCTTGAATTACGGTTGTTTTTAATTCGTGATCTACTTCTAATGCTAATTTATTCAACTGTAATAAAAAATATACATAATTAGTTACTTTATTTTATGTTAAAATGATATCTATGCTACTTACTTCTTCAATAGATTTTTCATCAGTCACATGTTTATTTTTTTTAAATTCATCGTTGATTTTGTTTCTAACGACTGAAAAAGATTTTTAATTTTAAATCCTAAATGAATGACTGATACAGTTAACAAAAATATACTCACAACTTAAAGCGCGTTCATCCCCTTGAAATATTATTTTTCTAGTTTTATGTAATTTTTTAAATGTTCTGAGAACCTAAAATATAAAAACTTAATATAGATGCATAGAATGTCATTTTAATTAATGAATCTATCTTTAAATAGAGTTTACCTCTCCTCGAAGTCGACCATTCATTTTGATAATATTTTTAAATTTAAATCTCCTTTTCTAATATTGGAAAACAAATAAACATATATATTGTGCATATACGTCTAATTATTAGTTATAGGTTATTAAAAGCAACTTACATTAAACACACTTGTTTTAAGGTTATAATTAATGCGACATTGTTTCAATGAATTCAGGTAAATTTATAAATTTGTAAATATGTTTATTACACCTGAGAATTATGTGTTATCATAAAATCTAACACGTGCGTTTCAAAATCCTACCACTAATTCTATTCCTCCCCATCATACTGTGTTTAGTTTTTGCTCCGCCTTGAGCGCTGCCTTTTCATAGCAACGCCATCTCCCGTCTTTTTGACGAGTCTCTAACTCATGTTTTAATCGTCCATTTGAGTTGAGCTTCTATACTAGTCTCTCTTCTCCGCTCAGGATGACGTGTTGTGTACATGTGTGTATCTATTTTATTTATAAGTCACATTTATAATCGTATTAATTTAGTTTTTAAGATTACTTATCGTTAAGATGAATCATAAATATATATTGTGTTATTAGTTGAAGATTTAATATTTTAATTGTGTATTGTAAATAAATGACAAAAAGTTATGGATATGTGTATTAGAGTGTTTGATTGTGTTTTATATTTTAACCTAAATAATGTAAATAATAGAGTTCATGATGAATGGTAAAACTGTAAATAAAAGAATCAATGAATGTAATTAACTGTAAAATAAAGTGTATAATACAGAGTTTGTGGTAAGAATGAGTGAAGACTGTCCTAATTGTGGACAATTGACAAATGATTCCTGTTCTCGATTAATTGAAGATTCTTGTGGTCATAGAAAATGTCGCATTTGTTTATTATACGAAGAACAAGGATGCAAAACCTGCGAAAGAGAAAAAAACAAATTTGTAAGAATAGGTAATTATCATTTATATTTGTAGTAACAATCATGAGTTATATGTTAAAAATATATAAAAACTATAGAATTTTAATGTATTGATTTTTATTTTTTAGATGGTGAGTCATTGAAAGCTAACGATAGAAATGATAATGAGCCAGAAGAAAGCTCGTTAATTACAATATTAGACGTTTCGAATTCCCATTCCGTTAAAATAATAAATCAGAATGGGGAAAATGTTTCTAATGAAATACAAACTAACGGAAATATCAATAAATCGGTTATTAAATCAACGGAACAGACAATTAATGATTCAGAAGATATATCTGAGCAATCTAAGCCCAGAAAACTTTTAGATCGAAGTCATATTATAGTAATACCTGGAAATCCAGAACGTTACAAGTGTACCTTATGCGGAAAAATATTTAGGAATAAAAAAGGAAAGTGCTATCATGATGCCTGTGTCACTGGAGTTCGACCATATCATTGTAGTGTTTGTGATCGGAGTTTCGTAAAAAAGTCTCACTTTGAATATCATGAAAGGGTTCATACCGGTTATAAACCTTTCAAATGTGAAATCTGTGAAAAATCATTTCCTCAGAAGAATAAACTTAATCGACATATATTGTCTCACAGTCGGGATAAACAATTTTTTTGTACAAAATGCGATAAGAAATATAGTAATAAAGAAAGTCTTAAATCTCATATGATGACTCACTCAGGATCACTACCGTATATTTGTAAATCTTGTGGAAAAGCTTTCGGAATACGAACCAATCTTAACAGACATATGCACATTCACTCCAATGAACGACCTTATATTTGTGATTTTTGTGGGAAAAGTTTTAAAGATCAATCACTTTTGTCTCGACACAAACGTACACACGGCAAAGAACGACCTTATTCCTGTGCTCATTGTCCACGAGTATTCTTATCTAAAAGTGAAGTTAGACGACACTTGACAATCCATTCTGATGTTAAACCGTTTAACTGTGAAGTTTGTCAAACAGTATTTAAGAGAAAAGACAATTTGACTCGTCATATGAGACATCATCATTCAGAAGATACTCCATATAATATTGACAATAATATTAAAAAGACTAAAATTGTTGAAAAAATTAAAAAGAAAAAAATAATTAATTCAACAAAATCTAAAAGTAATCAAGTTACAAAGAAAGTATCAAAAATAAATAATATTAATAATTTATCTCAAAAAATTTTAATTAAAGACAATGTAGCGTTGGGAAGTAGTAAAAATCAAATAAATTCAAGGATTGATTCTATGGGGAATATATTACCAGTAATTAGAGCACCAGGAGAGTTAAGTAATGCCGTTTCTGTGATTAATGGACCCATAAGTAAATTGAGAAGTGATGATGTGAAAGGCGGTGATGTAATAAAGAAGAAAACGTTAACGTACACAGAGCCAATTCCACCAGCAGAAGCAGTTGTTATTAACCAACGGATTGAAGAGAAATTGTATCATCAAAGTGTTAACAATAATTCTTGTTTTTATCGGGAATCTAGTCGGATGGATCCACATTTATTAATACCATGTTTACCACCTTTAAGACATAATTCACTCATTAAAGCTGTTCCAAATATTAAATCTACGTCAGAAAAATTAAAAGATAATAATTTTTTGCCACCAAAAAGCGGAACTTTAATTGAATTGAAGAATTCAATTGCATCTAATTCGATTATGCCCAATCTCGATGCAAGGAATAAAGGAATTCAAATTGATGAGCAACCGAGAGGAAAATCTATTGTGGTAACTGAACAAATAGTAGATTTGACAATCAAGAGTGGTAGAATTCATGAGAATATACCTGTAGAGGAAACGAATTGTGTTTCAACAATCAAAAATTCTGTTTCAATAACAGAAAATAATTCCATTTGTAATTTAAAAACATCTAAAATGCACTGGCGACGAAGAACTGCAGAAATTTTAAAACCTCACTTAAATTGAGAATTATCTTGAAGATAATTCATTTGACGCTTATAGAAATATTTTAAATAGATAGTAATCTTAAGAAAAAAATCCATTTTATTAGTCTACTTTTTCTAAATGAATTAATTTTGTGATATAGTGTTTACAATGATGATTTTAAAGTTGGGAAATTTTTTTTTTAATTATTTAAAATTTATTTATGAAAAAAGTACGTTTGATTTGTAAAAATTGCAATAGTAATTGTTGTTTGGATATTTCTAAATTAAGGTATTTGATTAATGAAATTGTTGAAAATTGTGTTGATTTTTTAATATTTGAAATTTTTATTGTGACTATTAGTAGAAAATTGAGCTGGTTTTAAAGTGTTTAAAAATTTTGTCATTTTAAAATAATAAATTGACGTTTTATTGATAACATTGTCTATTTTTTCGCAGTTGATATTCTTTAGTGATTTATGTTTTTGAAAGTTTAGATAACTGCATGAAATTCAGAGTAATAAAACACCCATTTAATGGCAAATTATGATTTCATTTCATTTTGAAAAAAAAAATTCAGCTGTACTTTCAAGTTGACTATTACACTTTATGGACAAAAATGTTAAAATAAATAGTTTTCTTTGATACTTTTAAATTTTCTTTCCATCTTAAATAGAATGAGTTTTTATAATAAGAATAAAGGGGTAAAGTTGAATATAAATAAATCGGTATTTGATCTCTTTGGTCTTTACACATTCTTTTTTAGATTTAAAAATAAATTAATGAAATCATGAAATATTTTGTTTTTCATTGTTCTAATTAACGTATTTAATCTCAGAAAAGTTACATTGTGGTAGTTTCGTATAATCCTGCCATATACAATATGAGTATCTAAAACGCCTCTAGTATTTTCAAACTTGATATTCTATCTAATTTTTATATCAAACTTTCTGTCAAAATTGAATGTTTCAAAAATATTTAATTCATTAATGAAATAAAAAACAAACTATTGGAAATCCTTTTTAACAATTTATATAAAAATTTATGCTTTACTGATAAAAGATAGAAAATATTTTATCACGCAAAAATATTGAAGAAGTTTGTTGTTATTTTTCGGTCGAATAAAAATAACAATCATGTTAATTTAATATTTTTACTGGAGTAAAAATTTATCTATTTTTAAAAATAAATGCTAGTTTATAAAATTTAGTGGTTAAAAAAATATTTGTTCAATTTTCATTATGGTATTAAAAGAATTAAAAGAGTTGTCATGATCAATAAATACTTTCAAAATAGTCAAACTATCGGAAAATTTATATCGAAAAATAAAAATGTAGGATACGTTTCGCGATTTTGGCAAAATGTGTATTAAAAAATAAATAAGATAACTAGTTTTTTTTCTCTTCATATTTGTTGGCTAGAGAAATATATAAATTGTCATAAATTATGCTAACTAACGTGTGTTAGTTTGACAATGCTTAGACGCACATTTGTTTTCATTAAATTCAAACATTCAAGAGGATGTTTGATATAGTGAAAGATGTAAAAAAGGGGTGAGTTCTGTTAGAATGCGCACGCAATCTTGAATGAACGTGCTTTCGAACCTCAGTATTACTTGCAGCGTTCTTGAGATCGGTAACCATGTCCTGGAACCTGAATTTCTTTATTTAGTTTTTATATAATCTTCATTAATTTAAAAAAATACTTCATTAGACTGATTGATACTTTAAATAATTGTATCTCAATTATTTTTTATTTTCAATATAAGGACGTGTTAAAAGTTGTAACAATTGTAGTGTAAGAATTTTTCAAATAAGATAATTAAAACAATAGAGTTGGAAAAATTGAATAATTATTTTATAAAGTCATTTCTGTAGTTATTCCAATTACTGCTATTTTAAATGCATTTATTGCACCAAATAATAGCTTAAGTTTCAATCGGTTTTATACATTGTGAAGAAAACGTGAGAAAAGTTGTATTTTTCTTTAACAACTTATAAATCTAAGAATCGACATTATATCTGACAATACCTCTGTACAATAAAACAATAGAATATCAAACAAAAATATTAGTGATGAATGTTATATTAATGTTACATAAAGTAAATTAAAAAAGTACCTTTATTAAAATATGTGGAGAAATAATAAAAGATATTTTAGTTTTGGAATTAAAGTTGCAAAAGTTTCATAATATTTTTGGAATAATAAGGAAAATAAATGAATGAAAATCTCATTATTCTATTCCAAAACAAAATTTACATTGAAATATTATTAATATAGAAAATATGTTTTCCACAAAATAAATAAAAATATTTCTATAACATAAAAGTACAACAATGAATAGTGACAGTCTTATAAAATTATACAATTGCAGTGCAATAGTGTTGAAAGAAGATATATCAGTATTGCTTGAATTTAACCGTAGTGTACTTTTATCTGTGTTGGATCAAGTTCTACTGAGATCAAGTGAAAGAGAGCTTTTACGAGCTAATCTTACGGATTGTCTATTCACAGGTCAAGAACGACCTTTCGATTTACCATGGTGGCAGAAACTCTCGTGGTCAACCATTTTCGCTGTTATCCTTTTGGTTGCAACTGGCGGAAATATCATCGTTATGTGGATTGTGTTAGGTATGCTATTGTAGTATGTAATAGAATAGCTAATAAATTAATGTGATTTCTGTTTTGTCACTGTATTAAAGGTACAATACAACTCAATAATATTCAATATTACTGCCCATAACTATTAACAACCATATTAATAGTTATGTTAATGATGATCCTTTGCCATCAAGTACTATCAAGTGTATAAACGAATGAAGATATGCAGTTGTCAAAATACTCATGCGGTAGACCATTCACACAACCGTTAATTGTGGTGATGAATACCAAATTGATTTCAGTTAGATGGTTATCAATATTGGTGATAAATATTATTATTTAATTAAGTAAACTGAAATTATAATCATTAATTTAGCTTCCAATTACATATAAAACATATTTATATTGAAAATGAGAAAAGGTTAAATGATTTATTAATCCATTTAATAACGAATAACAATTCAATTATTTACAATATTAAATGTTTTCAAATTGAAGCATAGAATGTAAATAGAATAATTCAATAGCTCCATATGCAAGATAAATAAACAAATCAGACAAATTTAAATGGAAATTGGACTAATTGATATAAATATTATCAATTTCATTTAGATAATTGATACATAAGCAAATGAAAGTCATTACCTCATTCATTAGAGAGGAAAGATAATGTTTAGTTCTATGTATTAAGTTTTAAATAGTTTAAAAAGCGAGAAAAATATATTTCTTTGAAGAAAAGCAACAGCAGCATTGCAATGTATACGGTAGTGATAGCCACATTCAAACAATGCTGAGTCATTTGGATAAAACTTTTATCTTGCATAAACTTGCAAATTATATGAAGCAAAAATTTTATGTTTAATTACCTGGATTATAATAATTTTTATTTTGATAATTTTACAAATATTGAATTGGAATAATCCAAATACTTTTCAATAAATTCAAATCAAAATCAGTAAAGTGTATGATAGTAGTTAGGTAATTAGCTCAATTAATTTTTTATTGATTTGTCAACTCATTCTGGTGAGATACTTTATTTATTAGATAAATATTAATAACATTTTTGATGTTATTCTATGAAATACCGACGTCGTTTAATTTTCTAGTGATCAATAAACGACTTGGTTGAAAGATGATTTGCACCATTGAATTTATTGAGAACTTTCAATAGCTATAATGACTCCACTACAAGTTTAGCTCCTTATTCATGTGATGAATGAATACATCAAAGTAAAATGTTGATACTAAACCTTAATCTGATTGATATTATATGGTACTTTTTTATGATGGCTTCATGTTCTGAATGTCCTTTTTATGTGATACATCTATTGAAATTGATCCATATAAATGCTTCATTTTACCAAGTGTTTAGTATCAAATTAATATCAAATAAAAATGTTTTTTTATTGCTATCGAAGAAACTGAAAAAAAACTCAAATTGCTTTTTATAAAACTACCTTTGCTATCACATTAAATATTCAATTTTTTCCTAGTAGTATGGTGATAATGGAACTGAAATACAAAAAAAATATTTCAGAAAGATGTCATTGTGTGAGAACAAAAAACTAAACGTGAAGATATACATCATTTTAGTTTATAAAAATTCATTTCATGTTTTTATTGTATTATATATAAATATATGTATTATCTACCAAGATAATCCTTTATTTCTTCAAACAATATATCTCGATTCTCTACAGTCCATGAAAGATAGAAGATTTATTGGATGTATAAAAATATCTATAGTTAAAAATTACTTGAGTTTTTCAATGATAGTCGATAAATTGTTACCATAATGTCACATATATCGAACATATTCGATATCTATTATTGTATACATTGAATTGTTTTCGATATTTCACTGCTGGAAATTCGATTATTATTATAAGTACATTAATTATTTAGACATCTACATAATAATTTAGTATTGATTGCTGAGAGTATTAATCATGGATGATGCAGTGTATAAAATAGCAACCCAATATTCAATATACGATTAAATCGATTCATGTAATCAACATGTCAATTCATTATAAAATAATGCTCGAATTAATTTCAATTCACAAATTAAATTATGTACCTAACGATAATCGCTAGAAATTAAAACAGTATGTGATTATAAATTCAACCTCATTTTCTTCAACCTGTGAATGTACTTAGAAATGAATTGAATTTTGGCAGAAAGTCTATTAAAAGTTCAGTAATATAATTATCATTGGCTTTTTCACGAAAAAAAACTTTGATTAAATTAAGGATGAGTTTTAAGAAAATAACTTTTTTGTTGAAAGGGTGTAGTAAATAAAGGTATTTATCTAACATTCATTTTTTTTTTTTTTAATTTGTATAATCCGGAAAATGCTGACCTTTGGTTGTCGTTATCACAAGTTTCACATATAAAGTACCAAGTGATCCTTATGAATTATCTAATTCCCTCGGGAATTGGTTAAACTCCCAAAGTCTGTGGTATATTTCGGGATAAGATGATATGGATGACGTTTTGTAATATTCTTCGTAGCATCAGGGAAAGTATATGATCAAGTTTCAGGTCCGGAAAATCAAAAGTACTTTTAATATTAAGTATATTAATGTTTATTAATCTTTTTACAAATAAACTTAACTTTATAAATAACCAAACATATTTATTGTTATTTAAAACTTTTTCATGTGTAATTAAAAAAAAAAACTTATAATTATTTTAATTTCAATTAAGTTTTTGAGAATTATAAAATAAGATTGTTTATGAAAACATTAGCTGTATTGGGTAGTAATTGAACTTGGTAATGAACATTTCATGTTATACATTAATAGAGTTTGCTCATATATTTATATTGAAATAGAATTTCTCTATTATGAACACTGATGTATTGCATAAATCAGATTAAACAAGTGATTTAGGTAATTTCATAATCTTGGTAATTCGCTGTTTGTATGGCGAAAATCAAATTAGAATCTCAGTTACTTCTAATCGTTTCTGTAAAAAACATATTTTTGATTAAAAATAAATTAAAATGTGACTGCATTTGCTTATCTAGAATTATGTTATCCAGTGAAATAGGGATAATTGATAAAATATTCTCATTTAGATAATATTTGTACGAATAATAATACATTAATATAAAATTTATAAAGAAAATATTTGAACAAAAATTTAATCAAACATCGTGGAATCAATTATTAATTTAGCAGATTAAAATGGTCATTTATAACAATATTATTTCAACCAGATGTGATGGCGCAATCTTCCAAGATTAAGTGTATTCTTATGATGAAATTTCTTGTATATAATCGCCATTAGAAATGACATGGAACAATATAATAGCTGCTTTTTCTGAGGTTGTTACTGTTATTGCAGAAAACAGAGATGAAACGTAAATTATCTCGAGGAACTTTTTATTTGCACATATACACATATATGTAAAGAGGAGTAGAAGTTTGAAATTTCTCCAATTCTTTTTATACTTGAAAATTAAATAATTTAATTTAAAACTTTTTACACACATTATGCATACCTCGAAATTAGTATAGAGAAAGAAAGAGGTTTTTTTATAAAATTACATATTCAATTTCATAATTTAACGACAATTAGAAATAGAATTAATTTTGACGCACAACACTGATAATGTCATGAGCAATGTTGACTAACTTTTTGAAAAATTTTAATTTAATTTTCTTTAATCAAGTCATTAATATTAATTTATAATTTTTTTGACATTAACATTAAACTCAAAAATTATCAAAAATATAAATAGTTTATTTATGCTGTATGTTAGTGAATGAATTAATCATCTTGAATTCAAAAATCACTTCCTTTTAAAATGTAATTCATTACTTTTATTACATTTACATACAGTAAAGCTTGATATTCTTCAAAAACAACCACTGTTTATCGAGCAAGTTGATACTATCATATGTTATTATCATAGGCACTCACGTTTATTTAATCAGAAAATCTAAACTTATTTTTTACTCATATTGAAACTCTGTTCCAGTTCAACACTGTAATTATTCTTCCGTTCCCACGTTTTACAATGGAATCGGATTGGGATTTATTCAACTGTTGTTTTACTCAATAATTCATGAAAAATTATTTTATCTTTTCTATTTTTTACTATTCTACAAGTACTCTAATTACACGTCCAGGAAAGTTTTTTCATGAAAAGATAACACTGTTTGACTTACAAGTTGAATTATATTCACAATTTATTGAGTAGAAATATCCCTTCCTATGAACATAAATACTTAAATCGTTTAGTATTTATCGAAAAAAAAATAATTGAAGTAATGAAAATTAATTTTTAATTGGTTAAAAATTTTTTAATTGCAATTAAAAGTTTGCTTCATTGCCATTTTTTATTTCTAAGCATTGTTTTGAAATTTAATAGCAGTTTTTGGATAGAATTGTTAATTTTCTAAGTCTGATATTAATGTTAACTTTCCCAGTAATTCATATCACATAGTTTGGATGAATTCTAATAAAGTAACAAGCATTTGTGATATGTGTGATAAACCCAGAGATATCGAAATTGCTGATGGTAATTCTTGAATAATTCATAAAATAATAATGAAATGTATTCGTACTAAGCCTAGAATTGCTTGTACTAAAATGATAATTGATGTTAATATGGTCCTTATTAAAAATATAGGTCCAGTTAATACAAATGATCCTACATCAATTGAAACATTAGATAAACCAGATAAACTTTGTGCTGGAATAAAAAAGAAAATTGGATAATTTAATTAGTTTGCCAGTATACGTTAAATAACTAGTTATGTTCTATCATTAGTGAATGTATTGGGAAAATATTTTTATAATAATTATACCTTCTTTTGTATTCGTTGTATCTGCTGCTGTTTTTCAACTATCTATTAGAAATATTTTAATTACTTCAACAGGTACCTTTGTTTAACTCGATGCAAATGAAATGATTAATAATAAAATTCATTCAATTAAAAAAATTTTTCAATGTCCTTCCCATTTTTTAATTACATCACAAGTTCCAAGTACCAACAAGAAAATTACTTCTAGCACGGTTGGCACTGGTATTTTTGTTCAATAGGATAATCAGCCTAATCAAAGAATTTATTTTCAAATCCTTTTACTTTGCTATAGATGAAAAACTTACGTAACATCAAATGAACATGGATGTATTTATTTAATATATTGAGTACTTTCACAAAAGGAAATGTAAAATTGGATTATATCAGTAAGAATACCTTTGTTAAATCAATATATATTGAGAAAAACATTTCATACAATTTTATGTTTTAAATAAATTTTAAAAAAGAGCGATTTAATGCACGTAAGGTCCATATTATTGTTCTAACAGGTGTTAGAATGAGATAAAAAGGGTAAAAAATAGTATTGAGGACAATATCGAGAAAATGGTCAACATTAAATGAACGTTTGCGCCGAAAAAGTCGCTGATCATTTGTATCTGTTAAATCTGAAATGAAAATATTCAATGAGAATAAATTATTAATGAAAATTGTACAAATTGTATGTCAATCATGATATTAATATCAAAGTTTTGTTCTTTTCATTTTCAAATAATAGCAGAATATATCTGTTATTGAAATTGGAAGGACAATAAGTATTCATGAAATTTTCAACATACAAAAGTATATTTAAAGCATTGTTATTTGTACCTGTCTCTAAATTTAACGATGAATAACTATTAATTAATACTTCCACTGTTTCTGTATCCAATTTTTTTGAAGAAATTTCTACCGCATTATTCCCACTCTTGAACGGTTTATCAAATGAGTTGATATTTCTAAACAATGAAGGCAACGAAGTTCGGAGGTTATTTTTTGAACGTTGTTGAAGCTTCTGTGGATTTTTAATTGTTTGACAATTGGTGATTAAAATGAAAGATAATAATAAAAACCCCGTCAAAAAGTCAACTCTTGATAAATACATGATCAATGGACTAGACACTTTTTTAACTTGTGTGCAAATATAAATATGTTTGCTTAAACTCAGTGTGGTTTTTTTCCTTATTGCTGTCACACATAAGTCAATGTACGTATCGATAATACGTAAAACTCATTATGTATAATTTTTTATTTTTTTTACATTTTTATGATTAGGAATATTGTAACAATGAAATCAATACAATAAACTGTTTCTATTTTTTACATGATTTAATTTAAAGTTTACGATAAGATTATTTAATTTCGCCATTATTTGTCGTGAAAATGGCTTATAATTATATGAAAAATATTTCCTAAGCTTATATGATAAATTTTAGTAAGTTTTACTGCTATTATAGCATATGTACAGTTGTATCTTAAGCGATAAGGACATAGAGGTATTTATTTTAGCTTTCAAAATCAATAGCTTACATGGTAAACATTTTAAACATGAATTATTGATTAATCGAGGAATATTTTCTACAACTATTACTCTAGAAGCAAAAATGCAATTTCATTTCATCGTTAAGATTATTTTTTTTATTCAAAATTAATTACAGAATCAATATATCGAACATGAATGATATTGAGATCAATGTTTCAGCTTCTTTCAAAAGCTTATTCGATCTTTAAATTTGTATTAATGATAAATTACCTAATAATTTTTCTACATCTTTTAATATCCCATCTACTGAAGTTTGTACGTCTCCTAATATTGATGATAAAGCCGTTCCTAAACCTCCAGCACCCAAGTCTGTCAATAGAGTCGCTAATAATGCTCGGAGAATCCACAAAATAATGTTCAATAGTATCCCTACTATTAGAAGAAGAACTTGAACTAATAAGATGACTGGAGTTAGAAGTGCTTTTAATCCAAAAACAAGTCCATTCACGATGAATCCAACGATAAAGTTAATGTAATCTTCCATATTTGTCATTACTGTTGATTCTCCTAAGTCAGAACATTATTAAATTAATGGCTGGTTCTGGATATTGAAATACAAATACATAAATGATCAATAAATTGTAATAAGTGAAACGTACTTTTTTGTTTTACAACTGATGGGTTAATTTGCCAACTGTTAACTTTCAACAATGATTTAGTTGCATCCAAAGTATATATATAAATCGTTGCAGCTTCAGCATCTTTAAGTTGTAGTGGTTGATAAAGTGCTGATATATTTTGTAACAATGAAGGAAGACTCTTTTCCAGATTATACTTCAAACTCATAGCAAATTTTCGAACATCTGGACTCGTTTGAGATTTAACTGTCGAAATGAAAATGATCAGAGCAAATGCTGCTAAAAAGTTAACTTTTAATAGATACATTATCAATGGTAACGCGAATTCAGCGAATCTACTGATTCAGAAATATTTTTTTTCACCTTATAACCCATTTATTTAATGTCTTATCATATGTGCATTGATAATACTGAACTCTCATTATGTATAATTTTCACGAATACTAAAAATATTGTCTTATACTTCATGCTCAAGTTAAACTTGTGACTTTGAAGTAAATTGAAGTGTCATTGTATAATTTGTGAAGCAATACTTTATTCATTTATTAAAATTTACATGTAATAATTCTCAATATAAACTAATAGCATGAATAGGATAAGTTCAATATTATGTAACTATATTTGTTATTACCATTATCTTTAAATTGACACTGACATAAATAACGTCAAAGTTGCTACAAGTTTCTAATATTTATTAAAATTGAATAATTACTTATTTGTTTGGACAAAGAATAAGAAAAAGTCATTTTTTCAAAGCATTTCAATTTTATTGAATTTTTTTAGATACGATATATATAAAAATTCATATCATGATATTTATTGCTTCTTAGTTGCTATAAAGCACTACTGGTATCAATGTCTATGGATTATTGCCACTCAAATATTGATAAAATATAAAAAGATCAAATCGGTATGGTAATTTTTATGTAATTTATTCCATGTACTTTTCATATTTGAGAATTTCTTATCACTAGTCAATGGATTTAATATTTCACACTCGACAAGAAAGGAGTAGATAATTCAGAAATGCTGTTAAATCTTACTTGTTCATATATTTCATGCCTCTATACCTCTAGACTGGAATTTCTACATGTACCTAACATCCTCTGTGACAAAGAGAATCAATTGTGAGAGAATTATTTGGATATTAATGATCGATATGAAATGAACGGGTCTTCCGTATTTGAAGAGCTGGGCTTCGATTGAATTCAGTAGTATAGCTCAATCATATGCCCGTCTTCTGCTTCAATTTAACTTTTGTTATATTCAGCTATTTTTAGCATTGCACTTTCAACTTATAAAGTGGAAGCCATTAGTTGAAAGTGAAGGCCACTATTATGGTACTAAATTTATATTAAATACAGTAAATATATATTATTTATTATGAATATCATTTATAGATTTAAATAAAATGTATAAATGTCGAGAATTTTTTTTAAAGGAATTTTCAATATGAAGGTTTCAAAAATAAAAAAAAATTTGTTCGACCGGACTAATGTACTTGAACATATCCTCTCTGACGTCAATACCTCTGACGATATATATATATATATATATGTATGGGAGTACATATTCATGAAAAAAGTAGCAGCATAAGATTTCGGTGGAAAAATCGAAAGAGAAATTTTTTGATAGAAAAAGTGAATTTTTCTGGTTATGAAAATCTCTTGCAATCTATTGAAATGTATAATTTATTTAATAATACAAAATTTATCGACTTTGTACATTGAATTTGTGTCAAAATTATGCACAAATTAACCGTGCAGAAAATTATACAAAGTGAGGAGCAATATCAATCTTCATTTTTTTTTTACTGACTATTGTTTATGATTAGAGGAAGGAAGGGTAAAGTGAAACGTAACGAAAAAGCATAAATTAGCAATTTAGTTAATATATTAATTATTTTTAATACATTAACAGATTTGTAACATTGATAAACAAGAAGCGCAATAAGGGTTGTTTTATTTTTTTTTAATAAATAAATGAATTTTTCTCTAAATATTTCACTTGTCAGTAAATGAAATTTAAACAATTATAGAAAATTAAATTGTAGTGTTAATAAATTCGTGGAATTTATAATTGTTTCAGCTCACCGGAGAATGCGAACAGTAACGAATTACCTCCTAGTAAATCTGTCTATTGCAGATTTAATGATGTCGTTACTCAACTGCATATTCAACTTTATTTTTATGCTCAATTCAAACTGGCCATTTGGAGTAGTTTATTGTACTGTGAACAACTTTGTCGCAAATGTCACTGTGGCATCTAGCACCTTTACCTTAGTCGTCATATCTTTTGACAGGTAAGAAAATTCAAAGCAAAGGAGATTTTTAATAATACAGAAGATTTTAATATAATTTTTATTATCTATCAGTCAACAAGCAGAAGCATAAAAGCATTGTGGCATGGAACGTAATTAAAATTTTCATTTGTACTTTGACTTATTCATTGTTGTTTGGAAAATAGTTGTAATTATAGAACACTTTACAAATGAAAAGAGCCATTTTCTCCTAGTGTATTTGGCTTAGATTTTTTATGATAAAATTAAATGCTCAACTTCTCTAAGAAGCAATGATATAGAGAACAAAGGGCACGAGTTTCTTGTGCATCAAAACTTCTGTTTATATTCTATTGTACATTCTTATCATTCATTCACTTGCAACTCATAAAGTCACTATAGTATTCCTTGGATCAATTGTTTATTATTTGTTTCGAATTTATATGCACTGATGATATCAAACATTTATAGAAGTTCTCAACACACAAAACCATCATAATTACTACTTGTTTTTTATTTTTTTATTACTCAGTCGACAAATGATTTTCTTCCAGTGACTGAAGTAAATATTTCACAATACAGACAGCAAGATTTTTAGCTTTTATTTTTCAATTTCTCTTAAATCTCTATGCCTGTAACGCTTCACCTGGCATATTATTGAACAACGTTTCAGTAAAATGGAGCAAGTTATTTCGGAACATCGAGAGATAACTGTCATTTAAATAAGATTTTAGTAATTTGCTTCAATTAATTTCGTTCATCTAATCGTCCAGTATTACTAACGTCATCGTAAAATTTTAATATTCATTCATGAAATGGAATTTATCGAAAAAGTTTTGATACATTCTTATCGATCCTGAAGAGAAAAAAGTCTTTCTAAACTTTTGGAAATTTATCACATTCATCTTTTTCATTCATTGATGGTATTCAGAATAAGGTGTTATAGATAAGATTCTAATTCATTAATTTACAAGGCTTGAATTATATTAAAAGTTTGATGGAAAAAAAATAATCTAACAACAAAATTATTAAAATAAATTAATGACACATCTTTAAAATGATTGTTAGCAATGGTGACTTTATAAATATTTATCAAGATGAACAAGACTTGTGTAATAACTAGTAAATATAAAATTTCTTAAGCGTTTATCTTCTCACTGAATATTTGTTTCATTTTAAAACTTTGAATGAGTTTCTACGTTGATAAAAAATAAAAAATAAAATATTTCAAAACATTATTTTTTTAATTCTCATGCGAAAACTTTTAAAGCAAAAAAATTCTAAAACTTTATTAATGAGAAATATTCTCTCCAATTAAGAAGATTAAATTTCAACATTACTACAATTATTAAATAAATTGAGACACCAAAAACGAGTTGAAGCCATATATGTTCTAGAATCACAGAGGAAATTAAAAATCGTATAATGCCAATTACTCTTTTGATAAAGCTATGCTTTTTTATAATATTTCAGGCAAAAAGAAGTTCTTCCTGATTTATTTAAAAAATTGTCAAAGTTCGATACTTCTTAATTGAGAATTGTAAGATATTATTATTCCTGTATGATACAAAATACCTAGAATAAGGTAAAGGTACAAAATAATCAATTATTTTTAATAAAATAAAGAATTTCTATTTTTTATTACGATTCACAACAATGCTTACTCATTGTCTACCTTTTAAAGTTTATTTATTTTACTCTATAACTGATCAAATAATAAAAAAAAATATTTTTGATGAAATTTTTAATTTAGTTCTATTTTAAGCCAAGTAGAGGCAAGAATAAACATTCTTCAGATAAAATATTTCATGTGACGAAGAAAAGTGCACAAGGGAGTATCTATGTCAAAGGCATTCTATACATTTTACAATATTGAATTTCTGATATAAAAAATTTACATCTATCTATTATTGTTATTATTATTAATCTAATATAGTAATCCTACACAATTTATCAATCGTGGAGTTTTAATATTATCAAACTCTCTTCCTTTATCTTATTTCAATTAATCTTGATCATTAGATGAGAAAGTTTTTAAATTATCTCTCAGTTTTTTCTACTTTAATATCTGGTAGACATTGATGGAAACCTAGTTGTGGTAAATATACACATATATATAAGAGTGAACATAACACTATATAAGAAAATCATTTTATTAAATTTGTTTAAGGAAAAGTTGGAAGTTGTATTAAGTAAAGTAAATATATTTATGGTTATAATATGACAACTAGGTACGTAACAAAGTAGACACAAGGACTAGATAGACACTGGCACACAAATAAATGAGTCAGCTTTATGTAACCATATTCACAAAAGCTCAGATAGCTGCATGAGATGTACGAGGTCTATATAGAATTCAAGGGTTGATGTATTTCAGTTAAATGTACCAAAGTAACGTGGCACTTTATCGATCTTCTCAAAATAACTTTGTGAATAAAACAATCTTTCACTTAATATATGCACCGAAATACGTGTATTTAAGTCTACGTATTTAATTTTAGCTGCATGTTCTTTTCTAAACATGAAGGAATTATTACCAGAAAAAATTACATGCTTCTGGATTAAAGTATAGATTACATTCGAATTACGATAGAATAAGTTAGTATAATAGTATAGCTCTAGAAAAAATAGCTTCCACTGGATTAATTCTTGAAAATGTTGGCGAGAACAAATACAATAAAAAGGTAGTTGAGGTGAATTATTATAGCTTGAATTAAATTCTTTTTTTATGACCTTTAGAAACGATGTAAACTGGTATATATCATGCATCAAACTTGAAAAATAATGTTTAAACTAGGAATAAAACTCAAAATGTACCACTTTGCCTATGGATGCAATTAATACTTTGTTTTATTTAGTTACTTTTTTCAAGAAGTTTTATTCGGAAATAGTGATGTAGAATTTTTTGAGTTAAACTTAAAGAAATTACTGGTAAAATATTCGCATTTCTCTTTTCATGTAAAGAAGTTTTAACATTCAGACAGGAATTTACTTAATATTAACTTATGTATTTCACCACGAAAGATATCTGGACGACAGCATTACGTGCCGAGCTTTCGAATGTTTATGTTTCAACGGGTATTCTAGGTGTCATATAAGCTTTCAAAACATACTAGAATATAGTCCTTTAGATAGTGTAATCATATGTGGTTGAAGTTGTTATCATTATCAGTCTTTTGTAACAGTTTACAAGTTGACAAATAAAAAACATCTGTAAACTCAGACACATGTTGCTTATTTTGTCTTTTTATTTGCTTTTCTTTCCCTAACATGTATGAAGAAATTTCATAAGGGGGATTTCATAGTAACAATAATAGAATAATAGCAAGATTGTCACCAAGGAGATATCAAACTAACATATTCTCAAGCGAGTCGTTATTGAGTTCAAAGCCATATCTCAAAGATCTACATTATACATACGTAATTGAGAAACTTCCTCCAACTGACGATACCTAAGGAAAATTCATATTCAAATCCTTGAAATGTTGTCTGTAAATTTGTAAGTAACATTTGTCTATAAATTTACTGCTTCTCAATTATAACCAATCTTGGCGTTCATTAATGTTATATTCCCAATTACTGAACGATATTTCGATTAAAACTATTCGTTTATTGACAAGTACATGATGTTACTTAGTGTCGGTTGGATGAGTAATTTAGGAGATCTGAGTGGTTCAGAGGATAGATTCTAAGTGTAGGAAATTAGGGATAAAAGGTATCTAAAGGATTGACCAAAAGGTCTGTAGACATCTGATAGAGTCCAAAGTTTAACTCTTAGAAATCAGGGATGATATAAAAAAGGATTTTCTGTGATGGACTTGGAATGCACATAAAAAATGTATATTATCTGTAGAGACATTTTTACTTTTTAAAACTATAAAACTAATGTTTCTTTGAAGATACATATATATGAGTAGATAGGTAAGATATATAACATAAATTTGATTTCCTATTAATTATACTCAAATTGATGGAACATGTGAATTGGTTGTTATCTCTTCACTTTCCTCCTCTGTTCATGACTTTATGACGTCAAATCATTTGAATCAGATTTCAGAATAATTGTGGTTTGTTGTTCATGAGAGGCTTAAAGAATATCAGATTACATAAAACAGAGAAATTTTGCATCATCAAATAAATACACTATTGAGCTGAGGCTTATTGAACATAGTTTGTTCAATAAAAAAAAATCAAAGACACAAAAATCCGATGGGATTTTATATATCATACATTTTTATAGGGATTTCATAACTAGGTTATTTCTGAATAAAAATTTGTTTGAAAAGGATATTTGTAAAATACGATATTGTAATAGGAAAAGTGTTTGGAGTTTATGTACATAAAAACGTTCAATCTTTTCCACGTTTGCTATGTTGTACTTGAATATAAATTCGATCCTCTGTCTATATTATCCGTCAATTCATGTCAACGTAAATCCACTTTTAGTTTAAAATATATATAATAAAATTTCTTAATCTTTCCCTTTTCTCCAAGGCAAGTGGAATTTTTATCTCACATGTCCTGCTGTCATCACACTAAAACTTCTCAATATCACTATCAATTTATTTTTAATTTTCAATTCCAAATATCTTCATAGCAATGAATGTACAAGCTTCTATGCTTATATATTTTTCCAAGTGTTCTATGTGTAACAATGTAATAAGAAACTGTTTGGAGTGTGTTTTGTAGGGTTGTGGAATATATAGTATTATAATCATCCAACTATTGGACAAACAACTGTTTATATTAACTAGACACACACACAATCTGCTAACAAAGATCTTTACTTATCCATTTTTCAAACTTATTGGATCTAAAGCCATTACTTTCTTCCTGAGGAATGGTACTTTTCTTCATAATTCCATTTTCATCACAACAAGATTGATAAATCGCCAACTAAGTCAACACTTAAATTTACTATTCTCCATATGTATTCGAGATTTGCTATCTATTTGTTACATTTATCAAAGGAGAAAAAAATCACTTTTATTTATGAAATATTACACAAAAATAAAAACATTGTATATCTTGATTTCATTATTGTTGAATACAAACGTATGCAATGGTTACTTTTTTTTCATTTATAACTTGAAAAATGACATCACATTTAGCATTAAAAGGCAATTTTTGAATTTATCGATCATATAGTTTTATTATGCCACAGTGACTTATAAAAACTGTTTATTACATCAAATGGAAAAGAATGTATGATGAATAATTTAAAATAATAACCATAAATTCTGTTCAAAATAAATTTGTTTCATGTTCTCATCATTTATACCAGCGATAAACAATTCTAAAATTTAATTTACGTGAAACATTGTGTAGAAATTTTTTTTTTAATTTCATTATATTGATGAAAAGATCTAATTCATTCTACAGTTGTTTTATTCGATTAAATATCTCGATGAAAATAATCAAAATGATGACAGATTCCTGATTACTTTTTAAATCTCCAGTACAATGAAAATGCATTAGAAGAATATGAACTTACAGGTCTTATTTATGCTGTGACTTGTATAATAAACATTTTTCTTGATTAATACGATAATTGAAGCTGATTGTTAATGATTCTGTATATTTTTGTTGACAGATATATGGCAATCATGAGACCACTGCAACATCACATGTCACGTAGACGCACAACAGTAGCACTAATTTTAATTTGGTTAGCATCAGCTTTGCTTGCTATGCCGTGTCTTCTTTATTCTACAACATTGACACGAAGGTAATTGGATAATTCTTCTTTTTCTATTTTTTCTATCTCTTTAACCATCTCAATGGCGAACTGATACTTCTCTAGTTGCCTTAGAGCTTTTATAGCTAGGCAGAAAATACGATTTTAATAGAATTTTTATTGATAAAGAAATTCGAAACCTTTTTTACAGATACTCTAATGGAAAATCAAGGATCGTTTGCTATATGTTGTGGCCTGATGGAGATTATTTAAACAGTAGAAGCGAGTATATGTAAGTTTTTGAATTATCATTTCATTTTTAATCATCTAGTTATAAAAAAATTTAATCAAACAAAAATATTAAAATTTAAACTATAAGTCTTGTAAGTAATTGCAACATTTGTCATCTATATTCGCAAGGAAGGCATGAGCTTAAAAATAGTTTTACAAAAAAATATATATCAAAAGTTTTAATTATTAAAGTCCTAATTTCCATTTTTTTTATATAATAAAATTTCAATACATGAGCATACAAATTTTCTCACTTTTTATTTTATTAAGAAAAGATAATTTTTGTTTATCACCGCAAAAATATTTAAATTTACGGAGGTTTGTGTCTTTAAAATTACGAAAAACCTTTAAGGGAAATTAGTTGATGCATGTCATGACAAGCATGACATACCGCCACTACTCCATTGGGAGCAATGAAAGTGATTCAATCTAATTAAGTTATACAGTTACTGATTCAATATATGAAATCAAGGATCACTTGATTCATAGTGTAATCCAAAGCAATTATAGGCAAATTGAATGGATCTGTTGGCTTGATCAATTTATTCTACTGACATTTATTAATCTGAATTGATTAATCAGTCGTGAGAAAAAAGCACTCCTATTTCACCGAAATATCCTTCCATTGTCCCATGAATAAACAACAATCAGAAAGAATAGTTATTTACAATAACATTTGATTTTATTTTTCAGATATAACTTGGTTTTTCTCGGAGTAACTTATCTCATCCCCATGATTGTGATGGCAGTTTGTTACACTTTAATGGGTCGTAAATTATGGGGTTCAAAATCTATTGGTGAACACACACAACATCAGAAGTATTCAATGAAATCCAAACGAAAGGTATGATCATCAATAATAGATCATTGAATACACCCTACATTGTTGAATAACATTTTTTGAGTTAATTGATCTTTCATTCTATTTGAATGTGAATAATCCTGATAAATTCCAAGTGATTAATACTAAAGTTGACATTAATTACACATGTTACATAAGTTGCACGTGTTGGTACATTATGATATGGACTAGATAGCTTTCAAATGTCAACAGAAACATGGGAAATTTATTGTCATTCATCACTATCAAAAACACTATGTTTCAGGTGGTGAAGATGTTTATTGTCATTGTAACAATATTTGCTGTATGTTGGCTTCCTTATCACGGCTTTTTTATATTCCTGTACCATTACAAAAATATTATGGATAGCAGTTACGTTCAACATGTTTATTTAAGTTTTTACTGGCTTGCAATGTCTAATGCCATGGTTAATCCATTAATATATTACTGGATGAACAACAGGTGAGCTCATCGAATTAATAAAAGTAATTTTGTTGAGTGAAAAAACCCTTTTTTCTCGTTCTTTAAAATGTCTCATTATTCTCTGACAAGTGTCGTTAATCGATTCTCGATAGCTTTGATATATAGATATACATCTATTTTCACTTAACTCTGCACTTTTGCTAATCGTTTTGAATGAAACTCTTACGGAAAATTTTTTTTTTATTTTTACAACGATGAATAGCATACTTTGAAAGCAGAGCTTTTTAAGCAAATAAGTTTTTATTTTTTCAATAGTCATTCAAGCGATTACCCAATCTCTTTTATAATTATTCTTTTATGATAGTTTTACATTTATATTTATTATAATATTATTTTTATAAAATTTTAAATGCAAGATTTATTGAAGTCTAATCACCTTTTTTTTAAAAAGGAGTACGTGATCTTTATTCATTATGAGTTTTTATTTAAGAAAATGAGCTTTTAGTACAAGTTTTTTCTTTTAATTATGATAAGATGATGTAAATTTTCTATAATTAATTTTTAATCTTAATTTTTCAATAGACTGTAAATTTTTATTATATTTTATGAGTTCAAGTAAATGTTAAAAAAAGTTTTAACTTTCTTAAGTGATATATTCTTAACATCATAATTAATTAGTAATTAAAATTTTACACAAAACTTGAATACAAAAAAAATCGAATTGCATTTAAATTTTGACTATAAATCATTTCGTACCATTTTGCATGAAACATAGAAGAGATTATACTTTGCAGGCATCAATGACTTAAAAAACTTAAAAGTAAAAAACACACCGGATCAAACTTTGTGTAGAATCTGAAAAATTTTATCTAGCAAAAAGTCTTTCCCTAGATTGAAGTATCTTCAAACGATAGAATAAAAAAGTTCCAAGTGAAAGTTCAGAGTGAAGTTAAAGATGAAGGCAACAATATCTAATTTAAAAATTCTTCATTTAATTGTATACTTGACGTTCATTTAATCGACATGTCTGTTTTTCATTTTTACACATTTCTCCTTCAATTGTCTTACTAATAGGCACAACGATAAAACTGTCTGACTAATTTCACACTTTACTACTTGTTTGTTCGAGCGTCAAACACATGAATTATCAGTTTTGTTTCTTTACAAAAATTTGTATTGGTTAAAATTTATACGATTTCAGATTCCGGATGTATTTTCAACAAATTATCTGCAGGTGTTGTTGTATAATGAGTCGTACAAATTCAAGTAATTATCAAATGCAAGAAATAGCTGGGTTGCGGCATTCTGATACTGCACCTTCTCAATCAGGTATGATGGAAACACTTGAAAAATACATTTAAACGTTTTCAACAATAAAATAAGTCAAGTACAGGAGGTAACTGTATCAATTTTAATTACACCGAGAGGAAGGAATTGTAATTTTTACTCCAATACATGGTAGTCTGTCATTTCAGGTTCAAGAATGGCAACAAGTAATTTTTAATTGGAATACATTGCAATTATTTAATGTAAATTTTTTTTTTATTTAATTAAAATTGTGAACTACAAAAAAATGAAGAATAAATATTAATAATTACACTTCTAGTGTATTATAAAATTGACATGAAAAAAAATTTAATGTACATTTCATATATTTCTTTTTCATGTGAGGTACCATTTATTGAAGTAAAAATTACAATTACTTTTTTCGTGTTAAATCAATCATTTTAATTCAATTTAAACAATAAAAAAATTACTTTTAATTCCATTTAAAATATCAGCTTATCAGACTGATATAATTTTATACAATTCTTTTACTAATTAGACTAGTAATTATATTATTACAACTATTATAGTTGATTATTCAAATAATAAAGTCATAATGAACTCGTAAATTAGTGTTTAAACGTGTACGGATCCTGTAACACTATACTGTTATTGTGTTATAATTTTCTAGGATAATAAACAAGAGCAAGTAATAAAACAGTAACTATTGTAGAGTAGTTAGTGTTTAGTATAATTGCAAGTATAATTTAAGTAAATCTTTATAAATTATTATTACTATTTTTTGTAAACAGTGTAACTGTTGATCAAATTATTTTCCATAACTATTAATACTGTTGTCAACTTTGAAAACATTTATTATACATAGTAAGCATACAATTTACGTACTTTTTGAATTTAAATTATTATATCACCAATTAAATGGAATACTGAAAAGTTTTAGAATGTCCCCACGGAATCTGAAAATCTTGAACTGCAATATCAAATATGCAATTTGAATAAAGCTCTAATGCAAACAATAAAAACAAAGTTTTTTATTTTATTATAATAACTGTTTCAGTTTATTTTTTAACACAGCCTAGTAAAATTTAACTTTTAATGATAAACATAATAATTGGTTGAAATATTATTTATCATAATAATTAATTACTAAAAAAATTAATTCTTCTGGGTGTTTTAAACAGAAATTGATATAAAATTTAATCAATAATATAATTGCACATTTAATTGCACCAAATAGGTGTGAACATACTTTTATTTTTATTGAATAAATGTAACCTGTAGCTTTCGTAATTTATATTCCCGAATAAAATGCTTCCGTTTCAACTACAAAATATACATATTACATTTACATATATTTGAAGGAGAATAATCCAATTGTTGGTTAAAATTAAACACGATATCGTTTTATGCCCCATTGGAATTCTACTGACTTTTCACCGATAAAATTGGTCACAAAAAGAAAAGAGAAACAGCGAAACAAGCTTACTGGAATAGAAAATTCATGTTATATGAGATTATAAAAATAGAAATTTTATTCTACTGATCTAGATTTTAGTATAAATGTGTTTTGATTTAATTTAAGTCGAATATTAGATTGAAAAAAATTGTATAAAATTAACCACAATGTTCTAATCATACTTTTATTGATGTTGAATAGAAATGTTCATTCAAGAATACATTCTTAATATAATATTGTTGAAACTTTTACTATAGATAGTATCCCATTCATTTGTTTCAGATCGATTCAAATCCATGTCGATACGTTGGCGTCAGAATACAGCTAAAAGCCACGTTCAAGCTTTAAGAGTCAACTCACGGTCAATATGTGACAAGATTCAACATCAGAATGCTATTAATATCTGAGAGATCATTATAGTATCAATTTGCAATGCATTACCAGTGACTTCAATATTGTATATATGTATATAAATTTTATTTTAAATTAACAAAGTTTTCAGAAGAAAGACAATGTACAAATATTTATGCTTATAAAGAGTCTATATCGTCATATGTTTAAATAAACCTATTTATGCTCAACTTTTTCTTAATTAAAACATTCTTTACTGAGTCATTGTTTAAAATTTTAATAATACATATATGCAAATATATCTTTATGAATATTTTTTTAATCATAAAGTCTATTATTTAAGATTTTAATTTAGAAAAAAACCTTGGTAATTAAGATATGTAATAAGTATAAAAAAAATTAAAATCAAAGTGAAAATATTTTATATTTTTAATATTCACAAATGACATGGAACAGAGTGAATTAAAGCATTCAAGAAATAGCATCATATAAGTAAGAATTTTATAATATTTATTTTTTTCTTGAAAGATATATGACTGCTGAAAATTCTGAGGTTTACAGTGCAGTTGTCCATAATGTTTTTTATTTTTTTTTAAAGTTGTGGACTAAACATCTAGACAGATAAATGTGATTCATCATATACTGTAGAGTTTATTACTTATCAGGATAAAAATAAGAAAAACACCGACGATAATCAAGTTTCTTTTTACTCTACAAAACTTTTAATTGCTTCTTTTAAAAAATATTTGAAATCTTTCTTCATCACTTTCAATATTCAAAAAAAAAAAATATTCTGATTAAAAAAAATCATCAATATTCTGTTCTTGTTGTTCTAATTTTCACGATTAATTATTCATTCAGTCCATAAATTGTAGAGAATTTAAGTGAAGCTAATCCTATGTAATAATTGAAGATTAATCTTCATCGATATTCTCCAATTATTCAAAGATTTGTTAATTAATAATTAATGAAAGCACTAAAATCTTAATAAAAGAGATGCTGATTTAATGATGTTCTCTAAAGTATAGACCATTTTTTTAGAATGAAATTTTTTTTAAATGCATTGATAAGAATATCATTGTTGAAAGCTGTGAACAATAGGAAAAATTTATCACCTGCCAGTTTCAATAGCGATGAGTGATGTAAAACTCTGTGTCACAAATAAAATACGTCCGATATCAATGTCAACGAGTGATTACATCGAACGATTCATTTCTTGATGTAGGTAGCATGAGCCGTTTTATTTTCATCGTTTTTGCTTTTTCTGAAGTAGTTATGTGCACACCTAACGATGTTATGCGGCAAGGAATAAATAATTGATTACTTTTATGAATTTTAAAATCCAAGTAACAGTCAGATATTCAACTTTTATTTCAATTTATTCCATTCGTTTAACTGCCAATGCATTCATCAATAATGAAGAGTATTCGATGTTCATAGCAATTATAAATAATTACCAGCAAAAAATAAAATGAAGAAAATATTGAATGAAATGCAGAAAATGAACGTCAACTTCTGACAGAATAAAAAAGTCTGCGTGACGATGCTTAGAATCGATTTAGGGCTGTTAAATATTTACATTGTGCACTGAGCCTACTCAAGTTTATTAATAATGAAGAGGCTCAGTGAATACTAATTCATTTTATCCCCAAGTTTTCATGTAAGTATTATATATAGAACGTTATTTTGTGAATACTTAGAATGTAATTACTTCTCTCATTAATCATAAGAAGCATAAATACATTATTTCGAGTAATTAGGGAGCATCTGGTACTCTGATGTCAATAATGAGCTAAAAACCTTACAGTTTTTTTTAATTTTCTAAACATTTATTGAAATATTCAAGAGAAATTTATGTAATGTTCCTTTATGATACCTCTTACGAATTTTCATTTGATAATTATAGGTAACCTGTATAAAAAAATTTGGTTCCCCGGCATTTTTCTCGGGGGACTATGGGGGATGTTTTGGGAATAAAGAATTTTTTTTTTCTTCGTTGTAGCATAACTTAGTTTTCTGCTAATATCTCAGGATCTATGAGGCCTATATGGAAAATGGGCATACCAATGGATTCGTGAGAATGAGATCTTTTTATTTCAGTAGTTAAAATTATAATATTAATAATTATTAATGCTAAAATTAAAGCAAATTCCCGTTTTACCCCATTTTAGGGGTGAAAAAATTAATTTTTCAAATGTTTGACCTGATTCCGCATTTCTACGCATCAAGACGAAGAGAATGAGTGGTCGAACTTGAAAATCGGACAACTTTGATTTTTCGACCCGAAAAAATGGCAAGTGGTACCCCTTTCCATTTTTTTTGGCCAAAAAATAAAGGTACTCCGATTTTGATGATTGAGGGCTCATTCTCTTCGTCTTGGTGCGTAGAAATGCGGAATCGGGGCACCGGTCAAGAAAATTCACTTTAACACCCTTAAAAACGGGTTACACTAAATACAAATTATGGATTATCATCCCCTTGACTTTAAACCCTTATAACTCGTGAACGGATAGTCCAATAGCTGATTTCAGGGACGTTTTAAAAAGCTTAAAATCTAAGCTAAACACGCATATTTATGACAAGTGTTAAAAAAATTTCTTTTACCCTCAAAATTGCAAAAATATAAAAAAAAATCACATTTTTTTGAGAATTTGTCAACTATTTTGGCAATTTTGAGGGTGAAATAAATTTTTAAATCGCTTTTCATCAATATGTATTTAGAGCTAAGATTCTAAAGTTTCTAAACAACTCTTAAAAACCATTATTCGATCAATTGAATAAGAGTTATAGAGGTCCGAAGTTGAAGAAAGGTCAAAAAATCATCGACTTTTTAACTTCGGACCTCTATAACTCTTATTCAATTGATCGAATAATGGTTTTTAAGAGTTGTTTAGAAACTTTAGAATCTTAGCTCTAAATACATATTGATGAAAAGCGATTTAAAAATTTATTTCACCCTCAAAATTGCCAAAATAGTTGACAAATTCTCAAAAAAATGTGATTTTTTTTTATATTTTTGCAATTTTGAGGGTAAAAGAAATTTTTTTAACACTTGTCATAAATATGCGTGTTTAGCTTAGATTTTAAGCTTTTTAAAACGTCCCTAAAAACAGTGATTGGACTGTCCGTTCATGAGTTATAAGGGTTTAAAGTCAAGAGGATGATAATCCATAATTTGTATTTAGTGTAACCCGTTTTTAAGGGTGTTAAAGTGAATTTTCTTGACCGGTGCCCCGATTCCGCATTTCTACGCACCAAGACGAAGAGAATGAGCCCTCAATCATCAAAATCGGAGTACCTTTATTTTTTGGCTGAAAAAAATGGAAAGGGGTACCACTTGCCATTTTTTCGGGTCGAAAAATCAAAGTTGTCCGATTTTCAAGTTCGACCACTCATTCTCTTCGTCTTGATGCGTAGAAATGCGGAATCAGGTCAAACATTTGAAAAATTAATTTTTTCACCCCTAAAATGGGGTAAAACGGGAATTTGCTTTAATTTTAGCATTAATAATTATTAATATTATAATTTTAACTACTGAAATAAAAAGATCTCATTCTCACGAATCCATTGGTATGCCCATTTTCCATATAGGCCTCATAGATCCTGAGATATTAGCAGAAAACTAAGTTATGCTACAACGAAGAAAAAAAAAAATTCTTTATTCCCAAAACATCCTCCATAGTCCCCCGAGAAAAACGCCGGGGAACCAAATTTTTTTATACGGGAATGTTTATTTAAATTACAACTTTCATTAAATATCATTCTCTAAGTATATATCAAGTTAGCTTGTATTGAATAATTAATTCAGGTTATTTATTCTATGATCATAATTCCTTAAGGAAATGTCAATTCAGAAGATCTTATAAGTTATTTTTGTTTTTATAAAAAATTTTAAGAATATGAACAACCTCGAAATTTCTATTTAATTCAAGATTTAACTTAATATAATATATTATTCGTAAATTTACATCATAAAAAACCGAGATTATATGGAGGATCATTTTCTTTTCTCTGGCATGAAAAGTGACTTCATTTTTCCTGGCCCCCGTCAGATTTTATTTCAGAAACCTACAATTTTTTTTATAGCACAATTATTTTACTTGATTCGATTCTTTTTTTGGTGATAAAATTTTTTATTTATGTAATCATTATATAAATTATACAATTTATAAAAATAAAAAAAATTCTAAAAAATACGAATATCCCAGTGGCAAAATTTATAAAACCTTGAGGGAGCAATTATTAGCCAGCTAGTTGGATATTGCAATAGGGCAGCAATCAATATAAATTCTTTATTATCCGGAAACTCTCTTGATTTTACCACAATGAACATACACATAAAGTTCCAGATCAAAGTGGTACCCATAAAAATAAATCAAATTTTATTTAATTGATATTTTTTCTGTTATTTCAAAATAGAAAAGAACCTTTGTTCTTTTCACTATTCCCAATAACTCAGAAACTTAAAATTATTTCATTCATCAACAACAAATGAAAAATAGTTGAGATTTTCTTTTACTGTTCAATCACGGCTTTTTTCCCTGGTCAAACAACAGAAATTCCTAAACGAATACTTGAAGTTGGAATCTTCTCTGAACTTTCTATACGTCTGCATGTAGATGAATATTCATCATAATAATCAGAAGCATTCGTTAGTGATATAACAAATATAGAATATTCTATAGAACATTTGTATGATCATGTCAACGAATGATAAAATTTTTCTTTACCTGTGACTAACGACGTGTTGTTTTTCTAAACTTTATTTTCTTAGTGCTGTAGAGAAATCCAGCACAAGTTGTAGACATAAATCTTAGTAAGTAAACTCATCCTACAGAGGAAATGCTTGGGGTGCGACAGAAGAATGATAAAATAAATGGTCGAGACCATTGAGGTCTTGTATAAAAGTAGTATTATTGTTGGTATTATTTTATTCAAGACTAGCATATAGCATAAAGCGATTGTATGTTACTTTAATAAACAAAAAGGCGTGAGGAAATAATGAATTTTTTAAATGGAACAAACAAAAAGATATGAGAAAAAAGAATAAATAACAACATGGGATTAAGATTAAAATCATATGTACATCCATCAGAATGAAAAATTTAAAAAACGCTACTAATTAATGTTTTTACATAAATTTGAATTGTAAAAAAATTATTCAAATGAATACAAAAAAGTTTTTTCACACTCCTAATGGTAAAGTAAATGCTAATTTGGAAGCTTTTAAATTGAATTAAAATTAAATATTACCAAAATTCACTTCCATCTCACGTACCAATGTGGGAACATGTTTTGGCTTTCTTTAAAGTGTCAATATGATGTAGTTGATGGTAATGGCGAAAATGCCTGATCTAAAAGTCAAAGAGGGGAAGTTTAGAAACAATATTATGTAGAGCTGGCGTTGAAACATCTGGTTAAATCATTATGTAGAATGTGGCGAAAAAAGGAAGAAATGAGTCTACAAAAACTATGTAGCTCCAGTTACTTGGATCATACAAAAAATGGGTTGCAATGTTAAATCAATAAAGAAAGTTTTAGAGTACTTATATTAGAAAAGTAAGCTCATTTTGAAGAGGGTGTACAACAACAGAAATAAAGAAAATGAGCTATAAAATAACTGAGGTAAAAAAGTTGTTGGACAGATAAAATATAATACCCATTAAATTCAAGAATCAATTTATATTTAACCATAATCTTTGAAATGCAGTGATTTTTTATAATGACTTACTACATCACATATTAATACTACTTGAAATAAATGCTCCAAATAGCTTGCAGAAATTTACATTGCCCACGAAACCAGTTACATACAGGAACGATATTGATTCATGTTCTAGAAACTGGACGATACCTACAAGTGGTTCTGGATCCTACTCTCTGAATAGCTATTCGTAGATAATTTTAGTCCCTGGATTATTCGTAGTCAGTTAGTCCAAGTGATGGAGGTAAAAAACCTGGTACCTTATGGTATCAAAATCATTCAAGATTATTACTCCTAGCTATCACAAGCCGGATTGCTAATAGCAGAACTAATTATGTTAAATGTTTTATTCAATTGTATGAAACCAATTAGTTGAGATGGAATAAAGAATTTTAAAATCATGACAAATGAAGTATTGAACCATTTGAGTGGCATCAACAGTTATTAAACATCAAAGAACATGATTTGACGTAAGGTTGTGGCTACTAGCCAAAATTCAACTAGTGGCAAAGGCTTAAAAGGGCTACTTATCAGACCAACATTCTCATTAGACTTCAAATTCAGTCGAGGATTAAGTACTTTGTAGATCGTGCTTCGTCATCAATTGATTTTAGAGAAGAACAAGTTGAAGACTCATGACGTTATTCCAGCAGGGATGAAGTTTATTAAGTCAGATTTAGAACAACCTTCAAATGAAAATTCTATCGATTCATCAGCCAATTGTCTTCAGCTCTATAGAAACATAAGTATTTTCTTCTCACTTGTAAGCAAGAATGTTTGAAATCTGAAATTTTTCAATCTCTAGACCAGAGATTGCAATGCCCTACTTGTCAGAAAATGTCTACACTTCATCTATCACTGTAGAAAAATACCATTCCTTACTACTATTAATAATCATTTTTCTCGCGAAAATTAGTATTTATATTCTTGCTGGTCAGTATAAATACATATTTATTTTTTCATAAAAATGTTACAAGTAATCACTTAACAGCTGTGTTCATATATAAGATACATAGCTAACATATATTTACATTTTTTTTAATGTATTTTCATTGAAGAACTTCAACTAAATTATTTTATTATACATATTTATATGGAATTGATGAATACACATGTGTCAGTAGTAATTTAACATACATTGATCGTATAAAAAAGTCGAGTCAGTTTGAAAAATATGTTTATTTGAAGCTACATCACCATTCAACGACTCGAAATTGATTTTTTTTTATTTTTAAGACTCGATGAACACTTAGAGAGATTCAAACAAATTGTATTAATTAGTCAATAAAATGAACTCTATTTATTTTTTGCTTTTGACATCTAAAATTTATATTTGGTTTGCGTTATTAAAGCTTTTATAACAGAATTTTATTATTGGTTGAATGTATTTTATGTCAATAGAGTGCTAGTTTTCTGTGAAATAGAAAATAAATTAATTCAACAAATAAATGAAATAATTATAAGCTGAATATTTGTTAGAGAATACTACAAACATTTTTGAATTAAAATCAATATATTTTGGCACAAAATTATATGGAATTCTATTAATATTTGTAGGAGAAAATATACTAAAATATTTCATTCAACCCTAAATTATAAGCCGAAGTTATATATATATATATTTATATTGGTTAAGCAATAAATTAATAACTCAATAATTTTCCTTTTTGTCATTTTTACAAATATATTTACAGTATTTACATTACATGGGTATATTAAGTTTATGATCCAGCTTTTATTTTGTCAAAAATATGAACATCTTTTGAAGCAGTAATTGTGATTTATTCAAATACGTGTTAAATGTTATATTATATAATATAACATTTAACACGTATTTGAATAAACTAACTATAGTTGGTTACTCATAATGAAAAATAAGTTCAAAAGTTATTAATAAAAAATGTTATTTTAATAAAAAAACAAATTATTGCAGAATATAATTGATGGAATACATAAATTTTAAAATAAGGATTATTTGAAAAAGTAATAATAAAAAAAAATTTTTTCGCGTATTTAATATTTTATCATGTTAAAAAAAATTCATTTCAATCTGTTCATTTGCAATTACTTTCGCCATTAGTAAATGAATGTAAAAAATAAATGAATGCATAATAAATAAAATAAACGAAAAATTTAATAAAATTTATCTGTTATTATTTTGACATATTGTTGTTTTATAATAGTTGTAATTTATATTTATACCATACTTATCGATTTCAATATAATTAAATATCAATAATACAATAATTATCATTCACATGTAAGCACCCATTTCTTAATCACTCTTACATATAAAAAAAATGGCAATGAATTATAGTATAGAAAATTTTTCTGTCTTTTAAATATTGCGGCAGTAATTTAGCTATAAAATAAACAAAAAAGACGACGTAAAATTTACAAAATATGAAATTTATATTTATAAACATACATAAGTCAATTGAATCATTGTCAGTTAATAAATTAACTAATTACATTTTATAAAATAAGCTGACTTTGAAATTTTAGAATCTGCATCAATGAAGCACGTCATGTTTTCAAAGTGAACTCATTTTCAATTACATGGTCCGCATATTCGTAACAATTATTAATAAAAAAAAGAATATCGGACCAGGTGAAACAATTAACTTAAAATATAACAAATGGCTATTATTATTAATTATTGAACGATATTTATTCTACAAATAATTCACGTTTGTGTATTAATATGAAATATTTTTAGCTACAAAAACACAGCCTTCGCTAAACAGATTTTTTTAATGATAAACACGGCGCAAGTTCATTAAATTCTTTAGAGGAAGAAAGTATGAAATACTATTGGAGAAAAGTTCTTTTCGTTCAATTGAAATAATCTAAATTCACATAATTGATGCTATTTTATTTCATCGATTTATTTTCTGTTAATGAAGCGCAGTATTTGACTCAGTTTCGTATTCTCATTTTACTTAAAATTAATGACTTACTTCTCTACAAGAGCTTGAGTTTCTTAATACAATCATTTTTTGTTGTTTTTGTTAAATAAACACTTTATGACCGTTTATAAATAGTGAATAAATTGAGTAATAATTTCTGAAAATTGAGAACACCTTGCGGTATTCTAGGATTACAATTATTGCATTGAGAGAAAACATGACACATTAAAGAAGTTGAATTTAAAAAATATTTTATCTTTAAAATATCACATGAAATATTTTTTGTATAAGATATTCATAACAATAAACTGTTTTAATTAGGACAAATGATAGCTATTTTCGTGTTGAAACATACTAGATTAAAACTTTTAACTTTTCTAAAATAGTTTTCTCTCTCAGCTTTCGGTTCAGTATTTCCATGTATTTATAGTTTCATCATAAAACATAACATTTAATAACATTTTCTCGCATTTAACATTTCAATTTTTATTATCACTCAGAGCGCCGTGATATTTCACAAACATCAATCGTTCAATACACTGCGTGCTTTTTACAATTCACAAAATGAACCTATGAAAGGCTCAATGTTCTTTCACTTAAATAATAATTATTTATCTTATATAATGATAATTTGAAAATTTACATATACATATATGTCAGAGGGCAGTAACGACAACAAATCGCATATTGTATTGACTATAATATAGACAGTTAGAAAAATCCACCCAACATTATCATCATCTCCATTTACATAGATGGACCCTTTTCAAAATATCTTTGCAGTCGACCATCTTTTATTCATATATATTTATATATATATATATATATATATATATATATAATAGTACTTTGCATTAAAATAATGTCGACTACAACATATGCACTTTAAATTACAACTAGTAAATATGATTACTTAAAAATCTAATCTAATTAGAAACTGATAGAATCACATGGATATTTAAATTAGTAAAGTCGAAAATTCTCGATTTCCTGGCTTTATAGGCACCTTCTCTTGAATTATTTTTATTGTTACATTACATGAATGTATTAAAAATAGATCTCTCAGATTATCCAGCATACCATTAATCTAATTATTTTATCGATAAAATTATTATTTTATTCAAATGCCATTCATGACAACAAATTACCGTCCATTTTATCCAATTGAATAGATGATTGATAAACTAGCGTTGAAAGTAGATAATTATATAATGGTTTTATTCATTTGAATTATTAATTGATTAGTATTGAAAAAAATCTGTAGATCTATTTTCAACACATTTACCAAATTATTTACCATCATAAAATACTCGTAACTTTGTCGGTAGTTTATTTAAAATATACAGTCTAATAATAAGCGCCTAATGGCAGAGAAAATCGAGACGTCCGTCCATATAGTACACGAATATTACCTACGCGTGTTTGAACGAGTTATTCATGAAGAAGATAATCGATAGTCCCGAAAGTAGTTTTAGTAACTAATTAAACGCCTAATTGGCGTAAACGAAAGTTTGCCTGCATTACTTATAACGGCCATAGTATCGCATATACCGAGTTTATGCAACGAGATCGGCCCTAACTCGTTGCAGCCCCCACGACCACGCGTTGATTATTACATTCAACACCCACACTTTTACACGTTTTAATAATTTTTTATATTACATATTGCACCATTATAAAGACAAAAAATGGTATGAATTATTTTATATATCAATTTGTCTTGGTTTCAAATTATTTTAAAATATCATGAGAGAAAAAAATAAAATGTCCCTTTATGGATTATTTGAATGTATGGAATAAAAGCTGATCGAACAATTTTGTTAACATTGTACCACTGTAAATGAATTTTTATATAGCAGTCTTTCACAGAATCGGATTATTGATAAAATGATTATTTTATGACAATAAAAAGGAGTTTTATTATGAATTTTTATTATTGAAAAATAATTATCCGATCCCTTGGACGGAATAAAGCACGTTATTATTTTCAATTTGTCTTTATAACAGCATCAAATTTGATTGAATATTTACAAGTAATTATAACTCTATTTTTCTTTGTTTAATATTTCATAAATATTCAGAGTTTTATAGTTAATCGATCAGCATTAAGGGAATTTTATTTATTAATATTAGAAAATAGGTTTGGTAAAATTTTAAATAATGAAATTTTTTAATATTCTTCTTTATGCAGTAGTATTAGAGTCCATTGTGATATTTTCAATCGTACCTTGTTGTTTTTCATGTTCATGTAGGGTGTATATCAGTGTAATTGATTAATGAAAATATTCATTTCATATTAAATCAGTTGGATTACAGTCACATTTGACGAAGCTCAGTTTACTCAACGCGATCGATCAGCATCCACTAGAACAAGATGCTAAACTGCCGTGGGGGCTCTTGATTGTCAGTGCCACTTTGCTTTTTGCGCAAATATGTCAGCACGTAGATTCTGCGCAAAACAAATCCCAAGAATCTGCGAAAAAATAATTATCGAAAATGAATTATCGTTACAACAAGTGATATATTATACTGAAAACATTTTTTTTTTAATGTATAAAATAAATTAATCCCTTTATTTCAATAATTAATTAAATTTTTTCTCGTGATTACAGAAAATATTGACATCACTCGAAATAGAGGATTAATTTATTACATTTAATATTCATTGATCAATATAAATGTATTTATTTAATGAATTGCTTTTTGAGGTGTTAGTAAACATTGAACGTATCATGCACTAACAATTATAACATAATTTTTTTCATGCATATACAAAACAATTAACAATGTTGATATCTAGACTCCTGACAATGAATATAAAAAATGAAGTATGATAATTATTTTAGCTAGAGTAATTAAAAAAATATTTTTATTTAATTTCTTAATGTATTTCACTAAAAGTCTTGACTACAAATATACCTGGGCAAATGCTGTTATTATTGCACTAGTAGCAATAACAAGTAAATTTCGTTCAATCCATTCTTCTCCTGCTTGAATGCATCCTTTTTCATAAATTGTAACATCAGAATTCTGGAAAAAAATAAATACAACATCTACTGCTTACCGGATGATTGTTGAAACACGAAATGCTTTGTTAATTTGCGGTTCAGAGTGAAGTTAAATTTTAGCAGGATTTTGTAGAGGAAGATAGCGAGGATAAAAAATTCAAGATAATTCTCAACAATGTTGCTTTTATGTGAAAAACCTTGTTGATTTAGGTTTGTCATTCATAAAGCACATTATGTATTTTTTTTTTGATACCGTTAATTTATAATATGCTTGAATAAATATATTAAAAAAAATTGTTATTATAAGATTGCATGTTAGAATTGCATGAACGTGATATTTTTGCGACGGTATCTGACGTTCGAATTTCCTCATAAATGTTAAATATTGCAATTGAAACATGAACCTATTATTTTTTTATTTCACTCTTCATTAATCGTAACTTCTACCTTGTATTACAACTTGTACTCTCACTAGCTTTTTATGAAAACATACTCTAATACGATTATTCAATTATTTAGGAAAAAATTTATTTTGTTTCAACATTTGTTAACATTGATTTTATAAGTGAAGTAATATATATATAAGAAAAAAATTTACTTTGGAGATTCTCACTGTTGAAATTCATTTAATTATTTATATACATGTAAATATTAAATAAAAATAAATTAAAATTGAAATACTTTCGACTTAATTAGTTAAGAAGTATTTTTATTACCAAAAAAACATTACTCTTCGCTAAAAGTAAACTGATTTATTTAATTAAAAATCAAACCAATTGTTAATTGAATAATTGTTTAATTTTTACTTGTAATAGAAAAATATTTAATAACATGTTGTATTCATAATACTGTGATTCAATAAAACTTATTCGAAAAAATGATAAAAATAATGGCAGGCTTGACAAGTGCATATTACTAACATGTGCAAATTGAAATGATGAAAGATATTAAGAAAATATTTACTTGATGCTTTTTATCAACATTATAATACACAAACTATTATAGATATATATTATTTACACACATACATGCGGAAATGATTTCCATTATGAGAAATATTTGTCAATAACAAAAAAGTTTGAATCTATAAGCACAATCAAGAATTTTTAGAGTGGCTATGATACCTGAAGAACCATAGTGCTCACGACGATGCCTGCAACGGGCACGAGGTTCAATTCTAGCCACTCCTCGCCTGCCCTCAAGCAACCTCGTTCAAATATACTCCGTTCTCCTGGCTGCATTTCCAACGAAATAACCAGACATAATTTAGGCGCGGAAAATATTTCTCTCGCGAGAATCTCCGTTATGATGAAGGTACAATTCATGAATATTATGATAATAATTTTTCATTTTACATTTTTATAGATCTAAGTATTTCTACAAATATAAATAATTGAATTAAAAAAAAAAAAAAATAGTCAACTATTTTATCATTTAAATAACAGCAATACAAGAAGTTAATATTTTATTTAAATATCAATTAATCTTCCAGGATTATTCGTTAAGTTATATTTATTCTTTAGATAGAATGTTAACTTGGATGTTTTTTATTGGGTTGTATGGACGTTATAATTTTCATAAATAACTAGCAAGGAAGTAAGCAAAATGGAAACATAATAAAAAATTAATACTCTATACTTACATTGCCAGGTTTCCGTACGTTATAACCACACTGTTTATTCTTGGTGATTTCCTGCAAAGTAAAATGAATTTTGATGAATTGTCAGTTGAATTTTTTTTTAACAAGAGTTAGAAGATTTTTTTTTAAACAAACTGAGGACTCTAAATATGAACAATAGTAAACATGCATTGAGTTACACTCAATTGTGCTTTATTGATTTTGACTGATAATGAAGCAAATCAAATGTTGTCCTCAAAATAGACTGGTGGAACGAGAACTTGAATGAGCATTCGATGAGCAATCAAAATTTAGTTTACACTTCTCACGTTGGGCTCCCGTTTGCAACAGCTAAAAGGCACGCCGCAGGCTTCACTGGAACCAATCTCGCTTGAAGAACAGTTGAAATAGTTATTACGGTCCCAATCCTTTGGTCCTTCGATTCCACAGCATTGCAACTGGAAAATATTTATTATTTGTAGTGCTTCACTTTTCCATTATAATAAAAATAAACAGTAATAAAAAAATTCCAATAAAATGATAAATGTCAAAGAAGAACAATTAAATGAAAAAATCTCACATCTCCAATATAAGCATGGAAGAATCGAATAAGAAGGATATTGAATAGAAGTTTATACGAAGCACGTCAATCGTCTTCGCATATCTTTACAGCTCAACTGTCAATTGACAAATCTTGAGATGATTTTAGCTTCAGGATGTAGGTCAGGTCACGTCTTTTATAGTAAGAATCAACATGTAATAATCAATCAATGACCCAATTATTGAGCAAAAGGTTTAATCAATGGTTTTAATAGTGCTAGGATCGAGAATTGGAAATTGCCATATTTCCTAGGAAATCATAGTCTTGGAGTTGGTGATTAATTTATCACCTGTCAGTTGCCGTTAAACCAAGCAGTAGAATGTAACTTTTGGTGGCTTATTGAGGACACTTTATTTATCGTATCAAGTACTATCATACCAAGACAAGTTTTTTCATTAAATTATTCCAACAGATTAAAGCATTTTTAAAATTATTTATCAAGCCATTTCACAGCTCTTATTGCCTTTTGGTACATGCAATAACGATGAGTGCCAAACAAAATTGTTTTTACTTTCTTGTCAAAATTACCAATAATATTGTATTTAATTTATTTTATTTCATCAATTACGTCAGGTTAGTCAATGAAGTGCAAAATGAAATCTTCAATACACAAGAGAATTGATTTTAATCAAATGAGCAGTACAATCCCTGTTGGAATGCTTCACACAGAAATATTCGATTAATAGGGTTCAAACGTGCTTGTATATTGGAAGAGGGAACCAATAGGAGGAAGATGATATACATGGTACCAAACTGATAGCACAACATCGATGGCTTTCTCCTAGTTACTATTGAAATTTCCTGAACCGAGGTTCTGCGGTTGGCTATTGATTGCACAAATGGCATTGCGCCTCTATGAGTTGTGTCTGCCAAACTTGTGTACATATATAAAATATCTATACAGCTTCCAATTTCATTTTTATTGATTTTTTTTAATCACTGATATAATATTATTTTAAATAGTGAAACTCACCCAGTCTTCTTGAATCCAATCTATGAGATTTTGTTGATCTGGATCATCTCGATAGTGAATGATGAATGCTTGAAAACCTCCTGTTGCTTGAGTTTTAATCTAAAAATAAAATAGAAAATTATTATTATTTTAATAAATCGTATTCTTTAGAATCTTTTCATTTATCATTGTTATTATTTTTATTAGTAGAGCTTCAATAAAAAGCTATCTCAATTATGATTATGAATTCAATCAAATTTGATAGGATAATAACTATATATTATTATGATTATTATTATATTTATTAATTGATCTATAAGCAGGTCATAATAATAGTGATAATAATTTAATTTTTTTGTGAAAGTAATTCTGTAATGAATCACATTGTCATCATGTTATCATTTTAGTATTTACTCGATAAATATGAAAATTTTGTCACGTAATTACAGTTGTATTGAAATGAGTTTTGAAATAGAATTACATTATTTTCATTCATAAAAGCACCTGAAATATTTCGGTCCTTTCTAATTATTATTTATAACTAGAATTCTGTGTGCATTTTATACAAATTAATTAATATATGGGTAATTGTAAATAAATTATTCGGTGAATTCTTGCTATTTATTGAATTCAAATATATTTAGATGAAATAATTTATGTAAACATTTCAGAAATATTTACCCAATCCTTGAAAATAAATCCTAGTATTCCAATCGTCATTTCCAGGAGTAATAATGATCCCAAAAATACAGCATACTAGAATACAAAAATTATTAATATTATTATTTTAAAAATAGTAGATTTAAGATAGTACGTAATAACGTACAAAAGATTATCCAGATATTAATAATTAATTACATTAATTATATAAATTAGAAAATAGTTTATAAACTTCAAATTTTGAGCTTTTTTTGGTGCATTATTGTATAGATCGAATTTTTCTGGAAATATGAGAATTTTAGGCCAATCGGAAGAGTATTGAACAGTTTCCTATTGTGTCAATTTAAAAATTACGATATTTGATAATTGATTTTTTGTTATCAAAGTCGTTGAAGCATTTTTAAACTTGCCAAAAAATTCATTTGGATGTTTATCTTTAATATAATAAGAGATTTACTGTTCTGATTTTTATATTTCGATCATGCTACCTTAAAATGTGAACATATTATAAAAGTATTTATTTAGGACTCACAGCAGCAAGAAGACATGTATTTTCCCTGAGTGCACCTACACATCCTGTAAATCCAATAACCGATGTTACTGTGCCTGTAAAAAAGATAAAAACATTATGTCAGTGTATATTTGGCGTTTCCATTCATCAGAATAAATTCTGATGTTCGATTTTTTGATAATGATTAGAAATGAAAAATAAGACATCGGTTTAAAAATTCTGAGAAAAATACTTTTGATTGAAATTACAGGGGCTTTGGATTAGTTTAATGAGAATGATGTCGTTGACAGTCAAGTACGTGTATGGGGTAGGCTTACCCTCGGATCCATTCGATGCCAACATCAAGTGTGTACAAGAGGAGAAACCAGGAAAGAGGAAGCCAACAGACCTCGTTTAAGAGCATACTAATAAGTGAACATGCAATCGGAAGCAGAGGCTGTGATTCTCATTATTCAAATGATACTTGAGACTCAAAAAATTTACACAAAAATACTTGGTGTTGATGTTTAGCAGATGAATTAAAAGGTTTACTTCAATTAAGAGTTTGAGAGTGATTAGAGGAAATGGAGGTCGAGGAATTTTTCAATTTATGTGAAGAAGTAAAAATGAAGTAAAGTAACTTTTATTTTAAATTAAAAATCTTCTTCATTACATTAAGGTATTCCGATTGAGATTAATTTATTCTTAAAATATTTTTGTAACTATACTAGAATTAAAAATTTTCAGAAAATAAAACGTTTGTTTTAATACAAAAAATTATGTAGTCATTGAAAATCTTAGTGTTTTATTTCAATTCATTTAGAGTGTTTTTAAAATGACGTTACTCATTTGATTAAAATTCCTAAAAAAAATAATTAATAATAATGTTAACTTCCTTTTTTTAAAACTTTTTATAATTTTTGACGTAATGGCAGACAAATTAATCAATATACAGAAAGCTGATGTAAATATTTAATAAAAAATATTAATTTTATTCCATCGGGCCTTCGGTTTTTTTTTATACTGCCCGAAGCGATCGAAATACCTTAAATAATTTAAACTACAATTTTTTTTTTATTAACTGTAAAAGCTGTTAGACTTTTAAATAATAAATTCTTTCGATATTGCTAAAATAATTATGAACTAAAAAAAAAATTTTAATCTTAACATTAATTTTTTTATGTAAAAATGAATTTTTAAAACTCATTAGTTAATCTGGAAAGTCGTTAAGCTTATATACATATACATATTTTGATATTCTTATGACTTGATTTTTATTCAACTGCTTTGGCTTTCTATCCTTCTACCTTGGTACATAATCCGTTATAACGATGCGCACGGGTGCTAATTTATTACCATCCGGTTTTTCACAAGTTTTGCTGTGAAATTACGTCTTACTTGTTTAAAAGATGAACAAGTTTTTCTGAGGGAAATTTTTCTTAAAGTTTTTATGATTATTATAAACATATATCTCGACATAACACGCTAATACAAGTGTGAAGAAGACAAAAAATAAGTCATTTCCTATCTTTAATTCAATAGGACTCGAGGGAACAACAGAATGAACTTTACAAAGAGCTACATTTGGAGTATGATACAAGAATCTGTACTTCCGTTAGTTCACAAGTTTCTCTTTGGCTTGAGGGTGAAACTGTCGTAGTTGATTTTGTAGCACCTCACCGGTATATCGAAAGTCTGTCTCTCTACTATAGTGCCAGACTCACTTCGTTTCATTGAATCTCTCACACAAAGTCCATCATTTCAAACATCTCAAAACTTTTAGTTTCTGATAAAGACATTATCGACAATAACTACTCACCGACTAGAATGAGGATAAATGCCGGGTCGAGAGCGACATTTGTAAGACGGGAGAGATTGTTGAAAGTGTCCTTCTCCTTCCATGCCCAAACACCAACAGCCATAATCCCAAGACCAAGCCACTGAAATTTATTATTTATTTTTGTTAGCTTTGTATCCTATAAATATTGTACTTTATTATTTATTTATTAACTAAAGTATCCTATTGAAACATTTATATTCACGTGTAATCAAATAGTAATTGGTTTAGCATAAATTGGTTATTTTATAGTACTTGAGTAAAAGAATTATTTCAAATAACTCTTTGTTCGTAATTTCAATCAGAGTCAATTTGATTTTAAGCATCATCAAAAATTAAACTTAAAGCAAAATCAGTTGTTGCCAAAATTTAACTACAGTTTTACATTTCATTATTAGGATTATTGCATTGACTTTGATTGAAGTTTAATTTATACTCAGTGATTCAAGTAAACGTATTTAATTCAATGGATGTTTGAGTTGAATTGAGCCCTTCATTTTTCGAATTAAATCTCTTTAAAATTAATGAAATTTTATTTTGTTTAAGTGCCAATTTTCTTAACTTCCCATTAGGAAGTTGGGGTTGATATTTTAAAATTCATAATTTTATTATATCTTTACATTTTAAATAAAAATATTGACCTTCAATTTTTTCAACATTTAAACCCTTTAGACTTACAACCCTTCAATGATTTTTTTATTAGTAACTAATAAAAAATAAATTTAAAAAAGTTTTTATTGAATTCGTTCAATACTCAACAGCATTGTGAGGTCTGATTTGCAAATGGAAGGATTGAGAAAGATTTTCAGATAATCTGCACGTGTTGCATCGTTAACTGCACTGCAAATTGCATTAATTAAAAGTGACTACAGGCTTAGAGAAGTGGTCGATAGTATAACTCGATTATCTTTCGAGATTCCACAACCTAGTTTGCCATTACCAAGATATACCTCTACGAGTCATAAATGTAATAATTTCATTGAATGAATAGAATAGCTCGACTTTTACATCATTTTCATTGAAGGATTCTATTTTTATTTTGCACTCAATAAAGTAGCCTAACAAACAATTTAATTGCTTTTTAATTAATTATTACACTTCATGTATGGTTCCAGGAGCAGTTGTTCATGACAACTGGATTCATTGATTTATAGAGTTGGTTATTGTTTGATAACTACGTTTAATATTTTATGTCTTATCCTTACGAGCAATATAAGCTTTATAATTGGCAATTCTTGATCGAGTTGTTACTATTATTTTGATATTAACTCATTTGACACTTTTACAGTTTTAAATTACTTCAATTTCAATTAAATCATTTCTGTTAATATCACGTCCATTATAATTACTTTAAATTTGCTGTGATGAATTGAATAAACTATCAAGTTTTTAATTAATGTTATGTTATTAGTATAATGTACAGGAACATTTATGTATAATAATTTATTTCTGGTGGGAAAAATTGAACTAATTAATAATTCTATTTTAAATCTATGAAATGTCAAAATAAGTTTTTATCATAAAATGTTTATAAATTGTGAAATAAAAGTACAAGTTTTTTATCTTTACTTTAAAATGTTTTTATAAAGTGCAGTTTCATTTGTCTTCTTATATATTAGGATTCGTATTACAGTAATAGCAAAAGTTGGCGACTTTATTACCACAGATTTCGGAAAACGTATTGCTACAATTATTTCCTTTCAAAGTATAGTATTCTGGTACTTAGTTTACTGTTAAATTACGCCAATGATTTTATGATTCTTTATGAAAACTTTTTGGCAAAGAAAAATTTGAAGAAATACTTGATGATGGAAATAAAAAAAAAAATAATGAGAAAGATTTAGATTTGTGGTTCTTTACCGTGGGATTATAGTCAAGTAAAGGAGATCAAAAAGAAGTGGACACAAGTCAGAAACTTCTTAGTTCAATTAAGTTCAAACAAACTTTGGAGATGATTTCTGGTTGGAAGAGAAAACATCATTAGTTTCATTTTGTATGTTTTGCTGATTATCATTGATCAAAGAAGCACATACAAATTAATGATTTTTTTTTATTAATATACTGAATATCAGTAATCTGAATCATTTTGTAAAATTAACAAAGAAATAGAATTAATGAAAAATTTTAAAATATTACAAAAGATAATCTGAAAGAGATAAATTGATCCATTCACTTATACTTATAATGGTCTTTCTTCTAAAGTTTACTCTTTAGAATTTGTTGTCAACTTTAGAGAAACGATAATTTTATTCTAAAGTTTATGCAACCACCACGAACCCTTCATGAATATTTACTTGATACGCAAAAAGACGTTAGGTTTCACCGAGTGTACTTAAACTTTCTTTATCAATTAATAAATGACGCTTTTAATTAAACATAATTAGTAATCGGTGTGAAATGAAAACGTTGTAATTATTACTGAAATACAATAGCTATGCTAATAATTGTGTTTTATTATTAAACAATTTAAGTGTTTTATTGCTGAATAATTAAATATTAAATATTAGATATTAACTAAAAATTCTTTTTAATTATTCAAACTTTGCCCCATATTATCTTTAATGATACACAAGTCAAAATTGTGAAGATATTTCGTTAGAGTGCGACAAAAAATTAACAATCTTTCATGAGTTGAATGTTAATATTTACCTTTGCTAATTTCGGTTTCTATTCCTCTGATTTCAGGAAAATGCGAAACAAAGTTAAAAGAATGCAAATGTGTTGTTGAGCTTGCAGCCAAAAATGTTTCACTAGTTAAAAAGAAATAGTAATGAATTTGTTAAAAAAAATAGAAAAAAAAGAAGGAGGTTTTAAGAAAGGAGGAAAAAACTATCAAGTGGATTATTATGGCTAAAATGCTTATCTATTGTAAAGAAAATATAGGCTGAAGATCATCACATCAAACCAAGAAAATTATGTATATGTAAATAGTGATGAATATTCATGAAAGGTTAGAATATCATGTGCATAACTTGGATCGTAGGCGCGCTAATTTGCAAATGCCTGACAAGCTACCATGGTTTACCGATTAATAATAATTCATGCGGTAGTAGTGACGGGGAGGAAGAAAGATAAGAGGGTGCAGGTGACTTTATAGATCGAAAGTTATACTGCGCAAGTCAGTTGAACAAACTTTAATGCATATAAAATCGTAACGCTTCGCTTCTCGAATAGGAAGTTCAACCCTTTCAGCCACGTCCCAAATACTCGATTTTCCATACATATTTCTCATTCGCCTGGCATCTCTACGTCTCTCGTCCAGGTGAAAATATAAATGCAAATTCAACGAATTCCATTCACGCATTTCAATTCTCGTGAACGTTATAACCTATTTTGTATTACGCATCAATCAAACTCTCCATGTGTTTTACTTACAACTTGGTATGTGTAAATGTACATGAAAAAAACGACCTAAAAGTCAACCACAAATGTTTTATGAAAAGAAAGACAGTCGAGATAAATTTATCTCGTGCGTGAGCTGGATTACCGATTTGAGTGGCGCCTTAGGGATCGGATTTACATTCGGTTGTGACTCTAAATATTGACCAGATCTTTTTTTTTAAATAAAAATAGAAGGGAAAGGTTGTAATAAAAATAAAGAGTTAAATAAAAAAAAAATTAAATATTTCATCCGAATTCATGCTAAAAAAAACTCAGATGCAACGAGTTTGTAGAAGCTCTTAGTGGGATTAAATAATGAGAACATAAAAGAAAATGTATATGTAGATATTTTTTCAACAACGATTCAGGACGATAGTTTCTTATGCCCCAAGTAGCAATGTTCAAATCCATTTTCCTAGAAATAATTTTTCTTTCATTTTCCTTATCGATATTTCTAAAAGTATTATCTGATGCCACCAAATCTTTCTTTTAATAGCTATCTCATCTCTTTCGTATTCTTAATAATAGCTTTTCAATTCAATTTAATATGAGATACTAATATTTTAATACACTTTTCGAAGGTTTTCAATTTAACTTATCAAACTTTAAAACCTGATGAACATAGAAATTCTAGTCCATCAGTATTTTTGGTTTAATACTCGTATGCGATTGCAAACAATTCGCTTGCCTATATTTCTCACCCTATTGATCTATACATACTCTAATACAATTGAGTATCATACAAGTGCATCATACTCAATTAAATAAAAGTGTATGAATTGATTGTTAGCATTCAGCAGAACCAAGTACCCTCTTTATTCTCTTCATGCTTGTTGTTTAAAAAAAAACTTCAAATATAAATTTTTTTTAAATTCCTTTTGAGGTACGTATTTACTTAGGCAAACATTATTTAAATTATTCTATATGTGTGTAAATATCAAATAATTTTTTGAAAATATTGTAGGAATTGATCTAGTTTTTTGGAAAGACAAATATTCGAACGATCAAAAATATTACGGTAAATTTTGTGAATGTAAATTATATAATACCCTGAGTAGAAATTTTATCTTAGGTCCACATGACCTTTGCCACGTTCCTCATGTGAAACCCAAGGGGCAGTCCTAACACTTAAACGTGTTGTGTAATAAGGTCATTCATGTACTAATAAATAAAAAATATTATTACATAAATAATATTTTTATTTTAATAAGAATATAATAATAAATACCTCATTTGTGCTTAATATTGGCATGCTTTATAGTTTCGTAATTAGGACGACATATGTCTTTAAGAATACCGATTAAATATTTTTACTCGAGACATGCACTACCAAGTCACGTAAAATGTTGAGTTTTATTCAGAATAAAGAAATCATTTGACTTTTTTGCACAAATCCATCGAAACTTTTTTCAAATTTAAATGCAAACGTTTTATCGAATTTCCAGTTTTATTTAACCTGAAGCAGATGCAGAACAAGTTGAACAAATCATGGGAGCAGTAGTGTGTTCCGGATGCCAATATTTGCGGTTGCTAAAGACAAATCTTAAGGATACCAGAAGACAGATAACTTGGAGTTTCCTGTGGGCCAGATAAGTTCGCGTGTGCCGGAAGGATATACCATACGATGTTTCAACTTGATGGCGACAAATTCCCTCAAACTCGCGAGCATATAGCATGAGAAGAGTGAAAACAATCGGCGAAACGTGATCGAGAGAAAGGTCTCTTGGTGTTTGGCGAGTTACCAAAACTTTACCGAGTCCTTCGTAACAAGTTTTAACTGAAGAAATGGAAGGGGTCGTGGTAAACTCAATTGTAGGGCTAATTCAAATGAGTTGAATGTTTACATCAGTGTTGTATACACATAGGTATACATACTTCTGCTATTCAAAACTGACCTTTCAGTTTAGCCGGACTATATTCAGTGCTACTCCACTGCAAAACATCTTGCTACTGAAAGGCAACAGGGTGTAGGTAATAAAGGAAATGCACTCTGGAATATTCGCTCGTTGTGTTTCCTATCGATTTGCCAAACGGACCATTTAGTCGCACTTTTGAGATTTTCCACTTTCATATAAGAGGAAATTACATCAAATGGAATTGTAAATTGCTTCAGTGAAAAAGAAGGATCATGAGTTTATATAGATAGTGAGCAATTCGAATAGGGAATGTTTAAAAATGGCGCAATCTACATTTCTTTATGTTTCTTTTCTTTTAACTCTTCTACTGGTAAGTCTGATGGTTATTTTCCCACAAATTACTCTTTTTCTTCTATCCTCATGATAGAGTTTACGATTGAGATAATCATTATTTAAAATGCATTTGCACGACTTTGAATTTTAAACTCACCATTTTATTTTGCATCTCCAAATAAAGTTATCATTTTTCTATGGTACATTTTTATCTCATTGTTTCTTACTTTCTCACTGTAGTATTTAATCATTTTTTTTTTTTTTTCACTTCCCACTTGAAAGCATAATAGATGGTTTAAAAATACAGACTAATTTAATTCGAAATATAATATAGACTGTAAACAATTATGTATTGTTCGTAATAATTTTAATTTATTATAACCAAAAAAATTAAAATATGAAATAATTATGAATTTTAATGAATGAAAAAGTTGGTCGTCAGGAGATAAAGTAAGCCCAGACCCATTTTTTATTTTTATAATTTCATTTAAAATTAATATAAATAGTTAATTTATATGAATAAATGATCATGAAACTTTTGCCAATTCCATAATGCATTCTAATTTGTAATATTATTTTTTCACAGCTCCAGTGTCGAGATAAAAATGATGAATAGTTTAAAGCAGATTCATATCATGGGTAGAAGTGAAGCCAAGAGTTTGAAAAAATCGATCATAGTTTGAGACATTTATTAGAGACCGCGATTGGATAAGAAGAAATGGAACAAAGAAAGAAGTTAAAAAAAGGAAAAAAAAAATGAATAGAATAAAGTGGAACATGAAAGAGAGCGATTCTCTTTTCTGGTGCTTCTTGGATAGACGATCGCCATTCGTGGATGGAATTTCTAAAATTTTGGTAGAGTTTTCTGCCTCTATAAATCTCACTTTCCCAAGTGTACGATATATATATATGTATAGCTGGAGTTTTCTCACGCAAACGGAAATGCACGTGTTTGAAAAGGAATGAGGGGTATCTGGAAACTATACATGCGAGTCGATACACTCTACTCTCCAAGTCTTTACCTCTTCCCCATCACTCGTAAAGTCTACGAAAAAAGAAGCGCTCAAGACTCTTTACATCCTCAGGGTGAGATACTTTATTTACACGACGGTACAAACTCCTGGGCACGTTTATTTTCGAAAAGCTTCTTGGGCTTATTGAAGACTTGAATGCTTTTCTTCCAAGATAAGCCGATGACATATATGAACGATTTAAAACAACAGACATTTAGCTATAAAAAGATGCAAACATTATTTTTAAATCAAAATGGAGGAAGATTACTTGCTAGTATTTTTTATTATTTATAAACAAAATCGTTAAACTGATCATGTTAATGGTGTATTGATGATAAATAAATCGACTTTGTTGACAGGTTGATAATAAATACAGCAGCTCAGTAGAAAAAAAAATAAATCAGATATTCAATAAGGTGACGAGGTATTTAAAATAAAGTGTCACTAGATAATTTGATACTGAGCAAAATGTCTCCGGAGTGTTTGTTCATCAAGCACTAGTGTAAATTGGCATCGGCGTCTAGGGATCGTTAATTTCCCAAGGGCTAAACAGCTCAAGTAAAACGATCTCGTATGCTTCTATTTACATTTTAATTTCATTCTGGATATAACCGCAGACCTAATCTCGAAAGGTATGAGACGAAAACAAATACCACAAGCTATATGTGAGGCTATTCATCAATGTTATTGGGGTTTTTTATTTTAAAAGTTGAGTGTAAAGATACGGCTGGTAGTGAAGTCGATAGATTGTTATCTTTTTTTTCTTCAAGCCACACTGGAAAATCGGCTTTTGTAACTACCGAACGATGTTAATCACGGTCAAGTGCTCCGTCACGACTGATTAGGCTTCTACTAGAATTTTTCCAACAAACTAGCGATGACGGGAAAACAAAAAAGTGAACATGCACTTTATTAGCGTAAAAGGTAGTTGTTAATTTTATCAAGTATTTTACGGTCCATCAGTCACCAATTATTATCGTCAATGCTGAAAATCTGAGTGTTTAGAAACTAAACACTTAAAGTGTTTGTCATGTTGAACTTCACAAACTATAGTAATTTTTTATTGAAAAGCTCATGAGAAGAACGTCCACCATGACACCTTGGAATTTACTAAAAAATTACTTATTCTACGATTACTAGTGCACTTATTTTTATCAATCTCTGTTTTCCAATTTCTTAACCGCTTTTTTGAAAATTCATCAATATTTTTTACACGAAAAAACTCAGTAAAAAATGCACAGTTTAACGAGAAAAATTTGAGGTTGTTTGAGGTTAGTGAAGCTCGGTCTTAATTGCTTCTTGCTGTTTACCAAAATGCGTTCAACGTTGTAAACAGTTTAAGCGTTTTATTACTAAACACTCGAATTTTTCCGAATTTAATTATTTAAAAATCTGCGTTATCGTTATATTGTTTATTATATTTATTAAAAAATTTAATTTTATAATTAAAAATGAATTCCTTGCTTACTTTCTGTTTCTAGTATGAACGCACACTTTTCATCATTTAATGTCACTTAAAAGTTCCAACTACTCCCAAGCATGTGTTGGAGAAATCGTTTGATGATAGCACTAGTTTCTTGATTAGCAGAACCAATTACTTTAAAACCTAATTATCTTTAAATTTACTCTTATTGCTACTCATTATTTTGAGTACGTTTTCTCATTCATATTGATTTAAAAATTAGTTGAATGTATACATAAAACTGTAATCTAATGAGGCCAATACACGTAATGTTTTTTGTATTTAGTCCAGAAATTTTTTTTTTTTTTACTAATTATTTATTTATTCATTCAACAAGGATGTTTATTTCCACATTTCATTCATTAGGAATAATTTCAACATGTGATTATAAATGTAGTCCCTAGTATTGTTAGATTATGGCGTGATTAATAAGCTTATATACATTTCATAAAAATATTTACTCTTGTAAAATACAATAATTTATTATTCAAATAATGCAAAAATTATTCAACCTTTTGCTTTTATTAGACTTTTAAATAAATTTTTACTTTATTTGTTATTCTATAAATATTTATTCATTAAAAAAGATTGTAACATCTTGTGCAGTCTGTTTAAGTGAATTCACGAGGAGTATAAATGAATAAAAATGCAGTATTTTATTCAGTATTAATACAATAATTCTCACATACGAGATAAATAAGGAAGTCGTGAGGTACGATATCCAGAGGAATATAACCGTATTTTATATTTTATTGTTTATTAGGTAGAGAAGAAAATTTATTAATAGATCTTGGTAATAAAGTAACTAATATGATTTATGAATAGATGACTATTCCTACTGTTAAATGCTTGTGCATATAGTATATGAACGTGACTCTATTAACCGTTATTATTCGTAATAATTATGGTATTATATTTCCCACTCTCGTTTACTCAAAGTAGAACTAAAGCTTTATAAACGTCGAGGTTTGTGAGAATAGCGTGTGTAATTTCCGGCTAAAAGCATTGTGTCTGTGAATTCGACCCAGATTCCGTTCCTTCATGCACCGCTGGACCGTCGCGACGAATCGTTATGATGCGGGATATTGATCGATTTTAATTGCCCTTCTCTTCCTCTTTACTTCCTCTAACATTTACTAATTATGAAATGACGCACAGCAACTAGATTAAATTGTTCGTAAATTTATTATGTACTGATGTTGATAACTATAGTCTATATTAATAATCGTTTTCAAACTGAGTTGAAACTATTTTTGTATGCATATTCAACTGAAATTAAATTTATTTATGATGAAAATTAATCATAAATCATAATATAAAGAAGAGAACAGTTGAGTTTTGTTTTGTGAACTTATGGAAAATGGAATTTAATATATTGTATCCTAACTTTTGTTATTGTAAAATTAAATTTTTTGTTAGTTTTTATTTATAAATTAATGGTTACCCACACGGAAATACTATGCATATATAATCTATCTGGACGATATGTCGTATTTATTTTAAAATTCCAAATGTTTTGAATTTAAAAAAAACTTCAAAAAGAAGGGAAATTTTTTTTGTAATTAAACGCATCAATAAAAAAACTAGAAAATGATACTAACAGCAAAAAAAAACGAGCAGAGGTTCTCGTAGCGTATTATTGGATTGGTAGAAAACATTTTAAATTGTTCATCACTTGACTTTTTTAATTGCTGTTAATAGAGGAACTCGGAGCAAGACGGATCTGTGAGGCTAAACGGTTTTTTGAATTTAAAAAGAATTAATACGCGTAATAATGTAATTCGAGTAATTAGCATATTTTCTTATCAGCGTAAGCTTTCGTATCAACAGCTTTGGAGGATTCGTTTTGTCTCACTAAGTTGTAAAAAATCAAAAAATCTATCCTGCCCCAAGTTTCCCTACCATTTGCTAGTTTTTTATTAAAAAGTTTAATTACGAAAAAATTTTTTACTGAATAGGTATAAGATATATTCTGTTAATATCTTAAATATATTTTTTCGCATCTAAATATGTATTAGATATATTTTGGGTAGATTTCATTTATCCTCCAGATACATTATGAAAACATAAAATTCTCATGTGAACAATTATTGAAAAAATTAATTATAACTAATATGACTTTCATCCAATCAACTTTCATTACTATTATTTTCTTTTATTAAATAATCATTAATTATTCGTTAGTGGTGATTGTTTTTCAGCAATTTATTATTCTACTGAAGTAATTGAAATAATAAATTAAACAAGTATTTTATAATCAATACAGCTATTTAATGAATCAGCTGCTGCTATTGAAATTGATTATAAAGATAAAATTATTTAAATTTATATTTTAAAATAAATCTACTAATTAAATTATTATGATTAAAACGTCAACAATTATTTCAAAGTATTTTTTATTCTCACTCCGATATAATAAAGAAAAAATATTTATTTCATCTGTTATAAAAATTTAATTATCATTCTCAGACAAAATGATAGTAGATCTGAGTAAATTAACACACTTAATTAAACACTATTTATTTTTTTCTGGCTCTATTACTTTGCTGGTTGATGCACTTTATGTCAGAAAAAATGTCATTTAGTCTATAGAATTGTAATTTTGTGTAACGCTTCGCATATTTTTCCAACTTGTTCGCGTGTAATTATTCACCCTTACGTATTCAGTGTGACGGTAAGTGAGCACGACCCTTTTTTCCCCGTCTAGTAAAAGGGAGTAAAGTGTTATGTGGTGGGATCAGTAAAGAAAGAAAGAAATGAATTTCGCCTCTTAAATCCCTTGTCTGCCACTCGACCTATTTATCTAATTCGAATTTTACACCACACATCAAGCTACGTAAATATGTTTTTTTCTCCAGTTTATCCTATCATAAAAACGTTCATTTATTCCTGTGATTATTTTCCATTTACTTCTAAATATGTATTTTATCATTGATCATGTCGCGAGTAGTTTTGCAACAGTTTGTCGAGGAGTTTTTTAATTAAATTTGGTTGTACACCTTTATATATTTGTGAAAACTTCATTTAATTAGCGCATTAATTATTAAAATTATTATTAACAAAAATTGGTGTTTTATGTATCGTGAAAATTACAAGGGCAAAATGTAGGAAGTAGGAAATCTAACGGTTATGGTGAGACTTAAACGGTTATGGTGGGAGTTAGTGAGACTGGGCAGAGTTGCGTGTCATGTCTATCACATGTTGAAAATTAAATCACAAAGGAAAAATTATTTCGGAAAGATAAAATTGTAAATAGATGGTCAAAACAGATGTTGAAATTTTTTAAAAAAGAGTTTTTATTTATTAAACAGATGAATACGAGGGAATCTCATTTGGTACTGAACAGATCAATTATTTTCTTCCTTGAACAAAGACGAACACAATGTGATATACAAACAAAAACAAGCGAACAATATAAAGTGGAGGGTAACATTGGGGCTTTAACTGCTAACCTGAGAGAACTCTTGGACTAAAAAAGTCAGACTCACGTTGACTATACGTACCGACAACTTTCAAGATTGGATAGTCGCTCTACGCTCGCCAGCATCTATTCCTCAGAGAGAAAGCAAAGTATAAAAAAAGTAGAAAAAAATAGCTTGGAGCAGACGTTCTTGTCGCCTTCTTATCAAAATTGCATTCAACGTCAAAATAAAGGAGGATGGAAAAATTTTCAAGCTTTAAAACAAAACTTATCCTTTGGGTACATTTAGTTGTTTTGGTGAAATAAAAATAGCAAGTTTGGATGCTTTGCATTAAACATTTTCGTGAGAATATTTTATAGATCCAAGGCAGGTGTTTGATGCCATCAGGAAAGACTTTTAGGATTAGTAACGCTCACAGAGCTTTAAAGGTAATGGCCGTAAGAACAATGGAGGCCAGATTAACTGGCTTCAGCGATGCAGTATTACGTTGCTCGATGACGTCGACGGTAGCAACCCCATCGCGCTTTAACTCTATTTGGACGCGCCGAAGCGACGTCGAGGTAAATAACGCCATCTCATGCTTCTAAATTTTGCGAAAATCAGTCTTATATATCATTTATACTACAGCTGAGTAGAATCTTTGTGTCATCTTTCAGTACATCAAGGAGCAGCTTGATGCTATGTTGAGATAGAAAATTTGTCAATCCTAGCAGCAATAGCAGCGTAGAATTATTTTAATTACAATGATTAGAGAAGATCTTGGGGAATTATAGAAATAGCCTTTGACTTTGATATGTCATGACATAATATGGCATAAAGAAATGAATAGAGAAAACACAGGGTTGCATATTAAATGTGAAGTAACATGTTTAAGACAACGAACCAACGTTAAATGTTTGTTGAAAGACAATGATGCCTAGGTTAAGCAGGTCTCAAGTGTCTTCAATGTTCATGAGTCAGCGACAGTAACAGAACACGGAGAAACTCAATGAGAAACTCGTGGATTAGTGAAACATGCTTTATGCATAGGATAATGCATATTATAGTTATTAGTTAGTAAGTTCAATATTTAACTTGAAAACACGTTTATTACTAATAACCAAACAATGAAAGTTAGAACAGAATAGAAATACAAAACGTATTTTGTATGCTCTGAAAATAGAAAAGTTGTTAAGCTCTAGATATATCATCTGGTGTTATGTCATAAAACTTATGTTGTCAGTTTAAAGCTTAGATAATATGTGACACGATGAAAAATATTTGCATAAAATTATTTACATATCAAAAATTTATATATCATATTTAGATATTTTCTACTGAGATTGAAATGTTTGAAAAAACAACCTCCTTTGAATTATCAGGGGTTGAAAAAAATCAGCAATCGTGAATATTTTTTGTTGACATAAAACTCGCACGTTATAACAAGATAAAGAATATTTACCTAGGGTTATTTGTCCACACAATTCTAATACATTGAGAAAAGCATGAGTTTGCTGAGAAAAGAAAACATGGGTTGAACTGAAGAAAGAAAATTTTAATTCAATAATATTAGAAAAAAATTCAATTTGAAAGTTAAAAATTGGCATGATATTACATGTATCAAATATGTAACAGTCATAAAAAATTTTGAAACTTGATAGATAATTTTTGATGATGGTATGAAACTTGTACTGTCACCACATGGCATATCTAGTGAAAAATGCACCTGTCCCATGAGTGTACTACACCAGGATATACCATGTCTACACTAAAAGTCGCTTTCACATTACTCCAGCATCAGAGACATCTTCTTAAATGAAGTGCACGTGGTGGTACACCACAACGGAAGAACCTCTAGGGTTTCTGAAAATTCTAAGAAGCAAGCCTTGAGTAAAGAGATGAAACTAACACCCATGGGATGTAATCTAGGAAGGCTACATTAAATCTATATGAATTTTAAATGAAAATCTAGTTGTCGGTGGTGGCAAACAGAGTGTAAATACTTGAATAAAATGAAATGAATAAGTGATGGCAAAAAGTGATACATATTTTAGATAATGAAGTCAAACATCCAAGCAAATGGTCTCCAAGTTTATGAAGAAAAAACCATGGATATGGAACTTTTCTACTCTTTCACCTTTACGTACTTGATGAAAAAAACTCAGGAAAGTAGTAAACAAGTTTGAGACAGAAGCAGACTCGAGTATTTGTGAAGATAAAATACGAATGAGAGTGGATGTGGTTGAACAAAAAAGGGTAGTTGGAGATTCAGGGTTGGTTCGTGGGAATGAAAAGAGTGTTAAAACCTCACTGGACACAAATGGCTTCCAACTCGGTAGTGGAGTGTGTCGAAAGAAGCATTGTTCGTTCAGCAATAGTGCCAAGGTTCTCTTATTTTCTGCAGTTGTGATAAAATGCTAGAATACGTGGCTCGTGGAGCAAGTCGCTAGCGTGATAATTTACGCCCCGGACACCAGTGACTCCGGCATGCTTACAAGCGAATTATCCTGTTCCGGTCGTTGCTGAATTCATGTACTAGTACAAAAGAGATGTGCGCATACAGATGGAGATGTGGCCTTTGTGTTAGATAGACGTTTCAACTTGCTGAAATTCAAGATTGCTTTGAGTGTATCCGCGAGTGTTTGGTAGACTTGGATGGTTCACTACGCTCTCAAAGGTTTACCTCTCCGCCCAGTTTGCCTTCAGAGCCCTTGAGAAATTTGAGAAGTACTCTTGATCCACCAGTAGGTATATAGGATACCAGTATTCCTCGTGAAAGCTCCTACACAATTTGTGTCTGCGTTGATTTGCAATAATTTGCATTGGTATAACAAAGCTCAGGCAATCGTAAAGCGTTATTCGTTTTGAGTTTAATCATCATAGACAGCTGACATTCAACGTAATTTCAAAGTGATGGACTTCTATGAGTATTTCTGCTTATAGTACATATCAACATTATTAATATTTCATGTACTTGATAATATTCTACTCATCACTCCATCATCCATTTACTTTAATCCTATTAGTATTTTGCAATAAATCAAAACTTTCATTTATTTAATCATTCAACTTGATATAAAATAATTGTTCAACATTGTCGTTAACTGTTTGTAGAATTTTTTTCCGTTTCCACAGAAGATGATTAATTCGAAAGCCAATGTTTGAATTTGATGTAACGTAAAGTAGTTACGTTAGTTAGCAGAGGTGCCAATGCGATTGGCAAATATTTTTTGCAAAGCAATGACGGAAGCTGCACGCCACGTTGAACGTTTTAATTCAATATACCAACCAGTCGTTGGAGAGTACGTGATTTTGTTGCCTTTCACGTTCGTGTATATAGATTGAAAAAAAAGAAACAATGTACAGAAACTGTCTCTTTCCGTAGTCGTGGTGCGCCATTATTTTTATTTTACCTCTAAAAAAGAAGAAATAAAAAATATCGCTGCACGTCTGGGATAATCTATTAAATGACATACAGGTTGGTGGATGTTGAAAAATTTATTTTACGCCATTCACGAAATCTTAACATATAAAAGAAGAAGAAAAGAAACCGTTTAACTTTACTTCTACTTTCTTGTTACCTTCAACAATCCCTAGGTTCACTAGCCAAAAAGCTTTGGTGTGAGACACTTTACCAATCCTTTTTTCCGTACGATTAGAGTGATGTTAAAGGAGTTACATTTGGAACAGTTCCAGCTAACGGCGATGAAATTGTCCTCTTTGCACCGTCATCGTCTGCCTCTTGGGACAGCCTCGTGGACTGTTAATGAGATGAGGATGGGTCTATCTTGCTAAACCAACCTCTTAACCTAAATCCTCCAAGTGAACTGAAACATTTGCACGTGAATAGCTCCAAATACTATACAACTGTAATTCACCTCATCATGTGTACACAACTCTGTTAGTCACACTTCAACTTAAACTCTTATATCGACCATTAACATGGCCATTTCTGTTTTAAAATGAGTCACGAAACGTATTTGCTAGGATTACGATCTCTTATAAATTGAAAATTAAAAATAAACTTGATCAATAGCAGCTCAAAATCTAGAAGTTGGTTAGTTAATGATAAATGTAATTGATGTTTCTATTTGCCAGTCACTTTACGTTGCTATTAGTTCACTTGATTATGCATTTTGACATCAGTGAATATGTTCAGTGCATGTATTAAGCCGTACATATAGGATCTAGCTAGGTGTGTAGGCTATTTAGTTCATCAATGGCTATATAACCTGAAGCATACAGATGGCATGAGTTGTGTATATGTAGGCTAAACCAAGTAGGATCTTGTGGGATTACCTAGCGTCCCTACCGAGTGGAATTAGGTTGAATATCCTGAGAGAACTGACCATTTGCCCGGATGATTCTGCCATTTCACTTGAAACGAAAAATATCCTTCAGAGGACCAAGCGTTCTTGAGAAAATCCCTGGATCAAACTTGACGAACGTGAAGCAGTAGAAGAATAAAGTGGACTAGAGTTTTATCACGAGTATTTTTTTTTTTTTTGTAATTTATTACCTCCAGTGGATATATAGTATTGCGTATAATCTAAGGAAAAAGATCACATTTCCAGTATTTTAAAATTTTTTTCACTTTTGTTTTTAATTACAAACTTTATGTATCATTAAGAAGAGTGATGATGATAATAATTACTTTTGTATTGTGAATTTTTTTTCCAAGTCTAATGAAATTCACTAATTTTAACATATTTGACAATTAAAAGTTGGCGTGGAATAGTGACGTTAATTAACATGTCAGTTATAAAGGTCTTAAATATGATGAAGCGGAAAAAAAATTGATGTAAAAATATACCATGAGTAGGTGTAACCAATGCATAGTGAATAAAAATGTAGGTGTGGTTTTATTTTCTTTCCTACATGCACGCAAGGTCTATTTCATTAACTCAAAGACGTTTGGTTTTAATAATAAAACGTCTTGATAATCTGATAAATATGACAAATGACATTAATGGATAAAATAAAATGCGAAAAGTATGAATTCTCATAAATAATTAATAAAAATTGTTTGAAATTCGTAATTTTGTCATCTTTTAGTTTTTCTTTGTTAATATGATTTTAAATGTCTCGAAATATGTTTTTTTCGCACGCGAAATAAATGCAAGAGATAATTTACCGAAATTTAAAATTAAAAGATAAATAAATAATATTATTATGGAGAGATGAATATTTACGTTAAAAAAAGATGTTAAATTAAATAATGATTGTTTTAAACAAGCTTTGTACGATAAACAGGTCAGTTATTATTATTATCTTATATTTCTTCTGATGTATTTTTTGTAAAGCATTTTTACTTTTCATAAAATGTATACAGTAAACCAACCCGTAGGGTATAGCTTGAACAGCGCCTGGCCAAAGTGGTATGCAGTCTAACACAAGGTTGGATACTTCATGTGTATAATACGTGGAAATACCTACTACAATGTCGAGAAATAAATACCTAGTTCAACCAGTGGTTTTATTGTTGTTAAAATATTTGAGCGTGGAGTGCAAAAGCGGGCTAACAAAAGTGGGTTTTAATGGAAAATATTCTGCGTACGGTATGTGTACACGTACCTTTTGTGGAAGCTACCAAATCACAAAATACACGGATCGACATAAAAGCATACAAGAATATAGAGATACTTTATGCATACCAATACATTTACATCAACACACAGATGTATACAAATATATTTTATAAAACGTGAGCATGTTTCATCGCGTTGCGGATTTTAATAACGTCTGTATCTTCTTCAGTATCCAACCATTGCTTGCTTCTTTCTACTAAACCTCACTTCCTTTCCAAGTATAAAAGATATTTTTTTTATCTTTATATTTTCATAGTAATTTTAATGACGAAAACTGCATTACAATTACAAAGTGTCAAAATAATAAACTTCATTAAAATGATTAATGTTTTTAAAATATTTCATTTCATCTTGTTGAAGTAGTTTTGTATCATTTTATTTTAGTATCGTATCTACAATACATACGTTTGATAAAAGTTATTGCAAAACCGTGACCAAGTTCTATAAGCAAATCACACTATACAATCGTTTGCAGTTCACTGAACATTCGAAACTTGGCCAGTGTGCAACCAACACATCTTACATTTATTTTTCTTCCTTCTCGTCTACTGTTTTATCTACTCAAAATGCATGTATTGCTGGTGTACTTTGTATCAAGTATTAAAATGTGACTGGTTTGTTAAACCACTGGGTATTAAAGTATCAGTGATATCCAATAGTTCATGGTCATAGGGTGCACAAATATGTTATATGTGGTTGAAATATTGACCAAAGAGAAGTAGAATATTATATCTAACTATTTTGCAACAGCTGGACCTCTTTTCAATACGTAATAACACATTTATCACCAGTGTTTTTGATTGCAATATAAAAATCATATTTTAACATGAAAATTTTTAATAAAATGAATGAATTATTTATCAAATGATGATTTAATGTTTTACAATATATATATATCAATAACTATCTAAATAAAACTTGATAATTTACCAGTAATTTATATTTAGTTGGTAATTTTGATAACCAATAAAGCAGCGATGAGAATAATTAACGTCAGTACGTATATACTCGTATAAAAGTATTTTAATATCATCAAAGCTTTAGACCGTAAAAATGTGCATTAAAGTTCTATCAAAATTAATTATCAAACGTTAATATTTGATCCTCTTAAACATGAATATATTTATCATGTGACTAATTTTCAAATATGCTTTTAATATTATTAAAATTACTAGTACTTTAAATATTTAAAAATTTATTCAAAATGTTTAAAAATACAACACTTGATAAATCAAATTTTCGTCGTATTTTTGGATTAACAAAAATGTTAATTTCTATTTAATTAACTTCCCTTTAGGAAGTTATTTTAATAGAGTCAATTTTTAAAATTTGTAATTTGATCATCTCTTTATATTTTTAAGACATTAAAAATGAATGTACGTACAATTGTCCGTACGTATAATTACACGTATTTGTTATACCAATAGGACTTTAAAATAAGTTGAGTAAAAAAGACATTTGAAATAAATTTTACTTATTGAGTAGATTTATTTTTGAAATTTTTTGCTAAAGTGTATAAGTTGAATAGTTAACCATTTTGAGCTTTTTTTAACTGGGAAATGATTGAAGGAAAGTTGAAGAATCAATAAATAATTAGAGAATATTCAGAACTCAGTCAAAAGTTGACCAGTAAAGAAGGTATTACTATAATTAGTTGTGAGCAAAGAAGAAGTGTACAAAAAGTGGTGGAACAAGCTGGAGTATTTTACAAAAGAACCCGATACGGTTGACCAATTACAGTTGAGAGCGGGTTGAGAAAACTGCACATAAAGGGTAGACATATAGATGAAAAGTAGAAAAGAGCAAAGGCAATGACGTTGAGTCGAGGCGATACTCCGAGAACAACAGTCTTTTTGCTCGTTGTTGATTGTTCTACTTCCGTTAGCTTGTGATGTCATCGGATAAAATGTCCTTTGTCTCAGATCTCATATGAATGACCAGTCAGGTTATTTGAAAGGTACGCTTTTAACCTAAAAGACACTCTGTTGAGAGTTTGAGGAAATGAAATGTCACAAAACATTTTATTTTTATTGATTTTTCCAAAAACAATTTATTAAATTAAAAGTATTGAATAAAATTCCTTTTCCGTCTATGTCAATAGACAACTTTTATGGGGAGAAAATCGTTAATTATTTAAGCTCTATTCACTGATCAAACAGAAGATTGAAAAAATGATATTTAAAAGCATCTAACCGAGAACACAATTACCAACGTTTGTTAATATTTTAATTATTTCCGTTCTTCATAGAAAAAAATATAAACATTCATGACAACAACAAAATAATGAATAGAGTTAAAAACAATAAAGAAAATTTATAGTTGAAATGCGTTAATATGCTTAGCCGGAAATATGTGAAATAATAATCAGTGTGGAGAATTCAGCTATTCAAAATTAATATGAATTTCATTTGTGCAGTTGAAACAACTTCATCAGCAGATTTAAAATCATGTTTGTGAGTTAACAATAAAGTGTAAAATACAGGCTCAAGTCTACACATGTATGTACATAGAGCTTGCAGTGAGATTAAATAGAAAATTACCGAAGTGTATTAATGAGAATGGAAAATTTACCGTAATAATTTCCGAGGAAAATTATAGAAGAAATAAAAAAAAACATTAATGTCTATAAAATAGAACAACTGTCGATCAGATAGTTGAGATATTGGTTTAATTAAAATATTTAGCAGTGCAGTCCAAGCAAAGTTTTAATAGTTTCAATTTGTATTGAGTGTAATGCAATTACAAGCGACGTTGGTTAATTAACCATGAACTAAGCATGTCGATTAATCTGTTGCTGATCATAATAGCCATCGTGTCCTAATAATGTCTCAAGCAAACTGTATAGACACTGGTACCACTACATATTACGTGCTGGTAGGTCGAATGAAAGTGCCAGCAGGGGCTTGTTCAACGACGTCGATAGGGATCGACGGTGTAGATGGAGTGGCCATAGGATTCTAGACAGTCAGAGAAAGAGAGACAATCGAGAAAGGGAGTAGGGGGTATGAAATAATTTCCGGAACGTCGGTATGCCCAGTTGAGAATTCCAATTGAAGGCTGAGAGCATTGATCGCAGCTTGAACCAATTGCTTTTGCGTCATTTTATCTTCACCATCTAATCAAAATGGAAAAAAATTCTATTACTCTACTTCTATAATGACATTTTAAAACTATCATCAATAAATATTACTCTACTAAAGTTAACTTGTTTATTTTTTTCTTTTTACAAGACCTACTATTCACGTGACAAAATATGAGGTTTCTTTGGTGCAGTGAGTTTGTTGATGATTCTCAAGAGAAACTGTACTAAAGAAGAACTTCCTTGGGGCAGAAACTTTTCTGTCCGTGGGGAACATTGTTCGCACGCCTGGCCACGGTGAAATTAATCAGTCAGTTGTTCTATCTGGATATACGTGAGAGACAATCAAGACTCCTTGAACAAAAAATCTCAGTTAACTCAAGACTTAACTTTTATACTTTTACCGGTATTATTTATCACCTTAAAATTCATGTGACGTTGGCTAGAGATATACACAGCAGTCAACCATTATGTCAAATTAAAGTCTTACGTTGAGAAAAATGAAGAGAATGCAATGGGAAAAAAGTTATCTTTCTCCCTTTTTTCTGATGGAAACTTGGAAGCTTTGAATAATAGAGTAGTGTACCAGAGGTTAGCCCTTGAATAGGATGAAATTCTAGGTCAAAGATGTTTGTGCACATTCCCTTGGTAAGCCTTTACATGGTACCTACATCTACATAGACTGCAAATTCCTTCGTCATTCATGCAAAGTATCGTGACAAAAGTAATTAAAAATCTTTTGCAATATTTAATTATATACAAAATATATATATACTATCCGTTGATTTAATGTAATGAAATTTCAACACTACATATTTTTTTATTTTTACAAATTGGTCTGGGTGCACTTTGTGCCTGCATGACGAACTTTCCTTTCTCTTTGACCGTCCAATTTTATCAAAGTCTTATTTATTTATATTTTATATATTTATTTAAATTCGACTCAGTTCAGTTACGAGAAAATTGCAAAATACGTGTGTATGTCAGGCGAGCGACAATATGACAAAATCACGAATTTCGAAAACCGATCTATTTAAAGTAAAAAAAGTTCCTAATAAGATGTAAATAATTTCCATTTATTTATCAATAAAATGATATTTATTCAAAAAATATTATTCTAAAGAAAATATAAGAAAATTTAAGTTGTATTTCAATTGTTCCATTGTTATCGAATAAAATACACAAAATGTTTCAATTTTCTGCTTCAATTGATTTATACTGATATCTCAACAAAATAGGTAAACTAATCAAATAAATCGATACAATATTTTTATACTGGTTTATTATTTTATATATATATATATCAGTGAGATAAAAATTTTTACCATTTTATAAACCTTTGGCATATTTAAGCATGCGACATTTAAAGTCGTTACTGCGAATTTCAAACTTTACTAGAGTAATTTCCAGTAAACTATTCGTAGCAGATGAGTACGTATGTAAAAGCTCTACGTGGTACGTGAACCCAAAAACGTTCTGTGTCGTTCATAATATAAGTTCCGGTATGAACGCAAGTATACCAGTAACAGCTTATATACTCTGTGAAATCGTGAAACGTGAGGAGAACTCTGATACTTAACAATTCTATCTATACTAGAGCTAGACATACTGTTATGGCCACTCAAAGCATATGATTGCACTAAATCTATTTAAATTGAAAGAAGCATCCAAGTCGAAATGTAGATATTTTTTTAATACTTTAAAGTCTTGATTTTTAAGTATTTAAAATTACCTAATTATTATTCATAAAAAATCAAGAAGCTTTATTATGGATTTTAAGTCCTGAATTATCATTCACATCAGGACTTATTAAGGATCTTACAAAAACATTTTTTAATTCCTAGTTCAGTATTTTTTTTTTTTAGTATTATTAATTAATTCCATTGTTTATGCATAAATAATATAAAAAAATCTCAAGTATTAAAAGAGACTTTGAAAGTGGCAAAAATGATCTAAAAAGACTAAACCAAGTACCTATATTTAGACTTGAAATATTATAATAACAAATAAATGATTGGAAAAAAAGAAGATGAATACATGATGATAAATGAACACTACAACGAAGATGACATCAATTGTTGGATATTTGCAGATGATAAATGCAAATTTTAGAACTCGGTTTGATTCAAATATTGCCTTAAGGTAACATTTCAGATCGTCTGTTTGCTGGGATTCACAGTATTTCATTTTCTACCGGATGGTACATGGCTGCCGGAAACCTTGATAAAATAATCCCGGCACAGGACCCTTTATTGCTATGGCATTTCCAGTGCTTTCGTTTCCTCTTCTTTCTCTACTTCTCATTCTCTTATTCACCCTCCGTGTAATCTCCTCTATCCACATAAAGATTCCTATACAAGAGCTTGAATTTTTACCTCTATATCTTTTTTCTTTCTCCTTTTAACTCAATGGATACTCCAATAGTTTCTGGATCTACGAGTTATCTTTTAGTGACTCATGTGTTTAGTATTTATGCAATACATATGCATCAGAACCACTCATACGGTCAATATTAAATCCGATTATAGTACAAAAGCTTTGTGGAAATAACATGCAACTGGGTCGAACATCAAGGGTTCTACTATTAGCATTTATATAGGCGATCACTTGAGGCGTCACGTCGAAAATGCAACGATGCAAATCGTCCCAGCCATTAAAATCGTGTCACGTAATTCGAGCACGCGTACCGTTGGAGCAAACGAATGAAAGGAATTATTACCTTGTTCGTGGGGGACTGACTGTCATCGTAACTCTTCTCTATATTCCTTTCAACAGTGATTTTTACCTCGAAAATCGTTTTCTCCTATTCAACGTCAGTCGTTATATCACCAAGATGACCTTTACCACAACTGCACACAGAAGCAGCAATGCGGAATCTGTCAAATACGATTGAGCTAATATCTAGAGGGCAAGTGGAATGTGAACGAGCATTGAAGCAGCTGTTGCTTCACTTGCTGAATTGCGCATTTCAACCCCAACGACGTCATTGTACCCAATGGAATATCGTTTAAACACTTCATATATACTGTACTCGAATATTTACATCAACTTTCGATGATACCTATCAGTTTTTCTTTGATAGCTTGACTACTGAAGAAGTTACTTGAGAATAACATTTCTTGTTCATGGTAGACTAGTTTCTTTCAAAAAATTGTATATTTTCCTAGATACCAACAACACTTACTCCAAAGTTCCTCACTTCAATGTCAATAGAATCCAATAACCATTGGCCTATTCAATAGCACAATTGTCCTTTTGGGAAAAATATGCTGGTATTTTCGATCAATCAAAATCCATTACTTCGAAATTGGAATGCATTATTGTCAGAATGAATTTACTAACGAATGTTTGTCATCAATTTAAAAATATTTTATGCCAATTATTTTATTGATTTTCATAATAAATGAATCATTTGATCATCTAATGGTGAATAGCTATTAATAAAATTAAAAATGTGCATTTTTATTCATTGAAATATACTGAGAGAATATCAACTGCAACAAATTGGAGTACATTTAATTGTGAATTATTCATTTCCCCGCTCGATTGTTATAAAAGATAAACAACAATAAACACAGACAATAAATATTTAATCATCATCAATGTATATTTGATAAAGTTTATTATTTTTATCAATTCACTCATGATTTAACAAATTCTATTCTGTTTAATTTTGGTAATTGTATCTGAATCATTCTATTATTCACAACAGTATTAATAATAGAACAATAGTTGGTATGATTATACCATATTATGAATTATCTTCAGTATAAAGAATAAAACATAAAATAAACCAAAACATGACAATAATAATTTATTTGTCTTTATTTTATAATCATAATTAACGAACCTCCAATGGACTTACTTTTTTAGTTAATTATAATCTTTAAAATGTACGTCATTAAGGTAATTCAATGAAGCTACTTTATAAGTAAGTTTGATGTTGAAATACAAAAAAAATAAATTTAGCAACTTCTGCAAGTCAGTGGGAGCTTGGTAGCAAAAGTTATCGAATCCTTTGAAATTACTTGCATTTAAATAAAAAGAAATATTAAAAATTAAAATCATTGCTAATTTAAAGCATGATTTATTTTATTTATTAGCTTATTAAAAATATCTTTATTACTAACTGTTATTAGATAGGTTGATTGATATGTCAATCTAGAGAGAAATTGAAGTTTAAGTTAGCTGTACCATGTTAAAATCTACTTTTATCATCAATCATTTAACAGCCTCAAACTTTTTATGGGCAGATTTTTATAATTTTCCAGCTAGATAGCATAATATAGGGGTTTTTATGAAACTTGGCATCGATCAACATGCTTCAAGATTTTCTATACACTTCACATCCTCAATTTAAAACTATCCTAGGCAAACTGATTGACTTCAAGACTAGGAGAAATACATTGAGGCTATAAGTCATGGGTTAACGCCCCTGGGAAATTACTCAGACACATCGATGGTCGTCTTTACTCTATATACAACCAATAAGTAAGTAAGTCTTCCAAGCTCTCTAAATAACTTCCTACACTACGACACTACTACTGATAGAGAAAACGGTTTATAGCATTAAGTAAGCTTCTTGCAAATAGCATCAATGTTCACCACAAAAGTAGGATGTAATAATATCATTAATATTACGTCATCGTATAATTTAAGAGTATGATTTATGAAAGTAATTTGTCATCTTACTTAATCGATAGAGTGTAGAATAATTGTAGCTGAAATTGCTGTTCATGTAGTATAAATATAATAAGTAGAGAAAGCCCAAGGCCATATGTGTGCAACACTTATCTGATGCTCGTGGGTATTGAGTACTTTGGAAAAAGAAAAATCTTTCTCCAACAATATGACAGAAAACGAAATGAGTCCAATGGGAATCTAACTCACTGACAATGTAGATTGAGTTAAAGGAAAGTAGGCTGGGATAATATATTTAAGATCCAATCGAACTATCAAAGACAGAAAAAAAGAAAAGTGATCACTGAATTATCTAGACCTATCAAGATAATTGTCTTGGATAAGATATAGAGCAATTAATTTTTTTTGCGTACTCAGTTAAAGTTGGGTAAAAACGTCATGTGAAAGTTTAAAAGAACATCTGATGGGATAAAATAAAAAGGGAAATGATATGGAAGGAAAAAAAAGGAAAATATGAGAGTCGATTATCTTGGTGAATCTGGTGATGGTTTTCTTTTATGTAACTTCAGTTAGATCACAGAATCACACAGAGTGTATTTTTCGAGGTTTGTGCTCAACGGACGTTTATGCTTGATGCTAACTTTTCTACAAGACGAAAATTACTTATGCATTTATCACGTCGGCAAATCAGAATTCATGCACCAACATAATTCACATCTTTTGTGTCATCTCTTCACGTTTCTCCCCTAAAGTTCTATGTAATTACGTTCCAACGAATTATCCCAGAGATGCCATTATCCACCATCACGCGGCAGAAGAGCGGGAGAAACACGAGGCATCGGATTGGAAAAGCGATTATCAAGATGTGAATTCACGGTTTGCTCTCATAGAGCTTTTTAGAATGCCAGATTGAAGTATACTTAGATAAAATGAAAGCAAAAGTCTATTTATTAGCGTCTAGTTTACTGAGACTAATATCTGATTCACTGTTATTATGGTATACAGCCTGAAGCTCAAGTCAGTTGATCTAAGCTAATTGACTAGTCTCTAGAAATTGAGCAACCTCTCTGGCATTTGCTTAGTTTGCTGCAGATGTGTCTTCAAATTACACATGACTTCCTCATCTAACACTCGGTTCAACGTGAATTCAACATCTATTTAATCAGTGAAAATTATTCTCAACTTCTATCTTGAGGTAGTCATGTCTTGTTGATAATTCTTTTCCACTTAATCTATGATTTCTAATTCGTTCTTTTTTTTCGTCATCTCAGTTGAAAGTGATCGAATCGCTTTTACTATAATAAAGGACATTGATCCAACTCTGCAATTATGGCTTATTGGTGACACAATCTCTTCGACATAGAGACAACGAAGACTTACGTACGTACCCGAGGGACTCATCGCCATTATTTCATCATAAAAAAGGAACAAAGACAGAGAGGCCAATTTCTGTCATGTTACTTTACTATAAAAAGGATGAGTAAAAAGCTTCCAGGCAATTGATTATTATTGAAAGTATAGTAGAAGAGTAATCGCTTATGTGCTTGTGTAATTTTATTATTGCTTAATGTATTCTCTTGTGATTTACTTTTATACTCTATACGATCTTTTTTTATTTTATCAGCATAATGGAACAAATAAGAACATATATAAAAGTGGACAAAGTGAATTGTTTATTTGTTATCGTTATTATTATTGAAAGTATTAGCATAATTTTTTTCTATTCGACATGAATAATTGTAGCATGTTGCAATCTCAGTATTTCCAAGCAATAATAATATGTTGAGATTAAATAAAAAATATGTAGTCGACATGTATATTTTTTTGTTTGGGTAAATTGATTAACGTAATAATCAACTCGATTTAAAGTACTTAGTTGAGTAATAGGTCAAATCAACTGATGTGTACTGAGGAAGTAAGTGTTTGTAAATCGTTGGCGTGATTGCTCTCAATTTCAAATGATTACACGTGACGAATATAAACTTACCATAATAAGTATGCCTACAGCTATAAAGTACGTCTTTTAACCTTTTATCTAGATTACTCACCTGGAAAAAAAATAAAAAGTGCGATTAGTTCACGTGGTTGGATACTGGAGAGGAAGAATAAGATTATATTAGAGAGAATAAGATAGATAATTCTTAAGTCATATTTTCTAGAACAGCGAGAGTACTTTCTCTATCGAGATCACAATGTTATAGTTAATATTATCAACCAAGTAGAACATACCTCAAAGGAATGAACTTCAAATACATAATAAATTTCATTCTTACTTTACATAAAACTTCAGAATGAGTTATTAATAAAATTCTTAAACTTGGTAGTTTAGAAATGTAATTTCATGTATACTTGAATCAATTGTGCACCGATTATTGGATGGTAATTTAAATTTTTTAACCAACAAGGACAAAGTCACTCATTTTTCAATATATTCTGATTATTAGCTTATTGCTATTAGCTAGATATATTAGCATATATCTATGTAAATTCATAAATAAGATTCTATCAATAAAGTTTTACATCAAAGGTATTTTCCATTGTTCTTTGATCAGCATAGAAAAGTAGAACAGTTGATAGTGTTGATGTTAAGAGTAATAGGGTAATGAATAAAGATTTACTATTATAGTTATTTTGAAATAATTATCTTATCAAAATCTCTTAATGACTAGTTAATTAAAACAGCTACTCTATCATCATGAGTTTTATAGGATTTTTAATTTCTTCTGTCTCTAGAGAATCGTATGACTCACTTGGAAAGAATGGCTTAGTGAATGTGGAGAATTTGAAAAGCTATTGAATTTTCGGGCCATTCACCGGCGAGGTCATTTACGGAACAAGAATACGCAGCAGGACAAAACATACGAGTGCGGAACCAGATTCGTTGGCCACAACGAGCTGTATCTCTCAGTTACGGGTCACTGTCTTCCGTCAAGGTCTTTTTTCCTACATCCTACATGCCACCAACTGATGCGAGAAAACTCGTGATATCTTTTGTAACGGGTAAATATGAAAAATTTGAATTACGAGCAATATAGAGAGAATGTATTTCAGTGAAATAATAAAAAAAAAAAGAAGAAGTTAAAAATGAAAAAATATAATATAGATTATACATGTTTCAGTGTGATATTTTATTTGATTCAAACTGTGCCCAGGTTTCAAAATAAATTTCCGGAGAACAGGAATGAACGTGACGGACGATTCGTTTCCGTTTTGTCATCCTGTGTCCTATAAATAAAACAAATGACACTCATGGGAGCGTTTGAGCAAAAAGAATAAAAAAAAATTTAACTATTTTCTAACAGTATCGTATCGATCTGCTGAGGGGGACATTGTCTATTTACTAACAATCAACGTGTTCTATGTAGTCCATACTATATAGGTAGACTAGTTGTATGTATGTATCGAACAGTCATCTCTATCCTCTTTTGGTTAGCTTTATTGCAAGACCAATGATCGAAAAATAATAACAGTCCAGTTAGATGCAAAATCGTAACGTAGTTTTTAGAACAACAAAGGTCCATTTGTTGAACGCATTGGAGAGGCGAAACAAATATTACACGTGACATAAAAGCGTCAAGCTGGAGAACGAGAGACTAGCTCATACGATCCAATGCTTCTCAGTCTGTGTGCTCGAATATCGTATGCAGTATGCATTTCTATTCATCTGACCTGCCTGGCATTTCTTTCGTTCCATATTCTAGTCATCTATAATACGTATTCGTAAATGAGTGGGAAAGCGAAAGGAAGAGAGGTGTAATGGCAGCTTGACGGTACCAAGAATTACCGCGTGCACACCTATTATTTATATCTAGTGACAGTCACGTTTTCATTTCTTTTATTCGCAAGCTACGACGTCAAGCTAAATAATGGGCTAAGAAAAAGAACAAAATATTGATGCCAACAGACGAATTAAAATTTTTTTAACGACTTTCCGATAAGAGTTTAATTGTATGTACAAATAAATCAAGTTACTTTCCAATCTCTCATGAGTAATAGTCAATCAAAATTGGAGTCCAAGTATTATAACTGTTTGTCAATCGGATCAATATCAAGAACGACTAAACCACCTTTCATGATACTTACTTTTGATATTATTTATTTCTAGCTGATTGCAATGTCTAAGTGTGTTTTGCTCATGTAGTTGGTGTATCGTTTTAAGTTCAGTTATGGTTTAAATCGGTTTTCCTCTAGAGAATAAGAGTAATTGCATTGCGACAATGAATCGTTTTCAAGTAAAATAAGCATCTCACAAAGTGATCAACGTTTTATTCAAGTTTCTCTTATTTCGCTACTTGTTACCGCGCTTACTGGAAATCTCGTTGGAGGGTATTTGCGTCAGCTGCACCTGCGTACTAAAGCTGCGTCTCCCTTCTCATATCGCTTTTGTGACGCTCGGACGCATTTGGGTTAAGGGTAGAGGGTCCTCAACCTTTATCGATCGAACAACTTGCTCTTGCGCTAGACGTACATTCAAAAAGATATTCAGCCCTCGTTAAGTCTTTAATGGCTTTTTATCAACAAATATCAAAAATTCATCAACCCTTTTTTCATTTCCATTATTATTATGTGATTATTTAAAAGAGTTTAACTCTTTTCGCAAACAAATATGATAATAAACAATAAAGTTAATTAAATTCTGTATCAACTGTAAGAAAAACAATTGTAATCTGAAGAAATGTATTTGTTATTTTTTGTGTATCCACGTTATTTCTTTTCTCTCAGCATCGATATTTTTCCAAGTCGTGAAAAAGCTCTTGTTTGGGTTCTGGATTGGATTATATATACCTATAGAAGTCTTGGCTCATTCGCAAACCAATCTGTTCGAATGCCGTGGCTCAATCTACTTGCCTTTCCTCTTTGCAAGGGTTCTCGCGCCATCATTTCATCAGCAGACATCTTGATCCATTTGGGGAAATCCGGCAATGGCCTGAAGCCAAGCCAAAAGTGGATAAACCTCAAAGTTACATCTAAAAGTCTAAACCTTATGACGCATACTTAATTTACATTAGTGCAAGTGTCTTAACATTTAGCAAGGATCCAAGAGCATCCAATATTTAAGAATATGTACATATGTATACATATATGGATTTATTGGACTGTAAAGAATTCTTATATTGTTTTTCTTGAGCTTTGTATTTTCTGTACTGATGAGCTATGTGTCAAGAGAAATGGGATAAAGAAAAATACGCAATAGCATATAGTAAGAACAAAAAAGTTACATGCTCTGGTATAAGTCGATCGAATGTCGAAGAATGATGGTAGTAGCAAATCCAGAATACGATAGCACACATGGCTCTGCCGATTACCTTCAGCATTCGAGGTCGGAAATTGAACGTTTTTCCAGCTCGTTCGAGGCTCAGAGAAACACGTTTCAAAGCGATTTTCCGCGATGTCCCTCAACCAAACGGAGATCAAAGGTTTTACAAGCAGTATGAAGGTGAAACAGAACAAAAAATGTGTTCTTTTCAATGTTAGCTCGAGGTAAAGACAAAAAAACGTGAAGGAAGAAAAAGATAGGAAAGCCATTGGCACACAGCTACCAAAGCGTTCAAGTGCGACGACAACGGCTTAACATTTGCACCTCTTGTTGAGAAGCAAACTTGATCTTTGCACATCTTACATACCCTCTTAAAGCATTTTCATCTTCACTATCCCACCGACTTGTAACATCAACGATGAAGGACATGGCTTTAAGATGAATTACATAAGTGCACTTAGTTCCTTTATACTACCAAGTACATCATCTAGGCTTTTTGGTATGTTTGACCTACATTCAAAATTTTTTATAAAAGAAAAGTCATGTTTTGTTGGAATATTCTTTTTCATTCTAGGTAATACAATGTTCAATTTTATTATTTATAATGATATTATATGGCATGAAATTTAGTTAATTTGAGAGGAAAAATTTAATAAATGAAAATAAAATATCTAGAGCTTTTCAGACCTGCTGTTCAATTAATGATCATATCGTAAGTCTTTCATTTGAAAATAAACTCACACTTACGAAAATATATGGAATGTTTCAAGTACAAAACACTAGCTTTCAAGCTTTCAGACTCTCACGGGTATTTCGAGAGATGAAGAGTTATGTTGTATGACCCTGATGAAAAAAGACGAATCCCAGTATACGAAAACCTTTTATAGGTCAAAAAGATTTTCAGAAAATGAACATGAACTCATGAAAAATTTCGATTTTCTCTCGTTATTATTATTATCATCATCTTTTTTTTATTGAAATTTACTGCAAATTGTTTTTGTTGAAATAAACATTTCAATGTGTTCCAATAATAGCAGGGCTATTGATTTTATGTAATGAATCGGTTATTTAATTAATATTTATTAATGATGCTATCAATAATGATAATAATAAAAGTAACGAATTCATTATATGATATGTTTATTCTATGATACATAAAGTATAATTAATAAAACAAACCTGTTTTTATGGCTTTTAATAATTTTTTCTGTGGCTATCAAATACTTTCAATAATGAATTTTATTATTGGAATTATTATTTATTTATTGTGGATGCCTAACTATCTTAAGACCGTAAGAGAATTTTTTATTCAAGTTATACAGAAATAATGCATACGACAATACTGGCGCATTGCTGCTATAAAACTATAGTAAAGAATATCTGGAAATAGAATTCCATAAATGAATATTAAATTCATTCTCTTAAGAGAAGGAAAAAGTGTAAATGATAAGAAAGCAAAAATTTATTTATGACTATTTTCAAAAGATTTTAAAAAATAATACATGTATAAAGTGATGATAAATAAATAAAAAATAAATTGCAGTAACTGATAATCTGATGATTATTATGATATTGAATTTGAGGGTCATCCTTATTGAGCAGACAACTTCCTGAGTTCTTTGTTCACTTGGGCAAATTGTCCAGGTTTGGAAGACGTGAAATGAAACTCTAGTACTTCGGCACAAAGCTGGATTTTCTCTCATAATAACTTCATAAATCCGCTATTCATTCGAGTGGTACTTTCACAGAGCTACCGTTTGCTCCTCATAACTCTTTTTCTCCTCTCTTTTGCGATCCAATTAACTTCGATGAAGGTGATCTTCGACGTAATGCTTATCAGTTAAAATGATCCAATAGCGCTTATTGCCTGATACTTTGAAGAAAATGAACTAACTTAAATAATAATAAAAAGATTTATCGTAACTTTTTTTTATTGATATTAAGAACACAATGAGAAGGGAATTCTTTAGCTTTCTTTCTTTATCTATTCAATCACTTTTAATCTTCAACAAATTTAATTGACAAATGCCTAAAATATTATTGAATAATATATTGTTAAAAGTTACAATGACTTACATGACTTATGCAAAAATGTCTCTTCACTTAAGTGAAACTTTGAATACTTTTTATTTACTAAATCGTGTCTAGACTTCATTATTGGACTCAGTCAACCTACACAAACTTGTTCTTTGTTACTTGCCATTTTCTTAATGAGTTAAGAAAGTTTTATTCCATTAGTTTTTTTTTGTTAACAAAATAATCACTCTAAAGACTATTCAATATAAGTAAAAAAAATCTTCGTTTTGGAAAACATTCGGAATTAAACTTAAAAATTTACACCCGAAAGAAGATTAAATTGTCAGTTAGACTTTTATATTGACATTTTTTATATTTTTTACGCCATTTCGAGAACACGTGCACCTTTTACAGCCAGCTATATAATTTAAACTATGTTTCGAAATATGAGTCTTGACATACAGTGTACAACATGCAGTGTAGCTACCATGTACAAACATGTGTACTTCTCGTAAATAAAGTGTATCTAGTAAAAATGTATGAAAATTCAAGTCAATGAAAATTCTTCATTAATTAATTTTTGTACTGAAAAATACTTTAAAAGCAAATATAATCATCTTTTAAATTTTTTTGTTTATAACAAGGAGCTAAAAAAAAAAACAAGGTAAGTTGGTAAGTTGAAATGTCTTTCTATCAGATAACAGTACAGAGATTGGTTGAATTTTTATTTCGATATGAGAGAATTAATCTATCGAAATTTTCACTCGAATATTCAAGTTTCGTGTTATTCATTTTAAATGAATGTACGTTTAAATTGGAAACGTGTTATCAAAGTTTTCACTTTTATTTTGATCAATTTTTTTTTTTAATCAAGAGAAAATGAAAATGAATATAAAATCGGTTTATTCCACAGTGGGATTGGAAAAGCGAATCATTTAAAGCCCGGACGAAGCTTTTAATCCGGTAGACCAGCCTATCGAATCCTGCTATGACGATGAGAGAGTTAGTTTGCGCGGACATGCTAGAGGGGAAGCTTTGAATAACGTGCTTCATGACACTTTCCGCTGAGCGGAAGATAGGGTACCACACGTGCATACTTAATCGCCCGTATGACTCATGGACATACAAAGGGTCGACGAACCTCGTCACTGCCCTTTTTACAAAAATGCTCATCGTAACTGGACTGGAAACACCTGGTGAGTTTACAGTTTCATGATAAAGGAATAAATTTATGCTTTTAAAAACACGCAAACTTTGAAGCTCTTTACGCGATTATTATTTTTTTTCTTCTTTCAAATCAATTGAATGGTGGAAAGAAAAAAAATAAACAAATGATAGAAGTGAATACAAGAGAGTTGGGGTAATTTATTATGGAACAATGAATTTATTATTTGAATAAAATATAAATCGTGTTGAAGAATGAAGTGTAAAAGAATGAAAATGTTTCTCGCAATTAAGAGCACGTTAAGCAAACTTAACGATCCACTTGGCCATCAAACGCAGAAGGAGAATGGGAAGAAATGGAAGTTTCAGGCGGTCTTGTGGAAAATCAAGATGGATCTTAAACTGAGGAGCTATATACGGCTCGATGCATTTCAATGAACATTATATTGACATGCTATTAATAATATTTGTATCAAGCGGAAAAATACATATTTTTCACACAAGAGAATAAGCAATAAGCTAAAATTTTGTGAAAAAATTATCACGTTCTATTCAGCCACAAATAACTCTGTCGAATTGACATTAATTCGTGCGACAGAATGAATAAATAAAAAAAAAGTGTCTCCGATTGCTACTTAATTACACAACAGTTTCCAGGGAATTGTGGCCAGTTTGATCCGAAAAAGTTCATTTAAACTCATACAAGACTCTAGAGAAATTTCCTTTCATCAGTATTCTGCAGAATAGAATGGATATAGACGAGAGTGGCCTTTTGAATCTTGTTCGATCGTTCGATTTGTCTCGTGGGATTTTTTAACGAAAATAGGGGATCTACGGTCTCGACACTCCCAGAGGGTGTAAAAGATCTCCCTTGTGATAAACGTTCCAAAGACTTGGATTTTTGTAGTTTTGCAAGAGTATTGCCGAACTTTAAAACTTGTCGAATTGTCTAAAAATAGTTATTCCAACTTCTGCTTCTTTTTCGATGGTTTAAGTTATGTATACCAACCGATTTTATCCTATGTAATGTATTCATTCTCATGGCTGTACCATTATTCATTCGATTATATAAAAACACCATAAACCACCCCATTCTACTGATTCATATGATATGACAGTTGGTGCTAACATATAATATTATAATTCATATTTAAAAGTATATCAGTTGTGTGATAGGGTAAAAATAAATATTCAATACATTTAATCAATATAATGTCATTTATACTACAACTCATGTCCACCATATATGTAATAAAATTACAGTAATTTTCAACAGTTATGCATCGAGCTTTTTTTTATAATAAGTATAATGACTATGGCTAAATTATATAGCTCCTATTGCTTATACACCACATAATGACTCATGATGACTTTACAGGTGTCCATAATGACGGTAATTTTTGTTATAAAGGATGACTTTTATGATGATACTGATCGAACAGAAAAAATTTCGTCCAAGGTCCGTGAACGATATTTCTTTCAAAGTTTTTTGTTATTGTTGGAAATGGGATAGGTGTAGTTGAAAGTTACAAGAAATATATCTCGCTAAATTTATTCATGGAAGGAAGAACCTATCTTTGCTTATTGAGAGTTGGCTCAAGACTAAAGACCAGTGAGGTTTTAAACTATGTCCTTCCCATATCTTAAAAAACAATATATTTATTTTTTCCATTCCAGCATTTATATTAAACCGTGGAACAACCGTATAAAAAAAACAATAAAATCTTTTAAAATACTTGGATCAGATGGTTCAAGATCCACAAGTGTCTAGAAAGAAGTTTAGAAGCCTGGAATACAGTGGCAATATTTTTTACTTTGTTGTACTTGTTAAGTATTAACTAAAATCAATTTATAAAAGTCATTTTACTGGTTTAGTAGATTGTGCAGTTGTCCAAGGCTAGATTGAGTTATCAACAAAGTCTCAAGTACTTGGGTGGACAAATAAAAAACTTACGAAATTACCAATACAGTGGAGAAAAATAAAATATATACATAAACTTGAAACTTTTCGCCTGTTGCTCTATATATTGAATACAAATTATAGAAAGTGCTTTTTTTTGACAACACATAAGCCACATGTCAAACTTTTCACTGGAACAATAGGAAAAGTGGGAGAGTAAATCCTCTTAATTTATTGAAAGAGACATGAAAGTGACATAGGCACAAACAAATATAATTCTCATATGAACAAATGACATTTCAAGTTGTCATCGTATTATGGATAGAGTTTGTCAGGAGAATAGTGTAATGAACTTTTCAATAAAGTATAGAATACTAAAAGTACTTGTATAATTTACGTTTCTACGTGTGAATAGAATAGCATATACATCACTTTTACATGAATGTATGCGTAAACACAAACGTAGGTAAATAGATTAAGCAGTGAATTCTGCAAATGCGTACAACAGATAGAGAATGTAAGTTAGCTCATAACTTTTCATGCGTGCTAAGCTAAACTCCTCTTGTTTTTGAAATAGAATTAGAGCTTTAATATTGCTAGTCTTGGAAATGCAATAAAGATAATTCAGTTAATTTTCTCTAGCCACAAGTCTCTTAGTAGTTGGGACAGCCGAGCACTTGGTAAACTTGTAGTTACCGAATTATTCGTGCTGCTACTAAATATTATTTTGCGAATTACACGAGAAGTTGAATTATTACTGCTTTCTTTTTTCTTCCAAAACAACAGGATTTATATTAATATATCTAGTGATATCGAAATGCTAGTGACATAATTAATAGGTGTTGTGATTATAAATATTGCGAAAAAAAAATGTTTTGATTTAAGAGTTGAACTAAAACTGTCATTTTAAAAATTAAACGAAATGAATTCCAAAGAGACCCCTAGCTTCACAAATTCTATTGAGAGAGGGCTGCATGTAAAAGCTTTTCATCATGCTCTCGAGGTCAGCTACGTCCTTTTCAGATAAACCCTAAAAAAATCACAATGAAAGATGATTGATGGTCTTTCAATTTCGAAACAAATCAATAATCTTTTGAAATTATTTTTCCTTTTATTATTCATACTTTAAACGTTGGAAAAAAATAATGTCCATAACATAAATGGTTTATTTAAAAAATGACCATTTCATAAAGTGCAAATAGTGATAAAAATAAATAGCTATGTAAAAATATATTGTTGGAATATAATAGCTGTATAGTTAATTAAACTCAATTGATTCAAAGTATCTTCCGTGAGTTTCCCCCACTAATCAAGTGAACTGCAAGACCGCGCCTGGCATCGACCCGACCTCGGGATGCACACAAGGCCCAACAATGGATACGTATGTACTACTCCATTTGTATATACGTGTAATATTACGCATACACAGAAACTGATATACTATAGTTTATGATTCTATTATATATCTTTCAATGGATAAACTAGCACTGATGCAAATGCTGAAATTTACCAACGTCCAGTGCATATTATAGTTTGCCTGTGGTAGCAATTACTTCTAAAACCCTCCAGCCTCATCTCTCTTTTATTATTCCATTACCACTATTGTTTAATTCATCCCAAATTTATGCAACTAATATTTTGGATAATTATCACATTTGTTTTTTAAAAGTAAAAAAACTTTAAATTGAAATTCCATTTTTACTCAACTGATAAAAATGTTTTTTAACATTTAAATAATGTAGAAAAAGTTTACTCAAGTTTTGGAGTAAAAAAAAAAATAATCATAAAATAAATAGGATTTGACCTATTTCACAATAATATGATGATAAATTCGACCTAATAGATTTTAACTTGTACATTGTGATAAATATTTAATACAAGTCAAGATGAATATTTTTTTTTATCATAAAAATGATGAAAAAGTTTTAATAAAAGTATTCGTATTTTTGTTGGGAATATTTTAACACTGTTTTATAAATTCAAAGGCAAAGATTCAATTAAGTTGGCAGTTAATAATTTAGCCTACTTTCTTCTATATAATGAATATCAGAAACAAAAAACAACAACTGAGAAACCGAGTACTACTTTTACAATGCTGTGGATAAATTAATCTATATTCATAGTGTTATTAAAATCTTGGATATAATTACATTGAAAAGAATTATACACAAGGTTGAATTAAAAAGAGATTAAAGGAGAATATTTTTTCTTATTTAAGGTAAATGTCTAATATTCTGGCCTTGTAATAAATGAATTTAAAATTCAAATATTTTATGAAAATATCTCGAAATAATAATTTTTTTTTACATTTACATTTACTATCTCATTGTCGATTTCCGTTTGTCGCATCTGTTCTAGTTTATCGTTCTGTGCTACTGCTACTGCCGGAGGTGCATTTCTATAAGGTATGCGTTATATTATGGAGTAAGTCAAAGCATCTAGAACGTCTTCCAACGTCAGTAAGAATATTGCATGAAAATGTAGCGATGCGTATGAACACCAGGTAAGTACCTACCGAGGATGTTATATATGTATATATATATAGAAGTGTGAGAACATCAAAGATGTCAACGCAAAAGCATTACCTTCTCCTATGAGATTTACAAAGTGACGTGGTTTTATCTTCTCGTGAATTTTACACTTCTCAAGTTCAAAAGGAAAAGCGAATTTCCTCGTGTGAAATTTTCATACATGAGCTAAAGCAGTAAATTAACTGTGAATTGAACGTACAACACAATATTACATTTACTAAAAAATTTATACTTCCAGTGTATGAATGTGATGAAAGATAAGGTGAAAATTTTTGACGAGATTTGATATTCATTATAAGCTTATTTTATTAATTATTACTTCACTGTTTAATTAAATGCCATTGTCAGAGTTTTACGTTACATTATCTCCAAGTAAATGACTCTAACAAAGACGAAATAAACGAGCAAAGAGGAAGATGATAAAATGAAAATGAACTTGCTATTAAAACCAATACGATCATAATCGCAATGAAAAGTGCGAAATATTTATTACTTGTGCTCGTATATTTCATTCGAACTTTCGAGTCGTAAAGAGAGAATTGAAATCTCCAAGTAAAGAAGATATATATATATATATATATAGTAAAACCATTTTTATTCTCACACTTTTTTTTCTTTGTTATATCTTAACTGTTATTCTTTGCTTATTTTAGTGGTGGTAGAATCTTTTTAAAATTTAGGACAAATTTTTTGTTTAAATGTTTTTTCCTTTGATTGAAATTGAGACTTGGTGTCAAAATCATGAGATTTAACAAAAAATTTTCCACTAAACGTACCACAGTTATTTTTCTTCTTTCAAATAGAAGAAATAAAATAAAAAATCTGAGTGAAACGTGACATGCGGGTATTTCTGACTGGCGTGTTCTTCATTTCACTCGACGAACCTTTACGTTTTTCTCAGTGGATTTAATCTACAAAAAAAATTCAAGACTTTGTGGCTAATTTCATTGAAATAAAAAAATATCCAAGAAGATGATGATGGGAAAACTTGGAGTTAAATCAAAGTTTGTATAATTATTTCAAGGTACTAATATTATTTAATGTATGGTACTATAATTTTAGTTTTAAAAAATTAATGATAAATCAATTGAATAATTTACAATTTAATTTTAATACTCTTTAATATAATTTTCAACTTTAATTAGAGTTTCTCATTTATAACTCTTCATTTAGACAATGGATTCCATGATAATAGAAACTTTAATGAGATATTATTGTCGTTTAGCATAGTCACATTATGAAAGAATAGATAAAAAAATTTTTTTGTTGAAAAATATGAATGTTAAAAAACATTTCGATCGTTTCATAGAGCTGCATAAATTGAGATTATTCAGTCTCTTAGGATTCGAGTGGGAATTTTTCATTTTAGTGATCCTGTTGGGAATAACTGGAATATATTCACAGGTGAAAACGCTTTCCTTAACTCAAATTTACTTTCAACGGTTGTTTCGTTGAATAGATATATGGAATAAAAAAATGTTTCAGAGCGAGATGCGGAGGCGGAATAATGAGGACAATTTCTTCGTTGCCGTATATAGGGACGGAGTGAAATAAGATAAGAAACGTGGGCGAAGGAAGAAAGAGTCACTCTCAAGGTCTTCAAGTATTGATACCGGAAGATCTCGAAGCACGTTTGTTTTTCTCAAGAGTCAAGAAGACAAATCGGTTGGTGAGACTCACGCCTAACCTATACCTTTCCATATCTATGTGGTTGTTGTTGAGTGCACTAGCATTACCAATAGACGCAAGTGGTTAAAGGATGCAAACCGGTTTTTCGCAAGCAACTTTTATAATGAGATTCCTCAAACGTTTCGTCGATCAGAGAAAGAACTGAAGATAAGAGTGAATGTTGGAGTAAGAAAGAAAGACTTTATAAAGGGGCAACTCTGACGTTTACATAAAGAACAGTAGGTACTTCCGTGTACTTCCTAACACGGGTGTGCACGCGACTCTGCATGTCCTCGTGTGCAAAGTCCATATATGTTTACGACAATTGTAAGACTGATGTTATTGTAAAAGGAAATTCGGTTATATGTATTTCAATATTTACTCAAAAATTATTATTCCATAATTCCAATCATTTGGAACGCGAGTTATTCGAAATCAAATTTCCCTTTTCTCTCCATTTAATTCACTGATGATTGACTGTAAAACTATAGTAACTATAGGTATTTTAACATTAATTCAAAAGCGGTTCTTTAAATTTTCGTTTAAAAAAAATGATATTAAAAATCAAATTTTATCATACCATTACGAAAAAAAAATTATCAATAATAATTTTAATTTAAACTCTCCTGTAAAATAGACAATAAATTTCTTTTTCCAATCTTTTTATGTTTTTCGAAGCAATAGAAAACAAATTAATCAATATGCAAAGAGCTGGTGTGTGTATTTAATAAAAAATATTAATCTTATTTCAAAAGGCTTTGGGTCTTTTTTTCTATACAACGCGGAGCAACCGAAATACCTGAAATAAATCAACAACATCCCATACCAATTTCAATTATTAGTGTGTAGTAGGAAAATATTTGATTATTATTTCAAAATTTCTTTTTGCAAACATCATTTTTGATTACTTAAAAGATGGAATTTAATTACTACCTACGGTAAATAAAAGTAGTAAGTTCATTAATTCTTTGACTGTGTAATGTTTTACCAACTTTTCGAGACGAAAAGAAAATTTTTTGTTTTCTGTTCAGTTAGGGAATACAATTCATTTCATTTCTCTACTTTTTTATGTTAAAAAAAAAAAAGAGTCGTAGATTTTTGTGCCGTCTAGTATATTTATAAAACTCAATCATGTTTCAGCATCTTCAAACGATGGAGACGAGACGAAAGATAAATCATCCGGTTGAATGACTACAAACTTTAATGTAAATAGAAATGTCGAGTCTTTATAAAGTCAATAATTTGAACAAAGTTTAAATCTCCCTTACTCCCCATTGCAACTGTAAAGAGTCTTAATAAAGGTCATGTAAACGATAATTATTTTTCAGCTACATAAACATTATTAGTAAGCTAATTATTTATTATATAAACATATAAATGTGAAATTTTTTTCTGCACATAAAGCAAAAATTTGTTAAATTATGGGTCAAATTGTTTTATGTCCCGTGAAGTTTATATAACGAAATATGACTACTATTTTTGTATTTATATAAAAATATGTTTTATGTATATATGTATACAGATAGAATTCACAACCTACAGCAATAACCAGACCGCGACGTACCACATGCAGTGCAATTGGACCAGCGAACGTTTCATAAGGGATACGATCTGTGCACACTCTACCATCATACCACTACCCCTTTAGTCAGTTATAAACTTTTTTACTGTCTCTCACAGCGTCTGCCGGCAAAGTAATCTCTTTTTATTTCACAGTGTTATAGTCACTTGCAAAAATAAAGAGTATATCGCCGAAATATAAGAGAAATAAAAAAAAAAATACATACAAAATATCACTCAATTGTTATCCAAATTTTATTATTTAAATTTAATTTATGATTTCTATTTAAACTCAATATAAAAACTATTGTTTAGAAACATTTTGATTGTCTTTAAAAATGAATAAATTAATTAGTCAAGTTTTTTTATTCAAAGAAAAAAAGACTTTTTAATGTATCTCGAAATACTTTTGTTTTTAAGTGACTAAGAAAAAATTCCAAGGTTAGATCAAAGATTTGTTAGACAATAGGTAATTAAAATATTAATTAAACTTGTTTATCAGAGTTGAAATAAATAGTGGCTTGCAATAGAAAAAGTAGCTCATAATGAAAACTCCACTCCAAAGTCAAGGTAAGTAAATAAGTTACGTAGCCTTAATTGTTTGGAGCAGCGTATGAATAAAAATAATGTCAGTAATAAATTTACATTAGTCTAGGAATGAACTTTTATAATAAAATATTATAATAAAAAAGTGAAAGTTACAAAAAGTAATAAAAACTTACCCAAAACAAAACATTAAATCCAAAGATCACATATTTGAGACAGCAGCTCACTTCACTTGTATCCCTTCTGTACTTCCTTGCAGGCATGATTACGATACATTTATCTCCTGTTTCTGATTGCGATTTTCGCGCCTTTTGACTCACACGCGCACATGTGCACTTTTCGAAGAGCAATAAGAAAGAACACAAAATAAAAACAAAAATAAAAACAACAAACAAAATTAAATACACTTTGAAAACAATAACTAAACCCGCATAATTATACAGTGATCATGGCGGATCCATTTTTGTGTTTTACTTACTTAAATATTTTCATAAACTAATAAACTTTTTTTTTGTTTAATTAATTATAATCCGGCAGTAGTCGTTGCCAGCCGATCAGCTGATCACAATATCCCACATAATAACGACTACTGCCATTGTCACGTCGCAGCGGCACACTGCTATAGTCGAACTGAGAAAAGAGTTCCTCAGTTGCTTCAATGCTTTCGGGCTCCCCACCACTGATTTTCTACCCCTTCTACCATGTTTTTTACTACTGCGCAAGCGTACAAGAACACATGAAGAGCATCTGAGGAACTCTCTTCTCAGTCCGACTATAGTGCCGGATCAACGAGACTGCGAGCGGGTCAGACATTTCCCCTCTATCACTTCGTGTGTTTCAGCAGCGCACAATTGCAGCCTTCCTTTACTAAAAAGACAACTTTCTTCCTCGCACTCCCCACTACTTATCAGTCTTCTCCCTTACTTTTCTCCCTTCTTTTCGACTACTTCGTTTTTCGCTTCAGTCACCTTTCATACCTGTTTATCTCGTTCTCTTTCTATTTTGCTTTTTAACCCTGTGCTGCTTCTTTCTTTACATCATTCTTATTTTTAGCTTTTAATGCGACCTCATTTTATGTTTATCTTTCCATTTACCAGCACATTTATTTGTTATTATTATTATTATACCACATTTGTCTTTGGATTTTCAAGTTTCAAATGATAACAATAGAAGCGGCCACCTTACCCTTTAGTCTTCACCTCACAGTTGAAACAACTCGACTCACTCTTGTACCATGAGCATGCAACTACCTGCTGATGGTGCTTGGGTTCGCGCAGGCGCCACACGCATCCACCGTTTAACCCCTCCCGCCCATTTTTTCTTTTGTTTTTTATTTTCTTCCACATTTTCTTAGTTCTCTTGGACGTACTAAGAATCATCCAACTGGACTGTGTGAGCTAATTTTCTTGCTTATCCTCTTTCATCTTTTTTTTTTTTTCTATTTATTCTCATCTATGTCATACACACTTATGTACATATCTTGTTCATCAAACTAAACCTTACAAGTTTATTTTTAATTTGGAGCAATAGATGGACTTGAAGATGGATACAAGTTGAATGTAGCAATAGAAAATTTTTTTTATTAGGTTTTAATAACCGGAGGAAGCTTTACCAAACAAACAAAAATTAAATCCAGTAGCGATGGAGTAATTTCCAGTAGAGGTCAAACAAGTGTAATTAAATTCTAAGTAGGTCAAAGTTATATATGAGATGATGATGTTTCGGAATCATACGTAATATATTGAATAGGAAAAGGACGTTGCTTCATATGTGTATTGTTGAAACCTATCTAGCAACACTGTTTCACATTTCTTGTATCCATTTATTACACTGTCGTTATATTACAGCATCTATTGACTGTTATCTTTATTCTGAAAGCATTGGTAGTATGATTCTAATTTAATGATAATCAATTCCCATAAAACCTGATATTTTATTTTATTCCATATAAAATAAATCATGTAACCTTTGATTATACAAAAAACCTTTTTCATTCCATTTATGGATTAGCATTAATTAATTATTAATTTCCATTCGAATTGAATTGAACTTTTATTTTATTTATAGGTTATTATTGATGTGCTCGTTTAGCATTAATTATTTTTTATTTTTAAATTTTCGTACGACGCGGAAGTTGGTTCCATATCATTCCTTTGGATGTCACTAGCTGCTGGCAACTAGAATTCATCTATATTCTCTGCTGTACTAGTTCAAAATTTTATGATCAGACTTCCTATTGTTGTGGAAGGTTATGACATAATTGTTTTCTCTTTTAACTTTAAATTAATGAACGATTTGGAATAAATTATCAATTAAATGAATATTGAGTTATAATAGCATCAATCAATTATGGCATTAATAGTCCAAAATGTAAGTTGACATTGATTAAGAAGTAATCTTTATCAATATAACCTCAGAATGGCTACGTTAATAATAGGTCTTTTTTATTAATAATAACTTTTGATATTCCCCTTTTTATTCTTAACGAATTAATGAATATTGTTGTATTTTTAACAATTAACAACTTCTTGTACTGTCAATTATTGTTTATGTAAAATAAGCTAATGCAACACAATCAACGTTTTTATTGAACAGGTCGCAAGGAGCTTACAAATACAATCATGTTTGCAAAAACTAATTCATACATCTGCATCACTTAATAAAACGACTTCTGGAAAATATAAATCTACTAGAAATCGAACCAAACCTCTTACATATGAAATGGCAATGAAACCTTGGGATATTGCAGCTAGAAAATCATGGAATGCATGGAACACTTGTGAGTACTTTTTATATAATTCCTTTGATGGATATCAATTGAAAAGTAAACGATTCTTTGAATTATTTAGCAAATGTTTTGGATGGAAATCGGCCTGCTGAGACAGCAGCAGAAGATGAATTTATTCGTCGATTTATGTGTGGCACGTGGCACAATATTTTTGTATCAGAATTAATTATAAAACGACAACACAATATTATTCGAATAGCTGGGATTATTCAGAGAAATTTAGCACCAAGAAAAATGTATTTCTTAATTGGATATACTCAAGAGCTCTTGAGTTACTGGCTTCAATGTCCTGTTAAATTAGAATTACAATCAGTTGAGAGTAAAGAAGATGTAGTATTTAGATATGTATAAGATATATTGATATTCGAAATTTTTTTAGAAATATAAAGAATTGTATTTAGAAAACACCATTTACATTATTTTGAATTATATTAATGATATAAATAAAAGAATTTTTATTGAAAATCAATTTAATAATTATAGTAAGAAGAAAGAAAATCGTTTAATCATATTTTACTTGTTTTATTATTTTATTAATTATTAATTATTACACTCAATCATGATGAAAACGTAGCCCACATACAATTTATTGCATTGTCAATCAAACTTGAAATATACAATACCTTTGAATGGATATTGAATTATAACGTTGATGAGATGTAGTGATGAAAAAACATGATTGAATCAAAAATTATGAGACAAACGATGGAAACTACTAGATTTTTTCGTTTTCTCCGTAGCATGTCTTTACAACTTACATCATTCAATATCCGATCAGGCCTCGCTGAGCTATTTATTTGTACTTTTGCACTTTTAATTTGCGAGTATTTATCATTACAACATTAATTGATAACTTTTTTTAATTGCAAACACCATTGATAAAAAATAAATTTATATACATGTTAACATACTCGTATATATGTTACCATTAAAATAGACAATACGATGGAAAATTAATTCATTTACATAATAATTGAAATAAGACTTAAATTTGACAGCAGTGCAGTTCTATAAAAATTATTAAAATTTTTTTCAACTAAATGCGTATTAATTAATGTTAAAAAATGCACAGAATCCTTAACATTAAATTATTAAAATTCCACCATTAGCTCATGGTGGAAAAGGATGCATCTTGTATTGTAAATACGTAAAATATTGATTATGTTTGTTGTAGCTTAACTACATTGTATGAAAAAGTGCAAAATGGTACCATAATAATAATTAATTTGTGATAAAAAATTTTCTCGTTAATTGTGCGATTATTTCTTATATTAAAATTTTTTACTGTATTGATAAGCCAACGCGAGACCCGATTGAATTAATATAATTTGATATTAAATTTCAACAATATTATTGTGAATGATCAATTTAATATCAAAGATTTCTTTTTCAATATTTATCATTAACATTATTGAATAAAGCTTTTCTTGATTTATGATTAAATATAATATTTTTCCGTTATTGAAAGAGGCAGTTACATTATACTATTTTACTATTATCATGTATAATTAATATGCTTCAATTATCACTCAATCTATATAAACTCGATGTGCATTTAAAGTCAATTAATAATTAATAAAGTTAAGTTGATGTAATGTCATCTTGTTGCCAATAGATCTATACTGACAAAGCAGAAATTATCAATCAATAGCAAATATATGCTACACAACATGATTGTTTGCTAAACTTTAAATGATAACTAGTCGAATTTTTATTTATTAAACCTATCTAGCTTGCATCGATTACACAATTCAAATAATTAATATCAATATCCATATTCGATCATTTCACATAATTACTTATTAATTGAAAAATCCCATACAACTCAATATACGATTAATTTCCTTTTTAAAGTTCTTTGTTATTGTTATAAAAGAAATAAAATAGGAAATTTATATCTTAATAATTATAAATAAGTACTTCTGTCTTTACTATTATTATATTACTACACTTATTGGAAAGAAGAAAAATGCCAAACGATCATGGAATTAATTATACAACACACTTATTTTTCATTATGCGATAAAATTTCCATTTTAATTTCCGTTAGAAATTCGTATGTCTTAATGTCTAAATAACAAGTCTGATATCTTCAGTGCATGCATGTGTGGCCTAATCATTTTTTTAAATTATAAATACAAATTATGTATCTCGAGTAAAATATACTTCGATTAATGACAAAAAAGTCATGAAGATGTAAATGATGGTAACTTATCCTGAATGAGATATAATGTTGACAATACATTTAATTAATGAGTTTCCATTGTAATTAATTGGTAAAAGGATTATAATAAAATATAATATTGTCAACGTAATTTAAGAGGCTTAAATGGTAGACATGAATTATTAATTAATTAATTATCGTATTTAGATGGTAAATTGATAGATTACCTTCATTAATGAAGGTAAACAATACATGATGCATCTTGTCAAATTAGGCCAGAGATCAATTATAAACTGTATTCATTATAGTGATATCTTATTATTCAATTGCTCTAAATTATGGTATGAAACGAGCGTAATGAACCAATATACAAATATGGAACCCCGATTTTGTTTGATTCATAAAAATGGTCAGTTATGTAATTTTTTTTACAACATTCACTACAAATATTCATTATCTATGCAAAATTATATAAATTCACACGGTTACCACTTGTTGTATTCAGTTCGTTTTGAGTATCAAATAATTATTTAAAACTATTTTTACATTGTTTAAATTCGTTAATTACAGAATCATTATTGATTAAAATTATTTACAATTGATCGTCGTGAAAACTATATTCTATAAAATGAAAAAAATTTCAAATATTTTCATATTTGTCCTGAGAAAAATTGCATAATAAATTTATTTCATAAATGAAAAATTATATCAATTGCACTCGCAAATATATTCAAAAATGTATATTGTTTTGGATAGAGTTAATTCATCATATTATTAATATATTCCTATTCGATTATTAAAAATGAAGAAATCGTATCGTTTTGAAATTCATCTAGCAAAATAAGTAGAAGCTGAATCAACAAGCAGTAAAATAATACATTTCATACGTTTAAGTATGTTTATATATAAATTGAATTAAAAAATGTTAATGAATGAATGACAACCGAATCTAGACAATACTACCATACATGAATATTATTACATAGTCATACATACAATTACATTTGTTATAATATCATCTATTTTTGTTTAATTATTATTTAACATTATCATTATCAATATACGTGGCCAATAAGAACAGATTTGTACTTGCATTGAAATTGTTAAGTCAACTCCAATCATTTCGCACAGCCCAGTATAGCGTGTATGTTTTCATATATATTTATTATATATATGTATATTTTTTTTCTTCTTTAGTCGTTTTTGTTTAAAAATACAATTTTTCAATGGATGGCAGCATTTTTATTAAAAAATTGGCTTGGAGATTGTTGTAATGACATTTAGGAAGATTCCAGAATTTTTCTAGTAGATTCTAAGTGTTTAATAAATATGTGAAATTGTTCCAATTAGTCTCAATATCACAGAGGTTTGATCGGAATATTTAATTTGCTTCTTAAATCTTTTTTTCTTTTTTTTTTTAAGTAGGAAAATAGGTATCTACATACATATTACCGTGATTATTAACGATGATATTCATAACTTCTTAAAAATGCAATACACTATACATGGGCTAAACGCATTACAACATGGCTCCCATCACCTAAATCATTAAAATTAATTGATTTTATCGGTCAGTTTAAATAGAATGTGCGGTAATGTGGAGTATTTGAACATTTGCAATTATTTCAATAATAGTCTGTTGCGAGTGATAATCCTAGAGCCAGAATGTAAGGAGTCATCGGGTTTTCATAATCGGTAATCAGTTTTTGCTTTTTTATTTCGGTCTAGATCGGAGCGGCTGCTACCTGCGTGAAATCAAACCATTACTAGTCCCTATAGTCGGCGTCATTTCTAATTCCACTAGTAAAGGAAAATGATCTGCAAAAAACATTTAGTTTTTTCATTACATCCTTGTAGAGAAGTAAAAGGAAAGAAAATATTGCTTGATGATTTGTAAGTTTTTTTCCTTATAACTAGATACCAATTTACTGTGGTTAAATTAATCGTTATATATTATCTCATTAAATAGAATATTTTTTATACCTGAAGGGATATGAGGATGAGGACATCCCACAACCTTATGTTCTCTGAACCAGTCAGGACTTAAAGGCCCCAATAAACCTAGTGGAACCATACTTTGTTTCGAATAGAAAATATAATCAATAATTCCTTTGAAGTCGAATCTAAAAAATATAATTAGTGTATTATTAGTCAATATTCTTTATATTTTTCCTAGAATTTATTGTAAAATTACTTACGTATAATTGGTATACGGCATTATGTCTTCACTATAAGCTGAAGCTAACTTAAATGAATGGATGAATTCATTTGGTTTGTCGCATCCAGAAATTTTTTGTAAGCAAGATTTATAAGCAAGGTCTTTGAAATCACGGTGATCAGAAGCAACTCTTCCTGACGTCAAGAATTCTATTACACCTAGAATTTCATCCAATGATTGATATTAATAAATTAAAAATTTTGCAGTTGTTTCGATATTTGTATAATTGTTAGATATATTTATTTACCTGAATCTGGCAATGAATTAAAATCACCGCAAAGCAAAAGTTGTACAATATTGGAGTCAGGCTTATGACCAGGCTTGAATTGCTGGCTTGCTTGATCAAGAATAGATCGTAATTCGTTACTCAACATCATTGTCTGAATTAATTTTACATCACAATACTCAGGATCCCAATGAATATGAGCAGTGCATACGAGAATTGGTTGTTCAATTTGAACTGGATCCGAAGGAAGCCCTGAAAATATTAATTTTATAATAAATATGACTGAATTAATTTAAAAATATATTTAGAGAATGTTTACAATTTTAAATAACACACTAACAAATAATGTATTTACTTGAAACGATTTATTCAAAAATAAATTACAATTTATAATATATTGAATGAGTTATTATAATAACGATACATTGATTTTCAAAATATAAAACCTAAGATAAATTACTTAGAAAATGACAATTAATGTAAATACACCGTAAAGCAAAAGACAAGGATATGCAATAAGTAAACGTTGTTTTTCATCTCCAGACATTGCAGAAAATAATCTTGATGCTGATAAAGTAGCCCATGCGACAGCAAGTACTGCAAAAACTGTTCCTACTGGTCCTTTAAGAGTTGTGAAAACACTAAGTCCTGCTAGGACAACCACTGGGAGTAGACAATAGCCCAAAACAGAAGCGACTGAAGACAAAGTAACATTTCCGGTAGTGCTCATCAAGTATTGAAGCACGTACATTAAAAGACAGGATGTAGATGCGAGACCGTAAACGTAACCAAAGTGAGCTTTTGATCCAGCTAATAGTAGAAATGCTGCAAGGACTAAACAAAAAGCAACTGGTCCTGCTAAATCCGAATCTTGCATTAAGTAGTTTGCATCATCTGTTTGACCGCGTCTATGAAATGGATTTAATACTGCTAAAGTCTTCTGTATTATTCTATCTGGATCTATTCCAAGCTCTTCTAATAAAGGTGGTTCATCTTCTTCTTCATTGAATCCAGGTGCTGAAAGTTATTAAGCATTCAATATATTTAATAATCAATGGTAACAATAGTTTACTGTCAGTTTAAATAGATATCAAATGAATGGTAAATACTTGTAATGATTTTATTGCAATTATTTGATGAAATACTAAGTTTAGTGATTGGTTATGTTGGTGATAAAATATAAGTTATACTTACTTTTTCCATAATCATTATCTGGATACATCATATCACCAGTATATACATTTTTAGTTGGATCCAAAAAGTTTCCTGGCGGATATGGAGAATATACAGGTGATTGATCATCTGTGTATGATTGAAAATCAAACTGTTGGTTAGGTTGACCAAATCCTGCAGCTTCAAAGTTATATTGGCCTTGAGAAGGTGGGTCCCAAGGAATATCTTGTTCACCATATCTTGCCATTTTATATTTTACAATTAATTATATAAATTATTGATGATTTTTTGTAAAATTGAACAAGTATCTCAGCACCTTTGTTGACAACACGACAGTAAGTATGATCAAACAGATGTCACTTCTATTTCCTTCTTTATCGACTGAATTTTTTCCAGTAAAGAATGATATAAATTTTTGGCAGATGACAGCACAGTATCAATTTCGCGCGCAGTTTACCACAACTTCAAGTTTCTAATTTTTAAATCATTCCAGTAAAACTGAAGATGGATAAAAATGTTAGAACTTTGTTCAAAATGTATTCATTTGAAACCAGTTTACCCAACAGGTATTATAAAATTGTTCAATCGATAAAACATATTTCAATAAAACAACTATGTTTTTCTTCCTTGCATTTAGTATTAATTGAGAAGCTGAGAAAGTAATGCGGTGATTCCCATTACAGAAATAAATCAGTCCAGTTTAGAATAGGTATCTCTTAGGTATCATGGGCGTAGCACAACCGGTTAAGATTCTCTCAGTCCAGTCAGAGTACCTCAACCTCCCAGACCTCGTAAATTACAGGGAATCAATATCACAAGAATGGGCTTTTACAAGAAAGCTTTTATCGGTAGGTTGAATGAATGGCTAGAGTCGTCTCTACTGTAAAAAAAATTCTCTCTTTTTTAAAAAAAATATTCTTTGATGGATCAACGCCTCGGGGACATCTAGACGTCAGTCTTTGTTTCAACTGAACAAGGAAGCCAATCATAAATTCTATAGCAGTCAAACATGTCAGGGTTAATATCACGATGTTTCATAAAGACAATAAATTCCTCAAATACCATTTTTTTAAACGTCTTTGATACTTTTTTTCACATCACAATAGTAAATGACTATTGATATAGCTGTTAAATGAGATAAAATATTTTCAATTGTATATTAATTTTTGCAATCATTTTACACAAGTAAATATGAAAAATCTTTAGTATGATTTATGCTAGAAATTATGAATAGAATATTAAAACAATCGACACGTCATGTATAAATGGTATTTAACCAGCAGCACTTCATCTTTTTAAGAAGAGAATGCACGTGTATTCATGTTATGTATGTGTTAATACAACGAGACAAGAATAATTGTACAACACTTTGAGTCGCAAGTAATTAATTAAACACTTCTCACGCTCTTTCTCTTTCCTTCAACGTAACCAAAGCTATCGTACTTTGCTCAGTTGGAGAATGTACTGCACTTACAACTTGAGATGAATACTGACATATTTCTCCAAGTTGGATTCTTGTCTAGAAAACTACACCAATCAGAACTTTGATTCTGTCAAATGTATTTTCGAAAACTTTAGACAAACAAAATTTCAATTATATATTACTTTAATTAAAGGCTCTTAAAAAAAAAAAGTAATAAAAAATATTGAAATTATAAAATATAGTAAAATAAATGTTAGATGAATAGAAAGTCAGGAGCTGTTCACATAACATTTATGTATGTAATACATATTCTATAATCGAATGATTAATTCAATGATTTGACTTCATACTAATACGTCCTAATTCCAACCTAATCCTACACTAAATGCAGAAAGCGATTAACTGCAACTATTATGAGGTAATTTAGTCTCTAGTTTATTGATGTTAATGACTATTAATCTCTTTTTTTACATCAATAAAGCATTAATATTTTATTTCTTATAAAATAAATATGGTAAAATATTTTTCCTATTTATACACTAAGAAAAAATTTAATGTGAACAAATAATATTTTTTGCAAAATTTTGAATAGTCGTAATCAAATTTTTTTTTGATTGGCATAGTAATATTTTATAGATTCAGTTCTTAGTGGATTCGATTATTTTAAATAAAATTTCTAAATTGGAAGTGTTTTATTTCAATGCACTTAAGTGATTCAAAATGATGTTACCCATTTCATCAGCATTGTAGTTACTTTAAATGCATTTTTACGTATTTAGAAAGTAACTACAATGCTAATTAAATCGGTGACATCATATTAAAGCACTTTAAGTGCATTAAAATTTTAATATCACTTGTATTTAAATTTATCATAAGCTTAAAGTAAATTTCAAAATACATTTCATTAAATTCAATAAAATATTTCAAGTTCTCTTTATCAATTAAATAAAGATTTTTTGAAATATTTTTATGTAATTAATTATGTGCAAATAATTATCATTTATTTAAATTCCACTGAAATGTTTTCATTCCAGATATTTTTTTAACAGTGCATGTTAAATGTCATTAGCAAATAGTTGGGGCATATGAAGATGAACCGAATAAGTAAAAAGTATGAGATTACGACAGCGTCAATTTATTGCTGAATACTTGTGTATGTGTAGCAGTTTTCTCTGTGTCGAACTTGATCTTTCTCGGTCCACACTTGGTTGCGTGTCGATGCCAGTACATCCCCATCAATTACCTATGATCTCGCGTTAATTGGCTTGAATTACAGAAATGCGTATCTTGAGACTCGTTTACTATCCACAGTGCAAAATTATTACTTGAGAAATAAAATAAGGTAATAAAAAAAAAAAGGAAAAAAATCTTGAGACACGAGTGGTAAGCGATCATCGTTGGATCCTTTAGCACTTTCCTCTGGCATTTACTTTCAAGATCGTTACATGTTCAGTATACTATTTGAGTTTCATTACTGACGAAATAAGAGCACTCCAGGAAATGATACACGATTATGGTACGAGTTTACTTGCTGGCATTTATATGATTTCTCAACAACTCTTTGCCGTCAATAAGCCTTACAGCTTTAAAATATCCATTGCTACAACTCTCTGTTAATTTATCATCTGGACAAGGTAATTGATAATACATGCATTTTATTGTAAATTTGATTATATGCATTAATGTCATCTGCCTTATCGATTCTTTAAGATAACTCGTTCATACGATTTAAAAATAGTAAAATTTATTTTACACTCTTTTTCTTCGATCATTAATCCACTCATTTATTTGGCACTTTTTTATTCTTTTATTGATAAACAAATGAATTTTTAACCGACGAAATATTTTTTTTATTGCAAAAAATTTTTTATCCCTATGAAGAAGCATTGATCATAGAGAAATGACTTGGTTAATAGTAAAAAGCCTTGTTTTATCATAAAGAAATATTTTTTAAGGTAAAAAAATATTTTTAAGCATTTACGGAATCTCTTCTATCAGTGTATTCTTTTTTTTTGTATCGATAGCTTCCATTGGTAAAGGTTTTTATACTTAAAAAAGTAGGTATTAAAAACTCATTTCTTTGTGAGTTAAATTAAAAAAAAAGTAGTAAAACAAAATGTAACATAAAATACTCACCATTATCCCAAGCTGCTTCGGTTGTTTTAAGCAAAGCTGCTAATCCGATATTATCCTTAGGCATAACTCTATTTAACATATGGTCCGACCCTTCGGCATTTGCCATTGCCAATTGATTAAATTCTACAAGATGGTCTTTTATCAAAGTGAATCTAAAAAAGGAGTAATAAAAATTTTTATTTCTCAATAATTAACAGACTAATGATCGGAATGAAAAATCGTTTTAATAATTAAAGACTGTGAAATGAAAAAAATTCAATAAAAGAATTTTTTGCGGCTATTCTTTAGGGTGACTTATTGAGTATTGGTTATGCACATATGGGTTAATTTTTTTTCTCTGACAGAAAATCCAATGGAAAAAGTTTAATATCATCAAATATCAAAGTATCGAAAAAGTGTAACCTAAAATATGAAGTTTGGAATATAATTTCGTTTGACCATGTGACGCATATAAGTTTTTGAACATACATCTACTATCTTTGTAACTGTTACAGATGGAGTTGGATATTTCCATAACTTTTTTTCATTTCATTTGTCTCGATAATGAATTAGCAATATTAATTAAATGAAAATTTTCCACTTGAAGTAGTCAAGTTGATAAAAATAGACTTGGACAAATATAAATAGGCGTAAGTGATCAGTCGTTGTTAAGAATGTGTCATGTTATTATTCAACGGGTCACATGGAACATCGATAGTTATGGAGATATATACTGTAGCAAGCATTTAATAGCACTTGGAACGTAGGCAGATATAAACGAACCGTTACTACAGGGGGACATACTTAAATAGTAACCGCGAGAAGCAAGATTGCATATATGCTTGGTCTGGCTATACATCACGGTAATGGCCTCTCGTAGCTCGATAACCCGGAGCAACGCGCCTAACAAATATCGCAAACTGGACTTCAATTGCATCGCGATATTGAAAATAAACGCGACCTTTGGTACATGGACATATAGAAGCGGTCATGCACATACACGTTTACCAAGTGATAAAGCATACAATGGTTAACTTAATGTGAATGCTCTAGGGACCCTCCGTGAGAACGAGAGACGTAAAGAGGTAGAGTCGTCGCGTTATCGGAACGATTCTCTCTTCGGGCGGTACTTTTGCGAGCAATAAACTTACTCTGAAGGAAAAGAAAAGGTAAGACCAACTCTTGGGAGTTGAGATGGACTAGAAAGGAAACTTTTCAAATTTTTCAATGCTAAATTTTCCCTTCCACTCGATCACCTCTTGTTTTCAAGTAACCCCAAGTAGTTTGGGACAACCGATTTATCTAGACTTTGTCGATCGTCCAAGTGATGGCTACTTTTTTCCTACATCATTGATCGACGAAAAGAAAGAAATAACCTTCGAGAAAGTTGGTAAAGTATTTTACCCCAAGCAGTCATGTATCCAAAGTCGCAATATAGGGTTTTTTTCATATTGTAGAGTCCTGATTTTTAAGGATTTGAAATTATCTTTCAACATTTCTGTTTATTATTATTTCTTTTGTGTATGCATAAATAATATGATTAAAATTCAAAATTTATTTGCATTTATGTAAAGTACTAAGTTGATTAAAAAACATGTAAGTACGCATTAGTTCTCAAAAAATATAAGAAAAATAATACTGAGGGTTAAAAAAGGATTATTATCGAAAGAAAGAATCTCAAGTATTAAAGCAGATTTCGAAAGTGGCGAAAATGATCTAAAAGGACTTAAAGAAGTACCTATACTTCGACTCGGGATATTTCACCATAAAAGTGAAGAGACAAAAATTTTAATGGTGAAAAGATGAAGAGAATAAAAAAAAAGATTTACTTACTTGGCTGTTCTATAAAAGATTGCACAACCATCAACGTATTTTCTGTCATTTTCAGCCATCGTTTTAGCTCGAGATTTAGGAGAGAAAATACCATCATAGCCATCATGTTTAAGTTCTGGCAAGAAGAAGTTGTAAAATTGGTCCGTTTCAACTTCTTGGAGGCTTATCAAATCGGCTGCATAATGACGAATCTCTTGAAGAATTCCCTTCTTCCGATATTCCCAGTCTAGTGCCCAGCTTGGACAGTAGCCATACATCTGACGTGTCGCATATTTATCGCACAAAACGTTGTAACACATTACAGTAAAAATACCTAGAAAGAAGTTCATAAATTACTTTAATATTTGCAAGTGAGTTAATCAAGTTTTATTATTTTTATTGCAGTCGATAACTTTAATTAAATTACTACATTTCCTTGAACTCTTCTTTTCAGCATAAAATAATCTTAAATAAAAGTTTTCATTCAAGAATTAATTACAAGTTCTCTAAAGTCATATCCGAGTACTGAAAATCTTTTATGGTCAAACTTTTGTAAATAAGACGATTTACAAGCTCATCCAATACTTCTAATTAAACCCCTTGGTATGGATGCTTATAATAGAGCCAGGAAATCTAATGGAGATTACTATTTATATATCTGATTAATTCTTGCCAATCGAGATTGAGAAAGTTTGTACACACAAATGCTAAAGCTTCAAGATAATAAACTCAATCTGTTAACAAATCGACAATAGAATTTTCTAATTATCATCAAGCTCCCTTTACTTTATGTTGCTCGTTCATCTTTCAAGGAAAGCTCTCTATGAAGATTTAACGTTTAGACAAATTTTTATTGAAGAAAACCACGTCTCCCTGACTCTTATCTGATTGTTTTTTTACCTCAAATGAAATATTTTATGTATTTAAGTAATTTAGATAAACAGTGGATCAACATTAAAGTTAATGTTAAGTCATAAAGATAATTATTAAAGTGACACTGACACTTGAAATTATTATCATTGGTTTTTATGCTGTTTTACTTTATTTTATTTACTTTAATTAATGAAAATGATATTATTATTTAAATATCAATGATTAAAACAATTATTTATGACCATTCATGACATTAAAATAAAATAATTGAGTCTGGGCTTACTTTGTACCCTGACGACAAACTTCCCATTCATTGAAATCAATAATTTTTTCATCTTTTAGCTTTTTTACAATAACTTCCTAACAGGAAGTTAAAAAAAGCAATTGGTGAGTTGAAATGTCTTTTTCCCAGATAATAGTACAGAGATTTGTTGAATTTTTTATTTTAATGTGTTGAGATGTATTTTTGATTACAAGGAAGGAACAAATCTGAATTTGAAATAAATTTTAATAAAACAGCAAATGCAAGGATAAAATCCTTTACTTTAAATGAAGAGCCTTGATAGTAGCATGTCTCACTTTACCCAATACCGTGAGTTCCAACCCACGGGGAGGATAAGAGGATCAACATAAAGTGAGCTGTCTTACTAACGTCGCGTTATACGTCTGTATAAATTTCACCCATCACGACTTTGCTCTCTCATCCTTTATCTCTCATGCATGACTGTATGTTATGTGCAAGGCTTCTAGGTTGACTTCTATGCGAGTATTTTCATTTCAGTTCCAGATACTGAAGATCAAACTCTTTGAATAAGAATTAGCACTGGCTAACTTGATTTCTACTTGTCAACTTTACTTATATGAAATTTAATAAAAGTCATCCACATGCAAATGTCTGCGTTTGTTTCATCGAAATGGAAAGCTCGACAATATAATGTCTTTAAAATAAACCGACTGCAGTAATTGGATTTCCGTCTCATGCTCTCAATAAAAACTTGTTCATTTTGGAGATTAATGAGTAAATGTACACCTGTGCATTAGCTTGATTACAGAACAATATATATATCTGAAAATGTAATGTATGTTTTCCAAGTATAGACCTTGGCATCAATTTCTCTCTTTTTCTCTCTCCCTTCATTTCTACCTTTTTCTCATCAATGTTAAATGTCATTATCAGAGCCCAGTGTATTGTAAATTTCAAAACAATCCACTGTCAATTTAATTCAAATATTTCACAGACGAATGCTGTTATGAATCTAAACGACTTGAGACTCATTTGTAAAGATGACAGTAGGGACGAACATTATTTGAATTCGATGAGGCGTAATATATGCATTAGTAATGAAAACAACCCTCCGGACATTCAACTTGAAATATTGCAACTTCAAAGTTATTCTATATTTCTACAGCAAAACAAATGACAATAATGCCATTCATATTTTGAGTGTATAGAAATTTTTTTGATTAAAAATAAATTGGTTTCATTTATTATATAGTTAAATTTTGTTGATTAAGATTAAATTGATGAAATTGATCAACTACAATTGACTATAAATTAAATATTAACAATAATTAATACATGAAAATTGTTAGAGGAATATTGTCTATGTACAGAACAAATACTACTGTAATTAATATTAATTTAGAATATTTTTATTTAATTACATTTGAAGATTAAAGTAAAGTGGTTATTCAAATCCAATCAATTGTGCAATATATTATTACCATACCACATGATGACCACTTTTATTTTATTTGGAATAAGGTTTTAGGTTATCTAGTTTATCCATCAGATTGGATAGAGCACTAATGCGTCTGATCCATTTTAAACTCGTTACAATTGTAGGAGTGCCGATAAAACGTGTTCATGTACGATAAAGAAAGTATCGTCAATCGAGATAAGCACCGATCACGTACCCTTTGATGACCCAGAGAGTGCATTGGAGTTTACTTCACAAGATTAATCACTTCTCTTGTTCCTCTTTTTCAAGAGAAATTGGATTTCTAAAATGAGGATTTTTCTAGCAGACTATCTTTTACCTACTTTATTAAATATCAAATAAAGCTATAGGCTTAAAATTTTTTTTTTTTTTTAATCCAACTGAAAAAGATATTCCTTTTCATGAAAAAATTTTCTCTCATATAACGTTTTGCAAAAAAGTAGAAAATGTGAAGTTGTGGAAATGTAGAAAAAAAAGAGAATGATAGTTGAGTGAAGAGAAATAAAGATTGGCCTTTTGTTACTTTACCCTTAGGGTATAACATCGATCCATACTTGAACAACGTTTATGTTGAGAGGGAATGGATGAAGAGAGAATGTCGACAAAGACAGAATGGACTGTGATGATTCTGGTGCTAATCAATTTTTCCCACTTCATTGCGACAAACATCTTGTTACCGACGGAACTGCCGAGGGAGTTGAAGGGTATGGAGAGAAGAGAAAAGCTAATGAGATCAAGAACCACTTGGGAGTTGGAGGCTGTAACAAAGCGAACGTAGAAAATAAAGAGAAAGCAAATTCGATTGATTACCACGTAAATTAGTAGAGAGAACAAAAAAAAGAGTACAAAAAAATTGATCGGATTAACGAGGAATGTAGATGTATTATTGGTCCATCGTGATGATTACGTTTCAATCATAGCAGGAGAATATTGATACAACCATTAGGGAAGATACCTAATACTTGTCAGACAGTTGCAAAACGTAAAGCCATTAAGCTGTGCACTGTAAGACAAGCAAAACGTTCGGAATGGCCGAAGGAAGTTTATTTAAATCGTAAGTCTTGAATGATCGGTAGATGGCCATCGATCTACGTCAAGCAACGACCAACACTGTTCGCGTGTAGATGCTTGTACTTTGTCATACGACAGATAAGTACTGTAGAGATAGGTCTGGTGGCGAGTTCAAAGTGTGTTTGCCGCAGAAGCAAACGATGCTTGTTGGTGCCCTGGAGCATAAGATGCACGACACACCGTGGAGAAACGTGCCTACGGAGGTAGCCAACCTGTTAATCACTTCAACGCAGTAAAGTGTTTACTAGAGAGGAATATACATTGCAGGAAGCCTGAAGGTTTTATGAGAAATGAAATACAGGGACAAAATAACCCCTACCTGTTTAGAGATGGAATAAAACATGATTGGTTGGATGGTAAATTTATGATCAGTACTCCTAGTTGCTAGCATAACTGCGTATTTTTCTTTTGTTCTAAAAGGCTTTTATGTCTTTGTCTAAGTGACTTTATGAGAAGTGTATTTCTTGGAGACTTAGGTAAAGGATGGAGTGTGCAAGGTCGTCTACTCTTGCACACTCCATCATGGCTTTATGGTTGGATAGCGTCGATTCGATGTTGGTCGTTGTCGCATTGGAAGCCACAGGAGGGTAACTCGGTGTCACGATCGATTCTCGATGGCGCTTGAAACGAGCTTAGCGCTTCGTTGCACAGATAAGTACATTATTTATCATTTTTATAACTGCTTTGAGATAATTATTATATTATTGCTTTACTATATCACTATTTAAAATATTCATAAAATGAATAACAAATATATCCCATAAGATTATTGTCTCTGCAGTCTGCATTGAATTAGACTTGAAGCCAGACAAACTGCTCGCATTGAAAAAGATTTGGTATAATAAATAATCGACTTTACGCCTTGTGTATATCCGATACCAAAATCGCTGCTTCTCTTGGTCGCATTTATCGCACTATAAATCGACGGTTGCCCTCGAATCTTCAACGATTTATCGAGAGGAAAACCTGTAGTACAACAGAGAAAAGCCTGCTGAAGTACCGACGTACGTATTGCGCATTTGCACGTTGAGCAAAAAAAAAAATTATTCCTGTGTGGTTGCGATTACGAACAAAATACAACAGAGTGGTACCAGCATGCCTGCACCCAACTATGATAATAATAATAATACTTGACGATAATGTGAATAATAATATAATCGTTTCACTTTGAAATGATCATCCACGTGGGCCGAAGATAATAACTATTGCTGCCAGACGTGTCCAAGTAATTATGATGCATCGTATCCTCTATATATACAAGACATACATATATATATCTATCGTTAATTTTATTTCAAGGTATATACACTGTCGACTCAATCACCACACCAGCTACTACTCCCTTATAAATCATATAGATTTCTCCGCTAATTTTATACTTCTCTTTTTATTTATTCCTATAAATTTTATCCTCATTTTTCTTTACATTCTGTAAATCATTCATATTTATATCTCTGTGGTTATCAAAAATTTATTTTAATTGATAAAATTGTTTTTTTTTCTCCAACAATTTATTTCAATGTAATGTAATAAAATAAATGTCGTAAACGAGAAAAAATGAGTTATATCAATTAAATTGACAGAAATGTAAAAAGAGTTAGTGTTTCTCAACGATAGTTATTTGAGCCAATGTACTGACTTACTGAACCGGTAAGTTTCGTAGCCCTGAAGCTAGTGCATATAATCCTCGCCTCTTGCAGAACTATACTACACACATCGTCGACAGATTTATTGCTTGGACTCTCGCTGGCTCATACTTGTTGTGGCTATATATTTGTTGGTTGCTACTATTGCTACTTCTATATGGACTGCCTTTGTATGCCCCAAAAAAGACTATTGTCAACTTGCATGGAATAGAAACCATAAATCGTTTCATTATGGTTTAATCTATTTATTATTTATAATGCATTCTTTTGCTTGGTACAAGTGTAGAAGCAGGAAATCCTTTCTCATTCGAATTCTAATGTCGTGTACATCAATTGTTCATTTTTTAAATGATACATTAGTTAGAATGTTATGTAGAGTTAAATTTCTCAGGTTTACACTGAGCTATTAAAAATAGAGTTAATGAAAAATCTTAATATAAAAAAATGCACTGATTTCAAAAACATATGGGTTCATTGGTATCGCAGTGTACTAATTAATTAGCGGGAATGCGCACAATTCAAATTAATAGTTTCTGCGCATATAAGTCGATTGATTAGTGTAATGAGATTTTTTATTAACCCTATTTTTAATTGCACCAGGATTAGACTTCATATCAAATAAGTTTCAATAATATGAGCAATAAAATGAGATGGTTGATAACTTATGTAAGTATAATTATCGTCTATTTATATTCGATATTGGTGTAAAAATGTTAGAATTAATAAATAAAGTTTTTACGACACCATGAATTAATTATCGTGTTGTTTACAATTTTAATTAATCGAATAAATGAACGTCGAGAATAAAAAGATATAAAATAATATAAGATACAAATGATAGGTTGGAGAGTCGACTTAATTTTATATCCGGGCGGCTTGTTGATCCTCGTGCGATTATCAATTAGCCGCGGCGCTGTTATTATTAGAGCACATTAATGGCGTCACACCGAGACTGAGTTATAGACCTCCCCAGGCGGTTATTCGTTCCGGTTGCGAGTATAACGTGCGTAATGCATTGTTAGTCACAGAAATCTTGAATTGCCGCATGAGTACGATCTCAATAATCTTTCTCGCATTGACGCCGTTACGTCGACGTCTTTATAGCCTGTGCTGCTTTCAAGCTGTGGATATTAACGCAGTGTCTTTATATGCATTTGAAAATTTACATCAGCTGCACAAGCATTCAATGCAGCTCCCACCGAGCAATAATAATTTATATCTCTCTAGAACAGTCATACGTGAGAGGCTTCATCTATTGCTTCTTGTGAAATATGGTCATGTTAATTTCCGTTGAGTTGAAACCATATCTTTGCATATGTATTTACGGAAAGATCATCATCATAACATCACATATCAATTTCGCTATACAAGTGTGATATCAAATCTAGATAGTAATAAAATCTGTTATATCTTGATTGACTGTCAAATGAATTGACGCTTGTGTTTCATAGCCTTCAGAATTTTTTGTTTGTTCAAGAATTCAATTATTGCAATGCAATCATCGTTATATAGTATGGCACTGAATATAGACGACTGTTTGCCAATGTCAATAATACTTTGTTTGATGATTAACGTTTGACTAGAATTCACCATTCTAATATACAAAATAATCACGGAATTGTTGTTAATTTAATTGACATACAATTTTCAATAACTATTTTAGTAATTCATTCAAGAGTATTGATTGAAAATAAATTCATTGACTTACATGTAGGTCTCGTCCTATTGGGTCTTGTCAAGGGAATCCATGGTCTCTGAGGCGGACTGTTAGCAGTTACTGAAACAAACAAATAACACTAATTAATATCTTTGAAGATGAATGTTTATGTTAGAATATAACTCCATTTGATATTTTTAATACTGATGGGTATGACATTACTATCTTACTTTAATACTCTAGCTATCTTGACCACAGTCTAAAGCGTTTCAATAATGTTAGGCTATCAAGACAGTGATAGATCTCCAGAAAATATCTTGACAAGTAAACACATCAAGTGGAGGCTTCGTGAGAGATAATATTTAAAACAAGAAAATCAACAAGACAGGTTGAGAAAAAAATATATACATAAAGTTAGTTTAAGTATTCTACACAAATTCTAGGATGGTGTTCATAAGACGCTGGCTAGATGTTCATCGTTATTAGCATAAAACTATCATTACTCTGTTGTGGTAATTTTAGCAAAAAAGATACTTTAGCTGATGTTCTTACCACTTCAGGGAAAAATAAAGTTGAGTAAAAATCGTGTCAAATAAATTTTAATTATAGATCTCCATTGAATGGGCTGCTGTCTTTGTAAAAAAAAGTTCATTTAGAAAGGGATGAATTTTTAATAAAGTATATGAATAGAAGATGGCACTTCATAATGTGAAATACAATAGAAAATTAATAGAAAGATGATTAATATCATACTGTTGGAGAGTATTGTCGGTTCTCATATTTACGCCTTAAAGTCAGAGGCTTTCAACCCCAATATAGCCTTTGTGTCGTAATAGCTGGAATATTCGAAGCGTGGGAAATGATGGCAAATCTGATGAAAGAAATACAAAGGGGTCGTATAGGTAGTATAAGAAACAGGGTTGAGAGTCTCTAGTTAAAGGGAGGAGTGAATGTAGAGTGAGAAAGCCGTCACGAAAATTAATGCTTCCAGCAAAGTACTTGGGCTTCAAGTAGCGTCCACGATTGCCTGAGATAATCGGTTCTTTGCACGCGACGCTGTTAAATACTCTATCTAAGAGAAAGTACTTGGCCCACTCTATTTTCTTTTAAAGTCAATTATTTAATACGTATTTTATGCACTAGATAACTTTAATAAACAATTAGAGTAAAGAGTCATGCAAATTGAAGCTTTGGACAAAGAAATTGATAGAATGGATATTTTTTTTAATACTTTGAAAAAGGGTATTACAATGTATATCAAGGTATTTCGATTAATATTAATTTTTTCTTGAGATTTTTTTTTACTTCATTAAAATGAACGATTATTATCAAATAAAACTCACGAATTAATTTAAATATTTATCGAAAAATAATTGACGATTGAATGAACTTTATACAAAATTTATTTTAATAACTTTAACTGGGTCTTTTTTTGATATGATACAAAGCAATCGAAATATCTTAAAGCATGACCTATACTAGTAGCTTACTTGGCACAGTTATAAGTGAAAATTGAGATCATTTATGTTAATAGCAATAGTTTTGTGTTCCAGAAATATTGAATGTGTCTACAATCGATCGACAGAAGATTCAAAGACCCTTAACGACTTCTTGAAAGTCACGTTAACGACTCTACAGTTTCACTTGCATAATTCAGTCTTGACATAAATGAAGGTACATTAAGGGCAAGTCTCCAGCTACGTTGTGTCTGGACGTCTAGGAGAATATAATCAGAATTAACAATTCAGAGTCGTGTTATAACGTCAGAAAGCGAGATAGGGTAGAACTAGACTAACCCTCATGGGTCCTAATACTAAAGAGGTTGTGAGGTTTCATCTCTAGCCTTTTCAAGTGGACATAGTTTGGTTACGAACAACTACTTTAGTTGCACAGACTATTTCTACTTAACTTAAATGTAGTCGTATGTAAAGCTGATTAGCTTTTACTTCGTGACTTCTCAAATAAAGTAGATATTATACGGTTATATAAATTTACTGCATATTCTTATCTGAGTCTCATGTTGCATGTATTAGAATTTAGTTATAATAATATTTGACTTGACTTTTAAAAATATCATTATTGTATTCATTATATTTATAGAACCAATTGAAAATAATACAGGCTTATGGTCATTTTCTTTATGTAAAATGTCTTGGATTTCAGTGCTATCAAGTAGATTACATCGATAGTATTATATTGACCACATTACTGTACTTAAAAGAATAAATCAACCTGGAGATGGTTGAAGTAGAAAGAGAAAGAAAATGAAATAATTAAGAGCTTTTATGAGATCTTGTGAACATTCATTAAACTTGTTCATTACATTGAATTCCATCGACCTAGACACTAATATCTTCTTTTTCGTTAACTCTGTCATTATTGCAGGAAATAATTAACTCTTGTTTATAGATAGTTGACCCTCGCCCTTTGTTCTCTCCATTCCATTATTATGCTTCAGAAATTTCACGATTAGTTTCATCTGTATCATAAATTTATACACAGTGTTCAATGTTGATGACTTTAATTGTTATAAAAATACAAGATATTTTTTTTTTTCTTAGATTAAACGAAAAACAAGTAATTAGTACAAAAAATTGATATCTCTTTTTCATTAGCTAATTTTCTAGATGAAAACATCGTTCACAAGAGGATTTGTAGTATCAGAAGCGTCTCGAGAAACCATCAGGATACTCGAGGGACTATCAAGAAGATTACAAAGTCGTTGAGGGTGAGAGCTTCTGTACCCTATTCTATAAAGGTAGAATGAGGAGGAGAAGAAAGTAGATATGCTAGAACCTTAAGATAGATCCCGAAGCAACTATAGATATATAAGACCACAGTATACCCTCTACGGAAATGGTTATTGTATTTGTTGGTGAGTCTTACAGATATAGAGAGGTCAATCTCGTCGAAATAAGAATGATGATGGATTTTGTTTATAAAAATAATCATAGATAGACTTTGGTGGGTTTATTATTTGATATAAAGAAAATTCTTTATATAAAAATTGGCAGACAGAAAAAGAAGACAAAAAGGGAGTTGATGGGTATGATGAGGAAATGTGAGTTGGTCAAAGTCTAGAATTCACTTTGATAATGAATTGCTTTGCAAACGAAGCGCCAGGAGAAGAACGAGACTAAAATTACTTGGTGTCTCTACCAAGCAGAATGACTAATTAAAGAGAGTTTAGGACTTTGCAAGTTGAATTTCCAAGAAAAAAAGTGTAAAATAGAAAAGAGGAATTAAATAACGTTTGATCATGACACTCGGCTTAATAAAATAATGTAAAATTCGTTTGTAAAGGCATGATAAATTTATTATAAATTCAAGAAGGGTTAAATAATGATAGCCAAGGGGTAAATTTTCTTCTCTGCTAAATGAAATGAACATCCAAGTTCATTAACTCAGTAATAGTTATTATCGTAGCATTCTTCAATTTTTAGAGCTTATGAAAGTAAAGTAAACCTTTGATTATTTAGATAAAACTTGGCATTCGGAGTCTTTTGTGTAATATAACCGGCAAACTTGCTACAGTGTTGTATTTACCCTTTACGAAGTAGAAAAATTATCGGAAACACGTAAAAGGATGCAAGATAGATCTTCGATATCCTCAAGACTGGGCTCAAATACGTAAGCCGATTGCATGTCGCAAAAGAAGGAATAAAAAAGAATGTAGACGGAAATAAATAAATAATCTTGAGCGTTCTCAGAACGTATAGAACTAAGAGTAAACCCCTCCTTGTAACTTTCCAATTCCAGGCTTGTATTCTTGGTGATTTTGCGCAAAAAGTTGACTTGTATCCTTTTCTATCCACTTCTTCTCTAGCTCTTTCTTTTGGCTTGGTAAAGAACAGATAGGGAGGCGATTCGCCGAAGGCGTAGATGCGTTTGCACGATTAGACTGTTAGGTTGAGAGACTCGACATTCTTCGAAATAAAGTTAATTAAGATCTCGGTAAAGTAAGAAGGGAAAAGGGTTGAACCCCATTCGATTGACTTATGTAATGCATATTTATGAAAAAATATTCACCTCCCTATTATACTTTTAATTTTGTTATTGATACACTTTTAACTTTAAATACTTATAAGCTTTGTTATTTAAACTTTTTAATATAATCATGAAATTCACCTGGACAGAATTCACTTTTTCTCCAAGACGGAAGTTGTAAAGAAATTAATTAAAGTTAAATGGAGTATTTTTTTTTTCTTTCATCTATTTACTACAGAAAAATTAATTTACCCATCTGCTATAAATTAACTATAAAATAATATTAAATGCTTCAATTTAATAATATCATTAATAATTGATTTAATTAATAAATACTTGATAAATAATTACTTTATTTCAATTATTCATTAAATACAAGTTTTAAAGTTCATTGAAAGATTAAATTGAACTGTTAAAAAATAAAAAAAAAAAAATTATTGATTACTCGTTGATATTTACTTTAAACATTTCTCAATTAAATGTAATCAACAATTCAAGTTGGTGTTCAAAGTGATAGAAATATTGTGCAATTAAAATGATAATCAGAAAGTAATAGAAATGAAAGATAAATTATAAAACTCATGGAGTAGAAAAATAATAAAAATTAGTAAACACGTAGTATTAATGTCAGAAATAATTTAAATATGCAATTAACAATTATATCTAATTTATTCAATTTTTGATTTTATTAATATATATGTAGAAAATAATAATAATACTTATTTATTTTTAACACAGCTTGAATATTGAATATATTAATAATTACAAAGTGGTAATATCTATTATGAATGAAAGAGAATTCAATGAATTATAGTATGAAAATGAAAGAAAAAAAGATAATAAACGGATGCAGACTTGCGTTAGGTTGGTGTCGCAGTGAGATTTTATCAGGGCACGTAGGGAGCGATAAATTTCTATATCGTGAAATTTAATAGCATGACAAGAAAAGACGACTTGGGTTGGGTTTATATATTACAATTACCCTTGACGGACGATATAAGCATTCGAATCCTGCTGGTAGAAGACATTTATATTGCTCGTTTTCACATAGCAAGTCGTGGCATACAATAGAGTAGTATTTCCGTTTTACTTTTCTTCCTCTTCTCTATTCTTTCTTTCCCTTGAGGAATACCGTTAACGCCCCCTGCGGGAAATATTTCTCGAGGGAGCTCTTTATATACTTGCTAAATATCTCTTCTGTTCTCACAAACTGTATTTATTATTCATGTAGTAGTATTTTCACCCTATCTACGCGAATATTCTGTTAATTTGTGTTCCAGTGAATTTATGCGATATTTACTGAGTACAAACTTAGGATAAGGGTAAGTTAATCAAGACTTGAAGTAGTTACCTGAAGGTATATTTTGAACCGGGCGTTACTACTTGCTGAGATGTTTATTGTGGATGCGTCACTAAATATTAAAATATTGACAATTCTGCTATGCAACAACTCCTAGTTACACCTTAGTCCCATTTAGGATACTGCACCAGTACCAGATTAAGATTTACTACGTGTATAATAAATGCCGTTAGACAAGAAGTAAATGATCTTTTAATATTCCCGAGTAATCCTGTGTAGAGATTAGTGGATTAAATGTGGTATTCTTAGTGTCAGACACTGAGTTACTTTATTTTATCAAAATACCCGTTGCTATATATATACAATAGCAGACTTAAGCACTTGGTATAGATGAGAAGGAAGAGAGACAAAAAAACAGCCAAGGATTATTCTCTTAATATACTTTGAGATGTAATTTCATCTAGGAAAACTAAAATATAAATCTTAAATCTAAAATGGTTGGACTTTTATTGTAAAAAATATAGTAAATCAGGTAAGGAATTGAAATATTTACCATGATTATCTTTGGAGTAGGCGATATCACAAGATGTGATCACGTCAAAAGAACAAAGTTATTTGATAATAACCTCATGAGGATATATTGGTCATATCTTGGTTGGCTTAGTGGTTAAATCGAAAAAGTTTCAGAACGTACGTGCAAGCAGAAATACTAAAAAAGGGAAAAAGGGTGAGAAAAAAGGTGAAAACAAAAATAGAAAAAAATCTGAAAACTTGAGAAAACAGCAAACAACTGGTATAAGTTCAAAAGTGGAAATATGTTTTGGTTTACTCTACTGAGGAGAATGAAACTGTGAAATCTTGATAAACTCGATTACGCCAACTCACTGGTGTCCGGAGCAACTAGGGTTAATACCAGTTTTCCCTACAACGACTGCTTTATTAAAGCTAAAGTGTCATTAAATTTAACACTCATTTACATTTACTATTTGACAGCTAAAATTATTTTATCTATTGGAATGATAGTTCAAGATGTGCACGTTTTTGAAATAAAATTCAGAGTCTACTGCATCATCAGCTGAATTACTTCCCCATGAATATTAAAATCAAATAAATGTCTTGGCAGTGCCAGGTTTCGTCAAGATAACGTTTGTTGGAAGAAATAAATACCACAGCAAGTATGAGTAACACGACAGCTTGAACATTAAAATAAAACATTTATTATTTAGTTAAAGTTTCAAGCTTCCTAATTTTTAATACATAATTAGGTAATTTTATTAACTTCCCATTAAGAAGTTATTGTAATTGGGTCAATATAAAAATCAAATTTATAATAGCAAACATCAATCTAATTATTTATCTTTATTACCATTTTTTAATAATTCAAAAACAAATAACAGCATAAACTTGTCAGCTTTATCTTTATTTTATTTAGGAATATTTTAATTATATATTGCTTTACACAAATCACCAATGAAAACTTTTCCATGATGGAATTTTTATTAAATTGAATTAATTTAAAAATTAATTTAGACAAAGAATTCATACATAGCACGAATAAAAGCGTCAATCCCTATCATAATTTCTATGAGTTCATACGTGGATCATTTAAATCTTACAACAAAATCCCTGGATGTACTGTGGAATAAAGTAAAATTCATATGTTTTAGGAAGCCGTATATTATCATCTCAAAAGTATTATGTTATATGAAAATTTTAATATTTAACGAACATTTATCATATCTGATGAAAAATATAAATTAAGAGTTATAACAAGCATAAAATTTTTAAAATCTCCCTTGATGAATAAAACTAAAAGAAATAAAATCAATCAGCTTTTATGCATATGTTGAATTTATTTTAATTATTATTAAATTAATAATATTAATGATTAACGAATGAAATTGTGGTCATTTCTGTATCAAATTAATTGATCATGTTATAATAAAGGACCGATTCAGTTTGATTAATTACAATTTTAATAATATAATTGTTTCTTTTTTAAAAATACATCAAAGTGCACAGTGTGTATAATGAATGAAATTATTCACAATCGTATTGATTGATTTGATAGAAATGGAAAGAAAGCTAATTGTTATTATCTCATCTATTTATTTATTTATTTCCTACATGATTATTTCTATTTATCTGTTCCGTGTAACACTATTGAAAAATTCCAATTGTAAAACTATCAACGGATGCATATAGAAGATATCATTATCATCAATAGCTGTTTGAAGTACATATTAATTAACCGAGGAAATGAATGAGTATAAATAAATCATTTTGAACAAAATTTTCAACTATTGCGGCAAGATGAAATATCAAATATCAATGTAAGGAATTAATTTTTGTTATTAAATAAGTAAAAAAACAATACCTAAAAGTCTTTATTTGTTTCAGAGTTTTGTTATTATTAGCAGATTCAGTATTCACTAAACATATTAAACCATGGAACGAAAATCATAAACCCAAGTGGATAACTGATAATGAAGTGGTGGACAATGATGATGAAGAGATCAATGTTTGTCAAACAGACGAGTGTAAAATTTTAGGTATGTTACAAACCATCATATCGATACATTAATTAGCAAATTTGTTGATTGATTAGCTTGATGAAAGCCACTGAATAAAAATCACATTTTAGGGAGAGAATTTTTGAAGGGTATGAATAAAAGTGTCAACCCATGTGATAATTTTTATGAATTTATGTGTGGAGAATATAAAAATAACTATAAAATACCTGGATACATGTCATTCTGGAATAGACCACTTATGTTTCAGCACACTGTATATCGTCGAATTAAAGGTGAATAAAAAGACATATACAATTAAGATAATTATCTACATAGATACTTATAATATTGATTATTGAACAGCAATATTGGAAGTGGAACCCGAAAAGAGTGATATTTTACCAGTGAGACTAGCAAAAAAATGGTATCAATCTTGTATGGATACAGGTAAAAAAGAATCTAGTTTCATTTATGAATAATTTAAGAAAGAATTCCAACAGGAAGAATGATAAAAATTTCTCTGTAGATACCCTTGAAAAAAGAGGTATTAAACCTCTAGAGTCAATATTAATGCAACTTGGAGGATGGCCGATGACAATAGACGTTGAGGAATGGGATGAAAATGGACATTCATGGCAGAGAATCGAACAACATTATTTCCATCTTACTGGTTCACATATATTTTTCGATATTAAACCAGTGATGGTAGATGATAAATTAATCATGGTAAGTATCATCAAGAAATTCCAAAAAAATGTAAAGCAATTATTTTTTTTTAATGATGATAATTTGATGATAGATTCGAGCCAGAAATCTACCTTTATTCGACAAACTTCCATCAGAATACAGAAAATACTCTTCAAATAAATATGATGAATACGTGAAACTCATCAAAAAAATTGTTCAAATATTTATTGAACATAATAAAGCTGATGTTTTTAAAAGTGCATTATCACTGGACGTGGAAAATTTAGTTGCCTTTGAGAAACAATTGGAAAAGATCTTTCGAGATGATCATAGTCCTGATGAGTGGCAATCTATTGAAGAATTTATTGTAGAATATGAAAATGCAGTCAATGCTACCATGGAAGAATCAACTATCAAAGTAAGTTTAATTTTATTTTTATCAATCATCACAAGTTAATTGTATCATTTTGATTATGTAAATAATTTCTGTTTTTACAGATAAATTTTAGGAAGCTAATTAAAAATGAATTCGATTTAATAAATTCAGAGGTGAATAATTTAGTATCTGTGATGACTCATAAAATAAAATATTTAATTAAACTCACTGATTTACTAAATAAAACACCCAAACGTACAATAGGTAAATTAAATAATTATCAACACATTTTCAAATACATTTTTAATTCATATTCAAAGCTAAGAATAATTTATTGTGCTGTAGTTAATTATTTACATTGGTACTTTGTGAGTGATATGCTGGCTTACACAACTAAAGAAGTGAGAGATGTTTTCTTTGAGTTCATGGAGAATGAGTTGGGTCTCACAGAAACACAACCACGGTAAACAGTCATAATTATATTCATAAATTAAAAGTATTGATTATATTTTAAATTTTTATTAAATATAACGTATGTTAAAGTTGGCTTGAATGTGCAAATGAAATGAAAATGTCAGGAGCAGCAGGTTATGCTTTTGTAAAAAAATATTTTTCACCAGATGCTGAACGTACTGTAAGTATTGTTTGATGTTATTACTCCGTCTATTTTGAATGATAAAAAAATTATTCAAGGCTCGACGAATGGTTGAAAATATTCGAGCAGAGATGAAGTCACAAATTTCAGCAGCCACTTGGTTGGATGAAGAAACAAAAGATTTGGTTATTGATAAATTGCAATCAATGGAGGTATTGCTAGGATTTCCAGAGTGGTACAAGAATAAAACTCGTGTGATCAATTACTACAAAGGGGTAATACATAACAAATAATGACTACAATAATTATTTTTATTTACAATCATTATGGAAGCTTGATATCAACTTTTTAGCTCATTATTGGATATGATTATTTCGACAATGTTTTGAGTTACAAAAAATACTCTGTTAAACAAAGCTGGCATAATGCAATGATTGATGGCAAAGACAGAGAGTATGTTTAATTACCATATAAATGAGAAAAATTTGATTAAATATTGACTGAATAAAATGATTTTTGTAGATACAGTTTCGACCCGCTTGTTACCAATGCACTCTACAGATTTTCCAGAAATAATATAGGTATGAAACAATGCATGACATCATCATCAATTTTATTCATAAAAAAATAATATTCTATTCGTTCTCACAGAACTTCCAGCAGCTGATTTTCAACCTCCTCTATTTACATCCGAACTCCCAAGGTAAATTGAAAATAAATACAAATAATAACATTCTCTTTTATGTAAATATTTTTTGCAGCGTTGTCAACTATGGATCAATAGGAAGCATAATTGGCCATGAAATTGGACATGGTTTTGATGTTAAAGGTAAATTACAATATTTTTTATAATTAGTTTTATTGATGATTAAAATTAATTTATAATTTACGACAGGAATTACATACGGAAAAGATGGAAAACGTGCCAAAATAACAAAAACAATACTGAAATTATATTACGAACACGCTTATTGTTTTATTGAACAATTTCAAAACTATTACGAAGCTGCTAAAGCTGATGCTGAAGAGACCATTCGGAAAGATTTTGTAAAATTTATATAACTTTATTATTATTATCATTATTCACTGCAAATTTCAAATTTGAAGGTGTTTTATTTAAATGCACTTGAACCTGCTTAAAAAGTGACTACAATACAAATTAAATAGATGACGTCATATTAAAACACATTAAGTGCATTCAAACAAAACATTACGATTTGCAGTAATTTTATAAAAAATTCTGAAGTATTATTTTATTTGAAGAGTAGAATAAAAGCTGCTATGACATACGCAGAGAATGTGGCTGATACAACAGGGCTTCATGCAGTAGTTAAAGCTTATCAGAATCTAAGAGCCAAGAATCCAGATATTATTTCTAAATTACCAGGTTTAGAGGAATATACTGATGATCAACTATTTTTTATTTCATTCGGAGCAGTGAGTTATTAATTGTTAATCAAAATAAACTAATATTAATACAATTGAATAAAATTCATGACTTATTGTATCTAATTTTTAGCTTTGGTGTCAAATTGAAACACCCCAGATGAAAGAACTTTCAGAAAAAAATGATTCTCACAGCCCAATGCAATTACGATCAATTGGTGCACTAGCAAATAGTGAAGATTTTGCGAGAGCTTTTAATTGCCCTCGAGGTAGTCCTATGAATCCGGAAAATAAATGTAACATTTGGAATCCTGAAAATTCTACCAATTTGAACGAAAAGATTCATCATCAATGGCTAGGATATTGATAGAGTTAAAAAATATACAAGCAACACTCGTGTCAAAAAAGTAATTCAACTATGGTTCGAATATCAAGAGCTTACAAACTCAAAATTGATGAAGTTACGTTTATTATATCACACAACACTTGATGTAATATTACTTCTCTACAAAAATAAAAAATATCGAAAATTCTGTTTTATTATATTTATGGTCAGAATAAAATTTATTCAATTCAATGAAGTTTTATGAGTTTTTTTTTAACTACCTTTTAGGCTTCCCAGTTTCCTTAAACCCTGCTATTACGTATTTATATATATTAACTGTAATATTGATCTTTTCATTAATTATTTAGAATTGATAAATTTAATGTATTGAACAATTAAAATTAATAGAAAGATGAAATAGAATAATTAATAATTAAATAGCTTGAGGAGATTATAAGATGTGTTAAATAAGACATTGCTAGTCATGAATCTGGAATGAATTCAATTCTATAAATAACACAAATCAGAGTTTATCAATTTTCTCATCATACTCTATGGAAGAATTGATTTTTTGCTTATCAAAATTCATTATTGAACAAATGAAAAGATTATTCAGATTATCAACGGATGCATATTGAATATTACATTTATCATAGGAAGTTCTCCAAGGTGCATCCTTTTTTAGTTAAGTTTATAAAGAGGTATAAATAAATAAGTAGAATTGCTAGAAATAATTTTGAAACGTGCAGTAGAATATTTAGTGGCATAAAATGAAGTATTCAGCAATAATGTAAGAATTTTTTTTTTAGAATTGTATTAAAGTGAAGTGAAAAATTTGTTCTTTCATCACTAAATTATTGGTTTAATTTTTTTTCAGAGTTTTATTGTTTGTTACCAATGTAGTATTTTCAAAACATTTTAAACATCATAAACACGTTGATTGGGATGATGACATTCGTGATAAAAATGATTTTCGTTGGCTACTTGATGATGATAATGACGTTGTTACTCCAGAGAATAAAACACAAAGAGTTTGTAAAACCAATGAATGTGAAATTTTAGGTACGTATTATATTATGATATTGAAAAAAAATTTCGTTCCTCAAATTGTAGATTGTTCGGGAAATTTTATTTATTGTTTTTTATGTAACATTATATTACTAAAATGTTTTTAATTATCCACAAAACAAATCTGTTTATTAATTAAAAATTAATAAATAAATTTACATAGCCATAAATCATAATTTATTATATAATTTTCAATCAATTAAAACAAAGCTTAGTGTAATTAATAATAATTACTTTTTGTTTAAAAAAAATTATTTTGGGAAATTTTGAAACATTTTAGTAATATAAAGTTTCATGAAAAACAATAAACAAAGTTCACTGCACTGAGAGAAATAAAATAGTTGGATTTACTATGAAATGTTGACTTAATATTAAAAATTTTATGTTGAGTCTTTTGATAATAAGAAATGTTTATGTCTTCAGCGAAAGAATTTTTGAAGGGAATTGACGAAAATGTTGATCCTTGTAACAATTTCTATGATTTCATTTGTGGATCCTGGCAAACAAATTATAAAATTCCTGGATATACTATGATGTGGAGTAGGCCACTGATGTTTCAGCACACTGTATATCGTCGAATCAAAGGTGAATAAAAAGACATATAATCAGAGTGAGAATGAATATATTTGAGATAATTAATGTAAGTGATGTTTATTTGATAGGAATATTGGAAGTAGAACCCAAAAAGAGTGATATTTTACCGGTGAGACAAGCGAAAAAATGGTATCGAGCTTGTATGGATACAGGTAAAAAAGAATCTAGTTTCATTTATGAATAATTTAAGAAAGAATTCCAACAGGAAGAATGATAAAAATTTCTCTGTAGATACCCTTGAAAAAAGAGGTATTAAACCTCTAGAGTCAATATTAATGCAACTTGGAGGATGGCCGATGACAATAGACGTTGAGGAATGGGATGAAAATGGACATTCATGGCAGAGAATCGAACAACATTATTTCCATCTTACTGGTTCACATATATTTTTCGATATTAAACCATCATGGGCGGGTTCTCAAGTAAGGGTATGTAATTAGGTTTGATATTAATTAAAAATTAGTTTAACCAAAAAAATTTGAATATTTTAAATTATTTTCAATGTAGATTGAAACAATGGACCTTCCTTTGATGAACAAACTTCCACTGAAGTACAGAAATTACACAGCAAATGAATACGATGAATATAAGAAACTTGTTAAAAATATTGTCCAGATGTTCATTGACCATAATAGGGCTAATGTGTCAGAAACTATGCTAGAGAAAGACCTTAAGGACTTGATCGAGTTTGAAAAAGGATTATATATGGTATTTTTTATAGATAATAAATTTGGGTAATTATTTATATTCCTTGAATAAAATATTTACATTAAATAAATTCTTTGCAAGCTCGATACATCTGATGATGTGGAGAAGCACATTGATAATGAAAATGATGATGATAATGATGATGATAGTGATGATAATGATGATGATAATGATGATAATGATGATGAAGATGTTGGAGATGATGATGTTAAAGATGTTGACGATGTTAGCAATGATGACAAAAGTGATGATAGTTATGATACTATTGAAGAATTTGTTGAAAGATATGATGATAAAGTTAATGCTCAATTGGGTCGAAATTTAGCTAAGGTCAGTATAGCATTAGCAACTATCTAAAACTAATATCAACTCAACAACTTGTTTCTTTCCAACAAGTAATTATTCGATATTCCAGATCAATTTCAGAAGATTAATACAAAGTAAATTTGATATGATTAATATGCCTGTTAATACATCTTGGTACATAATGGGTCGACCTTTGAGCTTCTATGCCAAGGTTACTGACTTGATCAATAAAACTTCTAAACGCACCATCGGTAAGTTGTCAAAGTTTCTTTATAAATATGTACTCAATTATCATGCCAGTAAATAATAAAAATATTGGTTACAGTGAATTACTTACATTGGCACTTTGTAAGTGACATGCTTGTTTACACAACAGAGAAAATGAGAAATGAGTTCCATAAATATAAAAAACATGAATATGGTGTTATGGAGAGAGAACCAAGGTAGGTCTAATTTATCGTAGCATCTTGATGCTTTAAAAGTAAATAATAAATTGATGAATGATTAGATGTTATTATGTAATGATGATTTTTAATTATTCAGATGGCTTGAATGTACAAAAGAGGTAAAATTGGAATTAGCTCAAGCTTATGCCTTTGTCAAGAAATATTTTTCAGAAGAAGTTGAAAGAACTGTAAGTGAATATCTTACTATTATTTCTCTTTTTTTTTTTATTTAATTTAAAACCTTCCTTAGGCTCGTAAAATGATTGATAATATTCGAGATGAAATGAAAGAACAAATATCAACTTCAGTTTGGATGAATGAAGAAACAAAAGCTGTAACAATAGACAAATTAGAGTCGATGAAAGTCTTACTTGGATATTCAGAGTCATTTAAAAATAAAACGATCGTTAAAAATTACTATAAAGGGGTAAAAAACTTGCTATTATAAATACATCAGGTTTTTTACAAAAAATCAGTTTAAATTAATCAAGTATTGATTTTTTTACAGCTCATCATTGGTTACGATCACTTTGACAATGTTTTAAGTTTCCGGAAGTACGAAACGAAAAAACATTGGGAACAAGTATTGAAAGATACTGAAGAACCGAAAGACATAGGGTATAATTTTTTTAAAACTGATTTCAATTGAATAATTCATTAAATTTGATTTTTAAATAAAATCGTTTTTATTTTAGATACAGTGTAGATTCTCTTGTTGTTAACGCATTTTATTCACCTGACTTCAATTTTATAGGTAAATATACAATTTATAAATGATACATGAGATGGTGCAATACAATTCTTTTAAAAATATTATTTATTTTTTAAGAACTTCCAGCTGCGGATTTCCAACCACCACTATTTACTTCACAGCTACCTAGGTATGAACCTATATGTTCAATAAATTACATTTTAACGTTTGATTATCAAATAATCTCTAAATAATCTTATAGTGTCGTCAATTATGGATTAATAGGATCTGTCATTGGTCACGAAATCGGACATGCTTTCGACATAAATGGAATTCACTATGGAAAAGATGGAAATTTAACAAAAATATCAAAGCAAGTTATGGAGATTTATTATAAAAGAGCTGAATGTTTCCTTGAGCAATTCAATGAATATTTTGGTGTCACTGAACCTGAATATGAAGACACAACACCTTATGCATTTGTGAGAATCATTATAATTCTTTTTATAAATAAATCATTCTTTATTCTTCAATTTAAAATTATCATTATTATAGGAAGGAAGCAGAGGAAGACGAACAAGAGGAGAAAATATGGCTGATACAACTGGTCTTCATTCAGTTGTGAAAGCTTATCAAAAAATGAGAGCCAAAAATCCAGATGTTGTTGTTAAATTACCAGGTTTGGAGAAATACACGGATGATCAGATGTTCTTCATTTCATTTGGAGCAGTAAGTCATAAATAAATTATTAATAAAATTAGTGTTTTACATTAACTATTTTTTTATAGTTATGGTGTCAAAAAACAACACCAGAGTTTCAAAAAATGTCTGAAATGTATGACGTTCATAGTCCAGCTCCAATAAGAGTTATTGGTGCAGTCTCTAATACCAATGATTTTTCAAAAGCTTTCAAGTGTCCTAAAGGTAGTCCAATGAATCCTGAAAATAAATGCGATATTTGGAAACCTAAAAGTAATGATGGATCAGAAAAGGTTAAAAAGAATTATCGTTATCCATGGGTTTTGAAGTGGTAATTTCCCACATTTAGATCATCATTCTACGACAGCAATGAATAAATTTATTCTGTAATACAGTTGGAGTATATTTCTGTTCAGTTTAATGAAATAAATCATATATAAATGTCTAATATATTTGAATAAAGTAAAAAAAATATATTATGAAGCTAGTTTTATATATTTTTCCACATACTTGTTCATATTTACTGTTTCTGGTATCAGTTAATTTATATTTAACCATTCAACATGATGGATATTTTAAAGGAAATCAATAAATCATATTGGTTATATAAAAGGACTGAGGAAATTGCAGCAAATAAATTAAAAGCTTCAATATTATTTATGAGATTTTCTGATCAGTACAAAATAAAAAAATGCCTTCAATAAATTCATTGAATGGAGTATTGTATTTTTTTTTTAAATTTAATAATTAATTAAATACTGGAAAATTTATGGATCATATCAAGGATTATCAGAATTTCAATTGTTCATTGAATATAATCATAGGTTATAAATTGTCTGTTTAAGGAAAATTCATGGATTTTTTTTTTTGATAAAATAAAGAGGATAGAATAATTGAAAAGTTTTTATATATCTATGATATATTATTCAGTTCAGGCGTAGATAAATAGGTCCTGGTCCAAATGTCGATACATATTATTTTTCCAATAATTTAGATTTGCTATGATAGGAAATGTAGTAGAGAATTTCAAATCAATAAAAAAATGATGATACCCAAGTAAACGTAGTTATATATAACCAAATTTTCCAATACTTTCTAATTTCTACATTTGAATATTAAACAAACGATGAGCTGTAACTAAAAATTTGAAAAAAATATAGAACAGTAGGAAATAATTATTAAAATATTTCATACTTGTATTGATATTAACATTATTAAATCGTAAATAAATTATTTATATAAATACAATTCGTTGTGAAATCGATAGAATAAGAACAAAAACGGTCTACACAAAAAATATTCACAAAGCTTTTTGTTTGAATGACATATTTAAAGTATGAATTTTTATAAAGAATAAATATAATGAGAATTTTTTTATACAATTGTTTCACAAGATAATTAAAAAAGTTTTTATTTATAAAGGATAAATAAAATAAATATATTCCAATTATAAAAAATCTAAAAAAATTTCATCAATTGTAATAATTTTTTTTAAAATTTTTCATATGCACATGAATAAATAGAAATAAAGAAAAAAATACTTTTATTTGATTGAATTTTTTTTCAATAGCTATTTACTGAAGTATTATTGCATAAAATCGAAGTTCTTTAAACACTTGCTATAAACTCAATAAAATCAATTCTAATGGCACTAGAAGAATAGCCATTCACAATGGATATTGAAGAGTAGAATGAAAGTGGACACTCATGATGGAAAATTGCATATTAGATCTATCTTACTTGGTCTTACGTATTTGTCAGACATATTATTTTATATTTTCACCACAATTGCATGGCAGTAATAAAATAAATGATTTTATTCTCTGACAATTATTTAATAAACAATGATAGATTACATGAGAATTAAAGTCATATTGAATAATGATTAATTCAATTTGAAGGATATAATCAACAATTCATCATTAAAATAAAAATAAAAATAAAATGAAAACTTTTGTTAGTTTTCTCTCTAACTAAACATGAAGTTATGACGTATAAAAAATATTACCAGTCAAATATTTCAATAAAATACTTGAAAGTTTCTATTCTATAAATATAATTATATTGATAATATTACATGAGTTATATCATTACCTTGCAATTGAATATAAAAATTATTGATATCATTTAATGAGGATGCAAGTTGCAAAATAACGCTTATCATCGGAAATTCATCAAGGCTCATCCGCTTTTAAAATGCTTCAAATAGACAGTGGAAAATAATTAGCTACATTTCGTTGGATGTTAATCAAAAGAGTGGATGTGTAAATATAAAATAAATAGAAATGATTTTGAAACTTTTGATGTACGTATAAATAGTCAATATTCTAAGCGAATAAACTATTATTACACTAATGTCACTCATTCATGAAATTTTATTATCCCAGTTTGTTGAGTGTCGTCAACCATCAAGTTTTCTCCAAATATGTCAAGAAGTGGGAAGATGATGATTCTATTAAAAGACTTGGTTGGCTATTCGACATGGATGAAGGACCGGATGTTGAAGATCTCGTAAAAGGAGATGAATCTCGTGTCTGTACTTCAAAAGAATGTCGAATTGTTGGTAAGTAATATGTTTTTTAAATATAATAAAAAGATTAATGATGATGTAATGATGAAATGATTTTACTAGCTAATGAATTCAAGAAAAGTATGAATAAGTCTGTGGATCCATGTAACAATTTTTATGATCATGTTTGTGGATCATTGACACTTGATATAATTCCACCATATCAACCCAATTGGAATCGACTTGAATCATTTCAAGAAGTTATTTTCCGTCGACTCAAAGGTATTATGATAGACTCAAGTAATATTTGCCTGATAATTTTAGATTTTGCTGACTTGAGAAATGTTTTACAGAAATCCTCGAAGAGAAACCTCTGACAAATGAAATTTTACCTGTAAGACAGGCTAAGAAATGGTACCAAGCATGTTTGGATATAGGTTGATATATTATTCCAAGTTCTATTTAAGGTAGTTTGGCATTGACAGGCTGACAGTTGACAACCCTTTTATTTTAATTGATCTGCAAGATCATATTTCTATAAGTTAAGAGAAAAAAAAAGATTCTTCTACAACATTGTTTAGGAAAAATAATTACTTAAAGTCATGTCTCATCAAAACAATTTAAAATAATCGTTACTGTTTTGACTACCAATATGTGGATGCCAAACTACCTTGATATTGGAATAAAAAAATAAGACTTGTTTTAAAATGTACTTGTTGTTAATAGATACACTTAATAAACGAAGTCTAACACCAATAGAATCAGTTTTGATGCAAGTAGGAGGATGGCCCATAGCTATAGATCCTCAAGAGTGGGATGAAAATCAAAATTCATGGCAAGACATAGAACAGCATTACCTGGAAATCATAGGATCTTATGTATTTTTTACATTTTCTCCTGCAGCAAAAAAATTTCAACTAGAAGTAATATAAAAATTCAGATTTTCTTTTTCTACGTTTTGATCATCACTTATTTATTTATTTATTTTTTTTATAAAAGATGCAACCAGGAGATCTGCCATTACAAAATAAACTTCCATCAGAATACAGAGATTATGATATTGATAATTATGAAGCATATGCTACCCTCGTAAAAGGTGTGGCATTATTATTTGCAGATTATACTAAAGCTGATGTTACCGAGGAAATGATTGAGCAAGATGTACAAGATTTGGTTGAGTTTGAAAAGAAGTTATATATGGTAAAATAATAAACGCTCTCTACCATGATTAAAAAACTATATATTAATAAATACAAATCAATTTTTAGATCAGTAATTTAGAAGGCAGTATTGCAATGCCATTTCATAAATTTGTCAAAGAGTATCGTAAAAATGTGACACTAGCAGCAATGTCAAGTGAAGAAAGCAGTCAAGAAGATAAAGATTCAGACATTCAAATGGTAAACATCAATTAAATTAATTATTATATTAATAATTAATCATATTTATTAAATCTATTAATTTTCAGATTAACTTCCATGAACTACTTTCTACTTTATTTGATTCAGTTGATTACATTCTTAATAATTCTATGGTTTTGCATGTTCAAAATCCCGAGTATTATATTAAATTAACTGAGCTTTTAAATGAAACTCCAAAAAGAACAGTGATCAATTATATGCATTGGCACTTCATCAGCAAAGTACTTCAATATACCACAGAAGACATGAGAGATGCAATTTTCATGTTGATGGACAATGTTTTGGGAGTTAAAGAACGTTCTCCAAGGTGAACTTAGGTTTATTTTTTTTATTTATTAATGAGAAATTGATTAAATATTCACGGTGCTTTTATAGATGGCTTGAATGTATAACAGAGATGAAGCTGATGCCTGCTGCTGGCTATGCATTCGCTCAAAAATATTTCTCAGACGACATTGACAATGCTGTAAGTAATATTTATTCTCATTTTTAAATGGACTTTAATTTTTTATCTTATTGGATAGGGACACACAATGGTTAAAAATATTCGTAAACAAATGCAAAAAGAAATTCAAGCCTCTACTTGGATGGATGATGAAACCAAAAAATTAGTAATTGAGAAACTTGAAAAACTCAAAATGGAACTTGGGTTCCCAAGTTGGTTTAATAATCAAACAATCATCATTAACTCTTATAAAGGGGTAAGGATTGATGACGATTAAGATTGATTTAAATTTTCATTAAATAACATGACTTGATTCTTTGTTCCAGTTGATCATTGGATCTGATCACTTTGATAACATGCTGAGCTATGAAAAATATGAATTAAAATTATGGCTGCGTATGAGATTTGGTCTAGATGATTTTGATTATGTTGGTGTAGCTACGTAAGTATTTCTTTTTTTAAATTTAATAATATAAAACAGTAAATTTACAAATCAATTTCTACAGGAATTTTATGGATCCAACAGAAGTAAACGCAGCATATGATCCTGAATCCAATGCCATTTGTAAGTGACGATAATTATTGAAACTTTTTTTATTTATTCATTAAAAGAATATCTGATAGAGTTAATAAAAATATTATTCCCTCAGATTTACCAGCGGCTGATTTCCAACCTCCATTGTTTACATCGAAACTTCCATGGTAAATATTAATATTATTATTTGACTAATAAATGCATTAAACTGATTTATTTACATCTATTTGTGTGTTTATCCATTAGGTCTGTAAATTATGGAGTAGCAGGTGTTGTTATAGGTCACGAAATAGGGCATGCCTTTGATGATGATGGTAAGAAAAAAAATGTGTCTATCAATAAATTTCAATTAGCAAACCATCAACACATCATATCAATTAATTAAATAAAATAATCTTTATCTATAAAATTATTTCTATTTGTTATCGAAGGAATTACATATGGCGAGAATGGAGAGTCTACACATATATCGAAAACAATGTTAGACATGTATTACAAACGTGCTGAATGTTTCTTAGACCAATTCAACGAATATTATGGAGTTACAGAAGCCAATTGTAATGGATCGAAATCAGAAGGAATGGTATAAATATTTTTTAATACATTTTAGATTCATTCTTCAATTGTTTGGTATTTACTTCTAGGAACAAAGTAAAGGTCGACGAACAAGAGGTGAAAATATCGCTGACACAACAGGTCTAGATTCAGTGTACGATGCTTATATAAGAATGATTAAAACAGAGATGGGTGGAAGTGATTACAAATTGCCAGGGTTTGAAGAATATTCTGATAGTCAAATGTTTTTCATTTCCTTTGGAACAGTACGTATACCATAAAATAATTTTCATGATTTCCATTGGAATAGTATTTCTATAAATCAACAACTGGATGATTCTATTGATAGGTATGGTGTGAACGAATGACAAAAAAATATCAAGATTTAATGTACGAGTATGATGAACATAGTCCAGGACGTTGGAGAGTAATAGGTGGAGTATCAAATGTGAAAGCTTTTGCAGAGGCATTCAACTGTCCCTTAGGAAGTCCAATGAATCCTGAGAATAAATGTAATATTTGGAAATCACAAGAATCTAAAGCTGCGAAGAAACAAAAAATGAAAGCTTCTCGCAAAAATAGGAGACATCGAAGACGTCATCATCCATTTAAAAACTGGCTCTATTATTAATCGAAGTTGATTAAAAAAAAAAACTGCATTCAATATCGATAATTTATGAAGCTGTACTTTGATTTTATCTTCAATATATAATTTTACAAGTCAAATTAAAAATTGAACTAATTACTATTCTTGTACCAATTGATTTCATTTATTATAAAACCCAAGTAGTTGGAAATGAAAGAAAATATTCATTAGATCTTGTGTCAAAGTTTCTAAATATTCTCTTAAATAAAATAGTTACATTGCACGAATAAATTATCACAATTGAATTAACTTTATTAATTGAAAAAGTAATAAAGAAAGAGAAATATTTTTCTGTTTTATGGTTCTCTATTATTATCAATCTTTTGTGCATTTATTTATGTTCAATTAAATATGAAATATGTGACACAAACATAAATGATTGATGCTATCACACATGCATTTATCAAGAGATATATTTCTTGAAAGAGATGGGGAATAAGAAGAGTGAATTTGACTTTTTGGAAATAGATCATTTATTATAATTATATATTGTTGAAAAGAAAAATTTATAAATGTAAATAAAAATATTGAAAAAAGTATAAATGATATTTAAAAGGTTTTTAAGTCAAATTTATATGAATTTATTTAAGTTATGAAACAAGAAAAAAAATTGTAATTTAAGATACTAATAATAGATTTAAATTCTTTCGAAACTTTTTGCGAATTTATTGATGCCACGAGTAAGGAAAAAAACTTGGAAGCAACAATAAAGGATTAAAGGTAATAAATCAGTCTCGATAGATAAAAATATCGTTGTCCCTGAGGAAGAGTTGTGTTTTGGCTCCCCTTCTTCCTGGCTCTTTCGTTAACTCATTGATGTGATGTATTCGGGCATTTAAATGATGCTTGAAGAGAGGGATATGAATTCGGTGGGGATCGAGAAGTCTTTCTGTGGGGCAACACAGCTATTGTTGTGTTACTGACGTTTGATGGATGGAGATTTTTTCATGATTACAATGCAAATCCACAACACAAAATATTCTGAAAAAATTCTATCTTGGAATTAATATGAACCAAAGGTATCTAAAGATTGCTAAGGAATGGTGAAAAATATTTAAGGAATCCGTGTCTTTAGAAAAGTATTCTATATGCCCAGAAGAAATTCAAGTGCATTTTTATGGGAGATAATAAAATAATAATAAATAAATAATTGATGATAAAATAATTATTAAAAATAAATTATAATAAATAGAATAATATATCAGAAATTATATGATTGCAAAATAATTATGGTCGAGAAAAAATAATCACATATACCTCAAGTTTAATGATTCAAACTAGATATATTTTCTATTACGGATGCATGTACCATGACGATAAGCGTAAGCCGATAGTATTCATGGACAGCATGCAATATAAATAGATCATTAGTTGTCATTACTCAGAGTTCGCATAATATCGTGTCCAATTAATTGGTCTCCGATGGAAAACAAAATTTTCATTAAAATAATGTATGATTTGTAAATTCGTCTACTGGAATAATTTATTGGATATAGTTGTTAATAATTGGAATAATGTTATGATTTCAGATTGGTTGCAGTTATATTATCTAATACTTTAGCTCCAACATATTCAAGAAAAATAACATGGGAAAATGATGCTGATTATTTCGACATTTATAGTTGGCTTGTGGATATAGATGGGAATGGAGTTGAAAAAAATGTTGATAATCAACAAGTTTGTACAACACCAGAATGCCAAAAAATAGGTAAAAATCAATTCAATATATTAAAATATTGTTTTTCGAAAATATTGATGTTAATTCTTGAATAAAAAATTATTGCAGCACAAGAGTTTCTTCATAGTATGAATAAATCAGTTGATCCGTGTGATGATTTTTATGATTTTACCTGTGGTAATTGGAATCAATCCAGTAAAATTCCAGGATATCTTCCAGCATGGTCAAAAATTCACATGTTTCAAAATGTGGTTCATCTGAGAGTGAAAGGTTTGTTAATGTAAAAAAATTGGTCACAACAACTTCCTAATAATGATAATATTTATAGGTATATTAGAGGAAAAGATTGAGTCAGGAGACATTTTGCCAGTCAGACAAGCCAAAAAATGGTATCACTCATGCATGGATGAAGGTGAGGATGTTTTTTAAAATAAATGATCCCGTGTAAAAAATTTTGTTTCTCAAACGTTCATCAATGGATTCGTCAGAATAAGATATTTTGATTGCACTAGTTAAAATTAGAATTGGAGCATGATTTAAGCAAAAATTGGAGTAAGTTCCCGTTTTACCCCATTTTAGGGGTGAGAAAATTAATTTTTTAAATGTTTGACCTGATTCCGCATTTCTACGCATCAAGACGGAGAGAATGAGTGGTCGAACTTGAAAATCGGACAACTTTGATTTTTCGACCCAAAAAAATGGCAAGTGGTACCCCTTTCCATTTTTTTTGGCCAAAAAATAAAGGTACTCCGATTTTGATGATTGAGGACTCATTCTCTTCGTCTTGATGTGTAGAAATGCGGAATCGGGGCACCGGTCAAGAAAATTCACTTTTACACCCTTAAAAACGAGTTACACTAAATACAAATTATGGATTATCATCCCCTTGACTTTAAACCCTTATAACTCATGAACGGATGGTTCAATAACTGATTTTAGGGACGTTTCGAAAAGCTAAAAATCTAAGCTAAACATACATATCTATAAAAAATATTTAAAAAATTTCTTTCACCCTTAAAATCACTAAAATATAAGAAAAAATCACATTATTTCAGGAAGTTGCCAACTATTTCGGCCATTTTGAGGGTGAAAGAAATTTTTTAATTGCTTTTTATGGATATGTGTTTTTAGCTTAGATTTTGAAGTTTCTAAAGAGCCCTTAAAAATCATTTTTCGATGAACTGTTCGAGAGTTAAAGAGGTCCAAAGTCGCGTAAGGGCCAAAAAATAATCTACTCTTAGACTTTGGACCCCTATAACTCTTATCCAATGCATCGAATAATGATTTTTAAGGGCTCTTTAGAAACTTCAAAATCTAAGCTAAAAACACATATCCATAAAAAGCAATTAAAAAATTTCTTTCACCCTCAAAATGGCCGAAATAGTTGGCAACTTCCTGAAATAATGTGATTTTTTCTTATATTTTAGTGATTTTAAGGGTGAAAGAAATTTTTTAAATATTTTTTATAGATATGTATGTTTAGCTTAGATTTTTAGCTTTTCGAAACGTCCCTAAAATCAGTTATTGAACCATCCGTTCATGAGTTATAAGGGTTTAAAGTCAAGGGGATGATAATCCATAATTTGTATTTAGTGTAACTCGTTTTTAAGGGTGTAAAAGTGAATTTTCTTGACCGGTGCCCCGATTCCGCATTTCTACACATCAAGACGAAGAGAATGAGTCCTCAATCATCAAAATCGGAGTACCTTTATTTTTTGGCCAAAAAAAATGGAAAGGGGTACCACTTGCCATTTTTTTGGGTCGAAAAATCAAAGTTGTCCGATTTTCAAGTTCGACCACTCATTCTCTCCGTCTTGATGCGTAGAAATGCGGAATCAGGTCAAACATTTAAAAAATTAATTTTCTCACCCCTAAAATGGGGTAAAACGGGAACTTACTCCAATTTTTGCATAAATTTCGCAACAATTATAATTTTAACTAGTGCAATCAAAATATCTTATTCTCACGAATCTATTGATGAGCGGTCGAGAAACAAAATTTTTTATACGAGATAACTAAAACATTAAAATAAAAATTTCTGTTTAATAGATTTACTTGAAAAACGAGGATTACAACCAATAGAAACAATTTTGATGCGCTTTGGAGGATGGCCAATGACTATTGATGAAGAGATGTGGGATGAAGAAGAATTTTCATGGCAACAAGTTGAGGGATATTACTTTCATTTGACAAGATCATATATATTTTATCAATTCAAGCCAAGAGCATTTTCATACGATGACATTGGTGTGAGTTATTTTAATATATCATCAACTTTATTAATTTGTTCTTTTTTTCATCTAATCATTTTTTAAAACTTCTTTCGTAGTAATTACTGAATTCATTCATTAATTTAGATTCTACCTGGTGAACTTCCTTTAATTGGAAAGCTTCCGCTTAAATATAGAAATTACACTGGTGAAGATTATGATGCTTATCAGACTCTAGTTGAAAGCGTTGCAAGGATTTTTATTGCTGAAAATAAAGCTGATGTTTCTGAAGAGGTGTTTCAAAGGGATGTGAGAGAATTAGTTGAATTTGAAAAAAAGTTATTTACAGTAAGTTTAAGTATCTATTTATAAATCTCAAATGTTTTTTAATAATTTACTTTGATTAATCATAATTTTATTCAATACAATATTTATAGATTCAAAGTGATGAATATTTCGATTGGAAATTCGACACGTTTGGTGATTTTAAAAAATGGTATCATGACAATATAACAGCAATCATTGAAGAGAATGGTGAGAGTGAAAATAATATTGATTATGATAATAAGGACGACAGTTATGTCATAGACTTTGATAAATTGATGGGCAGGATGTTCGATATGATTAGTCTAACTTATGGTGATGATTTGAATGTTGGAGTCTCTGACAAAATGTATTTTCTAAAATTATTCGAAGTCATGAGAAAGACATCCAAAAGGACAATTGGTAAAATATTTATCATAAATGAATTAATATATATTTATTGCTTATTACAATTTTAATTTTCAGTTAATTACATTCACTGGCATTTTGTAAGTAGTATGCTTGAATATTCAACAAAAGATTTGAAAGATAAGCTCTTTGAATTAATGGAGAAAGAGTATGGTATTACTGAAAGACCTCCACGGTTAATATATTATGGATGTTAATACATTTTATTTATGAAAATTTTATTGTAGAATAATATTAATTTTTTCAGATGGCTAGAGTGTATTCAAGAAACGAAAATAATTGATGCTGTAGCTTTTGGATTTATGAAAAAATATTTCTCTAAAGAAACTGATAAAAAAGTAAATACTCTTGATTATTTTTATTTAAATTATTTATTATTATTTTCTATTAAAATTATAATTTCATTTAATTACATAAAAATAAACAGCTCATTATTGATTTATTAATAATGATTATTTAGATACAAACAATCGTAGAAAACATTCGTAAAAGTATGCGGAACATCATCGTTACCTCGAATGTAATAGATGAAAAGACACGAACAAATATGTTAGAGAAACTTGACATAATGGATTTTGATGTTGGATTTCCTGACTGGTACAAAAATACTTCTATCATTATTCAAGTGTATCGTGGTGTAAGTATTTTATTAACCTTATCATGAAAACTTATTGACATTTATTTATTTATTTTATAAAATAATAAAAATGATTTCATACAATAGTTGACCATTGGCTCTGATTACATGGAAAATGTTTTGGCCTATAGAAGATTCTTAGTGAAGAGAAGAATGCGACTACTCGTTGAACTTGAAGATATATGGTTAAGGTATTTTTTTGAATCACAATAATCTGACACTGAGAAAACAATTTATGCTATGCAGAAAAATGTTTATTTAATCAATAGAAAGAATTTGAAACATTCGCAATAAAAGATTTCAATAAATTTATTTATTTATTTTTATATTTGATTCAAGATTATGGTAAGTTTAAATAGTTACTTTTTAAACATTTTTAATTGTGATTAAATTTTTTTCTCAGTATAAAATTAATCAACAAACAATATTGTAAATAATGAAATTAAATCATCCAGTGATGAGATGATGATTACAGTAAATGCAGCATATGGAGGTGGCAGAGTGCGTAAGTTTTAATTTACTAAATTTTTTTATTTCAACTATAATGATAATTTGTTTAATTGTTAATGTGATTATTATTTAATATTTAAGAGGTACCACCTGTTGTTTTTCAACCACCTTTGCTCGCACCACAATTACCAGAGTAAGAAATAATTAATTCATCTAATTAGCAATAGAAATATTTTTTTATTTTTTTCTTTAATAAAGTAAATTCTTCTGAATATATAGATTTGTTAATTACGGAATAATAGGAACTGTGCTGGGTCACGAAATGGGACATGGATATGATACTCGTGGTATTGTATTATTCAAAATTTATCACATAAAATATTTTAATATTAGATTAGATGTAAATGTATGTGCACTTTGTGGATTGTTAGTAATGTAATATCACACATACAATCGCTGATGGGCTAATAAATAATAAGAAAACTAATTAATTTTATTAATAAAATATATTACATTCAATATTACTTATTGAAGATTGATTTTAGAATTTCGTTATGCTGAAACTGACGCTGATATGGAGAGAATAAGTAGAGATAATGGAATTTGGAAAAAATTATTTGATAAAGCTAAATGTTATGCTGATCATTATAACAAATTGTATAATGATTCTCAACGTAACTCTTCTGAGGTAAAATAATCAATTGAATTTTATGAAATGTTTATTGGCATCGATTAGCAAAAAATGAATGTTTCTTTTAAAGGAACCAAGTTCAGGATTTCGAACTCTGAGGGAAAATCTTGCTGACGCAACAGGAATCCAATCAGTATTTCATGCATATAAAAACTTGATGAGTAAAAATGGGAAGGGCTTAAAGCTTCCAGGCTTTGAGGATTTTACTGATGAGCAAATGTTCTTTATTTCATTTGCTAACGTGAGTAAATTAAAGAAGCCATTAAATGTTAATAATAACAACTAATCAAAAAATTTTTTTTCCATAGATTATGTGTGAAGCTTCAACTGAGAAATATGCAGAGCTATTGAAACGCCTAAATTCTCATAGTATTGGTCGTATTCGAGTAATAGGTGGAGTTTCAAATATGGAAGACTTTGCAAAAACTTTCAATTGTCCTAGAGGAAGTCCTATGAATCCTGAACATAAGTGTAACCTTTGGCAAGAAAAATCTGAACAAAATATCAAGAAACGTCTGACCAAAGTTCACAAACATTCCAAATTAATTTATAATTAAAACTCTGATGATGAAATGTAGCTCTAAAAACATCAAATAATTGATACAACTATTTTAAATATATTCCTATTTAAGATTTAATGTCATTTGAATATTGTTTTACAAATGTCTGAATATTTACAAGCCAATCAAATGACTATTTTGTATTACAATTAGTCTAGCTCGAGTTCTATAACAGTATAATATTGTCCCTTTGTGACGTGAAATGAATAATTTGAATTCAACTGAAATTCAATGACGAACAACTAAATTCTATTTTGAAATCATTTAAATCAGCGTAGTCCAATTCTTTGATGATGCAATGACATTTTATTTGGCAAGCAAATAGGGGATTCTTTGGCCTTATGAAAAATATTTATAAAAATAAGAAGCATGTACAAATGAAAATGATGTACTTGACTGACAGCATGACTGCATAATAGCTAGAGTAGATTCAATATTCGAAAGTAGATTGAAAATCAAAGGAAATCCTGTCATAAGAGGTAGTTTTTTGAAAAATTATATTTTCCAAAAGACATAGATGGAAAGGTGCAACCAAGTTTTGAACATTAGTATGCAACTAGCATGACAACCCAGACACATAACCAGAAATATTATTCTGAAATATGATACCGAATACCATTGGCCTCCAGTTGCACACACGTCGTGCCAACGAATTACAATCCTTCGTATTCTTTGTTTAGTTGACGTTGGTACGAAATGCTAAATTCTCTCTATTCCAGTTGAATTATTTTGCAAAAAAAAAAGTCATTTTATCTAGATTTTTTTTTTATTATCATCTATATATAAGGACCATGAAAGATCTTCAAGAGCGATTTAACACAATGATATTTGTGCGAAAAAATAGAGTTCATCTGAAACATGTTGTTTATAGTGACCAATAAAACGACATTGCCTCATAGATTCCAGGCCAAGGTTTCATTGTCGACATTCCTGAAGGATTTTATCTCGACGTCAAATTATATGAGGATCTAGATCCAACTGCTTCGAATAACACTAACGTTGACATAAACTCTCAGGAAAATGTGATGAAAAAAAAGTTTATGTATGGATATAAGATTTTGACGCACCTTATTTCTGACCGTCATATTATCAAGATATCATTTCTGCTCTGGGGGAATTTATTAAAAATTGTTGAATACTTTTAGGTTCTCGTTTTTAAGTATTTAAATTACTTAAGTATTATTTATTTAAAGTACATAGTTAGAAATAAAATCTCAAGTATTAAAACAGATTTTGAAAATAGCCAAAATGATCTAAAAGGGACGTTCTAAAAATGCAACAAACTGCAAAACCAGTGAATATTCATTGATTTTGCAGTTTATTTCATTATTTTCATTGTTTCGTTTGTAGAGAGGATAATTTTATCATGGATATAATAGAATCACTATATAAACAAAATTAAAATTCATAAAACATAAAAGATGAGTGAGCATAAAAATATTCATAGGAATCTAAGGAAATAACTTTAATAATAAAATACTGAGGTGATTTTCATGTAACTATAAGCTTTCAGGATAATGTGCTGAAAGTGCATTCAATTTGTATAACAAGATGCAAACTTGATTTGATGATAGCTCGTGAGCAGGTGCAATAGCCAAGATCTTTATTAATTCTTGAATGTATAGAATATGTAGTACATCAGTGGCACGACATTGCGTGTTTCTTTACTTACAACGTATGGCACAGTGAAAACTGAATGTTGCCAGTTGTAAATATATCTGCAGTCTGACTGTAGACAGTAAAGAACGAGGGCGTTTCTATGACCCTATGAGACATTACTCACAACTGTACCACTCGTTAGTTATATTCAACTCTAAATCCAACATTTTCCACAGTAATTAGCATAAACGTTTGTTTATCTTGCTTATATTTTAACATTAAATTGTTAATTTTTCCTTCTATTGGTTAATTCATGTATCATAAATCATTTTAGTGATAATATACAAGATATGAATTTGAAAAAAGGTTCAAAGTATTTTAAAGACTTATTTAAATTAGCGGATGATTAATAGAAATGGAATGAAATTAAAAAATAAATGATTTATTTCAACTAGCTGGAATCTTAGAAATAAATCAAAATTCTCAAGTAATTTTATGTCACTTGAGACAATTTAACGAACTTAAAATCCAACTTTATTCGTTATATTACATAAAGAAAAAAAAATGAAAACTGTTTATTCGTGCTTTGTATTTTATCATTTTGCAAGAATGCTTTTATAAATTAAACTTCATCTCACGTACATTCTTATCATTACAATTCCGGAAAACGTCTTATTTAAGTAGTTAAAAAAGTAAACATTGGAAAGGTATTTTTAAAATGTAAAAGAACAATAAGGATGAAAGTAACTTTATCGTTATCTTGAGCAATTTTCGTGCTTTTCATTGGAATTGAGATAAAATATATATCAAGAGCACTTGTAACAATTGTACAAGAGATAGTGTGTTCTGGTTGTGACAGATTCGATGTAGCAAAAGCATAGCAGACAATGTAGGACACTCTTCACAGCCTAGAACTACGATCGTATCATTGTGTAATCGCATGTATTAACTGTAGCCCACTAGACTGTATATAGATTTTGCCAATGTTTTGTGCAACAACATGTATAACTGAGCATGACAACTTTGGAATGTTAGTGTCAAAAGCAGTGATCAGATGGTTTAGTTAGCTGTCCTGTAATGGAGACCTACCAACTGGATACCGACTTTTAGGTTTGTAAAAATAAACTAACTATTAATTCAGAGGAAAATAAACACAAATTTTTTTTATTCGCATTGATGTTTTATAGTATTGGCGATTCGCAGCGATTGGCAAGGGGTTTTCCGGATAAATTGGCCCCGTTGGCCTCGAATGCGAAATCACTCGGTGCATCGAAGGGGTGGATTGGTGCGGTTACAATGCAAGAGAAGTTGCAGATAGAAGAGAATGAGTATGTGTACACTACTCTCTAGCGACCTAAACGACAACGGGCTTTGGGTTCGATTCGTATGCAACAGTTTTCAACGGTCTCGTCGCGTAACGCCCTCCGGGAATTAACGTTACTGTCGATTGAACGATACCGGAAATTGCAGGGTGAAACTTCGGGTCTCGTCACCGAGCTCTTCTCTTCCTCCTCCTTCTCCTCCTACTCTTTCACCCTTGCAATTATCGAGCATCCAAGTACTATTGGCAAAAAACTTGCAAGTACGATGTGCCACATGTGTGCGTGTGTGTGTGGCAGAAATCAACAAAATCAACAAAGCCGATTTCAATGTTTCAACGCGACGATAGATAAAAAGATTTTCAGTTTTTTCGAGCTGAGCGATATGAGAGTGGGATAAAAAAAGAAATGAAATAAAAGGGAATGTGAATTATTTGAAATCGAATTTCAGCTCTTTGATATTGTACTACGATTCTGTTTGTCTGATAAACAAAGAATACACGAGATACAGAGGATGGGTAAGAGAAAGCAGATTTAGAGAGCCACGAAAATCTGTTGATCAAACAAAAGAATACAGAAAGAGAAACTCTAGTTTTTTCTGATCAACAACAAAACAGATGAATAAATAAGAATACTCAACAATGAAAAATTCTCCAAAGTCAAACGACATCACGAGAAGATCAAGTACTCTTTTATAATAAAGCAGCTCTTACAACTGGTTCTTCTTTGAAGATGGAATTGAACATAAACCTCACTACTATACAATATTTGTGAACAACAAAAACTGATCTGAAAAATAAATAAAATACTGTATATAATTATTTTTAATGAACTCTTTCACATCATCATCTTTTATCATTTTTAAGAATTGTTTAATCCTTTGAGATTGATGACGATAAAAATAGAATATGATTCAGCTGGATTTTTGCTTTCAACTTATTTGCCAAAGATATTGAATGTAAAATGTCAATACTTTTGGAATGACATTGAATTCATTTGTTATTCAAAAACTAAAATTAAAAAATATCATATAGACGTACATTGTTTTATATGTTTTGTATTTTTTGACAAAATTTCATCTATGGAAGATGTACAATAGTGTATCAAACAATGGGTGAAAATGTTTGATGTGACAATAGTTTTTATTTGTAGCAATATCGAGCGAAAAAAAAAACCAAATACACATTCATTGCCTTGAATATTTTATCGAAATTTTATAGAACAATTTTGATGCATGTGCATTTAAAATATTAGATGTTAATATTTTCCATGAACTATGATTAATTTGTTGTTTGTATAAAACAATGTTACTTGTTACAATTAGCTTATGCTTCTAAAATGTTCCATTAAGTGGCTAAAAGCATGCAAACGAACCACTTTAATATGACCTAGTTTGGAAAATATATAATTAAATGTTTTATTAAACGTAAGTAAACATATTAATTGTAATTATTTAAATGACTTTACCGAAGCAATGAAATATGGCCATGTATAAGACTGATTATGTTTTCCTACAGTATGCAGTAATGGTATTGGAATATTTAATAACAAGACCAAATTACCTGACTACCTCATTACTACTCTATTACCATCTCAGTTCTACTCATTCCACAAATAATTACTAAATGGTCCTAGTTTTATTTTCTTTCCTAAACCTGAATTGACTGAATGACTTTTTTATAAATGTCATAACAGGCGAGGTGTTTTAAAGATTAAGTAGGCCATGTTTGGAACTCCAGAATAGGACCAGACTTTAATTGTTACAAAGATTGTTGTTTTGTAATTTAATTAAATGCAAGTTATTTCTTCCTTGATGTTTCCCTAGTGAAACTAAACAAAACTTTATTTTCTTCCTTTTTTTTTTTTAATTTTTTGTTTTATCTCGAACGTTCCCTACTTGCAGAAATACTATATATAATGAAATCAATAAAAATTTTTTAGATATTTATTTAACTTGATTTTTTGTTAATTTAAAATCCATCATAAAAAAATATATTTTTTTAAAATAATCATGGGAATATGAAAAATAAATATAAATTTTTTCTACAGTTAAATTAACATTTTTTTTATGTTACAATACAATAAAATATAAAAATTATTTATCAATGATAAATAAAATAAAATGTATTTATTTCAAACTGTTTTATTTATCTAAATAATATTAAATTTAAATTTGTTGTTAATTATTATTATTTTATTCTCATTATATCATTTATTGTAGCATTTTCAATAAATAAAGAAATCTAATTAAATTATTTTGTCGAAAAATTGAGGGGCGTCTAGTGAACTTTTGGAGTAAAAAGAAAAATCTTCAAAAAAAAATAAAGTTCCCTAAAAATTCTTCATAGTCTCAATTTTTTTATACGAGTTGCTGTATTGGTATAATTTTAATTTAATGGCCAACAAATTTGAAGAGCTGAATAAATAACATTATAGTTCAACCTTCTACTTGATATGATCGACCATGTTCTGGTACTTTCCAAAGCATCAATCTCACTCAAACATTTACAAAATATGATTCAAATTAAATCAATGCACCGCACTTAACTTGATAGATCATTTACTTCATCAACATTCTGATTGCGTTTATATTGAATCAAAGAGTTTAAATTTATTATTGAAAGTAACTATGATATTGATTATGTAAAAAAGCACAAAACAGGTCCAGGGTGTAATCTATCAGATGACTAAAGAATTTTACTTACTTCTCTCAACTGAACTCAGGAGAGTACAAGTATTCCAAGTAAAAGACAAAGTTCATAATACAGTTGGGAGGATATTGAAGGCCGTGATGTAAGTTACAAGAGAAGCTCTTGCATTTTGAAGCGATCGGTCTGATATGATCCGCCCGCTACGATGTGGTTGCGGTAAAAAAGGAAGTGAAAAGCAACTTATAGCTGGTTTTATATATGTATGGTATATAATGCGAGCAACTTTTTGCTAAGTTTGCCTCGTTAATATTAGTAACAACCCCTTATTATGAGATCCTTGAACTTTTTTCACCTTCTTTGGCCTCGTTTTGAGCAAAAAAGAAAGAAAATGACGTGATGAAGTAGCATAGATAGTAGGTTTCATTAAATGATTAATAATTTAGCAACATAGAAAATAAAGTAGCATCTGTAAACGGATGTAGTAAGTTTTTTAATTCATTTTTTCTTTTCCTTAAAGTGAGTAATGAACAGTTTAGTTAGATCCCATTGAAAAAATGTCTTTTTTGGAGTTAAACTAATGTTTCACTGTTGCTCGAAGCTTCTTAAGATCAATGAGTTTAGCTCTACACACGTTACAAATAGGTTATAATCTAATTTTAATCGTTCAAGTATACCATTAGCATATTCAATCTACAAGGAAATTACTCTTCTGAACGTGTCTCATTTTGTAGTGCAAAAAGTACACATCGGTTCCTTTCAGTAAATTACACTGTTACAGCTTGGCTCCTATGAAGCTGCGTTGAAGGGTTAAAAACTAAATAAGGAGGTTGGGTATTATATAAAAGAAACTGTGATACGAAAACTATTCTACACCTTATTGAAAGAACACACTTTCTTAGCTATTTCACAACTGAGTCACGTTTTACCCGTTAGCTTTTGAGCTTTTTTACTTCCCTTAGCCAATTCTTTTCTAGACTATTCCACGTTGTGATCGGGTGTTTGGCCAATGTACAAACTCGAAATACAACCCAGAGATTTACTTGAAAACAAATGCAATTACAGAGATTTCATTCATGAATAAATATGGACTTTTTTATTTTATTGTAAAAAAAGTGTTTTGTTTTTACAAATTGCTATTAAATTTTATGTTGAGAATTTTTCAATATTTTTCGATTCATTATTAATATTTTAAATGAAACATAAAACTTTATTCATCGGTGAAATAATTAATAACAAAACATACATTCACGATGCAATAGATATTTTTTAATTTTTCTTTTTAAATTCAAACAATTTAAAATAAAAAATTTATCTGATACCTGAGCGGAAATGATCAATATGGTAACGTGAAAAGTCTACTGAGAGTGATAGATATTTTTTTAATAAATATGTTATGAATATAATAAAACATAGTATCGAAGAAGCAAAAACCCTTGAGGACAAAATGGAAAACGTTCAAGTTAAAACTCACTCTCGCGTAGATAAAGATAAAACGTCTCGTAGGTGCAAAGTGGAGTGAGGCGTTATGCTAGAGGCATTTCAACTGATAAGAAAGCTCTCGACTTTATATTGTCCTATGGGAGCAAAAGCTGCACTGTATTATATTGGTGTAGTGCACCAGCTTTGTCCTATGCCCACATTAAAAATATTTTCTTCAAGCTAAAAGCTAAGTTTTTATATTTTTTTTTTTTTGTTTTGTTAAAATTTTTATATAAGATATGAAAAAAATTGTGCCGTTATTTTTTATTTCTAAAAAAACATAAAGTTCTCTTCTAATAGCAAGTAATATTTTAAATTGAATAATTATACTAATTGCTATTTGTAATAATAAATAAATAAAACCTTAACATAATTAATAATGTCTTATTAATTTTTAAGAATGAAATATAAATATTTCAATACAACCAAAATGAATAAATAAATAAGTAGATATTTTAGTATTAATCTTAAATGCAATGTGATTGTGCTAATTCATAGTTACTTAACGCCATTAAGCCCCAAGGAAATAAATGATACAATTTTATCAGATGAAGAGAAAGCTTGTCCCTACGATTTAGCAGGTACATCTCATTATTTTAATCTAGAATATCCAAGTGCATCTGCGGCTTCGTTTCATATCTGTAGGTTGGATATCGTAGTAAAGACGCCATCGTTATCAGGAATCTCCAGCTCCAGTTTAATATCTTCTTGCGTGTAGAGAGAGAAAGTAGCTTCTACATGTTCAGTAAAGATAGAAGATACTCTGGAATTGTAAAATCACCAAGTTTCCTTCTTGCATTTGAGCATTGAGTATTACAATAATGTCTCCATTGAACGAAATAAATGGTCAAGACAATCCAATGCTGTGGAGTTATATAATCTTCTCAACGTGTCTATTGTCTTCTCCAAGCGTCTTGTTGGTGAAATACAATCATCTCAAGTCGAAAAATAAGACCTGATTTGAGCTCTTCAAAATGAAATTATTATTATTTAAATTTTTAAATCACAACCAGGTTTTGACTGCAAATGACCTGATTTAGACAATCTGAACTTGCTTTTGACATACTCTAATAAGATAAAATTTTTTTTATCAAAGCTACTAAGTCGAAAACAGGTTTTAATTCTTAATTGGAATACAAGATCTGCTCTAGACGGTGTTTCAATAGTAAATACAAATACCTGAGAAATACATTTTTCTTAATTAACATTTGAAATGTCTGGATACCAACGTGAATAAAGGCACTATTCGAATCCAACGGTAGCAGGTTCGAATCCCACTGGAGGAAAAAAAAATCCAGCTCTAATACTACTTTTCTTACGACTATCTTTTAATCGATGGCTGATCTAAGCGATTAAAATATAAAATTAATAAAATATTCACCAATTAATATTTTTTTTTATTCATTTTTAAACTCAGTTGACATGATGCAATATATTTATGCACATAAAAGTACATTTATGGGGAAAGAAATGAGTATATTTAATTATTTAGGTCATTATTTTTTTAAAATCGAAAGCAGATCTTATTTTTTAACTTGGGTATTATACACTGGGTATATTTTTGATGACTGATATTGTGTGTATAATAAAATTTTTAGACTAACAAAAGGCACGAGAGTAACTCTTGCGTGTGACCCACTGCAACGTGAGAAATTCTCGCCCTTGTTAGGAGCATCTCTTGGTGGTGATTACTTTACCTGACTGTTCTATCTCTTCCCTGGCGTCTCGTTACGGTGCTACGTGACATGTCGCTGAGTGCCAGTTGCGAGAAACATTTTTACTTGACTGGGAAAAAATTTATGAGATATTATACACCATCACTAGTCGTTAATCTTTCTTTAACAAAGATTGCAATTAGAAGAAGTTTTTATCCACCAGTAAGTATATGTTTACCAGGCTACTCTAGACTTTATCGTCTTTCTAGAACAGCGTGCTTAGCACCTAAAACGCGTGCACGTTGTCAATTTTTACTGATTTTTTCTCGTAAACGTGAGCAAGTCTAACGGGAATTGAACCAGATCATTTAAGATTGTGAAAAGCCTACACGGAGAGAAAATTCATAGAAAAATTACTGTGCTCAGCACTACAATCGACGTGTGAAAGCCGAACATAGTCAATTTTGTACGGCAAAAATATAAAAATTATAATTAATCATAGAAAATTTAAAGGATAAAATATTCTTTCTTAAAATTCAGCTTTGTAAAATTTGTAAAACAGCACAGTAAAAAGTTCCATTCCCGACAGAAAAATATTTTTTAATTGTTTTTCTTACAAAAATTACTATTTAAGCTGCCATAGAGTCCTAGACGAACTAATATATTTTACCATGCTGTCTTATAATTTTTCAAATGCTATCTGCTAATAGTAGAAAGAAAGAAAGAGAAAGAAGGTATCAACGCTGTTGAGCATGAGAATTATTTTAAACAAAAAAAATGATATCTCATTAACTATTAATCGTAGAGAAGCCTATAAGGGGTCATTTTGTTCGTAAAGCGATTTTCTAAAAATTGTACGCATTATGTCTAGATCTCGGATTCATAGTTTTCGAGATATTCTACTATTAAGTTAAAACAACGTGCATTCTGCTATTAACATAAGAAAGAATCGAAGGTCGGAAAAGATCGGGCATCTTCGAAGTTTTTCGAAGCAGGTTTGAATACGTTTATTGTTCCTCAGTGCGTAATTGACTGTGTTATCAATAGAGAGTGATACATTATACAGTGACACATAAAAGTGCGTCATTTTGTAACGACGTAAGTAATCTTTCACAAACTTTAATAGCAACTAATATTTGACATTCATAATATCTATTATTCATTTCTTAAATAATTAACTGATTTTGGTATTATTTTTTATTTACAGTAAAATGGTAAGTAGTTCATACTAAATAGTCTAACTCCCACAACACAACTTCTAAGCCTTTTCTTGTCGAAAAAATGACAACAATTAAAAATATCGAATCAGTTTTTGTTCAAACTCAACTTTTGTAAAGTGCAAAAGTGTTAACAGTGTTAGTGAAATAGTGGATTTATTTATTAAAATTGAAAAATTTTTCTTTCGTTAATTATAAGTGATCAAAAGATGATGGTTTTTGTAGTAAAGTAGTCATTTTCCAGTGTTTTTAACCGTTGTCATTTTTTTCAATTACTAGTCAATTGTGTTCTTTCTCAATTTTTAGATAGTTTTATCTTACAGGATTTACAAGGGCATTTTGAACGTCCAGAAATTATCAACAACGTGAGTGTCATTAACTTATGATCAATAACTATTTGAACAAAGGACAAATAATTTATATTTAAAAATTTTTTTACAGCCTATATACCAACTTTTATTAAATTCAGCTGATGGCAAAAGTGTTTTAAAATATTATCGAGATAATGGATGCTTGAAGAAAACCTTAAGAAATTTACTCAGCAGACTTATACTCAGCCCTGAAAAAGATAGACAATTAAAAACAGTTCTCCAAGTGCCATAAAGATGCTCCTATTTTTTACAAAGTAGATAATATTATAGTTTGTAGCAATATTAAAGTATGTCTTATTGTTAAAAAATTAATAAGTACATTCCTCTACGAAAAAACTGAATGTTATCGATTGTACAACGATCAGTATACGTGGGATGTACTAAATTTGGATGACCTATTTAGCTTTAAGATTACGAATCTTGTAAGAGCATCTAATGGTGCGAAATTTATTCTCAAAAATTGGTTTTAATTTAAATAAAGATATATTTAATAATTCATAAAAGTGTTTTATCATTATCAAATTCAACCGCGATTCCTTAATTTCCCTAAATCAAAAAAACATTATTAATTTTTTACGTTACAGCCTTTTTTTGAATCAAAAATAAATAATAAGCTGTAGAGAAATTAATACATTGATATATAAATATTGTTAAGCATACTTAGAAATTTTACTAAATCGATAAGGAAGTTTTCTAATACAGCACATTAAATTTTACCATGCCAGCACAACAATTTTTATGAAGCCATGACTAATACTCTTTATGTTTCAATTTGATAATATTTACGTTTCAATTTAATAATATTTACATGATCGTAAAATACTTTTTACTTTGGTCGTCGATCGTGCACGCATTATAAGAGAGCATGGTAATTTTTCTGAAATTTTCTCTACAAAAATTATATGATTTTTCTCTCCGTGTATAATTTTATCGATAACGAAGCTAATTGATCTCTCATAGAAAGGGAGAAGAAATTAAAAGAAAAAGTAACAGAGTTGTTGAATTTGTTTCTGAGTATTTACCAAAAATTTACTCTTGGTTTCCTCACAGAAGGAAAAAAGATGAACCTTTCTTGGTGTGTTAATTTTCTACTTACGTAAAACGTGATCTTATTGGCTCAGTTCCAAAAATCAATGCGAGACAGAATGCCACCATTAAATACGAGAGACACATCTTAACGACTTGGCAATCGTGCTAAAAGAACGTGGGGTAAAGAAATACGATAAAATAGCGAAAAAAAGCTAGTCTAATGGTGTATATCATGTCAACACAAGTAGAAGAAATAAAACAACTAGGGTGTATTCAGGTAGATATCTAAAGTTGTCAGATATGCCAGAGTAACGTCCAACCTCAGTGATACGGGGGCGTGATTAAAAGTGGTTGTTAGATAGCAATCTTGACGTTGGTATCAGTTTATATTTTATTAAGGACATTCTTGATTTTTTTTCTGTTTTATTGCTACATTTAAAATTTTTTCCACTTTTATTTGTACTTGTTTAAATATTAAATATAAATCATTTAGCAATAGTAATAATTTTATGATGTTATCAACTAATTAAGAGATTTGATCATTGCATTGAAAATAAATGAATGGTATTTGTAGGATTTATAGACAAAGTGTCACTGTAACACGAATCTTTTGGTGTCTGATCTGCAACAGTGACGTATAAATAAGAGACAAGCTAATCCGAGAGACTGGATACGAAATGTTTAATGGGGCAAGTGTCCGTTTAAATAAGTAATTGGCGCGGCTTTCCTGAGAGAAACACGCGACATAGTGATGTGGAAGAGAAAGAGAGAAAAGGAAAGAAAATCCTCAACTGGTTTTCCAAGAGCGTGGCAGGAGGTCGGGAGGGTCTGGACGAGTTCCGAGAGTTAGTTGCCAACCGCGAGTGCGCGGAAACGTTTTTGCGGCTCTCTTCTTTGTCTCGTTACTATACTCTTAAGCTCTTTGCTATGTTACAAAGCTTACAGACGAGACACGCAAATAAGAGCAACTAAAAGTAAGCTCAATTCCGAAAAGTAATGATAGTCCTGAGAAAGTCCTTCCGCGGTTGGCTTCACTTACTCTAGTTTGTCATCGGTAACCAACCAGTTCTCCACCACCACCAGATACTCTCTGATTCCTTCTCAAACTAATTTGGATGATGCTACTCTGAAATGTTCTTTGAAACTTGATCTACTGTCGTCCACACGATACGATAATCCAGAAGGAAGTGTCTTGTCTTTCCAAGACTCTAAAGTTCCGCTTCTTGGATACCGCAGGTGTGCAACGAGCCACGACTGATCGTCTCTCATATTCAGAAACTTCATTGGGAGCTACATTGAGCTAGCGTATTTCGGACTAAGTTGAAGAAAGGAAGGATTAACAATCACATCAGCTGGAATGAAGTAAGTTGAAACTACACGATAACATTGTGACAGATGGATAAAAAAAAAGTGATAATGTTATTCTAAACTTTTTTTTTTAATTTCAACTTTTTGTATATTTAAATGAATTCTGAAGTGAATGGTAAGTCGATCAATACTACAGCAGACTTTTAACTTGTAATTTATTTGAAAGAAAAAGTAATGCTTGAGTATAACTCAGAATATATAAATGACGAGGAAGATGCTTAGTTAAAATTGAACTAATTATTTTTATCATTATGAAAGCTAAACCACGAGGGATAAAGAAATTTTTATTTGTTTCAAGGAGTAGAAAGCGTTGAACTGTAACGGAAACGACTCCGAGTATGCTGGTAACAACTGCAACTGAGCAAAATAATAAATCCCCAAGTGGCACTCGAAGGCAGTACGGTACTAGCGCGTGACGATACCGAGTAGCAGCAAAAGTAGAAGGAAGTGTTCTCCACGTGAGGTCTCTGAGGAAGGGCTATACTGTCATTAATAATTAGAGACATCCGTGTGGTCAGTACTTCGTTGTCTGACTATGCTATTTATTGCCGTATAATGATTATTTATTAAACAAAACCCATCAACGATATTGCTGAACGAATTTACTTCAACATTTTTCTACTTTTTTTTCAGCATTTCAGCTGTAGAGGATATAGTTTGATTTTTTTTTAAAATGCCAATATGTGATAGGCTCCCAGTTGAATAAAGGAGATATAATAAACAATGAATTTTAGTGTTATTTATCACTGTATAGATCTAGAGATATTCATGGAGATTCTCTGACTACTGGCGTGACTGGAATTATATAATCGCCATCGTATACTGTAATATATATTACGTATGAATAACCGTCGCTAAAACGTAAATTAATTGTAGAGTACACTTTAGTTGGTGGTAAAACACCTTCACACTCACCTTCGTCGCTGTGTGGACAAGGGCAAGGTCATCATCATCTTGCGTAACTCGCGTGCATTAATGTTAACCATTTAGAGATAAACATACCTGGGAAATGAGTTTCTAACACATCGTTAACTAAAGTAAATATTCAAGACTATATACTACTACATGAACTGCTAAATCTAATTATAAAATAAGTTCTGTTATTATTTAATTATTTTTCAAGACATTTATTCGTAGGATATTTATTCAATGAATATTCGATGATATCAGAGGACATGACTAACAAGAAGAATGGATAGGACATACAGGATTTCGTGGGTCGATAAAGAAGTGAGATATTTGGAACATGTAAAAAGGTAGAAGAGAGACAATGTTGGACAGGACAACGGTTGTTCATGAATTTATTAAACTGGTAGACTAAGCTAGACCACCAATAATTGTGGTTGAAATTTAAGATCTGTTAATCGTAAAAAATAAATTAACTCTTAGAAAAGTACCAGGCTAATATCTTTGATATTTAAAATTTTAATTGATATTAATATTAACGTATTTAAACAAACTAGTCTTACATTTATTTATTCATTGGCTTTACATTTCACCCTTGCGGCTCATACAAACGTAATGCCGTTCACAGGGTACTATTGAACACTACCGATATGCAAATCTGGTTTGTTTACGTCGCGATAACGAGAAGGATGCTCGCCACGAATGGCAATACCATATTCGTCGATTGTAATTCACATGCCGCCAAGTGTAAACACATATGTCATGCTTGAATACATGGAATATATTTTGTTGCTTTTTACCTTCGCAGAAATAATGAATTTCAATCAATTGAAAGTGTGTGAAGGAGAGCTAAAGGTCGATAAGCATATTCCTAGATGGTAATAAAATATCGTCTTGATGGACTTGATCACGTTTTGCTATAGTACACCATTTTATAGTATTTTCTAATTAGTCTTCAACTATCCTTCTACTTTTCTCCAACTTCTAGCTGATGATCCTGGTCTTGATGCCTCTTCTTGGCCGGAATTAATTCTCCTACAAGAGGCATATCCAGTGGACCAGGTCCAGGACTCTAGATGATGACTGGATTTAAATTAGGTTCATGATGTAAGAGGAACAGAAAGAGATGAACAATTATTGAAGTAAATTTAGCTATTGGTGATGAAAGTTAGCAAAACTTCGATTACTAATTTTTCTCAACAATGTTGGAGCCACTCCTCAGTGAATTGTAATTTATTCAAAGCCGTTGATTGGTGATAAAGCTTCCAAGAAGAAATGAAACACAATGGAGAATTAACCTCGTCTGCAACTGTAAAATGTCGTCGATCTTACAGAGTAAAGAACTGGTGGACCTTGAAGAATTTTTTATTACAGTTCGATTAATTTGTACAAAGCAGACTATAGCATAAAAATATAGTATGTTAATCTTTTTCAAGAAAATAAAAAAAAATATTTACGATGTTCGTTAAAAATAATTATAGGGATCTCTTTGCAAGTTTTTGCTGCTCTTGAGCAACAAACAGTGTTGTGGAACAATGCTTCTGGTATTTAATCCTCTGATGTCGTCAAGGCTTTGCGCATTGTTCTCGCATTCATGCGGCGTTTCGTCGAGACAAGACGGCGACACAGTGCTCAGATATCACTAAAATACTTGTGTCTTTGTTGTGGCCAGTGTGCTATGACTATTGTTTTAACTCAGATTTAATTAAGTCATAAATAATTTACTATAGCATTCCCAAAACATCCGTCAATTCAATCAGCTATATATCTTGATTAGTTGGTTAATTAACTTAGTTATTCATCAAATTCATAGATCCAGTTATCAAGGATGGAATGAATAAAAAACAATGATGACTTAAACTTTTAGAAAATTGTCCTGCTGACCGACACACACTTATGGTTTTCTAGCGGCACCGCAATGGTTACTCAACCACACACTATTCCGCATAATAGCAGGTTCAAGGTGGGGCAGACAGCCTGGCTGCGCCTACGTAAGCGCGGCATGTCCTTACACCGCAGATGAGAGAGCGGCAGTACCAGCGTGATCGTCGTTATTCATGAGCAAAGAGCAAGAGGGAGAGTGCTAGCAATCGTATATGTCTACCTGATTGAAGTGCAGAGACATTGTTCGGACAATGTGCACGTTTAGAAGCGGCTTAATCAGCCATTGTTGAGTTCATTGTGTTCAACTGGACCAAGAGTATGAGTAGACTCTTGCAAGTCATGTAAACGTGTTGCACCCTTGAGAACTTGCCAGATCACTTTGGTCATTCGTATTCGTCCTATCACCTCATCATAATCTATTCCCTTGCACCTTCACTTATCTCGCTAAATAAAGGGCTCATTATTCGCCAAATACTCCATCTTCATCCAGAAATATATCCTCGAATTGAATCAATATCATTTCTGCCAAGTGACAAAAATATTTTCAAATGTTTACTGACTATACACAACTGAGCTTTTCAGCTGGAAATTTTTTCTCGAGTATCGTCAATCTATCATCGTATTCAAGATCTTTTAAGTAATTTATATATTATTATGTCATATCATCAGTGGCTAATGCCATTTCTATCAACAAAAAGCTGCTTAGTCATCAAATATTTTTGTCGCCTGTCAGCAGAGAAAATATTGATATAGGGTGGAGAAAACCTTTCAGTCTATATGAGGGAAAGATAAGAAGAAAATGTCAAGCTTAATCACTAGAATAGAATGAGGCTTTTAGCAGCAACGCTACTAACTTCAATGACATATGGTAGGTAGGTTATAAGAGATGGATTTAGGCTTAGAAGCTGTGAATATTACCACTGTTACCATCTTCCAAGATAGATGTGAGAACCTTCCATCAAGGTTTCTGAGTTACGCTTGGGCACGCAAAGTAAAAGAGGATGATTCCGTGCTTCATGATTAACGTCAGTGTGATGAGTAGGGTATTATATATCCATGGAGACGCTTACTCTTTATCGTGAGATTAGACAATGCTTGCAACCAACCCAGCTTGGAGGTAATTCCAGACTATGCTTTATCGCCCTTTTGCAGCTACTGGAAGAGAGAAATTCGGTACCAGGTGGTAATATTCTTCAAATGGAGCTTGAGCTCTTGGGGTCCTAATTGTGGATGAAAATTATGACTGATGAAGGGATAAGATGCCGTACTTTGGTAAGAAGGTTAAGTATCCGGTGATATAACAGATGTGATAAATGTCAAAAGGCATGATCAATCGATGCTTCAACATCAACAGAAATATAGTGAGTTTGTTGTACATGATAATTTATTAAAGAAAAAATAATTCCATTTTCTCTTTCAGAAGATATCGATTAATTACATCAATGTCATCAACATTACTAATGTTGTTGAGTAAATAAATTACATCTGCTATGTTTATTTATGTTGCTGATATACAGATTCCCTTCATTTATTGATTGATAACTTTACTAAAAGCTCAAACTAACAAGTATATATGTCACTAATAATTACAATGACTACATCCAAAGTTTGCTAACGGCAACGATTTACTGGTTTCTTTAGCTAAACTGAGTGCTAAAGGAGCATTGTTCTTGCCCACGCGATCCATCCTCTTCCACATGACTCTTTCTATCCACACTTATTGTACGTGTTTTGTAGCGTTGAAATAAAAATGTATGGATGAAAATAAAGTTGAAGGTGGTACACTACATCGATCATCCTCATTAAACCAAGAACTTCGACCTCACGTGAAAGCGACGTAGGTTTTTCACGTAGCAGGTGACCTGAACTGATCTCCAGCACGTTATACCATCACGTATTAGCTATTACAATATACCAACTCAACTATTTGAAATGAATCAAATCAGATCAACTGTCAAGATATTAGTCATCAGTATTTTTTGTAAAAATATTTCTCATTCAACGTTCATGCTATTTTTCATTGGATATTACTGATCATAAAGCTGATGAATGACATCATATTATTCAATAACTTGATCATGACTTTATTACATGTTTTTTTTCTGTGTTACTTGAAGTAATAAGACAGCAATTTTAGCTTCAATAAAATTTGTTAAATGTACTCGATAAAAAAAATATATATATTCATCAAGATACTTAATTTTATAGATACTTAAGAGTAATCATTTGATCTTTATAGTTTGATCTATGCATTTTTAAAACCACAAGGGCAGTAGATACTCGTTAGTGTCTATCAAGTTAAACTATGATATATTGTCCGGAAGTGAAGAAGGAATTATAGGAATTACAAGAAGAATTTCTAAAACATCATCTTTCACGTTTGTTTTTAAAGGATGTATACATACATGAAGCTCCTTCAGCAGCAACTTGAGTAAGAAACAATGTACTATAACTCACAAATGTATATGCATACTTTCACATAATGTGAACTATTCATTAATCATTTACAATCAGAAGATAATATGTTTAAATGAATGAAATATTTTTCTAGAGTTGGAACAATCAATAACTAAACATTTTTATATCTTGGATTTTTAAAATAGTATGTCTGTCAATGCCAATAAAATACTCCAAAACTCTTTTTAATATTAAAGATAGAGATTAAGCTATTATTTAATGTATATCCTATTCTCTGATCATTTACAATCAATAGATAATATATTTCCTGAATAAAATTTTAATTCATCGTTAGAACAATCAATAAGAGGGAACGTATTATAACTGTATAACTTGATATACGAGACAGAATAATATAAAAGTGTATTTTTTATTAAGAAAATAACTGAACTGCAGAAGATAATTGGATAAAAGTGTTAAGAGTAGATAAGTAGATAGGCCGTTTGTGATATGCAAAAGAAAAGGAAAATAAATGTAAAGGAAATAATTGGCGGTACCTGGAATATGTGGCAAGCATAAAAATGACAGCAACAGATGCTGGATCGAGTGGTAGACAAGAGGATTTTCTAGTCAAGATGGATGAATCACACGCTTCTAAGATTAAATCTTCGTGTGTGATGAAGAGAATCGTGAGTAGTGATAATTCCATTCTGGGTGGTTTCACATGTTTGCAATCTATACAATTTAATTATCTAATTTTTCTGAAATAAGTAATTATTTTTTTTCAACATCATTTCAATACTTTCAATGTTATACAATTAAATGAGATAAAACCAAAATCATGCCGTTATTATTGTTATTATTATTGTCGTTAAAATTATCTGCAATTTCCAGTGCTGGATATTTCAAACATGTAAACATGAATAAAATTTAAATTTGTTATCGATCAGTATTTAATTGAAAACATTCAATGGTACTTGATAATTTTAAATAAATATGAAATTAAAAAAAAACCAACGAATACTTTTCGAAATGTTTTAATTGATTTTGTAACATGTAAAAATGTCATTTAAAAGAGTGAATAAGTATTAAATGTAGTTATTAAGTTAATAGCATGGAATGATTTTTGAAAAATGATATAGTAAAAAGGTTCTCACGCAAAAAAATATTTTTAAATTAAAACTGTTGTTGCACAAATGGGAACTGTATGTTTCTTTGTATTCCACCGCTGTTCAAATCAGATATTGAAGGTATTGAGACATTAAGATAAACCTGCAGGGAGTACTATAATGACTATAAATCAAAGACGACACAATAGATAGATATAAAATGATGGTAGACAGGTTGGAACATCAAGCCCTTAGTTGCCTCATTATCTTCTTTATCTTCAAACTATTTCATCTCTAAAAGCAAGCAAAATGTAAGTTAAAATGATATACATCTATGTTATGAAAATAAAAGTCAAATTTATAGGATAATACAAAAACCACACATATATAAGTGGGTTTTTTTATGAAGCAAAAGGCGTCTAGTTTGAAAGAGCTATTCGACTCTGAGCAAGAGTATCCATTGTTCCAATTTCCGTCGACGTCTGTAGAATACCAAGAGAAACGTTTCTGCAAGTTCTGAGGTAAACCCAACTCATACCATTATACAAATGCTTTCAGAAGCCTCGACAACATACACTCCAAGATCTCGTAGCACTAGACCCATCAAATAAATTGAATCACAAATCGGCCTTTCCACTATGTCGACCGCCGTCTGCTTCTCAGCAATTACGAGAAAAAAAAGAAGAAAATTGAAATGTTATGGGATAGAACATGACATTTTAGAAAAACGGCTAGATACAAAGACGCAGTAGATATTTTTCGAATTGGTCAGACGGAGTTGAAAGAAAAAACGAGAAAGAAAACTAAAGAGAAAGTGGGCGGAAATAGTAGAGAAGCTTTTGGAATGAATCTATATATAAACGTGTACCACTCAGTTTTTATCTCTCTATAAATGAAACTCTGAATCCCTTTCATCACTACTCTTTAATCTTTCACATTAATATTTCCTGTGTGAACAGCGTAAATTTCCGGCTGTTCAATATCGCAAATAATGAAAAAGAAAAGGGGGAAAAAAGATGAAGTGAAAAAAAAATAGCTTAAAAATTATCAATAGCAGAAAGGCTATACACTTCTGGAGCGATATAATCGTAAAGGTAGAAGGTAATACATTAAATTGCCATGACTACAATATTGGTAGACTTCACGCAATTCTTAGCGGTAGATTCAAAGCATCTTAGCCAATTGGCGGGAGTTTAACATGTGAGAACAACTGTACCGGTTTCTCTTGGTGTTCAATGGTAAGTTCTAGCTGATCAGGTGTGCCCCATGAACGCACTAAATCTGCACAAGTTACGTGCCGCTTGCGAATAAATGCTAGCTACAAGATTCATGGGCCAATTCACGCCACGCTTGATATTGTTAGGTGGTTAGATTAGCTCGGTTAGGAATACGGTATTAGACGCCGTACATCTCTTGCTCACTTGAATCGAGATACACCTAGATACATCTAGAGTAGGTATACATATTCCCCAGTGATATACCTACATCGGTTGCTCAACACTATTGAATATCGATAAACTCCAAGCTCTGATGAAGCTATGCTACATCTCAAGAACGAAAACCATATAAGTGGCTTTGATGAGAATAACGATTTCATCTGTAGCCAACTAAGGGCAAACAAGTTGTCGAACCAGACTCTACTTCATTTCTTCACCTCATCAATTACCCTGATTACCATTTTTAAGCAGCTGTCCAGTCAAGAAGAAAATCCCGATAGCATCATCCAGGGAAACCGAGAGGTTTCTCGTTAAAAATCCCTTAGGTGAAGCCTTGGAAATCCAAGACTCATCTTATCTACTTTCAGTCGGGCTTCTTAACATTCAGACCTGTAAGCAAGAAGGTTCTTTACTCTAAAAGGGGAGAAATAAAAATTAGCTAAGGTTAAATCGATAAACTGACCTAGAATAGTTTATGTTGAAAGAAAATTTCAACTTTCCTTCATTCTTTATCTCTCTTTCTCCTAGAATAAAAATCTATATTTTATAATGTAATAGCATTATTGTCCTCAGGGAAATCTCTCAATATCCCAAGCTTCCTGACAACATCCCAGTGCAGCCGTTTTCTGATCTTCTATTGCTTCAGGTAATTTTCACATTAATATAGATATTTCTTTTCTATTGTAGAAATATTTTTACAAATATAATTAACTTTATTTCATTCCAATCTTTTTCATCATTCATTTCATGAGCTTTTTTTTTTAACTTCCCATCAGGAAGTTATTTTAATGAGGTCGATTTTTTAAATTCGTAATTTTATCATTCTAAATAATTATATATTATTTATAACAATAGTTATTTATTTTAAACAAAAAAAAATTAAAAGATGACAAAGTTACGGTTTTCAGTTAATGGAAAGTTCGTTGTCAGGACACAAACTAAGCCCAGACCCATTTTTTTTTTAAATTAACTGTCAAGTACTTATTCTTTGTTATATTTTTGCGTGACAACGTTTGGCGTGATTATATATTTTCTTACTCTTTTTCTATCCATTTTACCGCAGTGGAAGGTTAAGTAAACTCTTGTGTTGATAAGGCTGTGCTACAATGAGCTAGCAAGTCCAGTTCTGTGAACAGGGAGAGAACAGAATAAGCCCATTACAGGTACAACGAACGGACTGGGCGATACCTCAAGCTAAATATGTAGGCCATTGAGGGTGAATCAAGATAAAGAGTCCAGAGGGAAAATAAAATGAAAAAAGTTATTGGTCAATTATTATTGTTATTAGACACTGGTATTAGGGAGGAATGATTTTTTTTTTTTGTAGAATGCAACTCTACACATAACTCAAATAAATGAGAAACAATTTTTCTTTGTTATTCTTTGTCTGTTTACGTAGCTTTTGAGTTATTTTAGGCTGTATTATCATGACGTCGAATGCTATGACAAAAGCCCTACCACGCAAAAGAGAGTGTGTATAATATACAAGAGTTTTTTTAAAAATTTTTTTCAACTCACAATTTATAATCTGCGGGAACACAAAGTATCTTCTTTCGTGTAATGGAACATGGAAAGAGTGAGGTGGGTGACAGTTTGCGGTATGGCGTTAAAAAATCTACGATGAAGGTCGTTAGTGGTATGAGTAGACTAAGATACACGAGAGGAAGATAGGGAATACATTTAAAGCTCAAGAATGAAAATAAAAGAATTATTTTATGATAAAGATTGAATAAATTTCATATTTCATTTAAAAAATACATCTTTTTAGAAAGAGCTGGTGATTAATTATAAAAATATATTGATTGTTTTTTTTTCCTAAATGTAATAAATAAATTCGAAAGTAGTTTTAAAATGTGTAGATGCAGTCATTTAAATTCATTAAAAATTTTAAACATGATTTTTGTAATGAAGACTAAAAAAATAAATTGGTTTAGGAGCTTGAAGCTTGTTATCATAATGTAAATAAGATATATAAGTTTTCAGTTATAGGCCCAATGACAAGAAACTTAACTTTTATGAGAAAAATAAGACAACTTAGTTGTCACGGTTTAATTTTATGACTTGAAGGTAGATAAGTCGAAACTTTATTTCTCTCTTTGTCTCAATGTAACCTCTTCTTTAAGTATACATAAACCTCCTCACACACGTTTTATACTTGCAATCTGCGTACACTTCACGACTATCGTTTTACGTAACGTGCAAATTGTTTCTCTTGAAGATAATGGCGATTACCAGCTTAAGACAAATGAAATATTCTTATCATTTATATCACAATATCTTTAAATGGTTCTCGTAACAGCCTCTTACAGTGAATTTTCAACAGAATACATTTTTATTGACATTTTTCGTTTCACTATTCGATAACTAAAATCAAAAATTCTACATGACGGATCTGAGATTTCCCGGGTGAATGCTTTCAGGTGATATCCATACAGCAATTGATCAACGACATCATTTTGCGAAATGCATGGAACGAGAGGTCTAGAGATAGAGGCAAAGTGAGAACGTCTATAGAAGCGTATCTCGACGGAGACGAACGAGTCGAACCTGTTCTTGCTGAAGGGTCGGTTTGACAAGCAAATTGAATCGACGCCAGTCGTCGTGTGTTATCAATAGAAGGGAAATTCGAGCGCTATAATCCAATATTCCCCTGTGGACGCTGAATCCTCAATATCGGTTATATTCTCTCTTTCACCCCATCAATTTTGTCGCGTCGATTCACTGAGACTTTACCGCCTACCTTTGTCGGACCAAAGAGATTATACCACAACTTGATTTTGCTCAAAAATTCATTTTATACTTGAGAAAATAATATTGAATTCTTCAGCAAATATTTCTTCAAAGCAAGATTCAATTGGAAATGGTGTCAATTAATTTTTTACTTACAAATATTTATTTATAATCAATACATTTAATTATATTGATAAAATGATATTTTTATTTTAGGAATGCTTTAGGCCTCTTTTGGGTCTATTTAGTTTTCCTTAGAAAGCTGTTCTTTATAGGAACTTACACTAAAAATGTGTAATGCACTTTAAAGAAACTAATCGATTTACATTTCAATTTTTTCTATCATTAAAAATATTACTACAAATGTTCCTACAAAGTTTTATTGTGTCTGATTTTCGGAACATCCTCATGAATAACAGCTTTGGAGCAAATTTTTTCTTGATCTCGGAATATCATTGTGTCAGTGTATAAAGATAATAACACTACTTGTGCTTCGCACATATAAAAAAAGACTCGTAACTTATACAGAGAGTTTATTTCAAATCTACTCGGTCTAGACAATTACTAGAGTAAATCACGTGTTTAGAATAAAAAAAAAAGCCGAATGATGAATGGAAGTACAACGGACAACCTGCAATCCAGAAACAATGTTGTGAATGAATAAAAATGAGATAATAGCAGCCGCACGGCTGACTTGCGGTTCAACTAAGGGAAGGAAGAAAGAAGTATAGTGAGTTGAGCCGGGTGTTAGAAGCAATGTACTCGACATCCTCTTTGTTTCTACCTCTTCTTCGTCCTTCCTCTTACGCATGCCTCTTGACTCGACACGTTTTTCTTTGTTTCTTCTTTTTCCGTCCCTCTGTCTTGCTTCTCATACACCAGCGGCACTTATAATTTCATACAGCATTGTGGCGAGCAACAGCAGCCGAGAGGGATATAGCTGGTTTTTGCGAGTACAAATAAAACTTATGGTTCACTTTCTGAACCTCAGCTAGCGTTAACTTGCAAGAAAGAATGATTTCTTGTGTAGGTGGGCTCGACAGATACTTGTACAGAGTCTAAGGTTATTATGTTATAGCTCTAAAATCTTTTCTTCGTCTGCTCTTATGTTTTTTTTTGTTTTTATACCTTTCTATATCACATACACGTGCCTCGAAAATAAATCCACTTGTCGACAGAAATATTCTCTTGAATTAATTTATAACGCCATGTATTTCTTTATGAATCCTTCATTTATTTTTGTTCGACAAATATGTGTGAATATATTACCCTCTTATTCATACTGTGGGCATTATAATATTTAATATGAATTTTTTCAACGATGCTAATATTGAAATATTTTAAAAATAAACTTCATATTTATAATTATGTTGATGTATATTATTATGGATGATAATATAATGAAAAGAATCAATCAACGTGACAGTAATTGAAAGAATAAAATGAAAAATTAACAGTATACCCGAGACATGTAAAAAAGAAACATGGAGTGGATTGTCAATGAAAATCCGGAACGAGGATCTAGAATACAAAATTACTAGCTAATGGAATACTCTTGTTAAGTGACAGTTGTTGTAAATAAAACAACAGAGAATATAAAATAATTGATGTGTAAAGTATGAGATATTAGAGGGTATGGATATAATTATTCAGAAAAAAAAGGAAAATGCAAATAATAATTTTAAAAAAGAATAATGTTACTGATTTCAGTGATCTGCAAGTCATGATAATTCAGTTGAGTATAATATTCGAATGGTTCTTGGAAGATCATCGCGACGTTTGTTTGTACATCAGCATATCGGATTACACGGGATGAAAGAGGAAATGGCCGTAGGTGCGCTTAGAGTACAAGTCAAGGCTTTCGTATACATAAATACGTATAAAGCCACTAGATGCTTCACGTTCCCGTCTAATTGACCCCTCTTTCCCTCTACTTGGTCACCCTTCGTCGTGCTTAGAGCATTTGAGAATGTGTCTTTACCCGACATCGTCGAGCACAAACGACCAACGATTTACGTAACACGCGATCTTACACTACAAGGTCTTGATTCTCAGCAATTCGATTTTCATCTCGTAATAATTTTCCATCATCGCCGCTGGCTAACATTCCACAAATCCCAAAGCTTTTCTACGCTCCAGGACAAGTGTCGTAAATTACAAATTCCATTTTTTTTTTAAGTTGCAATCATGAATCAGTAATAAATAAGTCGTTCCAGAGAGAAACTGGGGAACGTCGTTAGCCCTTGAGCACTTTCACGCGTAAGATATCAGCTTGATACTCTTCTCCAGTCGAGATTGGACCATCGCGACGCATTTATTCATATCACGCATGTCTGAAGTCAAGAGAGATAGCAAAGGAGATCCCCTCTACATCTCATTCCCCTACCTTGAGACCACTAGGTAAATTGCGTGAGACAGCAGGTGTATACTTACATACTTGTTCTCATGTTACATATAGAGACCCCTAGTCTTTCAATGTTTTCTGCCACAGTCTATCCCTAGACGCGCTAATCTCTTTGGTACGTCTACCCGGGTGCACTCAGATATACCGCCTATTAATTAAATACCTGTTTCTTCCAAGATGCTATTGACTTATGTCTCGGTATGCCGCGTAATAATGAACTTTCTTATACAGGTCGAATATAGTCACGTTGATTCTGACGATAAGTAGTCTTACCCAAGTAGAAGGGAAAATCGAGCACCATTATCTACTTACATATCTTGCCGTGCTACTTGAGTATCTTTTTTTTCACTCTTGCGTGAGGTCCTTCGTGAGACTACAAAGTTTTTCAAAACTCAACAGCATTACTTTACCGAAAAAATAATCTTGCTCTGCGTGGAGAAAAGCGACGTAAAATATTTATCAAAAATTATTTAAAAATCAAATAAGTTTTACAAAAATTTAATTGTTTCAAATTTGCTTCTAACTTTATAATTTTTAATTAATTTTATATTTATCATTGTTTTAGATTTATTATTAAAATTTATAGAAGCACTCGATTTTTACTAAATTTTTTGAACCTGTTTTCTCTATGTAGAGAAAAAAAATTATTTAAATTATTTGACATTTTTTCCTTTATTTTTCCGCAGAATAAAGTTGAATGGAAAGATTGAATTTTTTAGCTGATAACTAAGTCAATAAAGTTTAAGATGTGGAAAGAAAAAATTCTATTTGCTACTTTATCGTCTTTTTTTTCCACCAAAGCAGCTTACCATTTTATTTTTAATAATGGATCAATCGTTTAAGAACTTTGCTCATTTAATATTGGATTATTTATCAAATAATTTATTTTTAGTAATAAAACTGTTTTCTAGTTTTAATCAAGAAAAATACATTTGTCATTAGTAAACAAATCTTTGAATAGTAAATAACATTGAAAAAAAATAAAAAAAATAGAAGAATAATATATCAACAGCTTTGGTGGGTTTGAACTGGAGTCTTTTATTTGTACGCTCCCAGACACACATTCATGTCCGACCACGCACCGGTTTCATCTACTTCGAGTTGACGCAGTACAGAGACTCACTATGGACAATGAGAAAATTATACTTGATTGAATGTCGACTTCAGACACATAATATACTACTGAGTGATATTTAAATAACCATAAATTTTATTCATTACCACGATGGAATAATATACACTGTCAAAGCAATTTGCTGTCTATAAAATTTTTTACAAGCATTCATGAAAGGATGGCATGATAAATTTTTTAATATCAAAATAAGTAATTTCATGTACAAGCACAATCTTACCTTCAAATATGACGAGATCGAGGTCATGTACTTGAATGTTCGCATCAAAGGGATAAATAGTTGTTGTTAATACAACGTTAAAAGATAGAATGGAATGATTGCAACATGAAATCTAGCAAGTATTAAGCAAAGAGAACTGGAGATGGGGAACTTTTGTATTGTTTCGACAAGTATAAAGTGTAACCCTCAAATGTTCATCGCGACAATTCAAGCACAAGCTACGTGTTATTATTATCACATCTCATTCAAAGCCTCCGTTTTGCATACAAAAAGCGTAGGTGCATTGTCACGTAAATTAAGATATAAATACAAACTACATCGTAAGTCACAACTAAAGGAAAACTCAAGAGAACACTCTAATACATATGAAACTAGATACCAACTGTGTTGCTATTCATGGCCGAATAATTAATTAAATAATATCAAGGAGTAAATATCAAAATAGTTTACGATTTTAATTAATCTCTAATTAAACAGTTTAAGAGATTTAAAAAATAATTGATACTTATTTCCAGACAATTCATTATTGTTGGAATACAATTAATTGGTAATAAATATGCAACTATAATTGAGATAAATTATTGGCGATGCTTGAATTCATTTGAGAATCCTTTAAATACTGCTTTATATTTATAGGTCGTGTATTAAAAGTCCCATAAATATTATATTAAATGATTTTCCAAGGCTTGCTAAATTTCATTTCTGTGGCTATTGAGATCCAGTTTATAGTAAAGATATAAGAGCGTACTCGAGACGAGACAGCAATATCGGAAAGTTTATCGATTACGTCTCTATAACTTTTGTCCACTCTTGATACTTTTGTGGACTATTGGAAAAAAATGTAAATGAAAATAATAATATCATTGAGGAGGAGGGAAAAAAACCAGACAGTGAATAAAAGGAGAAAAAAAAATTAGTCTGTTGGAGATACAAGGACAGCAGAAAGAAATAATGGCACATTACAAGCGTGAAACGAGACATGGCACATGACGATGAATGCGCGTACGTGCATCGTGTGCTCATGACTAATGTAGGTATCTTTGATGAAATACTCGTTTTCACACTGATATTGAAGCTTTTCCATCAATCTTCCGAAAATCTTTATCCAATTATTTGTTAAAAATCAACCTGACTTATCCGAGTCGAATTATAAGTATTTTTTTTAATAATTTAGAGTCACATTATTAATAAATATATTATAATATAAATTATAAAGACATATTTCTTCATAAAAAAAACAATCGATTCAATTACTCTACAACAGGCTTCATCTATCACATGTCAATAACCTTACATCATGTCTAGGATAAAAAATGTTCAGAATATAATTGAAAAGAAAAATCTGTAGGTTATTGAAAGCTTTTAGAATTTTGAAAGTTAACAAAGTTAGAAAGTTAACAACGGCGAACGTAGTGGTCGATGTTGACCCCTGACTTCTAATATCCATGGCACATTATTGCAAAATATCGGTATACCGATGTCGAGTAGGGAATGACTCTATTTTGCTGACAAGCTGAAACGAGGAAAGTCAAGAGAGAACCCTTCCTTATATAGCGTCCACCTTTCACAGCGGGTGAGTGCTTGTCGACATGTATACCCATGGGCCTTCTGAGCCAAAGAAAATATACTCTGCTACATGCAGAATTTACATTACGTAAGTTACTAGAGGTATCAACTTTAATTTTAATTGTCATTATTTATGTAGGAAGAAACTCAATATGATGTTCATTTATTTTTCAACAATATTTTCTATGCTCAGGGAAAATATTTTTCTGCTGAATAATTAAGCTTTAGATTTTCATATAAATTTTTGAGATTTTTTATCGTGCTATCATGGATTTAGAATTTATTAAAAGCTAAAGTGAGTATTTAAGTGAAATAATTTCACAAAATAGTTCATATCATTATGTATCAGGATTATCAAACTTCAAATTACTTGAGAGCAAATTACGCTTCATGGAGCTAGCTGTGAATGCACAAAAGGTTAAAGTTTCAATGCAGCATTGTTATAGCACAGGTGCACACATACATGCATATATACAGTAGGGTTGAATGCATGTTCGCTCTCTTTTCCGCTTGTTACGTACCAGAACGAAGGCCATCCAATTTTAAGGGTTCGCTTAGTCGAATGTTATTCTATGTGTAGGTGCAGTGCTGTTTCCAAGTAAAATTACTGAAGAACATATTCTTTCCATACAACTTCTAAACATACTTTTACATACTCTACATGCTCAATAGAAAACTACGATAACTAGGAATTTATTCTGAATAAATAATGCCTTTTTGATATTTTATGAATGAATTCGTATTACAAATTTTCGTATACGAGCTATATCTAATTTAAATTTACTATTCGGGAGCAATAAAAAAGTTCTTTCGATTTATTATTTAACCACTAGATGATTTGATGCTTTTGATTAAATTTATGATCATATTTAAAATGCCTAGTTTGGCATTGACAGTTAGCAAATTATCTTAAGAAATGAAATTGGTGATGAGAATAATTCTGAATGTCCATTCATTGATTATTTTGAATAGAAAAATGTGATATACTTCTTCCATTAATTCTGAATAAACCGAGATTAGTTGGTTCGAACAAGATTTAGTGATGATAAAAAAGAATAAAGATGGACAGAGGATATGTAGTGCAGTGATTGTGAGAAGCCAATTTAATTTTTGTACTCGACTATCGGGTGCAAGTATTGATTTGCTCCACTTTTTTGTAGATACATACGTACATTGACAATCCCTCTCTTCTACCTTTTACCAGCAGTGAGAAATCAGAACCGCCTTCAGCAGGAAGCTCGTGGCAAAGACACGCTTGACTTCGTTGGTGATTCGAGTTGAGTTGAAGGGTATTTGAAAATATAATAAACGATGGAAAACTTCTCTGTCAAAATGTTGAATAAATGTGACCTCTTTTCAGTCATTCCGTATATTTGTATTGTGATAAAAACAGTCTATTTGCAAGACTTTTTATTTAAACTTTCAAATGTGAAGTAATCAGTTGAAAGAAATAAATAAGCTTACAAGAATGAAATTTTTCAAGTATTCGTCTGCATTGTAAATTCATTAATGTTAGTCAGAAATCAGTTTAATTGATTTCAAAAATGGGAAAAAAAATTGTTGATGGAATATTTGCATTCACATGTTTATAAATGAATATAGAAGTTCAAGATTGAATGAATTTATAAGTAATGCGAAGGAAAAATTTGATTCTATCGTTTGTACTTGAAATTTATTTAGCAAAATTTGTAAATTTAATAGAATCATCCTTGTAAAACTAACAAGAAGATAAAAATCTATATTTACATTTTGATAGAAGAAAAAAATAAAGTAAACAGAATCTCCTGGAAAAAAACATTTACCCCAAAAGAATATACAGAACCCACTCGTTTGTAGAATAACAATCGACGTTGGAGTTTCTTCGTAAACGATAAAAAGGCCCTGGTGTTTTCAACCTACGCCATCATTGTTCAAGCATTATATTTAAATCCCGTACGTAGGACGCACGGTGACAGTGATACGAGTGGAATACTAATTGCCCCGTTATTTTTATCCGACCTTCATCCACGTGGCCATCAACAAAGAGAAGAGCTAACAAATGTGTAAATTAATCTTCATCTTGTTTAACTTTAATAATGACAACTGCTAAAAATAATGCTTTATTTACATATCCTTCTAATTAAATCGAAATTAAATTTATTCAAACATCCAATTAATTATGAATAATTTTTTTTTTTTCCAATATTTATTTGTATGGAATAATCATAGGAAAAATGTGTGTCTGTTGTTTTAAATCGGATAAAATTTTATATTTCAAGAGTTCTACACTTTTTCAATAGCACTTTTTCCCCTACATTTTACCCTTTGAAATATTGATGAGTAGTGAATTTTTTTTATCACTTTTAAAGGCACAGATAAATATTTTATAAGATTTCCTTTGTAAAAATATCAAAGGAATTTGATAAAAATGCTTTCAACGTTTTTTTTCCAGATAAAAAATGACTTTTTTGTAATTCAACGAGACGCAAACCAATTTTTAAATTTAGAGCGAACATGATGAAAAAAAATCTTATTATTTAAGCAACCTTTGAAGAGTGGATTTTTTTTTTGGGAGATAAAATAAAACATTATTAAGATTTAAAAGAAGATAAATGTGGTTAATTTGAAGAAATTTAAGAGGGTGAACATGCGAGGACGATTATATTAAGACTAAAATAAATGATCTTTTGAGGTATTTTTTTCTTCAAGTAAATTGTAATTAAAGTGAAATGAAAGTATAATAATGGAAAAAAATTTATCCATAAAATAATCTTTCATACAGAATAAAAGTTAACTCGAGACGGCTATGATACTCTAGGGAGCACATCTATAGCTGTAAAGTAGAGCTTTTCCTGAACTTCGATGACTTTTTTTTATCTCCACATACAAGATATATATTTTTTTCACTATTCAACTTTAACGATCCATAGGTTTTGTAAGTTGCCGTTAAACGTTTGTGAGCTACTGCACTCAACGTCATTGCACTGGGAATACTCAAAGTCTGTGAGGAATTTCAATTTTTACTGAAGAAGTACGAGGTAAAGAGGGTATAGGTCGGAGAATTTATAGCATGATTCTATAGGGATCTCTTGGCTTTTCTTCGTGGTACGCAAAATCATTGTATTAACGAAGGATAAGTAAAGTTGTGGGAATTGAAATAGGTGCACTAACGTTACTCATGAGTCATAAAACTCAAGTTAACGTGTTTGACGACGTAAAAGTCTTGTACGAGCATGGGGTGAAAGAAATAAAGATAAAAAACAAACGAAGAAAAATAAAAGACTGTCTCAAGAATTTAATTGCTATGTTTCGGTCATTAAATTCAAATTAATTTCAGGTCGGGAAATGATTAAGAATCAATTTTATAAATTATATATGGTGCTGTTTAATAAGAACAGCTATCACTCGTCGTTCAGTAATTTTTCAAATTATTGCTATTACTTGAAATAATAAAAAAAATTATCCATTGAAAAAATACATTATTACTGTGCTCGATTATTTTAAATCAAATTTTATTAGTATTGATTTATTTTAATACTTCATTTAATGGATCATTTTTCTCAAGATTTATCATGTTTGAGAAAGTAAGAATTAATCTAATGTAACTTTTATTTAAACTTCTCATAATTTTCGAACCAAGTATCAAAATACATTTCGTTAAATTAAATAAAATATTTTATTGCAAATATTTCAAATTCTTTTTATCAATTAAATAAATATGTTCATAAAATAAATAAATGAATATGAATCCTAAAGTAAATGATGTTAATAACTGCATAATTAGAGTTTAATAAATATTAATAAAATTACCTTATAATACTTGAATGAGTTTCAAGTTATAAATGAATAAAAAATATGAAAGATAATCCTAATAATAATTTAATATAAATAAATGACTTGGTGGAGAATAGTCTTAGAGAAAAAGAGAATGAATATTAATTAGCCGATGGTAGCACCTCTGAAGAAAGTAAATTGGGGTGTGTTCGTACATAGACTGGTCGCAACCTTGTCTGTTTTATTTGCACGTGGTCACTCGTGTCATCATGAAGCCATATTTCAAGACTTATGGTAATTACGACCTACCACCCAGAAGTTACATTCAACGCGACGACACGAACACAACAGACCTGGTGATTCTTTGTCACAGTCGGGCATCATACTCGCATTTTTTCTCTCGCCATTCTGAATCTGCGTACTGCATGACCCAGCAATAAACATACGCTAGAGCACACATTGCTTTCTCGGATTGCTTTTAAAAAATTCATTTAAAAAAAAAATAGAAAGAAATAATAAAATTCTTTTATCAGCATCTAATTTTAAAATAAAATCAACTCTCATAGTCTTTAGCAATTTTTATCTTTGAAATTTAGATAAATTTTTTTAAAATGAATGTTTAGTCATTTCCAATACTCCTCTAACTGTATAACGAGAGTTCAAAGTCCTATCACGAGTTTCCTCGAGTCACGATAGTTGAAATGAGTCGATTAAACAAGAGCAGCTCGATAATCTTCACTTTAAGAGACTTTATTTTACGTAGGTTAAAACTATTAGAGTTAGTGCTAACTACGATTTTTTCTTCATTCATTCACTATTTTCTTTACTATCTTTTCCACAATCTGTGCACGATCTCACTGGGCGATGAGCACACGTTTGCTCGATTAACGTTAAAAACACGATACAGTCCTTTTGTGAGGAGAAAATCTCACAGTAAATGTACGCGATCAAGACGCGAATGTTAAATAAAATTAGACCACACATGTGGAATGTTTATGGTCATCAAGAGTTATTTTTGCTACGCAAGATTGTTGATAAGATTAAATATCCCTTTTAATGTGCAAGTCTTTCATGTCCTTGCAGGAATTTTTGCATTGTAATCAAGGTTGGTAAGTGTCTGAAGGTGATTTTCAAGCAAACATCTCATTACAAGTTCACTTTTATCATCGAATATGTTTGGTTTGTAATGCTCAATGACTCTAAGTGATATCAACGAGTTCACTGGTTGCTATTAGTAATGTATATGCTAAAGGTTTCTTCGTGATGCTCGGATTATCGGATGCAGGTAACGGTTATCGAGGTCGAACGCCAGTTGCTGAAGCAGGAGAACGCAAAGGTGAGTAAAAAGACCTCACGTATTGTAAGCTAAGCTTATCTTTGATAACGATAACGATTATATAATAACGGGAAACCTGAAATCTGAGCATAAGCTACCGTATAACTTTGATATATCTTCTCAGACGACTTTATTTTTCAATCACTCGTAGATATCTCTGTGCTGGACGTTTCTGTTTTGCTGATGGTTAATGCAAGATATCCAGGTGTATAAAAGTTACTACACGTGCTAGAAATATTCGATATAAAAGCCACTCAGTGATGGACAAGCAGACACATTGACGTTAAAATATATTCAACGAGTATGCAAAGACTTGTCTACTCATACGACCCGATTTTTCATGAATGTTAACACTAGAATTGTGAGAAGGAATATCTTGGAAATAAGACCGATCCCAGATGCTGATAGAGAGTAGTAGCTCATGTAAGGTGAATAAGAACATGGCATTTGTTAGTGACAATCGCGGCTATCACTCGAGATGACAATGGATCCGGTTTTTTATGACCGGGTTCGTCGGCCCTAGAAGTCAATGTAAATTCGCTGCCACTTTGTTGTAAGGATCATCCAAAAAATATATGCTATGGTCGTCGTAGAAATATTATTCACATGTCAGAAAGATAAGTAATAAATCTCGACTTACTTTATAAAATCCTTGATATTTTATTTGAATTTTTTCGTCAACTTTAAATCGGCTTACCTGCAACAAAAAAGATTTTGATATGATTAATAATTTATCAATTTATTTTTAAGTATAAGAAATTCGATGATTGGAATCATTTTTAGTTGTTGGTAATTAAATAGAATAAAATAGTTGGTAGGTTTGAAAGAGCTTCGTTTGTAATGCCGTCAACCACAACTATAAAACCAACCCTACACCGGCTTCACTTCTATTAATACGAGCAAAAACTAGCGAGGGAAAGGTGAGCGAATGAAAGAGAGAGAGAGAAATCGTAAAAAGAAAGAAGACCCAAGGGATTTCAAGTATTGACATAGACGATCGATACACGTTACTACATTGAATATGCTGTGTCTACCCGATAGCTATATACAGCAAGGAAAAATAGACAAGTAACTGTGAAAAAAAGAATGAGTATAAAATGATATGAGAGATATATAAGTCTGGCTATAGAAGACTTTTTGTAGTCTTGATCAAAAATTCATACTCAACTGTGCAGCGTACGACAGACTAGATTATTAAATAACCCACCAGTATGTTTCACGCCAAGTTTATCATCCGTCGAAGAGAAGCAGATAGGGTGAGAAGAAAAAACAAGTTTGCCACAAAATTCTACTGACTTGGTAGAGAGGTAAGAAATTTCTTACTCCACTGGTTACTTGGAATGGAGTTTCATCATCTAAATTTCATTAATGAAATATTTTTGACTTGGAGGAATTTTTTATTAAACTGTTTTGATTTAAAATTTAATATTCCAGATTAGACATAAAAAAGAAATACCCTATCTTCTCTATGATGAAATTTCCACCACTCGTTTATTTCCCCTCAATTTGTTATTACGCAGCTATCTATGCGCTGATTAAAACTTAGGTTATATGTATGTTCTATTCATAGGATTTGAACAGTGCTTTTACGTAGATGCATTGTTTCTAGTTACTTTTAGAGTGGGAACAAAATTCTTAATTATAGTGGAATTGTGCAATGAAACCTATAGAAAAAATTAATTAAATCACGTTTGGTAGAAATTCGAATTTAAATATAAATTAAATAAACATTGAAGACATTCAAGCATAACTACGAATTTACGGTCATATTACAGATAATAAATATTCAAGTAAAATAAAGCTCTCGTGATGTATTTTGATCAATTAAAATATTCCATGTCTACTTTTATGAATAAATCATTTACATCCAATGATAAAGTTACAATAAGTGAATGTTACTAAATTGATGTAAATAGAATTCGTAATGGTGAAATTTCATTAAATAAATGAAATATTTGTGTTTCAATCAGATAACTATTGACGTTCAATGTGAACTTGCGAAGCAATAAAAAAAATTATATCAGTGAATATTTAATCATTCATCTGTATTTTCAATTGTTTGTTATGAAGTGTTACGTCAATAATTCATTTCATTCATGTAAATAAAAAATGAATAAAATTAAAAATATAACATATTGCAATTAAAGGCTTTTCAATTATTAAGATTGACGTCAATATGATTTTAATGTTTCATTAAAAATTTTCAATTATTGAATTCATTTGGTCATAAATGTCAATCAATGTTTCGTCAAAATTGAAATTGTATTAACAAATAATCAAATAAATTATAGCAAGAGTAAAAAAATGACATTCTTCACGGAAATTGTAGGGGAAGTTTGTCGGTAAATAATAGTTTTGAAAAATCATAGGGAGTCATATGAGTAATCTTTGTCTTGCTGAAGAATTACTACTCACTGGTATAGTAATCGTGCAAATTCATCCTGAAGGTAATATGGAAAGTAGTAATTTAGAGATCGCGATCGAGCACTCGAATCGTAGAAGGGTTGTGAATAAATTTATTATATAGTATTTACAATACATATAGTATTGTAAATACCATACTCTTAGCATATACAGGCGCTGGGAGATTGAAAAGCAATTACTATGTTACATGATAATAGAAAGGCTTTATGTACCGCTATTAGATATCTTGGATACGTCTTATTAAGTTAGCAGGAGAATTCATCAAGCATAGATTGAATAGAGGTTGTAAATTTTTGAAATTAAAAAGATGTTTAGATATAAAGAGGGACATTTTTTTTTAGAAACAAAATAGTGAATACATCAATCACTAGAGAAACGATGAATATTCACTATTCCGCTGTGATTTACAATGATTTTTACTGCTTCATTTTTGGAGACGAGAGAGAAGAGTGTCGCGCGGACAAGATAAAAGACACTTTGATAATGAAACAAGGCGGTGTATTCCAATGGCGGTAGTATAGTCGGCGTGACGAGATTGGTGATGCTATCGGGTTTATCTTTCTCCCTGATGAAGGTTGTAACCTCGGCCAGAGCCCATTTATTAAAGTGTCTGGCAGCAGGCGAAGCCGTCGCGCCTGTATTCAAGGCGCGAGTGCTGATTCTGCAGCAGCCTTAGTTATCCTTCCCTCCCTTCAGTAGATTACAATCAGTCATATTAGCTAGACACGCCTCAGATATGTGCGACCATCTGGAACTCAAACCCTCCTGTTGAGGTGTGGGATAGAGATGGAAGAAAAAATGAAATCAACTACGGCAGCTCTGACTTATAACGGAACTGAAGCAATCGTATCTCATGGAGCGTTATCTAAGTCCAATATAATGCCAGAGATCCACCTTCTGGAAAATAATTTTGGTATAGAAAGGATCGATCGCGTATCGGCCACGGCCGCACCTCGGATATACGTGCTGGAATCTCGTTCACGATAGCCCTTGGATAGGGGACCAATGCTCTATGACACTTTGATCCGTTGAAATCACCTTCTGGGACAACCGTTACGTATTCGAAGAAATGATGATGATAGCCTTCGACCATCAGTTCTACTCGGAATCATATTTATCAGTGAATTTTTTCAAATATTTCACTCTTATCGGAAAAACATTTATTCTATTATTAAATTTCAATGACTATTATTAATCTAAAACTCTTTCCAAGTAAATGACTTATTTGTCAAATTTTCGCTAATTTGAGTACACAAATTTTTCCTGAGGCACAATGTGGATGAATATCAAATGTTTATGTATTATGTATGAGTGCAAGCTATTAGATGATAACGGTGTCTTGTTCAAATTTATGGATAGCGTTTAAGCAAATTTGCATTATTACAATAACACTAAGATATTATATCCTTAAATTTTCTCTTATCCTAGATTTAATCGTAATAATATAATTTATTTAATCAGAATAGCTGTGAAATAATTGTCTGTCAGGCTTTTTTGAGGTTATATTTCTTTTGGTGCATTGAGAGTGAAATTTTGTAATGTGACTAATTTTTAAAAAAAACGAAAGATAAATCATGTTTGACGCAAAAAATTAAATTTTTTTGATGTTAAGTAGGTAGAAAGTCGTGCTTAAAATAGCTCGTCATTCAAATATTATTTTATTTTTTACTATTATTTTTTATTTTCAAGAAAGAATTACGACAGAAAATAATGATAATCAGCACAAAATGTGTATTGAATGAATAAAATGCATTCAAGCTACGTGAAAATATTGCAATAATTTCATATGATAACCTTTGGCTTTGAAGTTCTTCAATTTTTTTTTGTTGCTTCCAACACTACTGTGTGATCTAAAGAATTATGAACGGGAAACTGTCGAAATGAATTATGCAACGACCAATTAATAAAATTCCAATCACATCCGTGGCGCGCGTACGCCGTCGCTGTAATAAACGGTCTCACACCACAGTATTCACTTTAAAGCAGGCAAAAGCACATTAAAGAGTTGAAAATATTCCGAAAGAATATTATGTCGCACGTGTATTTGAATTACTTGCAAATGTTTTTTACAATCATTTTGTAATACAAATAGCTTAACAATTTTTATTACTACAAAGTACTATTTAAATCAATCAATTCAATAAACACATGAAACATTTCCTTTTTTTGTTTAAATTTCCAATAGAATGTTGATTGAAGAATAATCTTTATATTAAATCAACTTTTATTTATGATGGTCGATCTTTTCTGCTAATAGCCAATTTATGTTACCAAGTGAAGGAATATGCAAGTAATTTTTATTTTAAATAAAATTATAGTAGTGTGCGACAGAAGTGAAAAATGAAATTCGTACGTGCTCAAGAACTGTCAGAGAAGTAAATAAATGGTCGAAAAAGTGAATGCCTTCACTTTCAAATGCGAAAAAAAACCCGAGAAGAACATACTCAAATATACAGTAATGCTCACAAGTGAAGTATGCACTAAAAGGTGAAATATTTAATTGCATAAAGTCTAAAATTGCATGAGACCAAGTGTAAAATCTAAAAAAAATAAAAAAAAAATAATTAAATGAGATTGGGGGAACAGAAAAAAGCTTTGTAGTGCGTCGAAATTTAACATCTGCTACTACCGAGTTTAATATAAAACTAGTAGAGATATTAAAAATTTTTAATTAACAACTCTTTTAGTGAACATTACTTTTATGTTATAGCTAAGTAATAAAATAGAAAGTTTGTTCATTCACTATGCTTTCAGGTCTTGCCTTTCCTTTATGAAGCGAATAATTAATTCATTGGAAAAATCTTTTACGGCGTTGTGAAGGTTTACATTAATCACTTTATGTAAACTCCAATCTCATGTTGAATATATAAAATATACTCCCGTTAATTTAATCAACTTTTTGACTGAAAAATCATTATTTTACTTTTTAACTTTCTTCTATTTACTTACGGTAAATAATATACGAGAAAAAGGTGAGTCTAATGAAATGAAGTTATCAGATAGATGAATATTTTAATAAGTTATTAACTCTATCAAAATACTTTGATTTAATTTAAATCGCATATTTTAGGCATTAAAGTCAATTAGGTATTGTTCAATGTTGCATGAATGTGATATCTTGTTTAGTTACACAAGACTAAGTAATTATGCTTGGCTGTATTGATTTCAGAGTATATTTATTAGTCGAATACAAATATTGAGGCACGTCATAGATTAGGTATGCTAATAAACTAATCAACGTTGTGAAGTTTATGTAGAAATTGAATAAACTTGGAATATATTCAGCTCACTATGTATGCTTCGAGTACTCTCATTGTGTGTACATCCACTACCGAGTCAGCTTTTTTCTTTTCTCTGCTCTCAATATGTATTACGTCATAAACTTAATAATATTACATTTCTGTGTAAAATTCGAAATTGAAAATATTCTTTTGATTTACTCTTATCATTTCAAGTGTACTTGTCTCTTCAATCTTACTCATATTTACCACTAGCTACGATTGTAAATCAGCTTTATAACATCATTACTTTATTCAATTTATAATAACATTTATTTTACTGACTTTATAAAGAGTATTGAACCATACAATCTTCAAATTTGAGTCACTTCAATACTTACCATAGCAATCATTTCCGTAATTGGATCTACTAGACTTATTTTTAGGTCTCATTCGCATACTTCTCAATTACTTTGTATTCCGTTTCTATTAAATTTTGTTGCTCCAATAATTATAATAAATATTTCAAGATTCTCCTCGAGTAAATAATTATTTCAGACACTTCTTGTATTAAAATAAATATGGTTTTTTTAACCAGGCCATTTGAATATATTGAAAAATATTTGTATGTCTTCATTCATATTAGAATTTTTTATTAACAACGCTTGACTTATTTATTTATGTTTAGTTTCTGACTAAGGATAAATATTTGCCAATCGATTTAATGAACATTTTAATTTGGTTCTTATCCATTTCTGAGTTATTACTCCGTCTGATTTCACAATGCGTTTTTTTTTATAGAATATAATGTAATGCAGAATATTACAAATAATATTTAAGCATTGAATAGACTCGGTCATAATTTCAAAAATTTTTAAGATGTATGAAACGAGTATGTTAACCTCTGGACCCTTCTAAGACGACTGAAGCTGACTGCAATCTAGATTAAATCAGTACGTGAGACGAAGTAATAGCCATTATGCCAAGTCCGGTGGCCCTCAACTGGCTAAAAGACCGCAACAACGTAAGTGGATTAGATTATGCCGCGTACTTGCACTCATGATGATCGTCCTTGCGTCTTGTCATCGTACTTATACGATTATATCTTCTCCACGCTCTCACGTACAACTCTTTATGTAAATAGCCGCTAGGGAAAGCGCGATTATTCCACACAAATTATCAATGATACGAAAAGTACACGTCTAATTGATTATAACCTCTGACAAAAGTAACATCTTCAAGAACTTAAATACCGTTATTAGTGTTATTGCCAACTACATGTCATCGATGTTACCTTCTCAACCCAACATACTTTATGCCTCCAAACCATACTTATTTCTTAATTATTATAATCTACTCATTGCTTGTTTTTATCTCATTTTTTGTTGTTTATCTGATTTCAACGAAAGTCATCGAAATCTTGGAGTATTTTGATGCTTCAAGATCAATGATGCTTGAGATTAAATATCTCAGAAACTAGGTCGAAATTTGGAAAAGTAAAGTGACCAAAATTTTCTTTACACTTCAAAGAACAAATTAGTTCTTATGAGTTGTATGCGAATTTTGCGTCCCTGTAGAGGTATAAAGTAAAATGTGCAGCTCCAGGCCAGCAAAAATTCATTTTTTTGAAAAAAACTCCGTAATGCAGACACTCTTCGTTTTGAAATGATGTTTTTAAAATCAGTGCAAATTTTTTTTACATAAAAATGCCTTTTAATTTAAATGATGTAATGATTTTTCCGATTAAAATTGCACCAGGACTTGACTATGTCCCATTAGCAGTTTCCTATGATACTGAGCACATTGACATACAAAACTTATGCTACATGATACAAGTTTCTCTAAGCTTTGTATATTATAACATCTACGCGTTCATAGTACGATGAAAGGGACTACTGAGTCATATAAAACCACTCAGAAATTCCATAAATTTTTAGAAACGTCTCATGAAAGTTCAGCTTTTCAAAGAGGAATAAAGGTAGTAAAAATGGCTCGAGATAATAAGGTATTTTTACTTTGATCTATATTAAGTCATTATTATTTCATAAATAAATGATTCCTCAAGAATATCCATATATTTTTTTCTTTATCTCCAAAGACTTCATATCGTGTGTCCTAGTGATAAATATGAAGGTTTACCTGTGTCAAACATTAAGCTCGACTTTACACTATTGGATACACATGGTGTCATTTTATTTTATGTTAGGAAAAATATCCTGGCCTTTTTTTTATTTTATCTTCATTCTGATAAAGGCCAATCGTTCTGTACTACTTGCAGATAAATCCTAAGATGAAATTTTTTGTAATGAAAATGGAAAGTTCTTTTGTTGAAATCATTTTTCAATGCTCTTCCATCTTTCTGGAGTCTAGAATTAATTGATGATGACTGAATGAATCACAAATATGCCATCAGATAGAACGCTTTTGAAGCATTTTAAATCTTAAAGCGTCGTCTGTGTGTACTTTAAGATAGTGATTAAAGAAAAGAGGTAAAAGCAGAACGATTAAACGGAAGTCTAACGAGTTTCAGCACGCGATATCGTGCCTCCCGAAAACGGAAGTTCATTCTCAAGTGCCGTCGTGGTTATAAGAAGATTAACTCGACGGCAAATAAGGCAGTAAATATTATACCCAACTTAAGTCCTTTTCTCGCTCATTCTCCCCATTTATTTCTTCCTCACGTTAACCAATAATAAACCTTTCCTAAATTCTAAAAGTCTTAATCGAAATATGTAATTAAGAAAAAAGGTTTATCTGCGAATTATTTAGAAACTTTGACGGATATTCATCCGGAAGAATATTCAATCAGTATTTGATAGGTACAAAGTATTTTCTGAAATATTTTAGATATTTTAATGCTATAAATAAATTCTAGTAAATTATTGGCAAAACTACACTGATAGAAGAAATTTGGCAAAGGAGGCTTCTTATTAGGAGGTTAGGATTTGGTTCAATTTCATCCCTATTTCGATTAATAAAAGATATGCTTGAGATAAAAAGTTAGGTTATAAAAAATGAATTGATAAATCTAATAGTTCTGGTTGATGTAAAGCTTTAATAGATATTAAAAAATATTTATTAACAGTTAAAAACATTGATTTTCACCATTAAAAAATCGTTCTTTAACAGTAACAAATTTTTTCTATCAGTGTAACAAAATAAAATTGATTTTAAAAAATCGAATTGACTTTTATGGAGTATTCATTTTTTTACGACTCTGATAAACCTTTTTTTTTTGTGTTTAATAAAAAAATATTGATATGCAAATCACCTGAGAACAAATTGAATATTTTTTATAAATATACGTGATTGAACATGAAATATTTATTTGTACGTTTCATCGATAATTTTAAAATTGTTTTATCGTAACCAAAACAATTACGTTGAGTCTATGGAAAAAAAAAGTTCCAAGTAAATTGATATTGATTAAAATGTACAACGACGATTCACTAGATTCAAGTCCAGACACTGCCTGTAATACCATAAGATAAATGTTAATCCTTTCTTCTACTTTTCTTTTTTGGCACAGATATATTATGTCTGATCTGTCTCCGTATCTTTTCAGTCCTTTTCGAATTATTGCACTTGACCTATATTTATATTCAAGTCGTTGACCTACAGCTGTAGTTTGTCATTTTTTCTCATTTGGGTCAGTCTCACACGAAAGTCCGAAGTAAAGAAAATAACTTGGACGGAGCTCAGAAAAAGTTTGGTAGACAAAATATTCTTCTCGTAAAACTGAACGAACAGAACTTTCAAATAAGCTTATGAATAATCTTTTTGAAACTTTATGCAATACTTTCTTGACTTAAAATGATTAATAGCATTTATATTTTTTAATCATACTCCCTTGTTCGATAAATTTTTTCAACCATTTATCTATTAAATGCATACATAGCATTCCTTTCAATATATTTAAATAGAAATATTAAAAGCTATAGAGAATGAAATTGCATTCAATAACAATTTAAATACTCCAATTAATTAATAGAGATCCAATAAGATATCATTGCTGCTATACATTTATTTGGTAACATTTTGTTTTGTCAGTTTCACCAATTATTATTGGATGATTCTAGTAAAGTTCAATAATTTTCCAAATGATGATAATACTGTTAGAACTATCTGCAGTGCTAGAGGGGTAATACATCTCGGTTGATAAATAATAATTGATAGTATATGTTTTCAACAACATATAAATATAACAATATTAGATCTGTTTAGAAGTTGGTAATGGTTATTATAATCATCATGCGATTGTTATTTATAATGAAATACAAATGCAGATCAGTTCATTTATAGAACTATGCCATTATTAAAAATAATTTTCCATTCTAATTGTGATATTAGAGTTGTAGAAAAGGTTATTGTCTCTATTCGGTTGTTTTATTGAAGTAAAAACTTCCTTTCAGCATTCAACTTTATTAACATTTAGGTGTTTAATGATTAAACAGTTCAACTATAATTAATTAAAAAATTCAAACAAACTATTGTTATTTTATAGTTTTAATTTTTCCCTGCCATTGGGTCTCAGGTAATCCCTATGACTGTCTGAAATTTTTTATTCATCTAGAGAAGTCTAGTTGAATTTAAATCTCCACTGCAGCAATTATTGAATTCAAATGATTTGAATGCAAGGAAAGGTTACTGAAGAATGAAAAAAAAGTGCACTTTAGTCTTCTTGTCTATGGTGTTTAAATTTTTTTTCAAACATCTCTTGAGGATTTCCTCAACTCCAATGTTCTCTTGGTTGAGCACTCTAGGATTTCGTGATAGAAGAAGAAAAGAGTGGTACTCAAGTGAAGCAGGTGGGTAGTAGTGCCGTAAGTGATTGTGTCCCATTGGATTACTTTCAACAAGTTTCCGGGTAAGCAGCTCAACCACCAGGAAATCTATTGTGGAATATCACTTATTTAAATAGCCTTGCAGTATTTATTCTAGTAGCAGTACAATTATATTGTGTACATCATATAATGAAGACAGAAAAGACAGCTGAAAGGAAAACTATACATTTAGTACTAAACCACGAGAGCTTTGTAACAGCTCTGAAACACAATACTAAGTTGTACTGTGTAGTGTAATCAGTTTCTCAGTGGGGAACGTGGGTACATAAATTCGCGGTTGACCCCAGCTACAGAATCTAGAAGTTTGGTTAACGTGAGAACGATGTAAAAGCACTTGTGGTAGTAGACAGCTTGTCAATATTGTCCAGACATGCCTTGAATTTACTTCATTTAACCCTTTGAGTCTAGTTTATTGATGTGAAAGAAAAAATTCCATATCTTTCAACACACTCTCTGTTGCCTGGACTTTATTATGTCACGATTAATTGTTTTTTATGTCAACAATACCCAAATTGATTTTCGGTTGGAAAGTAATTAAAAATACATTTATTTTCTGTTACTTCTGGTCGTAATCAAAGTCAAATAAAAAATATAAACAGCTGGAAATTGACTGAGAATTTTTTATAATTTTTTCAAATGAAATATATCTTCTTTTATTTTAGTTTGAAATACTAATGAAATACATGAATTTGAAATATAGATATTGGAAAGAAGAAACTACCATTAGAAAAAAATTTTAAGCGTTTTTCTGACAATCAAAATCAGTTTTAATTCAGAAAAAAAAATATTAAAAAGCTTTTTGTGTTGATGGCAGGTAAATTAATTGATGGAGGGTTGTGCAAGATTGACGTGGGTAAAGACAGTTTGAATTTTACGTCAAAATTTAATTTTTAGCTTTCAATCGCCTGCAAGTTAGTGGTAAAGAGGATAACTAGATTGATGTGTTGGACTTTCAATTTGTTCAAAGAATCGTTTAGAATTTTACATGTCGATAAAGAAAATATCCACGAAGTATATCAGACTATGCATAATAGCACGCTCCACTGGATCTGATTCACTTGGTAGATTACACCACAATGAAGCTCAAGATAATGATCATGATATTGCTTCTGCGTACTAGCTTCGTTGTACTGACAGGTTCTTTTTAAACTACAGAAAGCAATACCAGTCAGATCAGATAATTAGCATTGAGCTGAAGCAATACGATAGCTTGATGTCTAATCATTAGCATCTACTTCAAAAGATGATTCTAAGCGTGAGTAGACACACTGGAATAGTTTATTCTCATTTGAAGGTAATGTTGTGGAGATTAAAAATATAGACAACAGCCTCCATCTGATAATAAAAACAATTAAATGATTGCTATACAAGATGTGTATTTAAATATTATTAATTTATGAGTTTGCAGCTTGAATAGAGAATTTCTATCGATACACGTTTATTTGAATGAATAAAAAAAATATTAATTGATGAGGATTGTTAAAAATAATTAACATCATTTATATTAATGTTTAGATGAATAAATATTCATTGCAGAATATTGAAGTATTGGAATTGTAGGAAGATAGATAATGAAAGGATCTTTATACAAAGAGCATTAATGAAGTTAAAATTTTAGCAATGATTCTCTTGGAATTCACTAGTATTTGAGGAGAGAAAGGTCTCACTATCTTTCTCACGTCAGAGCGACAGATGCAATGATAGAGCCTCGCCGAATACCGGATTATTACCATGGAATTTCGTGTCATATACGACGACAGAATTTTAATTAAACGTGAATCAAGAGGACGCCATCAAGATGGCCCAGGACCACGGAGATGTTCTGCGAATAACGGCTTCTGGCATTTTTATCAGCTGAAAGTATGTTGTAATTATCGTTCTTAGTTCTTGAATACGTCATTATATGAAAAATATTATTTTTTAACTGCTTTACGGAATTAAAACTTGGAATTTTTGCAAACTTCATTTAGTTATATGGAATTTTTTATTTTAACTTTTTGTAGCCTCTTGTGACATTTCTGTAACGAACTAACAATAATCTTGCAACAACAATAGTAATAATGATTAATAAATAATTAATAATTCATTATTATTAATATTTAACAATTTATGTGGTGGAGAAACAAAGACAGACACTGAGTTGCAATTTCTAAACATAAATTTCAAAAAAACTGTGTGGTGAATCATGTTGGAATTGAACTTAAATACATTTCAAGTACTGTTTTGGATATCAAAATGTTTTCTACTGTTCTACAAAGAAATTAATAATTATTCCAACGCTATAAAATAATTTACTTTTAGTTCGTACATGTTATGAATATCATCTTTAAAATGACAGATGATCAGCATTATATTGAAACCAATAACAGTAGAGTACACAAATTCATAGGGCAGAGTATAAATTTTCCATTAATACATCTTGCATGTATTACCATCATCATCATCATCGTTGTCATCATCATCTCTTGAATACGTAGCAGACTAGATCTGTAATGGCGATGGAAATTTTAATTAGGCTCAGTGATTAATTCCGGTCACAAACGGAAATTCAATTCGAGCGATCGATTAATTGGCAAATTGGGAAATGGTTCATTCGGCCGTGATGACAACACGCAAGGTTGAGAGTCAATTGAAGTATTTCGTTTTATCGTAAAAGAATTAGTCAGACGGATCCATCGGCAAATTAACTACGATCTTGAGAAAAACATTTAATTGCCAGGCTTGCATGTAGCTATGTGCGTGTTGATGGTGATAGCATCAGAAATAAACGTGATTGAAATAGTAGTTTATTCGACTACTATCATGAAATTTGGCACGAAAATAAGTTTGATACACAATTATTTAAAAATAAATTTATTACATAAATAAAATATTACTCGTTAAATTCATTTCTCCTATTTTAATTCCACTTTTCCCCTGTTTGTGCTACGTTGAAGGAAAACCCATCATAAAAATAGATTTGACAGTCTCTCCTGCTATGAAAAACCACTTGTCTTCATCATCAACGATAGATTACTCTGATCATTTTCTCAAGATTAAATTCTTACAATTCTATTTCCCCTTTGGAATTATATTTTCTCGTAGCTGAAGACAAGAAAATAGTTGAAAGTGTAATGTATAACTTTCATTATTTGCAAAAGTGTTTGTTTGTCATTATAAAATATTGTAAAATAATTGTCATCTAAATAAGCTTTGTAAATACTTTATATATTTTTGGAGTGTGATTTTATGAGCGTATAATAAATGTTTACCAAAAAAAACTACATAATACTTTTAATTAAATAGTTTCTATAAAAAGAAATGAACATCAGACAATTCTGACACTAATCGATTCTAATCGAAATTGATGTTCATGCTACGCATCACTGCTAGCATGATACTCACCGAGTTTTATGCTCAAAGACAAGTGAAATAAGATAAAAATCGGCTTTATGAGGTAGTTGTTTATTGCAGAATGAAATAAAAAATTCACATAGCGGCATGAGAGAGTTTGTGACTCGTTTACTCGTTCCGCCTTTACATTCCATGAGTTCTCTGGGCGGGGGCAAAAGACCTCTTCAAGTTAAGTTGTCGGGAGATAGAAACACATGGTGAGAGGTTAGTTGCTGGTGTTATCGCGACACACGGATCGTGGCATGCGCCCACCTGCTCACATTAGCTCTCGTCCAGTCTCTTCTTTCCACGGCCACTGCCCATTCCGAACACTTTATCGGGGTGTAATATCAATTGAGACTTCAAATGATGAGAAACAAACCTCAATTGAAGCTAAATCATTTATCAAAAGTATAAAAATGTTACTTTTATTTTCATCATGTCAAGTTTTGCGTGAGAAACTGAATATCGTGCATGTTCATACTGATACAGATAATGTCAATATTTCAATATGTTAATGAAAACTGAGATAATTTACAGTCATTTACAATTACCAACTTTATATGAGGAGAAGTATTTCAAAATATACGTCTAAGTAAATACTCCAAGTTAACTAACTTCTTTATGATTAAAATAAGTTACCTACTTATGCTTTACATAATTAAGCTATTTAAATAATCATCTAGTCTATTTAAATTCGTGCCTAAGTTTATGGAAAATGAAAACGATGAAAGTTGAGGAAATTTCAAAAGTAAGAAAGACGAAAGAGCACTCATTGCACAAACTTGCTTTCTGGTAGCCTGACTGAATCTTAAAGTACTGCCAATGACATTTCTACGAGCATGTCCTTCAATCTACTTGAATTGTTAAGTTAATATTTACACAAGAACTTGACGAAATGCTTCGTCGCTTCACGCATAAAGATGAAAACAAAGTCATGAGTTTCATTAAAATTATTTTATGAGGGATTTTCAAGTTATATCTTTCAAATTCTAGAAAAAATCCATTTGAAAAATAAATCTAGGCACACTATGTGCCTTGAAGAAGAACTTCCTATTCATTAAAATTCGTAATTTTTTCTCGAGACATTGAAAATGAAATAAAAACGTACGTACAGACACTACCAGTCCAAAGTTCTTGCCCACAAGTAATACGCTTTTAAATGCCTCAAAATGTAACGATAATAAAGTTCGATGTGTGTTTGTAATTCACTAAGTAAGTTATAATATGATAATTATATCAGTAATGATTCCTGCTTTTATTACACCTTGCGTGCTGCAAGTATTGATAGCTCTGATGATAACGTTGCAACTTATATAACATTACATTCAATTCTATATAATACTCATATGTATATGAATTGGCATGAACATCTGATTCACTCAAACGATTTATTCTCAAGGATGATCTGTCTGTGATAAATCTCATGATAAATTCTATCCCACCTGGAACATTTAAACATCAAAAGCAGCCATCATACATTTTTAGTTAGCGTGGTAGATTGACATCAGACTTGAGTGCAACCCATTTCCCCAGTTAAATACTCATACAATATTTTTTTAATCACTTTAATTATCCAAGTGTTTATAATTCTTTTCCATAGCGAAAAGGTTGTTTTTATTATTTATTTTTTTCTACAGGAATTAGTCCAGTGCTGAATAATTTAAATGTATACTGATTCAACCTTGAATTATTCAACGCCAAAATAGTTTGAAGAGGGAAAAAACTATAACACTGCAAACGATCTTTATGTTATTGTTTTTTTTTCTTTATAGCAATTCTTTAGGATGAGATACGCATCTTTAAGTGATCCACTTACGTCATGGTATACCATTCAAAAGAGTTGATCCGCGTGAGAATCAGGTTGAGAAACCTTGAATAAAGCTAAGTGTAAGTAAACATATTCTAAGCTTTTATTTTGATATTTCTCTTCACTTTTTCTTCTTTATTAATTTTATCTTTTGTTGTTTTATTTACTAAATTCTTTTATAATTCACGAGAAGTAAAATATTTTTTGCTGCTTTGAAGCAAACTCAGCCTTTATTAAAGAGAATACATTTTCCATTACTCCAATTCTTCAATTCGCAGGGTACATATTTAATTTATTTTATTGAAATATCACTACTGAGATAATCTAAGTGCTTATAGGGACAGGCAAAAAAAAAATAACAAATAGTTTTAAAAGTTTATGAGAAAGTATTTAATCTTGGTAAAGTGACTTTATTTATAAATAGTGCAATAGTATGAACATAAGTCGCCATACTCAGTACTTAAACTTTAGTAATTCATTTTGATATCGCATCATGCTTCGATGAACGGTATATATTCCAGAACATATCCTGTATCAATATATTACAGCATATCGAGAAGCCGAAAAAGTTTAAATGCATAAGCATGTCTTATGTTATTAGAGCATACACCATATTTCGTAACTTGAATGTTATGTACATTAACGCACTGCAGTGGTTCCTCAGATGAACTGCATTTATTTATACGTAAAATGAATGAATCAATGATCCATGTAGCGTAATTTATTTCATGTTCATTCACTATCACTTCCTTATTCCCAAGTGATAGAAGCAGTATTTATTTATTTATCGTTTTCAATCAATTTTGTTGTCTTTATTTTCAACTGGTAATAGATATTAATGCGTGTACATTTCAGTTTAATGAAATATTTAGTAGATATGTTATCATAAACCGACTCAAGTATACTTTAGACATGATAATTCGGTTGTTTTAGTATAATGCACCCTTAGCCATAATCATTTAATGAATATTCTATTGTTCAATAATAAAGATGAAAATCATAGATAATTATCTATCTAGATAATTGAAAGAGATTTATCATTTATTATTATTTAATGGGAATAAGATTTCCCCGAAACTGCAAATTATAGTGTTTTATTTCAATGCACTTTTTTATATGTTTGATCTGATTTCGTATTTCTACGCATTAAGACGAAGAGAATGAGTGGTCAAACTTGAAAATCGGACAACTTTGATTTTTCACCCTCAAAAAATGGCAAGTGGTACCCCTTTCCATTTTTTTTGGCCAAAAAATAAAGGTACTCCGATTTTGATTATTGAGGGCTCATTCTCTTCCTCTTGATGCGTAGAAATGCGGAATCGGGGCACCGGTCAAGAAAATTCACTTTAACACTCTTAAAAACGAGTTACACTAAATACAAATTATGGATTATCATCCCCTTGACTTTAAACCCTTATAACTCATGAACGGATGGTTTAATAACTGATTTTCGGGACGTTTTGAAAAGCTAAAAATCTAAGCTAAATATACATATCTATAAAAAATATTTAAAAAATTTCTTTCACCCTTAAAATCACTAAAATATAAAAAAAAATCACATTTTTTTAGGAAGTTGCAAACTATTTCGGCCATTTTGAGGGTGAAAGAAATTTTTTAATTGCTTTTTATGGATATGAATCTTTAGCTTAGATTCTGAAGTTTCTAAACAGCCCTTAAAAATCATTATTTGATCAATTGTATAAGAGTTATCGGGGTCCTAAGTCGAAGAGAGGTCAAAAAATCATCTACTTTTCCACTTTGGAGCTCTATAACTCTTATACAATTGATCAAATAATGATTTTTAAGGGCTGTTTAGAAACTTCAGAATCTAAGCTAAAGATTCACATCCATAAAAAGCAATTAAAAAATTTCTTTCACCCTCAAAATGGCCGAAATAGTTTGCAACTTCCTAAAAAAATGTGATTTTTTTTTATATTTTAGTGATTTTAAGGGTGAAAGAAATTTTTTAAATATTTTTTATAGATATGTATATTTAGCTTAGATTTTTAGCTTTTCAAAACGTCCCGAAAATCAGTTATTAAACCATCCGTTCATGAGTTATAAGGGTTTAAAGTCAAGGGGATGATAATCCATAATTTGTATTTAGTGTAACTCGTTTTTAAGAGTGTTAAAGTGAATTTTCTTGACCGGTGCCCCGATTCCGCATTTCTACGCACCAAGACGAAGAGAATGAGCCCTCAATCATCAAAATCGGAGTACCTTTATTTTTTGGCCAAAAAAAATGGAAAGGGGTACCACTTGCCATTTTTTGAGGGTGAAAAATCAAAGTTATCCAATTTTCAAGTTCGACCACTCATTCTCTTCGTCTTGATACGTAGAAAAACGGAATCAAGTCAAACATTTGAAAAATTAATTATTTCACCCCTAAAATGGGGTAAAACGGGAAATTGCTTTAATTTTTGCATAAGTCATGCTCCAATTATGATTTCAACTCTTTCACCTCTTTCCCTTCCGTCTAGATCAATTCAATTTGCCTAAAACATCTTTATCAATATATTTTTACTCTAGTAAAAAAATGATTCCCAATTCCTCTAAGAGTTATATATAAAAAGTATAAAAATCATGCATAGAATTTTTTTTTATCAAATCATTTTATAATTAATACATAATTTTGATTAAATTAACTCAATTTATTTGAAAAATTTTCAATCATGTATTACTATTGAAAGATACTTAATAAATATTTAATCAGAGTTAATCATTCAATTTCAAATCAATCATGGTTTAATCATATAAAATCCAAACTAAAAAAGCTTTTCATGTATAATTTTTTAACTTGTACCTTGCAGACATGATTTTCATAATACAGCCAATTTTACAGATGATTCTTATAAGAATCAGTTTTTTTTTTCCTGAGATTACAATAAATTTTTAGCCTGAATAAATATTATTTATAGATAATATTTCTAAATATAAAATCTATAAAAGACTCAGTGATTTTTCCGTCGAGTTTTTAAATCCAACTTATCTATATATAACTCCTAAGGATGTCGGCTTTCAGAAAACGTCACCCAGTGGACCATGGCCAAGTCTCGAGTGTGTTACAGAAAGAAAGTCAAGTGGAAAGGAAGAGAAACTAGGCGAAGACATTTGGATTGAGCTTAGTCGGATATGTCAGAAACAAAAGTCGTTCCCTAGAAAAAAGAGGAAGTAATATCGAGGGATTCCAAGTGTATGCAACCCCTTAGAGATACGTGTATACATTCATATAAGGAGCTTTACCAAAAGAGAGATAGCTGAAGAAAAGACGCTTGGCAAAACGTCAGGCTTGGAAAAATTCTCTCGATATGAGTAAGACTATGGTAATATATGTATTTTATCCAACATAAGTATTTTCAATATTTCCATCTGTTACGATCGAGCTGACACGGGAAAAAAAATTTTTAATAATCTTTTTATTATGTTAACACAAATATTAAAAACTAATAAAGCTTCTTCACGTATTTACACTTTCTGGAACAATAATTCCTGATTCAAGAACATTTTACAACCAACAAAAAGAAGAATGCGCTTTTTATTTTGATTATTAGTACATTCTTTTTCGTACGATTCAGACAATTTAAAGTTAATACATAATCGATTTCCAAGGAAAACGACTCGTAATCGAGACTATAAAGCCTGAAAGAAATTTAAGTGGATAATTACTGCAATAATAAAGTGTATTTCCGGTGAATTCACCAAGTCCAGACATGATGGAGCCACCGATTTTTTCGTTTATTTACCTTTAATTCTCTCATGTACGACACAAGATGAGTCGCGACTATCATTACGACTGTAATTAAGAAAGAATTCTTAACGTTTTACTTGAGAGTTAACTAACGATTCGATGCATCGACTCTCAGTGTAATTTGATATTTTTTTGTTATAACACAACGGCAACACACACCCACAGTTAAGTACTTTTTATCCTTAATTCTCTTACTTCTCGTCGTGTGCCGGTGTGGTAATAGACGCCCGTTTAAATAAAATATGTCGTACTTTCCTTAACGGATGCACGCCTTAACTCCTTGGTGCACTTGCGCTCTGTTAGTCTCTCTCGTACATTTTCTTCGTGCTGTGGTACGTTAGATAAAGCCAGTGGTAAGCAAGGCATTACTCGAATAGGGAGACCCCACGTAAAGGATAAAGAAGAAAAAACGTCCAAGAGGAAGAAGCTGAGTAGTAACGACAAGAGAGACTTGAAGATGAAGAAAGAAGAGAAAAAAAGTAGATGGTTGTGCTGAGTGCCGCCAACTCTTTATGACCCTTACGCGCCCATGAGGTTTGTCTGTCCGTTGCGATTCTCCCCTGCGATTTTTCGCTGTCGCTTTTTTTTTGTCCTTTCCTCCAATGAAAAACTCCGATGGTGATAACACGTTAACGAGCTAGGGATATGGTTTATTTTCTTATAAAAAGATGCTTTAACATTGAGTCAAATTAAAATACTTTTATCTTCATTCCTCTGTATTCGAGTGTATCATACATACACGATGAAATAAATTAAAGAAATAAAGATGAAACTAAAAAAAAAATAAATGAAAAATTAAAATTGTAGTTACAGTACGAGTATATTATACAAGGATAACTTGAAGCCAGAGGAAATGTTACGCAGGCAAATTGTTCTGTGGATGCAAGGGAATTTTTCGTTCTGTCTATTAAAAATTCTATGCATCCACGAGTGACTACAATGCAGAAAAATAATGGTCAATGGGACGCATTTTCCTGCATCAAGCCTCTACAAGAGACTATATTACTCCCTAGTATTCCTTAGAGTTACGACACACAGTAGCACACTATTTCAAGATATAAAAGAATAAGTTTCGGTGGATGTCATTCGTCAGTGGAGGTGAAAGAATAAGAAGTTGAAGGTCTACCTCAAAATATAATCCTTTTTGTGGGTATCACATTCCTCAGATTCTTTGTTAGTAATATAAAATGGTGCTTCTCTGACTTCCAAGATGTATGGAGGCATGGAAAAATGCGAAACATTCTCGAGTAGATTAGAGTGTGGAAGAATTATGTAGATGAAAGTTTGAAAATAATTTATCAAATAAGAAGAATCAATCAAAATAGTTTTGTTGATTGAAAAAAAATTTCAGGCAATCAAGAGACTACTGATAAAAGTGAAAACTATAAAATAATAATAGTTTGTTTGAATTTTTAAATTAATTCTACAGATAGAATAAGATATTGTTCGAAAAGAAGTCTAACATTGAAGATAAACTTGTGAAATGACTTAGACATATTGACTGAGCTTTATTACTGTGACATATGAAATTTCGAACGAATTAGATTGGTAATTCAGCTATTGAGAATTTAACAAAGCTGTACGTCTTAGTCTGGACTTTAAAGCAATCCTTTATCCTTGGGCTGAGCTTTCATGATGTAACTCGTTCGTAATGGAGTACAATTGGCCATCTAATTCAGGAGCTATTGTCGAACCAGGGAAGCTTTCTACATGACTACCAGGAAATCCAGATAATGGTCGCTCACGTAGCCAAGGCAGAGAATGAGAGATAGATCTGAACTATGGAAACGCCAGTTCATTTTACACTTTAATTTCAAGTGTAACAAGAAATGTTTCCAGTTCATTTTTATTCTATTCTTTTTTTTCTTAAAACTAACTTTTAATGATGTTACACAAATAACTATCTCACTCCAATATCATTTTTACTACCCAACACAATAAAAACTGTTCAAAGGAAGTGGAAATATGTATGTTTCTAGGTTATGATGGTAAGTCGTGATTTCTGATCAGTGGTTTCTTTCAATGATGACTCATTTCTTGTCCTTTTGGTCACGCGGTTCACTTGCCAATCAAGTAAACCGCAAGCCTTGTCCAATCATTCTGACAATCGTCTTTCTCCGATCCCAACATTCTAGAATCATGATCTTAAAAGCCATCAAATTCTTCTCTACATCTAGTCCAGTTATTTTATGACCCTGGCCTTTAATTATTATTATGTTACTTATTACCTTTACACATCTTTTTTTTTGAATTAACTACAATTTATTGACCGCAATAAAAAGCCATTATTCTTTCAATGATCTCAATAATAGTGAGAGATGAATTGAAATTCAATTAATATTGTTTCAAGATGTAATGAGATGATTGATACATAAATTAATCTTTAATTAACAAGCATAGCTGGAGCTTGATCTACTAGCATATATTTTTACCATTCTACCTAGTCATGGTTTTTTTTTTTCTTATTTTATTTGGTATGATAGTTGATTTTTGTTTTTCAAGTTTTTCCTTTCTATTTGCTGGTTTCTATCATGTTAAGCTTTCTGGATAAAAATAATAGCTCGCGTGCATCGAAGTGAACAGGTAACGTTAATTTACGATCGTGAAATGAAGGGTAAAATTAGATAAAGCCCAAGGATAAGTTGTTTCAGGTTCAGCTAGAAAACTCGATATAAGCATTTGTTTTATTTACTTCTTACTTAAAAACGTTTTGTTTTTGTATTACAGCACTTTAATTATATCGCAACTATAAACTACATTTACTTTTTACTGAAAGCAATTAATAAATAAATAAAAAAACAAAAACAATTAATAAAGTGGGAAATATTTTTCTTGTAAATTCTTAAGCATTCAGTTGACCTAGATGAACATCCGGGATGAAATGGAATAATTTTTTTCTATCCACTTTCGCTAGAAAATTGCTTGAAGCTGCTAAATCAGGTTCAGTGACTTTCTTTCTAAGATAGTATGATGGGCGTGGAGATTAGTAATTTATTAGCAAGCGTAAGGATAAATGAGATTAAACCAGTTTAGTTTAAAAAATGGTAAACGACACAATGGCCTAGTTAGAAGTTGTTATTAATATTTAAATTAATTTGATTAATCGCCATCATATTTAATAGGTTCATCATTGATTGTATGCAAAAAAAATTAATTCTATCCACACAAAGAGTTCTAGATCAGAAAATGTTTTCATTTCAAACTTTAATAATCTACTTTGTGGTCGACGTTCCGTTAATCTATCTAATATCACGACGCTTACAATCAAAGTCTAATCACTGAGTCGCATCGTAGTTTGTCGTTGTTCAGCGGTCGCTAAACTTGGCTTCAACATCTTGCGGTACAAATTGAGCTCATGGAACAATAGACGTCTTATCGAACTAGCTGATTCATAACTACACCAACTTGATTACGATTATTTATAAAACATTTCTTTCAAATGTAAAACACATCCTGTCGAGCCACTATGCATTAATTTTGCACCGTCATAAAACTTCAGAACGATTATCAGAGAGAATGAGTTGATTAGGGGAAATAACAAAGTAATTTTCAAAATAATGTTTACATATGGTATCGAGCGAAATACGATACATGCATATTAGGCGATATACGATAGTGGTAATAGTCGAAATAGCACTTTACTGTGGTCGATCAATAAATGATGTTTCTCTGTGGTAATACAGATCTAAAGTGGAATTGAAGTTATGGTTATACACGTATATGGAAACAGAGATATTCAGTTGAAACACAACTTACGAAGGGATCAAGGAAGTTACGATCTTGGTTGGAATAGAGATCAAGTAGTACCCACTTCATGAATATATCGAGAAGCCGGATAAGATGCTAAAAAATATCGAGTTCCATTGAAGATATATAAGCTCTACTAATCTTTGAATGATGTTAGATAGAGGAATATAAAAATATTAAAGCTAATAACTTGACTACTGGTATCAAGATAAATGATAATGATATCTGTTACTCGTGTGCCACATAGAGATAATCTCTCTACTTCACTTGCACTTTAAACTTATTACTCCAACATTCGTTTTATTTTTGTGGTCAGGTTAAAAATCACTTCGGTCAAGTTCTGCTGATATTCATCAATAAAACAACGAGACGTCGCAACCGCAGACTTGTCCTTATTTCAAGACCTTCTACCTTCGATGTATTTATAAAACTCGATTACTTCAGACAAATTATTCAAACAATGATCGGTTTATTGAATACTAATTACCTTTATTTTAAAAACGTAAATTATTTTATGAATTATTATTATGGCGGAAAAAATGAATTTTAAATGATTTATTTGTTCGAAATTTAATCTTCAGTAGACTTTGTGGTGTCACATGATTACTCTCTTCCACTCCTTTCCCATGTCTTCAATCATACTGAACAGAGTGTCGTGGTAATGCATATTAAATATTTTGCGTGCAAGTAGAGAAGATGGAATGCAATCGTGTGTCATGATATAGAAGAAACGAAAAGATAAATTTCAGGTGAGATTAAATTACCATTAGTAGCTTCTTGATAACCTATTTTCTGAATGTGACTTAAATGCCTCATCAATTATAAACTTGATAGGTTTTCTAAATTTATTAGTTTACTGTGAGCTCTGTTCATACAGCAAGCATCTGCTCACAGCTCATACCACATTCAGTGATACTAAAACTTTCAATATTTTCAAACATAGAATCAATTAACAGGTGATTTATTCAATTCAAGTATTTATTGGATAAATAAAAATTGTAAATAACGATACATAATCGAGTATAAAAATTCCTAGAATAAATTTCATTACTAAAAATATATTAGCAGTGTGAAGTACGAAGCTTTGTATAGTTTTCCGGTTATGACCACATAATTCAGCTTTTTACTGAGTGTCTGTAGGCGAGTTCACAAAGAAATACCGCGAGTGGTCACGAGACGCAGTGGAGCAGACGGATTAACGGTTTCTAGTGGCCCCTACCACTGATGATGATGATGATCACCATCATCATCATCATCATTGCTCTTAACTTCCCTTAGTCGACCCGATTTCCTGACCCAGTGCAACTAACGCAAAAGCCATTTACTTCAACTTCGATGCGTAACTTTTCCATTTACAACATCCTTTTTGTGGTCGATCCTTCAAGATTTTATGTTTATGAAATGGAATAAAAGTGTAGCTCGGTCCATTGAATGGGAGAGTTTTATAGGAAAAAAATATTTAATTTCCTTACTCATTTAACACGTTGGAAATAATTTTTTTATGCGGTCGAATTGAAATTATATTACAAATGGATTTTTATTTGTTTGAATAAAATTCCACTTGCTGTTTGATAAATATTAAAATTTTTTTATCAAGATAGTTTGGCATCCACATATTGGTAGTAAAAACAATATTAAAATCGTGATCAAAAATCGAATTTGAAAAAGAAGCTGAGATTATTTATGTAATTATTTAAGCTCGCATAAACATGTAAGGATTGCATGAAGCTTGCATATCGTACTTTTGGTTCTCTCGGTTGAACACGACACGACATCTGCTTGTGCAAATAACCGAGTCGAGTTCTAATTACGTTTCAACAAGTTAAATACTTACCAATTAGTTTCTGCAAAACGTAGAGCGTATAATTTCACAGAGGAATATGTAAAAAGAGAGCAGTGAAACGATTGAAATATTTTTAAAAATTACATTTCTTCACCTTTGTTTTAAATTCATTTTCATTATCTACAGCTTGTTCTTAATAAACTCTCGGAATAGTAATTGCTCGTTATTATGACTTTCAGATGAGGACAAATAGGATTGAATAAATATATTATTCATTTGAATTGTCAATTCTTTTATCATTCTATCGTTTCTTATAAATAATTGATAACTCGTCGGTGCATCGATGATTCTTGAGTCCAAATGAACTTGGTATTTATTAACCTCAATGTATGCTTGACTTTTTTTGAGTTTCAATGATGGATTTTCACTTAACCATTTATATCAACTGAATATCATGAAAAATCAATTCCACTGTTGGGTTCTATGAGTTTTAACTTTATGAAAGTAAAGAGAAGAATAGAACCACTTGGAAAAAAATGAGTTCTACGGTTGTCTATCACACTCGTTGCATTAACAAGAAGTGCTATCGTTGAATAAATGAATAAATGTGTTCTTCAGGTATCTCGAAACTTTATTGAATTTTCTAGAGTATAGTTTGAAACTTTCAAATTCAACTGGACAGCGGAAAAATTTTACTTTTGTTATCTGTGTTAATTTAATTATTGCCTTAGAGAAATGCAATTAATTAAAGTTTATGGATGTTTAATAACGTTCCAGGTTTATCCATTAAAATTCAAATAAAAAGTTCGATACAAAAGCCGATCATGTTACGAGCAAGTAGCAGCATTGGTTGACCAGATTAAAACTATAAATCCGTCCATGGTATCCACCCGAAAGCAATAACGTTGCACAAACAATATTTCTTTGTTCTACTGGTCAGAACGTAAGGTCTTACAATAAAAAAACTAACGTGACCAATTTACAACCGAAAGTGACGTCTAACGTCGTTGTTAAAAATATAAAATACCGGTTAATTTATGACCTTTTTTTGTGTCTTTATTAATCGAGAATTTTTTTTTCAGGCGATTAAATTCAATATGACTTTTAGTGTGTCCAGTAGATTAGCAATTGTTCGTAGTGGGAGTAGAGATCATGGTTTACAAGTACCATTTTACAGCTTCTCCTTTTTTGTTGTTGTTTTAACTACATCATCGAATATAAATGGTACAAAAATTTACGAGCATTTGTGTAGGCGAATACAAATCGGTGAATCGTGTATTTTTACGTCGAATTTGTATTTACGGCTTTCATGTGTCCTCTTATATTGTTGAATAGATATATCGTAGGAGAAGAAATTGATACAAAGTAGATGTAGGAGGGAGGAAAAAAAGTCAACAAGAAAAGAAAAGAGAGGATTCGAAACCGAAAGATATAGATATACACATAAATATATGTATATAATATTTGAATTCCCTCTTGTGAGAACGTGTTATTTGCTCATGAAGATAAATCGATTGTGCTTTGAAAATCGATATTACTATTTGAACTCCAATAACTATCGTGAGCAAATTCATCTTTTATGTCAGATTGAACTACAATCTAAATATTATGAGCCTGATGACCCACTAAACAATCTCTATTATATTTATATTTATAACTCTTTTTTAATATTTTTTTATTCTGTAAAATTTTTAATAATAAAACACCTAAGCGTTTATAATATTAGACACGATAGTAGTCCAGTCAATATGCTTCAAAAATTTAAAGGCCATTGAATATTAATCGATTCAGCTTGATGACTATATTTTTAGTGACAACAGACTTCAGTAAGCATTTGTTATCACATTTTATTTATATTTTATTAAATATCTTCAAAACAACACGATCGGAGATCGAAACATGTCAGATATAATTTTTAGAGATTTTTATAAGGAATAAAATCAGACCAGTCTCAACTTTCTAGGATTAATAGTTCTTGTGATATTTAATTGTTTATATTAAAAGATACACTGAGAAAATTTTTTTTTCAATTTTACTGGGTTACCACCTGAATTTTTGCTGCATTCTCCAGTAAATTAAAAAAAAAATTTTTTTCAATGCACCACTGTTTTTTAAACAATTGATTGTAGTTAATTAACAAATAAACTTTTTGAATTTTTTTTAATTGGAAGCTACATTTATACTCAATGTATAAAACAACTCGTTAATAATTAAATGCCATTACTTTTTATAATAAAAAATAAAATATGTTTCATGACACATTCGATTTAATTTGCACTTTCTATTAAATTATTCGAAGAAAATTAGAATGTGAAGCAAGGCTTAAAAAATTCTGACTTTCTAAATTTCATTGATAAAATTGAATATATTTTAGCAAGCCTGACATTGAATTTCTGCCAAAGTTTAGCGACTTGGAGTAACGTCGCTGGGGCACCTAACAGGCATAAAATGATGAAAGCAATCTCATTACTGATCTTGTGATGCCCACAGAAGGTGAAAGGAGATAAGAGGGAGACCAAAGTGGTAGTGAATAACGTGGTTGAAGCTACCGTGGGATCGGTGGTTTCACTAACCTACGATTGGGTGGAGAGAACTCAATGAAGAAATGGAAGATGAATAAAAATTAAAATAAAAATAATATTTAAAATCTACTGTTTTTATTCTTGCAAAATATTCAAGAGACACTTTCCATGACTAAAATCAAAATTAGTCTGAAGATACCTACACTTTGATATTCAATCATTTTCATATACTTTAAATAATTACTTCTTCTGAAGCTCTGTAAAGGACTAAATTTTCAGTTCTACTTTACTAATAACCTTTTTTTTTCTTCTCTGAGGAACGGAAATTTTATCAAGTAAGTAATTATTTTTTACTCATGAACAAATTGAATTTATTTCCATTTAACTGTAATAATTCTAAATGAAATTAGTTTAGATCTTTTTGAATACAGGAAAAAATAAATAATGCTGTAAGAAATGATGATGGAGAAAAATAAAACTCATAAAAGCGAAATATGAAAATAATTTGAAATTTTATGATAAAATTTAGCACACGAAAATGACTGCATTGTATAGGGGGTAAAAAGATTGATTGATTTCTGCTATTGAACAATCAGGGAAAATAACGGTAATAATGTCTTGTAGGTTTTTCTACTGATAAAATATTCAGATCACTGATGATCAATATGGTATGACGGGTATTTCTAGAGTGACTCTCAGAGAAGAAAAGAATTTCTTGAGTGTTCGTATTAAAATATTCTAAAAAACCCTAACTAGAGTTTAATATTTCATGGGCCATTGTAAAACTCGCAAATACATTTCCAATTTATTCAGAGATTTCTTTTTCTTGTCGTTGCAAAACATTCTTGGAAAATCATTTAACTATCTCGTAGTAAATTTTCAAAGGTACCGACACTATTCAACGTCAGTGTTCTTGAACGGCAATCGATATCCGTAGGTTATTAAATCCCGCTTATACCGCTTAGTTTTCTCGATTTTATTCCTTCTGACTACAGCATCAATATTCGTTTTCTAAGAACAAGCCGATTTCATGGATAATTGAGTCTCTGAATTCATTAGACAGAAAATCAAAAGTGTTTAAGGATATTAGAGTATAAAATAGTAAAATACTTCCCTAATATTAAAATAGCAACTGATTGACTCTCCTAATAGCAACCCTAGTAGAAATTTTGTCAAGGCACTTTGGAAGTAAAATCAAGGAACTGTCCAAGTAATCCAAGCATTTACTAAAATATGTTATCTCGTATCAGAACCATGTTAAATTATTTCTTAGACAGAATTAAGAGGGAATCGAGTTAACTTCTACTAGAGAATGAAATGTGGCCAAACATCAAATGACCTTGATCTCATTTTTTTACCACCAGTAATTAAAAAACTCGAAGACTAGAAGAAAGAACATTTTGGAGCAGTAAATAAATACAAAATGTCATTCTGGCGTCACCTACAGACGTTCTTGGAGTGAAACAAAGGGAAGTACTTCCTCAAACAAAGTTACTTCCTCATGTCTTCTTTCCGTTATCCAAAGATTAAGTGTGCAAAACTTGTGCAATGTAACAACAGAATCCTTTTGGCTGGTCTTTACATTCAGCAGATACGCAATCTCTTTGTCTCTTTCATCCTTTGCAAGATGACTTTCGATTAAGAGGAAAAGCGGTGGTTTATGCAGCGCGAGCGTGGAGAATCATCACACTATAAAGGTACTGTTTGCTACACTAGTGTAGGAGTTAAAGGATGGTAGATGGTGCGATATTATCGTGCCAATGAAGTGCAAAAGGAAGGCACGTATAGTTGGAGAATTACACGTGCTAAGTGCACGTACAACGTTGAAACAGCAAGTAGTGACTTACAATAGTGTTATCAGAGATTCTCTTAGTGAAAAGGATCTTGAGTTCTTCTTCCTTCAAACTTTAACTCTTCTAGCTTTTACCTAACATACATCAATTAGTTACTTCTTGACGTTAAAGCATTTAGTTTGCTTTATCCCATTTGAGTGAAAAGTGTTTACACTAGAGTTACTGTAAAAAATTCTCCAACTCATACATGTCATATTTATGAAAAAATTATTATTGCGTTCAAGGATCATACCTGATAAATTTTTATATCAATATGTATCTTTAGATTATGTCCTGGATATAATTTAGAAATACGATTCTTTTACGGTAGAAATGATAGCAAGCCTTATCATAGAAGACTAATACCTTGGATGATAAAATGATAATGTCAGAAAGCTCTTCCATAGTTCAGTAATACCGATCATGTATGTCATTTTGATGAGAACTGACATTACTACCAAGGATCTTCTTTACGACATGTTAAAGTTATAACTTATTTTATGATAGAATTTCACCTGGTTTTTTATGCAGTAGATTCTTATTTTATCATATTAATGTAATAATGTCTACCTGACATGTGCATCGATATTTTATTATTATTCAACCAACATGTTTAATCCCAGATGTTAAAAATAATACCCTTCTAACTATAGACTTCATTAATGATTTTATTCTTAATCAATGCAACAAGATCATCAAATAAAAAATTTATCTATGACGAAAATCAGTCAAATAACTTATCTTTTAATATAAATTGCATTTTGAAAAATGTAAATTAATAATAGAAAAAGGAATGCAATTATTTTAAATGAAAGAAATTACACAAAGCCGTTAGTTTTCTTTAAAAAATATATTACAAAGGAGAAAGAATAAAAGGGCGGTACTGACAGCTTGATTTGTTAAAAAACATTGAACGTAAATTAAGCTTTTGTTTGAAATTTTCTTGTCAAAAGACGGAGAATATTCAAATACTTTACTGTTCACAAAAACAAAAGTATTTTCATGAAAAGCAGACGATTGAAATGGAAATAGAAATAATTGTTTAAATAGATTATAAATTTTTTTTTAAAAATTAATTATTCTAATTAACTCCTCCCTTTTTATTCGAATATCTATTTTAACTTTATCCTGTTAGGAAAACAGTTTGAACTCTAATCAAAATCACTTGATGAAGAAATAACCTCTGTACTCTAAAAATTTTAATAAATTATACATCTATAATTACACAGTTTGAACTGCATACTACTTTTGAAAGTAGAATTATTTGTAAAATTTATGAGTAACAATTCATCCTATTGATTTTAGCTATTATCATAACTAAAGTTCACTCATGGCATTCGTTTTATCTAAATATTATTAATTGATCAATAATGTATGTTTTGTTTTTTGTGATACTACGTTTTTAGCATAAAGAAAAATATTTATTGCAATAGAATGTATGCCTACAAGTGATAGCTTATGTATGTAAAGAATTTATCAAATTGAAAGGAGTTTTTTTTTATTTGTTGGAGATAAATTTTAATCAATAAACTAACTTGAAAAAGCCATAATACTTTTGTTACGACTGGTTCAAGTGTACAGCAAGCTATAAATTCTCTTTCGACGAATAAACACGATAGAACGTGGCCAGACTGGCGCTTGTACAGTTATACCAATAAACGATTTGTGCAGATTCGTGCTTGTACGTGACTTTAGTTAGTTATCGTAATAATACAATCCTGACTAAATGTTAAAACTATCCAAATGGAATTATGCTGAATATTTGACTGTAAAAATTGAATTATTTTATTCATCAATAACAGACAATCATCGATGGCTCTCTTTTTTTTTTTAATTACATCAGTCAACAGAATTTTATGTTTCTGTTCCACTTCTAGTTAATAATATTTGTTTTCATTATAAAAATCGTTCCCATTTATTTATTGACTTATTTATTTGAGACACAAACAAATATTTATCAACAATTTTGAATTCGGTTTTATTTAAGACTTCTAATAAAGTATCTCTCCTGGGAAAACCTCGTTTTTCATGATGCTCTCTTGAAATGAATTTCCCGGAAAAAATTGTCAAGAGTCCTTGCCTTGCCTTGAGCATTCGGTTGCTGACACGAGAGTTGAAAATTCATGAAATCAAGACTCGAAATAATTCAGAAGTACTTTACAAATATTTTATCTTATAAAGTTTTCCACATCAAAAAGAATGATTTTATTAACTCTCGAGCTTTCGTGTGGAATCTTTTAATAATGTCATTTTAAATATATTTTACGCGAATATTCGAAACTATTCTCTGACCCGTGTATAATTTAATACTAGATACTTAACCGATTTATTCGATTGGAATTTTATATTTGATTACAAATTTCAACATTATTTTATCAGTGAATAATTGAGTGAAATAAATTTTAAATATATTCTATAAAAAAATTTCAATCGCTTTAGGCCGCATAAAAAAAAGATCTAGAGCCCTATGGAATAACATTAATATTTTTTATTAAATATATTTTATTGTAGAGTTAAGGTTTTGTGAGTAAATAAAAAAGATTAACCACTTCAGAAATTAAATTCATCTTTTTATTATATATTTTTGCTTATCGGTTGAATTTTATGATAAATATCTTTTAAACAATTGATAAATTTTTCTTATTAAAACAAATGTTTTATTTTTTAACAATCTAAATTAATTCTAATATAGTAAAAAAAATCTTAAGAAAAAATTAATCTTAATCGAAATACTTTCTCAATTGATGCCAGTAATTTTATTTTATTATTTTTTAAAAAAAAAATAGCTGCTGATTGTGATTATATGAGAATTGGTAATTTTAACGGTGATTTTTCATATTTCGTTTATCACCAAGTACACCTTTTTTTCAGAATCATAAATACAGTACAATACAGTCACGAAGAAACGATATTTGCTTTCCCGAGCTAGTACTAGAGTCCAAGTGACGCTATAATGACTTGATACGAGCTGCAGACGTGAGATCGATAATTTCCGTCGATCGCGCGACCATGTCCGTCGATTTCCTGGCGAACGTGTCGTGGCAACTATTGAAGCTTATGAGTTCATAACGGTGTCTAGGGAGAAAGATAGGAAGAAAGCCAATATGGCTTTATATTACTCAGCAGAAGGGAGAAGAGATTGGCTGTCTAGTTACGACGAACGTCATCAAATGACATACAACTCTCTAGCTATATCGTTATTTTATTACAAACTTTTCTTCCCTTGCTATAAAAATATGAGTATCCTCATAAAACCAATTCAATATGATTTTATCATTTCTAATAATAAGCTAAAAAAGATTATTTTATACATAAAAATATTATTGGAAAAAAATTATCGTCAAGGTGTAACTTATTGGCAATCTTTGCTTCACTGAATCTTCATTACATCGCCAACTGTCGAAAGCTTAAACTGTAAATCTTTAACGAGAATACGTGCTGGACAAATAAGCACCTAATATAGATGCAGTAATAAATTATCCTTACACCCTTCAATGTTACTTTTTTTCTTTTATTCAAACGTATTCACTAAGAAACCTGAATTTATGTGTACAAATATAAATACACATGTACAGCAAAGCTGTGTATCTATGTGGTTTTGTGGTGAATTCTCGAGATGTTAACCAGAATAGGAAACCATGACCTCGGGCTCACTTTATGGTTGATCGTTAATAGCATCATAGAATTTGTGGTCAAAGCAATAATCATAGTTTCAACAAGAGAAACGTTTGATAACAAAGAAAAAGTAGTTTATTTATGTGATAGAGTTGCTAATATTGGATCAGTTAAATATTTCTACTCCAACAATATTCATCAATATTTCATTATGTTGGACCTATAAATTGATGTTGAATCCATCCAACGTCAATTCTGACTAATAGATAACTTGGTAAAATAATTTCTAACGTAATAATAAAATGCTGATATCATTAAGATACTTAATCAGTAGTATAAATGTAGAATTTATTGAAAGATTCGATGAGCAGCAACGAGAGCTTAATAGAAGACTTGGAAGAAAATAGCAAAAGAATAATTAAGATTATACAAGTATGGCATTAAGCATAACGAGGATTACTTAATGGAAAATATTGAAGGTACTTATCACCGAGGAAACCGCGGTATCCTCTTGGACGACGATCGAATGAACCCTACAATCCCGGCATCTGGCCACACTCCTGTGTGGTTGTAAACTACACTGAGAATCAATTTAAACGAGGTAATTTATAGCAGAGAGTGCTTCCGAGCACCGACGACTTTGCGTATTCATATGGATGAAATTTATGTTGTGGTATCGAGTGCACACACGAGTTATAACGCGACGAATGAGAGGAAGGGAGAAAGGATTGAGAGTGCTCGTGCGATCAGCTCGTTTCGATTGTCCGGAGCTCGTTATACGATTCTCGTCTCGGTCGTAATTAAACTGATCGTTATTAACACGTCACTGCAAGTTTGCTGGAATCAATGATTCAGCTCCAATACTTATTCCTGTTTTCCTGCCTTTTTTTTTGTTCCATTTTTTGTTTTAATTTAGTCTACACGATGACTACAGTCAAATCAGATAGTTTAATCGGTAATAACCATTCAAGTATGAATTATAAATTTTCCATTTACTGCTTATACTTAATGCATTCATATGCCATCGCAACATTGTCGCGATTTAGTTTCAAATGGCCATCCATCAGTTCACATCCGGCCAAGTGATCCCTTCTGGGCAAGAAATAAAGCAGGAATGGTTGCTACTGATGTTAGTAGTTCCTCCGTTCTTACAAGCTTCTATGTGTATATCGACAACCTTTATTACTGAGACTATTCGATTTACTCGACGAACAGTGTCGACACAGGCCGTCTATTTCTCGCGGGCAATATCTCCATACCATCGACGGGAATACATCGATACGATGCAAGTCGCACGGATTTAGATCTACTTGCCGATCACCATGGCTTTTCTTGCAACATCTAAGCCGGATAATTAACGCTACTTCCCATCTGGCTAGTTAATAGCCACAATCTTCTGTCATGTACTTTTCTTAGTCTTTTTCTTCATCTTTAATAATGTAAGATTCTTGAGTAATACATTTCGTAATGTTAATCTCTTCAAATGTACTGCGATATAGTCTTTCAACAGCCCGAGTTCAACTAAATTCAAAATAGGCCCAAGTTAAGCCGACAATATGTTCTGGGCCCAATTAAAGCTCATTTCTTAAGTTCATATGTAGCATGAAAGTGAATTTAATGAAAAGTTTTAATGTTAATTTTTTTTTTTTGAGTTTTAAAAATATGTTTAGGCTTGGAGTAGGCGTGTTGTGGACCCAAAAAAATACTTGGGCTGGAATTAAGCATGTTATGGGCCCATACAATGTTTTTGAGCTTTAATTGAATGTGTTGTGGATTCAAAAAATACTTTTGAGCATGTTATGGGTCTGGAAAAAATCTTTAAACTTTAATTGGAACCATTGTGGGCTTAAAAAATAATTCAGGCCTCCTTTGAGCACACTCCAAAACTAATCATTTTACTCATAAGACATTTGATGTTAATTTTGCTTTTAATAAATAAAACGAAGAATTTTCTAAACACAAGAAAACTATAGTTCAAAAATAGAAAACCAACATAAAGGTATTTCTAGTAATTTAACTGTCTCTAAACTCGTCACTAGTTCTGAGTGTAGATGTTAAATGAAAAAATAAAGGACACGCTGTCGGATGAGAACTTGCGAAGTTTACGAGTCGAAGATGGTGGACATGCACGAAGTCGTGAGTCTTGCGAATTGGTAAAAGAACGTGCGCAAGGCGAGGTCTCGTCCTCGACGTACATGATGTTGTGTACGCAGAAGGGGGTCGCCAGTAAGCCGAGTATCGTTTATTATCATTTGACGTGCTGCTAGTGTTCAGTAAACATATGAGGACGCTTATATGAAAGCACATAAAAAATGTTATTTGAAAATTGGGAAGCAAGAAATAAGACTGGAGGTGGATTTTTGCTATTCAAAAAATGCTTGAGAAAGAAAAATAATTTTTTTCATGAAAACGTTGCCATAAATATGTGGAAGAAAAATTTAATTATTGTGAAACAATTATTAATAATGTTTCCCAACAAAAGAATTACAATTTATCATCAGGTGAATTTTTATTTAATATTATGTAGCACAGAAATCTATTGGATAAAAACAAATAGATATTTTTCTGGTGGAAAAGCAGTTTTCATGCTATTTTACTGGTTGAACCATTTTTTTGCAGAGCACGACTTATAAAATACATATATTTATGACAGATTCTTGTAATAAATATGATAGTCCGCAAAATGTTGATAAAATAAACAATTTATTCAGCTGCTTTTAACCAACTTAAGCAGAAAAAATGTGATGAGCTCTAGCTGAAAGCTTTTATTCGTTTGGTACTCAATTTTACGACCACTCTAGAGTATGTTTCGGTACATTATACAGTCTGTGGCGCAGGTGAACGGTTGAAATTCACATTTTAAAATCCAATCTACTCTACATTCTCACTTTGTTATTACTTTCTAGTAAAATCAGATACTTGCAAATTTATAGATCGAACTAGTTAAGCGTTCTTCTTTGCAAATTGACTGCACAGATAGAAATACAATAGATGCGAATAATTTTTGATTAAAGAACTAAATGGATGATTTATCAGAAAACAGTATAGAAAATAACTGTTATAAACAATATACAATTGTTTAATCATATCAAGTTTATAATGATTTTAAATGTTTCAAAACGTAAAAATATGATAAAATTACGAATTTATAAAATCGATCCCATTACAATAACTTCTTAATGGGAAGTTAATAAAATAATGTCGAAATCAATTTTATCAGCACATAAATCGAAGGGAACATTATTTGCTTCATTTGTTTGGTAACACTTGATTGAACAAAAAATTGTCGATGATCTAAAGAAATAAATTAATTATAGAAAGTTGTCACGCAAGGTGTAGTAATTGCATATAACTGTACCGAGAAAAAGGATGATATTCTTCAAGTAGCACTCATCATGAAACTATAATAAAAACAGACATGAGATAAAATACATTCGACTCATTCATAATTTATACGCTTTAAGTATGATAGATTACAAAAAAAAAAATTGTATTAGTCAAGAAAAAAAAGGATTGAATGATTATCGTTGTTAAACTGAACATAAATTACTGTAAAAGACTCTTTTGGGGGTAGATGTAGAAAAAAAAAAAAATAATACCGAGATAGTAAAGATGGAGACAAGCAGTAAGATAAAATAAGATGATCAGAGGTTGGACTTAGTGGCAATAACTTTGGTACAAGTCTCGTTAAAGTTTACTTTGTCCTAACTCACTAAGGACATCATAAACCTTTACGTAGTATTATTGCAATTCACTTTATAGTGATCCAGTTTTCCTTCAAATGTACAGGATAACGAGATAAAAGCTTTCTTCAATAAAATGTAGAAATTAAAATTTTTTTATCTCTAACTAGTCGTACATGCCAGATACTTTATGTTTATTTTTATTTGACTTTTAACAGTACTATTAAAATAATTGAACACTGTGAAAACCAACCTGTTCATTTTTTCATTGCTTTGAAACATGTTATTTATTTGTTAAGTAAATGATATTTTTTTGACATGAATTGTACTCTATACCTTCAAATGGCCTCAGGTTATTTTATATACCACCTACTGGTTGACGTGAAATACGATGAAGAGGCTAAAAATATATTTTGCAATGAAATGAAACACTTTATAAATTTTATTTAATATCATTTATTTGAAAAGTGTGCTCTAATAGATCTACTTGAATAAAAATATCAAAGGATAATTTTTAAATGCAAGGTATACAAATAAGTACATACATCTAAATGGTAGACATGAGTCTGAAAATGAAAAGTAACTTAGAGAAAGATCGTAGAAACAATGTGGTTTCAGCAGAGGGTCGCGTGAGCTAGTGCCACTACTTAGAATTCTCGAGGGGATGATTTATGAAGAAGTCATCTATACTACCTTCCAAACTATTATTCAAGCATGACCAAGAATGTAAGGGAGTTAGAAGTCTCGTTGCTATTCGCTGATTCCCATATATTTCATTCATTTCCTAGCAAAAATAAAAAAAAAATACTCCAAAGCATTCTAAATTCAGTAATTAAGAACAGAGAATTCTCTAGCTTATCGTAAAAGCTTTGCTTCACATAAAGGTCTTGAATTTAATTTCCAAGTTGATTGTTGAATCATGAAAGTAGTCAAATATGTATAAGATAACTTTGACGCTTATCATACGGGATCTCCAAGGTTGTCAATTGCCGGTAGTTTTATTGCAAACTTTGTTGAGAATATAGCTGAAGTTGAGATTGAGAAAGTTGAGATGGAGGATTAAAAATCATGAAACATTTATTGACAATTGTTGTATTTATAGTAGCAATTTCATTAAATGCTAAAGTAGGTGAAAAAAAGTTTCAAACAGTTATCTGTTTGAAAGAAAATAATTTATGTCGATTATAAGATCGTTTCATTTGACAGAGCTTAAAGTGGAGCGTATTTTACCGTTTTCCTTATCTGCTCATCATGTCGGCATTTTTCAATTGGATGAAATATGTTTTTGAAGGATGAAAAAGCAAGGGAAAAAAGCAAATAAGTGTAAGGGTTTAAAAGCTCAGTTATATAACATTAGAGATAAGACGGTAGATCAGCATGTAACAACAGCCCTTTGGACGTTTGGACAAGCACGTGGGAGGTAATTACCCGTAACTGACGTGATCTTCATCCGGTCTCATTATCCATTCAAGATCTAGCTGTGATCCTGTCACCCAACGATGCTCAAGTTTACTATTCGCTCCGGGACACCAGACCTTAGTTGCGACGAGAGCAGCCGTCTATTTCGCATGAGGGTAAGAACGAAACATCCTTGTCGATGGGTTTACGAGCTCAACCGGATAATAACTAAGGTGCGTATGCAGTAGAAGAAACAGGAGCAAGTACACTAGCAAGAGCGTAAACATGTTGAATGGATTCATTCATTCTTCTACTCTATCTTACCAAGTAGTGTTTCTACCAAGGTGAATTGTCGTTTTCCTTTCACGACATTCCAAATGTGTTGAGCCGCCCCCGTCATCGTTACCAGTTCGAATAAACGCAGATGGAGTTGGTGTGTTTACGAGCATTCCTTTTTCACTCTTTACTTCTTCTACTTGCATTTCTTTTCAAGTTTATATATACTTCGTTTATAGTCTAAAGAGAAACGTAAATACCGATCTAGTTTATGTCTTTTGAATCAATTGAAAACTGGTTCAAGGAATTTTCCTGTAGCTGATGAGATGAAACTTTATGAGACGTTTGCATTCAGGAAATCAAGACTCAGCACCCGCACAGTCAGAAAGAACTGGTTTCATTTTAACGAACGTGATCGATGTATATATGTGATACTGTTCGGTGTCGTAATAATTTCTACATGACTCGTCTTCCTGTCGTACGTTACATGCCCAACCTCATCGGGTTCTTTTGTCGACATGCACGAGAAATGCGCGTAATAACTCTCGTTATCGTGCTGTGTTGCTATATTCAGGATTAATCACGTGATCGAGCCTTGGAACGACTTATTTTTTTAGCTTCTTCTTTGTATTCTGACAGACAGATTCATTAACAAGATAGTATGGTAGTGACTGACAGTATAAAATCAATGAGCGTAAAAGGTTATTTCATTTTTATACCCAAGTCGAACTATAAGTACTTGTTTAAGTCCTTTTATATCATTTTCGCCACTTTCCAAGTCTCTTTTAATACTTGAGATTTTTTCTTTCAATTATAACCCTTTTTTAACCCTTAATATTATTTCTCTCATATTTATTAAGTACTAATGTGTATTGCTTGGAGCCATGTATTTTTTAAAAACAGCCATGTTAAAAATTGATATTAAGATTAATGTCCTTGACAAGTATTTTGCAGTGATGGATTCAAAGTTAATTCCAACAAATGAAATAGTGAAAAAAAAATTTCATTTTAGCAATGAAAAAAAAAATCTTTTCTATCATTTTACTTATGAAAGACTTTTTGATCTTTACCTATATTTCAACTCGAGTAATTATTTATTTTAATTTTTTTTCCTTTCCCTCATCAAATAACAATCCTATATATTGGATAGAATAGTTTTATTTATCTTCAGAAAATCTCAATGCAAGTCACTTTGTTATTCTAGTTGCATCATGGAAACTTCCATGTTTATGAAATGTCTGGAGGATTATAGAGGACGCGGACAAGAGGTAACGTAAATCCCAGTCGCCGCTCCCATACGCCCGGGGAGCTGCTGCACGACTTTGCTACATTAGAATTTACTTGTTCGATGCAAGTTTATAACGAGAATATATACATGAATCATTCTGGTAAGTCTCAAGACGAGGCATGTGCTCGACACTCGAAGTGAATTGTTTATCGAAAATCCTTGATGCAGTGTGTCTATCTCGCGTATGAAACTTGAAGCTTATTCTTTGTCTTTTCGAATTAATTTCATGCCTGTGGAGCAAGATTGAGTTGTGGTGATCAAATATTTACACGAGGCAGCATTTAATATTGACTCTCATCTGTTTGGACAAACATTAAATATAATATTTTGAATGACAAAAGAGGAGAAAGGAAATAATGAGTTTAAAACGAAAAATTTCCAACCATCATGAATTGATAGCGAGTGACAAGAAGAAATAAAAAAAAAAGGGATGAGAAAAAAGTATCACGACAATGGTGGAAGAGGGAGTCAAGTACGTTGGTGTCTCCGTTATATTACACTAGAGCCGAATAAAGTTGAGCTTAAGTGTACCAGGTTTTTTCTTTTAAAATTTCCTTCTTTTTTCCTAATTTTCTCAAAATTTGCATAAAAATAAAAATAAAATCTATCTAGTATCAAAAACTCTGCTCACAAAAGCATAATAAAATATAGCTCGATTTCTTTATTCACTTACTTGTTTTTGTGATTCATATTTATTGGAAAAATGTCTTCCAAGGAAAAAAAAAATTAAATCTCATTTTTCACTGGAGAAAATTAATTCGCAATCATGGAATAAAAATATCCAACAAATAAGTTTGATTATTAAAATTCATAAAATAAATAGATGTTAGCAAAATGGAGTGGAACATCGTGTTGGAGTTAGGTTGAAGTATGAAACCATTTTGATCCCAAGAAAATTACTTTTAGATAGATACTTTTCTTTTACGCGTAAAGAGATAAGCAAGAACTTCTTTTAAATCGAATTCAAGTGAGATTGTCTTGGCTATCGACCAGCAGGTGTCATGATACTGAGAGGTGTGTTGATCATTTTGCTATTTGCAATCACCCAACATTTGATTCTTGACACTGACGCTACTAGGATCGTGACTAATCTCTCCAGTTGAAAAGTGTTCGCGAATATTTTAGCTCTTTTTCCTCGCGGGTATTATTCTCAATGAAATTTCTAGGCACGCTCAGCCGTCCGATCAAGCGTACGCGGGCAATAAATCATCGCTGTTGGGTTATGGCTAGGTTAGAGGTGCGATTTTATCGTTGTTCAACCACGTCGCAGCTTTTATACCGTTCGCGCACCACACATATACTTATTCATCCTATTGTTATTAACGATTCTAACCGGGAAGTCTATTCACATGTGGCATTACGTCAGAAATGTGTTCGCAGCTTTTTGCAGTGACATGGTTATTTTTTTTTTCTCGATGGTTTTTATAAGCACAGGCCAAGCGATCTCATCAATTAATCACACTAACTATTGGGTATCCAAGTCTCTTTTCGTGTGAATTCTTTACGTATGTATACATGTATGTATGTATGTATATATAACCAACAGCAAAAGACAGGAGAAGTACGATGCATTCGACCCACGCAATCATTCCGTCTCGTGACATCTACAAATTTGCAATGGGACGTGATTTATTTCCCTATTCATGGACATACCATGCAAATGCGCGCACCAAGACCTTTCGTTTACAAGAACTCCTTTCACCCTCTTCGCACGTGTACGCGTCTCGCCCTCAGGCTTAGAATAAAGGCCGTACCAAGTAAGCGACATCACTTGAAACTGAACAAAAGTACAACTCCAAGATAAAATGGATAATGGAAAAATGCTTAGGGGTAAGTAAAGAGTTGTAAGTAACTCTAGATGTACTGAGAATGACAAAATTTATATGTTACAGTTTTAAATAAAAAAAATTTAAACTTTTCTTTTAGAAATATTAATTGCGTGAAATTGTAGTGAAAAATGTAGAGTAAAGAGTTCTTTGTAATTCTTCCGGTAGATCATTCTACAAAGTACTTAGCACTAATAAAGAGAAGTAATAAGAAAAAGACCAAGAAGAAGAAGAAGAAAAGTCGGTCTTATTCATATGAATGTGAGTACGGGCGATAAATCGTGAGGCAGCTTACCGTGCGAATGGGATTGTCGTGATTTATCTCGACGAGATTTCAACAGGGATAAAAATCATGAAAGAGTAAGAGCCACACCGCTCTCCTGGCCGTTGGTCAATTTTCCTTCTATACTACTTCTCTATAGCATATATGTATAATAAGAATTCATTGGCCAACTTTTTCTGCTTTTTATTTCAACTTCATCTTCCTTTACTAAATTAAATCATGAGATTAAACTAATTATATAACCTTGAAGTTGAGTAAAGACTTAAATCTGTGAGCTTTATACAGTTTAAAAGAATTAAAACAATATTTTTGCATACAGAAAATTTTAATATGTTGGCTAAGAATGAATTAACATTAAATTAAAAGTGATTTATAACATCAATTTACTCTAGTCATATAGTCAGTAGTAAATGACAGATACGACCCATTTCATGCTCGACTATTTCAAGTAGCTTAGCATATAAATTTCATTTATAAATATGTACACTGTTTCTGTTTAGATAAAAAACAATTAATTAGATGAAAATTTTTTAAAAATAAAAAATGAAACTTTATGATGTCTTGAATATGAAAACTTTGAACTTGGAATATATTTAAACTTCTTTCAAGATGTTACCATTTAAAAAAAAACATAATCTTTTTCAAACTTCGCATTAGGAAGTTATTTCGATGGGATTAATTTTGGATAGTTGTCATTTTATCATATCTTTACGTTTTGAGACATTTAAAAACATGTTAGAAGATTTAAAAAATAAATTCATGTATGTACGGACAATTGTACGTACGTATGTCCGATTTTTTTTTCGTTTTCGATATCTCGAGAACCACTGAAGATATCAACTTTACAAAGTGCGCCAGACTTATTTTTTCAATTTATCATCGAAAGTTGGAGTAAAAATACGATGATAAATGATCATCTTCATTTTCAATTGGCTGTAAATTATATAGTCAAGTCAAAGTGAAATAAGTGTAGTATAAAAAAATGAATGACGAGGGTGGAAAATTGAATGAAATAGGATTAAAATAAAATCCAAGATAATTTTAATACCTTTTGATGAAACATTCATTTATATTATTTCGGATACCAAAGAAAAGAAATAAATAGTGTTAAGCAAAAAAAAAAATGCAATATAACTAAAATTAAAGTGGAATTGAACTGTATCTTGATCTTCTTGGTAGTAAATTTACATAATTGCTTCGACCTCGCTGTCGTCTCAACAAGCAGCTGGTGTGCAAGTAGTGTGACAGTAAAGGTCTCCTTTTTGTGATATTGGATTTCGTAGCGAATCATTCGAAGATTCAGAAAACGAACTATAAACTTGAGAAAAATATAAATAGAATATAAAGTAAATATAAATAGAGAAGAGATGAAAAATGATAGAGGAAATGATAGAAATTTTTTCTCTTCATAAATTCAACAGAGACTTTGTACAAAGTAAAGATACTTGAAAACACTATAATAGACTTAACGTTTTTTTGTTGGTTCTTTAACTCTCTGTGATCATCTTATTACCATCAAGTTGAAAAAATAATTAATAATAAAAAAAATATTATGAGCTCTTTAAACTTTACTAGTTGGTTACTGAAAAAAAATATTAGCAACGGTATCTCAGTGTAAAGATATACACCTCACCTTTGGACATTTACAAGCGCATAGAATCAACGGTCTGCACGTACACATCCGTCTCCAGCCTAAGGCGATTTTATCGCTGCGTGAGTCTGTGTCACGGGAGTAAATCCGTCAAAGAGCACTCAATGTAAGCTTTCACTTCAAGACATGCTAGTATGTGGTATCGACAACGTTTAATTATCAAAGATATTAATGTAATATATAAATTTTGCTCCACTAAACAAGCGATTCAGGAAGTGAATTTTATTCTATACAGACTGATAAGTCTTGAGACTGATAATAAAGTACAATAATAAACGAAACTCATTGCTGTTAAAAAACGATTATTTAATTGTTAAAATTAAAGCTTTTTAACTGTTAATAAATATTTTATAACAATAAAAAAACTTTGGTTATAAACACATTAGTATTTTTATAATAAATAAATCTTGTTTCATCGTAAAGAAATATTTCTTAATAATAAAAAAATATTTTTTTTACTTTAATGATGTTATATTTAATAGTTGAGATATGATTTTGTAGCTGCTCCAAAATATTTTTTAACAGTTAAAAAGCCTTCTCTATTATTACAAATCTCTTTTATCAGTGTAAATAAATGAGAGGAGAGAAAAAAATAATACATTACTGTATCAAGCGAATAAGATGTAGGATGTATAAGTAAAGAGAGTCAGGTAACGAGGTCGGTATAAAATATCAGAATGATATGTCAAGTTTCAAGTTTGAAGAAGAAGAAGAAGAAAAGGAGCATGTCAGATAGAAATCAGGCGAGCCAGGTTTTCGTTTTCTATAGCTTCCTCGTGCCTTTGCCAATATTAGTCTTCAGGGTGAAAGGTAAAAGCATAGAGGAATATATATATATATATATATATACCAAGGATGTACATATATATATATATAAGTTAGATTATACAAACCGTGGATCTTTCAGTTGCCTCGACAGTAAGATGAAAGCCATTGAGATTGGCCACGTCATCTATTTTTTTCACTTTTTTCTCCTTCTTTTTCCTACTTAGACTTTGCATTTGTCAAAGAAAAATACGATTTGACTTCGGTTGGAGAAAGCCGTAATGGCTTCGTCCACTAACCGTTTGCATACCTTGCATTTCTTGACAGGCGGTAAAAAAAGTCGAGATGAATTTTTTCCATTTTTTCGCAAGAAATTCTCAATGAAATGCAGTTATCCAAAAATTTGCTCCTTGACAACATGACTATAAATCTTCAAAGGAGGACATTAGCATTACGAATTTATAACCACGTAGAGTTGAATAATCCTTCAAAAATTAAAGCTATATTTTGATAGTAAAACGTGATTCAACATAGCTTACTTCCAACACTGAATTTTAAACTCATCCCACATGCTTTTGCTCTTTGAGTCTTAGAAGTAAATCGATTTGAGAAACGTTCTCTTGTCGAGACGGTGTACGACCCTCATGTGCACACGATGTAGTATGCAAAAGGTAAGAGGGATGATGTTTCCACTCGATTGATCATGAGAAAAAGCGCCTTTCTAGAAATTCTTCGAAAGACACAAGTCGCTGGCAATGTTTATAAGTCGATTCATAAGCCAATGAAGAGGACTAGGGGAAACTACAAGATATCAAGGTAGAGACAAGGACGGGATGAGTCGAGAGAAAGAGTAACCGATGCGTTTTTCGATCGAGCCACCGATCCCACGACGTGACTTGGCAGCAAACTCAACTCGTTTCCTGGAAAATTCACAAGTATAGAACTACTTGGGACGTTAGTTTCTATCCCGAACCAAAAAGTACTCCCTCCTTTCTCCTTTCTTATTATTTCTTCTTACTATCTCTCTTTTCCTTCTGTCTTAAGCAAGTTTCAATTCAACCACATCGTTATATCGACCTCCAGTACTTTGAACTCGATGAATTATTTACTACGACACAAACATGACGCCGGGATATATCTACATTTCTCGATCTTGTCATCGACCGCCTAGAGGTAGAGAGGGAAAAAGAACTGCGTGCGGCCTTCATTGTGTTACTGAACATGTCATGCAAGCGCAATTTGAGAATAACAGTTTTATAATATTTCAACTTCCTACCTTGCATGATCACGAAATTTAATGTGTCATTAATAAAATACATTATCAACATTTGAATTATAGATAAATGTTTCATTTTTTAAGGATACTCGGTATAAGTATGCTTTTTTTCTATCTGTTGATCTCTTCAGGACTATGACTATGCATTAAATTGATTCTCTGAAGAGTTGGATACATAGGAGCAACACTGTAGCGCTTATTATCCACTCTCATTATTATTCATACTAAGCATTTGTGTCTTTAAGTACACGATATGCATAATGGAGAAACTCATGAATTCCTTGGTAATTGAACGCCTTGGATAATTTGCTCATAAGCCTCTGGCTACATTCACCCTCTTCTTCTTAATGCCAAAATAAGGGCAAGGAAAAAAAATCCTTTTCTAGCTTTGAATGTGTAATGAATGAAAAAATAATCATTTGTCATTGATACCATGTCTAATTTCAGCTCTCCATGGCTTTGAATAATAACACGTAATTAGTTTAAGTCTCAACAGATACTGAAAAAGATTCAAACTATGATTGTTTAGCATCCACATATTGGTAGTCGAAATAGTAATGACTTTTTTTTTATAATTTATAAGTTGAATGCAGGAGTTATCAATGAGAAGTAAAAAAAAACGTTATTTTATATAAATTGTATTGAATAGCATCGTTAGATCAATTAAAAAAAAGATTATCAACTACCTCTCAAGCCAATGTTATAAACTGATAACAATTTGTACCTGTTGAAAATTTGATAGAATTGAGATCAGAAATGATTGTTCTCTATGGCAGAAAATTTTTAGATGAACTGAAATAGCAGAGGAAAATATCCCCTTACTAGTACTTTATGGATCACTCTTTTGTCGTGAATTATGAGTAACGTGTTTGACTCTCACGGGTGGTTAAGGTTCGCACATACCACGTGTGTTCCCTGTGACTTGAGCATTTTATTTTCTCTTATTTTAGCAGACAAGGTCGATCGATAAATGCGGAAGAACTTTTATCCATTGGAATAGCCTGTCTACACTTCATGAAAACACAGATAGTAATGTTTCTCATCATACACTGACTGGTACATGTGACTTGTTTGACGACATCATCGACTAGTTATAAGTCTGTGAAAAATTAAAACATGATTGTCAATGCAATCATAAGCAATAGTGAATTGAGAACAATATTAAAACGAGATTCCAATAAGTACGACTGAATTATACGATTGCCAATAGAGCAATAAATAGAGCTAATGGTATATTCTATTATTATTTCAAGTAGAAATACAATACTAACGTAGCTTTATGTAGAATGTTTATTAATAAAAAAATAAAAAAATCGTTTTTTCTCACTATCACGATTATCTGTTTTCAATAAATACTTGATACCACTTGGTTGTATCTAAATACAATGAGGTTCACGTTTGTAGTCACACTCTACAGAATGAACAAAGTGGATGTTCAACTACGTTTTCTATGTACACATTGAGAGGATTTTAAGCTCCTCATCAGGTTATTTGTTCTCAACTATAAACTATCTATTAGGTAAATTTGATCTCGAAATACTGTGATAACAATTTATATCTGAAATTTGGAAAATAAAAAAAAAAATTTCAGGCAGTCATAAGGACTACCAATAGAAGTGCTAACTTCAAACGATAAAGTAACAATGGTTTGTTTGGATTATTTAATTAATTAAAGTACCAAAAATTGAAAATTCATAAATATTTTTTAACAGTCAAGAAGTCTGCTTTCACGAAGTTCACAAGTTTTTACTTGAAAAAAAGAATTGGCCAAAGCAAAATAATTTATGATTTATTTTATTACAAAATTTCAATGATCATATTAGCACGCAAGGTACAAGCTAATGATTTTTTATATTAGTTTACTCAGCGAATTTTACTGAATGCTATTGACAGGCAAAAAAAGTCGAATAATTTATTACAGATTGTAGATAGAAAATCGAAGGGCGGGACTCGAACGTCCCTGAGGCGACAGAAAAAGTGCGCGGGTGCGCTGTTATAAGTAAGAAGAAAGAATAAGTAGAAAAGATATACTGTAAGTGACTATATAGTGGATGTAATTATTATAAATATATGAAGGGTCACAATGAATTATTGCAAGAATGCTTTTGTCTTGACTAATAATGCCGCAACTGAAAAGAATTTGCCAAGTGGTAATTTATAGCGTCCGCCCACTTTAGCAAAGAAGAGAGAATTCATTCATTACTTCACAAATATTCATCTCAATGGTGTTGGAGAAGAAAAATAAGAAGCGAATCTTATTTCGAGTTGTCGAAATTTTTCATTTTTATCGTCATTAATAAATTTAAGATGTGAGCAAATAAAATTTACAAGAAAAGCTATTCGTTGGAAATAAAACTTGAAAATGTTGAAAATAACTTCTACTTTAATTCATGATGAATTTAATGTTAAAAATATTTTAAAATAATATTTTTAGTTTGAAAAATTAACAGTGCCTGAAACCAGCATATAGGTCACTTGTACATCTAATGAAAATTGACAAATAAAGTTTTAATTAATTTGTAGTTGTAAATGCAATTAGTTTCATGCTGATCAGGATAGTGTAATTAATAAACTTTTTTTCTTGTATGTAAATGCAAAATGAAAAAGTTTGATAAAATATCCTCTCATATTTTGAGAGTACAACAGTCACATATTGTTTATTAAAATGTACACATGTAGAGTATCAGAAAATTTTCAATCAAAGTAGGGAATAAAATGTAATTATGAGGAATAAAAAAATGTATATAAAAGCAAGGAAAGGGTAAAAATGAAAAGGGGCGAGAAGCCTCTACTGTGTGATGACAAGCTTCATCGCAAAGCCGTTAACCCTTTTCATGAGTTAATGCTGCTTCATCTTTGAGGTTTTTTTATTTTCTTGCTTCACTGTCTATGCTTCAAGAAGTGGAGAGAGAGAATTGGAGGTGGAGCTGGTTGTGATAATACGCAATTAGAAGGTACTCGGCCAAGGTCTAGACAAGCAGTGTCGACGGTTTAACGAGTCTTCATACCCTGTGGATATATCGTCGTTGGTCCGGTTGCCAAGAGCTTCCAAGTGTCTTGAAAGACTCACTGTGTAAATGTTCATATAAGGTACTCTCTAGTCAAGAGTCAAGTCTAGATAAATAGAGAAAGTAACAGAGTGCAATAAAATGATTAACTGTATTTTGATTAATTACTAATTATAAATATTTCATTAAAAATTTTTCTTCAATATTTCAATTAAAATTTTGAAGTTGAAAATTTTCTATAATAGACTATAGTATATACGTCAGTTGAGAAATTATTACTCAACTAATCTAACTTCTTAAGCGGGATGGTAATTAAATTAAAAGCCAAGACTCCATTGATGAGCTATCAAGTCTTGATTAAAACCTTCAACAAAAAAATATCGAAAAGTTAGATTTATGTCCTGATCGACAGTATTATTAAGAATTACCAAGCAGCGTGGAGATCGTTCATTTAATTTTACAAAGACAGAGTGTTTCTTCGTTACCCTCATGAGCTCATATAATCGATCTTCAAAGTTTCCTCTTTTGTGTTAGCGTAAAAGTTACACGAGTTACATAACTCATGAACTTGGTTACATCAAACTTTCGAGAATTCAAGCTATCCTAGAGGCTATTCCTGACCATCGATCTCTAGGTCTACTGTCATTCTCACCACACGTTATATACAAGACCAATATGTAAAATGGTGGTCTTCAACTCTAACTCGTCTGTCGTCGTTTGATAGTTTTGAAAGCCACAGTCTCGACGATTTAATTGCCATGCGGTGTCAGAAACTCAGAAATGGATAGAAGGGTTTCAACTAATCGTTGTCTGTAAACGTGAAAATGGAAATTCTATTACTAGCTTGTGGATGAATGTGTCATGTTCATTCAAAGTTTTCTTTTTTTTTGTTTTAATTTAATTTTGGTTTCACCATTCAGCTCATTCAATACTCAAAAGTCACTAATAACTCTGATAAACCAATTTACTAGATATATTTGGCACTTTAAATAGAGTAAAAAACCACTAATTCAAATTAAAAATAATTCACTTTTCATTACTTTATACATACTAAGCTAATTATCAAGAAAGTAACATTTAAAATTCATGCTCAAAAAAATTCTTCTTTCAATTATTTGCATTTAAATGTTTTATTTTCATTGGGTCATTATAGTTTTTATGCAAAAATACTCACTCCCTGAATACAGTTTAACTTTTATTATCACCAGCAAGTTTAAGCAAATGCTCGAAAAATTAAGATTATTTTTATCACATAAAAATAAATGATGTATTTTTTATTGGATGAATTAAAAAAACAATCATTCATGTAAATGTCATCTATTGTTTTAACGTATGAAGTTGCAGAAATAAATACTAGTGTTCAATAACAACATCATGAAACATATTAAAGTATGTCACGAATTATCCGGAAATGTTTAAAACAGTAGTCAGAAAGTTTTTCTTTGTATGACCGCAACATTGGTTATATCTTCTGACTGACAATAGTGTCGTATATTTGCCGTCAAATATAGTGAACAATGCTGAACAGACCATTATTCGTAAAACGATCTCCTGTCTTTGGTTCTCCGTTACACGACGATTCTTGAGGGCTTCCATGTCGTTACTTCCTCGCGTCGAATCATAATACATAGAATCCAGCAGCGCGTGGGCGAATAATCGTCGTGATGAATCAAGACATGGTTATTTTCCGGGAATAAGATAAAAGATAGCTATCTCATGCCACGTTAATAGCGAGCATCATTTGATGCTGTTTACTCATAAATTTTCTTCTACATTTTTTCTAAATTTATTTTGAATATTTTAGAATAGATTGTAAATCACTGAAACGATCAAAATGATGTTCTAAAATGTAATCACCACAATAGAATAATTTAAATTCTATGATGAAGCAAATAATTTAACACTAATTAAGGAAGAATAATCTAAATTTATGAATATTCATTTACATTTACGCAGCATTTCGAAAATAGAAATGTATGTTAAATTACATGTAATTAAATATTACTGTATTTCCACTAAATTTCATGAAGCAGCAAAACTTTGAATTATAAATAATATCAGTTTATTCTATTTATTCATAATAGAGGTAAAATATCATTTGTGTGCAAATTTTAAATGTAGCATTGCAGTTTTTTAATATTTAATAATATTCAAATATTTAATCATTCAAAAGTACAACCTAAATACAATTTTTTTTCTCCTTTCAATTTTTAATAACAATTTTAGAATATTTTTTTCATATTATCTTATCATAATAAATGTTTCTACAATCGATTGTTTCCTAACGATTAACTTGCAATATCGATATTGATCATCGCAAAAATATATTTGATTTCAAACAAAGTAACAAAATAAAAAGAGTTAATTTTTTCCACAATGTCTAGAGTGATTAACATAAATTGTTATGACTTATAATTAATGGAAGAAAAAAAATGTGATTAAAAATATTCGTTAATAATATTATGAAAAGAAGATACGTTGTTTGTCAGAACATTATATTTCATCTATCCTAACGACCTGTGAGGCCATAATACTTTATCAAGTTATCAGCTTCATTAAGATCTTATTGAAGACAAGATCTTATGATGGATAAACACATTGGTTGGCTTTTATGACTATTTATGCAGCATAACAAGGTGCGTGATGGTTGGATCGATTACGCTTACCTGTACCTAATCTCACTTACAACTACAAGTATTCATAGGTATCTATCTAATTACTTGCAAGCTTTTGATCACTTACTTAATCATGGCATGTAAGAAAAACTAATATTTTTTCATAAATTATTGTCTAAATTACTAAGTCTACAGCTAATGCCAAGAGCTCTCCGGAAGAGCACATTAACGTTCTTCATACATCATAAAGTTATTTTAATCGATAAATTTTAAAACAATAATCCAGCATATTATAATGATTGATCTTGGTAAAATGAATTCAGCCTCATTAAGTTGTGATATTCTTTCCATTATCAAAGAATTTTAATGGAAACTTTAATTAATTAAACATTTTTCATTATTTCTCGTGGAACATTGTTTGAAACAATACTTTTTGCTTTTGTCAGTAATACAGATGACTGTACTTGAGGATTGAAAGCTCGAGATAATGAGTAAAGTTAGAGAATCAACTAGAAATTGACTGAAGAAGCAGTATGGTTGAAAGGACACAAATGGCAGCGCGTCGAAGGGGAAATTACGCGCTTTGCTGATGATAAATGTAACCAGACATATACGGGTGGTCCGGTTGGTACGGACAGGCTCGTACATCAAACCGGTACACTGACCTACAGCACTACTCCCCGCATCGTCAAGCAGCACTTGCGCGTACACGCATGACTCGAGACGTCCATTATCCGGAGTTCGCACACGATAATTACAACTTGCACCCGCGCTTGCTTCTATAGTGGCATACACCTCAATGTTCTGGTCGTGCGACAAGACACTGGCAATACGAATAGTTAGGTGTTGAATTCCTATGGATTCTATAGTGTTTCAGGAATGAAATGCTTTGCATAATATCTTGCCTACCAGTCTCCCGTTTACTGCTTCTGTTGCCCTCGACATTGTCAAGAGATAGAATTCTCTGTATCTTTAGGCTATAGTCTCTCTAATTCCAAACGTTTTGGACACGATCCAGAGTTCGAAGATGTCGTTGTTCAAGTTGCTATGTCAATGCATAGAACTCTAAATTAATTGTACTGCACCAGACTAATATTCCTTTGTAATGTCTGTGCTATTTTTGTCAATAATCATCATCAACTCGAAGTAGTAATTACTGCTTGGTACTCTGGTACGAATAATAATCATCAGCAAAAATGTATTCTGAATTATTGGTGCTGGGAAGTAATTGGAAAGAGTTACAGCCAATGATGGGGATTCAGGTCGAAGGAATAGAGTTATAATAATGATTTGACAAATAATAAAAATTCTCTAGCTATAAATTTACTGGAGACTCAAATGTGTGGTTCAATTATCCACAAATGGGAATGCAATAGTTGAGAAGGTGATTCAACCGGTGTTACGTCTGGCGTTTTGCTGTTAAAAAATGTCGTGGCACACACGAGCCGCCAACTGAGAGCGATAAATAGCGGTCCACTACGTCTCGTGTAATAAAATACCACCATGTCGCATACTGAGACTTGACGCGATACGCACGTGTAAAACGGTTAAATACGTCTGTCGTTTTCATGAAAATACCCGTATAGAAGAATTTCGTTCCACGAAGGTTCCCTGAATGTTCCCAAGTGGGGAAGTTCCCCGACGTTCTCCTTGACTATAGGGAACGTTTAGGGAACAAATTTTTTTTTTTTTTTTTTTTTTTTTTTTTTTTGAAAATTTTTTATCTCTATTCCAAACGTACTTGAACCGTTTTTTAATTGCAAAAACAATATACATAATGAAATTCATGGAATAATGATATATTGGTGAGAAACTGTAAGATATAAAAATGCTCATAACTTCTATGCTAATGATGCTATGGGGTTGATTGAGGACTCAAATGAAAGATCTCGACGAGAGGAAAAATTTCAATATAATTAAAATCATAATTGTCGCAAAATTCATGCAAAAATTAGAGCAAATTCCCGTTTTACCCCATTTTAGGGGTGAGAAAATAAATTTTTCAAATGTTTGACCTGATTCCGCATTTCTACGCATCAAGACGAAGAGAATGAGTGGTCGAACTTGAAAATCGGACAACTTTGATTTTTCGACCCGAAAAAATGGCAAGTGGTACCCCTTTCCATTTTTTTCACCCAAAAAATAGAGGTACTCCGATTTTGATGATTGAGGGCTCATTCTCTTCGTCTCAATGCGTAGAAATGCGGAATCGGGGCACCGATCGAGAAAATTCACTTTAACACCCTTAAAAACGGGTTACACTAAATACAAATTATGGATTATCATCCCCTTGACTTTAAACCCTTATAACTCATGAACGGATGGTCCAATAACTGATTTTAGGGACGTTTCGAAAAGCTAAAAATCTAAGCTAAACATACATATCTATAAAAAATATTTAAAAAATTTCTTTCACCCTTAAAATCACTAAAATATAAAAAAAAATCACATTTTTTTGGGAAGTTGCCAACTATTTCGGCCATTTTGAGGGTGAAATAAATTTTTTTAAACGCTTTTTATGGATATCAATCTTTAGCTTAGATTCTGAAGTTTCTAAGCAGCCCTTAAAAATCATTTTTCGATGAATTGTTCGAAAGTTATAAAGGTCCAAAGTCGCGTAATAGTTAAAAAATCATCTACTCTCGACCTTATTTTTTGGCCTAAAAAAATGGAAAGGGGTACCACTTGCCATTTTTTTGGGTCGAAAAATCAAAGTTGTCCGATTTTCAAGTTCGACCACTCATTCTCTTCGTCTTGATGCGTAGAAATGCGGAATCAGGTCAAACATTTGAAAAATTAATTTTCTCACCCCTAAAATGGGGTAAAACGGGAATTTGCTCTAATTTTTGCATGAATTTTGCGACAATTATGAATTTAATTATATTGAATTTCTTCCTCTCGTCGAGATCTTTCATTTGAGTCCTCAATCAACCCTATAGCATCATTAGCATAGAAGTTATGAGCATTTTTATATCTTACAGTTTCTCACCAATATATCATTATTCCATGAATTTCATTATGTATATCGTTTTTGCAATTAAAAAACGGTTCAAGTACGTTTGGAATAGAGATAAAAAATTTTCAAAAAAAAAAAAAAATTTGTTCCCTAAACGTTCCCTATAGTCAAGGAGAACGTCGGGGAACTTCCCCACTTGGGAACATTCAGGGAACCTTCGTGGAACGAAATTTTTCTATACGGGTAACGTTTACTTCAATTACCATATCCTGAGAGAATTTTTTTGAAAAATTAACTACAGTGTGAGTTAAAAAAAAAAACCATTATGGAAATCTTATTTTTACGGAGCAATTTTCGTGACTTTTTTGATTGCGGTTAACGTACTTCATCTATTTCTCTATTTTCTTATCTATATTCTCTCTTCTCTACTTATACACTCGCTTCGACTTAGTTTACTTGGCATTTCTTTCTAGAAGAGGACATTCCATTGTTCGATAACGATTGCTAGAGGCAATACTCACTGGAAAAATGCTGAGACTCTACTGGAATCGAAAATCGTTCCCAAACGTCTCTTTCACAAGATGAGTTTGGCAGATCGCGAATGTAAGGAAGGAAAGATTTAATTTAATGGAGAATAGTGATAACAATGAAGACAAAAAAATCTATAGCATACTTATACAATGAAGAAAAAAAAATACATCGTCTTTTTTTCATATTATTTTTCAACTTCTTTCAAATTACTTCCTACTACATTACAAGCTGAGTCTAATAAATATGCTTTCTCATTAATGAACTCAAGAGTAAAATTCATCATCATACGTGAGATTGTCATTACTCTTCAATATTAATAATTGCAAAAATAGTGCTAATAACTAATAATAACCTCCATCGTCATTAAAAAAAAAATATATACATCTTACGTTAATGATAGCGATAAAAACAGACACTTTGATTATTTGAAATATTTCACCTAACCTAGAAAAAGTACTCAAAAAATTGATAAACACTTTTCCATCCATTCCACACCTCTTCTTAAAATAATCATAATCTTAATTAAAATCTTATCATACGGTTAAAACGGATCGTCAGGTCATAGTCGAGGTAATGGGTTTGGTGGTAATTTTTCCTCCGCCATTGGTGGTGCGGTTAGCAGTATAATTAGGTGCATTAAGTATACGCAACGTGTACAAATCCGATATCTCTTCCAAGGAGTGAAAATAAGAGAAGAGTATGAAAGAAGAGAGAGTATGTAAAAGTAAATGAAAAGGCAAAAGCTGATATCGTAGCCCCGTCATGTGGCTTCCCTATCTCGAGCGATACATTTCCTAGATGGCCTATCGTATCGGTTACTATCGCGAGCATGCACGCAACGAGGTTTAGTGAACGAAGAAGCTACTGATCCAACAGCCACTATGTTGCCAAGTGTCATTGTACTTTATAAAATAATATCGCAATAGTTGGAGTGTGCGTCTGACCGTTAAGACCTTTTTCTACTGACTTGGTAAAAATGATTTTCGATTCACGGAACCACCCAACTTCCGCGTTCATACATCTTCCTCGGCACTTTCTTATTTTATATCATAATCAAATGATATAAAGCGATGAAGCATAGCGATCTAGCTCTGGAGCCCTTGAGCCTGAATATCGAATCTGATAACGAGAGGAATTCATGCGTGACATTCACGAAGAATGGCGTCAAAGCGACTTGAGTTTAGCATCCCTAAAGACCCAGCAGGAGAATATTACTTTAAAGAAGCCGCAATGGGACATACGCTTACGCTCAATAGGACTGCATGACACTCGAGACGTGGGAGGCGAGCACGTGTCCGCTGCATCATTAGTGCTCCGATGGCTGTTACCCGGACGCTGTGGTTCTGCCTTATAATGACGCTGTTATTTTATACGATCCTACAACGTTGGACCCACGGCGCCATGCACGTATACTATTCAATGTCTCGGTGGGTGTCTTTTGCAACCCACTAACTGTCTATAATGCTCATTCAATACTACGGTTATGTGGCTACGTGTGCTATCTACTTACATTAGATGAGACATTAGACGATAATTAATTAAAGTAAAAATTTTGCGGTATTAATGTATCCTTTAAATGCACTTGGAATAATTGTTTCTAGGAATTTTAAAATTTCATATTATTTGAAAGGATAAACAAACAAATTAAATGAACAAGAAATTTTTCATTGAAGAGATGACGTTGTTGGTAAATGTAAAGGGATGCGAGCTTGAATTTTTTTCCACTTGCAGTCATCTTCAATTAATCCACTTGACGTTCGAGTGTGCAAAGTATACGTATAGTGGAGGAAGAAGTGGGTAGTTTGCTGAGAGAGAAATAATTGGTAATCCGAGACCGTAGGGAATTAAGTCCCAGACGACAAGAGATGTTGGCAATGTCGGAAGTCACGGTTCGCTACGAAAATAAGAGAAAGACACAGGCGTAGGTGTAAAAGTACGTTCTCAATTTTTTATTGAACTTGGACCATGGAAGCGGAACAAATTTCATGATATCACGATTTCTCGCAATATAAATCATGATTTTAATTAAATTTTTTTCCTTTCAAATTTATTTAAACAAAAGATTTGTTAATTAATACTAACGAAATACGTTCACTCAAGTAACTGATACCACTGTGAAACTACATCTGTCTATTAAATAATTGATGTATCGATAGAATCTGTTTGATAATAATAGTGCTTTGATATAACTAAATCAATGGAAGATTGCAAATGAGATAATTTTGAATATAGCACTTACTGATGCATCAGTTGCACAAAAGGGAGAAGATAAAGAGAAAGGAGAGAGAGAGAGAGAACATCATATCCAGTGTTATATTACTGATAGATGACGATGAACTCTATTTTACATAACTGTGAGTGGATTTAGAATCCTTTGGCTAAATTCTCACCACCAATTTGCATTTGCGCGGCTCGATAACAAACGTAGCTGCACTGAAGATCTTCTTCATGATGATCAAAGGAGAAAATACTTCAAGTGAAAGCATGGAATAAAAAAAAAAAGTAGTGTAAGAAGTCAATTTATGAATTAAAACTGAAGTTTTTCTAGTCTTACTTGAGAATAAATGCAGAGCGATATGAAATAGATATCTCTCATCTTTCCTCTTCATTTCGGTAATTGAAAAAACTACTTTTTACTTTCAATAGAAAAATCGTCAGTATTTGTTGAAGATTGTTTTTTTGCAATCTTTTAATCTTGCGTGCTTTTAATCGAGCCATAGAAGTGAATAGGACAGCTTTAAGTACCCTTCCCTTTTGTTGGACCACCGAGCTATTTGGATTGTGCTACTTTTCGCACAGACATCGTGAAAAGACTAGTTTCCGTGCACTTCCTGAATGTATGTACACATTTAGCTCACACGATGAAACATCAAGAGATAGAAATAAAGAAGAGAGGACGTACCGTCGCCTCTGGGTATTCTTGTAGATACTGTTAAACGGAACAAAAAGCAGTAAAGATACCAGAAGCAACATGACTACTTATCGGCATCTCTTGGTAATCGGAGACAGCATCTGATAAAAAAAGTTCTCACAACAAACTTGCGTATGATATGAACTTGAAAAACATGACCATGGCTTTTATGAAATAATATTTCATGAGAAAAATTATCTCATGATTGCAATTAATACCTTGCCAACTGTTATTTATTTAATGTTTCCTTAAAGAAAAAAAATAACCAAGAAAATATCTCAACAGGACGTATTTAGTAGTCGATCAAGAAAAATACTTACAAATGATTCCTCTTTTTATGTTGTACTAGATTCCATTACTACAAATTCTTGTTATATTGGAACTACACTTATTACAGTTGTCAGCACTGCAAATCTCAAATTTGAAAGTGTTTTATTTTCGATGCACTTAAAAGTGTTTTAAAAATTACATTACTTATTTGATTAAAATTTAAGTCATTCTTGATGTATTTAAAAATGTTTAAAAAGTGAATACAATGCTAATTGAAATGGATTACGTCTTATTAAAAGATTTTGAGTGCATTAAAATAAAAAATTACAATTTGCAGTGAGGAAAAGAATTAGTCGAAATAATTCATGATTTTAATAGCAGAATATTTTCAATAATGTTTTGCAATATGTAATCACATAAATAAAGCAAAAGAAATCTTTGTTCCACTTGCATCGTGTTTGAGGGAAAATAGGTCATGTAACAAAGACACACTCGCTGATAAAATTTACTTCACAATGGTATCATCATGTTCACTGTATCCAGAACAAATGAAAGTGAATAACGGCAGTAGCGCACGGGTGGACGAATAATGACAATGAGCTTCCAAGCGAATGCGTGTACCAAATTGCCCATCCAAGTTCCGTCGTACTCTCTTGTTAAAATCATACATCAAGCCTATGTCACGTTGTCCAGCCCTCTCATTCTCCACGAAAGTCACGCGAAAATTCAACTCATATATTGCGCTACTATATAATCCTCAATATGGATCTCGAGTATTGGCTTTTGTGTATTTTCTGGACAAGCTCTTTTAAGAAAGCTTCTTAGAATCGATCTACTCGAAATCTCTAGATTCTATATCAACAAAAATCGTATGGAGCTTTTTTTTTTTAATTTTACAATGTCTGAAAAGATTTATAGCTGAATGGAGATTTTTTTTCTGGTAATCTTGTGCTTCAGCTTGACTTGGAAAAAAATTAAATTATTGAAATAATTTTTAAAATGGAGGATATTTAAATCAAACTAAGTGAAATATAAATAAAAAAGATGATAACAGGTTTTGGAGTAAAAAATTTCCGCGAATGTCAAATCTTTGGAGAGCAATAGATCATTTTTTGGAAAGCAAAAATGAATTACAATCTCATAACTTTCATGACAAAAGTTAGTTTCTCAAGAATTTCATCTTGTATGAATTCTTCCTGGTCTAGTGGTTAGAGATATTTTCACCTTTGATGTACCCCAATCGATCTTCCAACTCTCGAGAAATGTCAGAGGGTGTGTAGAGCTCCGTAAAAATTCAAGAAGCTTCTTCAGCACTTCTACTATTGTATATAGTTCTAAGTATTAAATTCCTTGTGAAAGCGAAAGAAATGTACGTGATGGAATTTTATTCAGTAATCGGATTGTTTTCATTATTGTACCTTTTGATATTCGATAAATTATATCAATGCAACTGCTATGATCTTTTTATGAATTTATTTATCTCATCACTACCTTCTTCACCTTATTTTTAGATATTGAACGATTTTTTTTCATCAATGCACGTTTGAGAATCACAAGTGTACGATGCTTTCCCAAGAGAGTTGGGTCACCTGCTGTGTTCTAACTGTGCTAACTCGCCTCAGTACTCATAGCTCGATAAATCAAAATAAAACATGGTCTATAAATCATAAACGATCGAGCATTATATCCAATGCTGGGTGAGTTGCAAGTTGGATTTACGAATTTTTGGAAACCATTGCAACATTTATAACTTGAGGAGAAAATTTCGCATGCCAGACTAGATGGTACAGATGAAAAATTTAAGTGTTTCAATTGAAGTAGCTGTTTCGTGTAATAGTAGACGATGTGGAAAAAAGAGCAAACCAGGTCGTCAAGTCAACACACTCGATACCCTACTTATTTTCTTGATCTACGAGACTACACTAATTACCTACATACTTTATGGTTTGAGTAAGTTACGATTCAAACCACGTTCAAATTACCAAGACTTGTATTTTTCCATTTGTTAATTAATATCAATCCTACTGTTAGATATTTTTGTTGGAGTTTGTTTACTAGATACAAACAAATACCATGATAACTCAGGAAATTTAATTATTGTAAATGTTTGTTCTTTGTTATTAAATTTTTTTCGTGTTGGTGAAGTGATACTACAAAAAATTTGTTTTCAATTCAATTATACACAGATGTTATCAGCATTGAGGATCACATTTTACGGTAGAATAATCTAAGATAGTTAAATATTGACCCATAAATTCACGGATTCGTGACAGTCAGGAACATGAAGTGGAGGTGACGATGGTTGGGTGAGTAGTACCGCTACAACTATAGGTACTTGTTTAAACTTGGTCCAGCTACCGGGTACAATTATCTCAGTAAATCCTTGAATGTTGTTACGTTTTACTGGAAAATGTAGGATGTTCCGTTCGTTGTTGGAATAGGTAAGCAATGTGGATCATTATAGAAACATTTGCACTGCTTGCAAGCGCGTTGAAAAACGTAACAAGAAGATGAATAAGAAGGACTATGCGGAACTAGAACGCAGAAGTGAACTCTTGAAAAAATAATCCGTTTTCCTTACGAGTTTCTACATCACGGATTGCTCTCTTTTTATTATTTCTTTCAAAACCTTTTGTTCAACGACAATCGGATGAAAGTGACTCCTGAATCACGTTCTGTCGGCGAATATACCCAATGTTTGTATTTATAAAGATCTAAGTCACGATGAGATTCAAACGTGCGCGAAATTTAAAATATCGCCAGTAGATTTTGTAGATAAAACAGTTCGATAAAGAAAAATCCGCATTTTTCTTAATAACTTCTCTTCGATAAATCATTTTTTATTAGAAAAGAAAACCATTCTAAAAATATTTTTTTATCTTACACTATTTTAATTCAGCTTTCAAAACTTCATTTATAAAGTTAGTGTTTATAAAAGTCTCACTGAAATGTTATTATTGAACTTGCCATACATTTCTTTTATATAAAAATTGATCAATGTTAATTTAATTCGAACTACCTTTAATAAATTTCAATTAGATCATAAATAAATTATAATGACTGTTATATAATAGAATGTTACTATTTGTAAATCTATTAGTAGACATAAACGAAGATTAATTTTGTTTCTCTTCATTCTTTATAGTGTTTATTGAAACAAAGTTAATGAAAAAATATTACCATCACTGTAAATCCAAGTGCATTCTTGTTACACATTTAAACGTGTTAAATATGACGTTACTCATTTGATTGACATTGTAGTCATTTTTTATACACTTAAAAATGCATTAAAAGTAACTACAATGCATTTGGATTTACGAGTAACAAGTTGTTAGTTCATTATAAATTTTATAATTATAGAAAAAAATAAAAACTTTTTACCAATAGTTTATTCAATATTTATTTAAATAATTAGTTATACTAATTTCCTAATTGGAAAAATTGAGTTGGAATAATTTTATTTAATTATTGATTAATTGTTTTACTGAGTAAATAAAAGTTACAAACTCACCAAACTACAAGAATAGCTTCAAGTGTAACCAAATCGTGACAGTACTCTTACCTGCAACAAAGAAAAAAAAAATATGACAATCATGAAGTTTAATTACACAGAAAAATTAAAGTTGCGCACGATTAGAATTCCTAGGTGTCATAAAAATTTACTGAGAGTAGTGTATAGTTGTAGTTTGTTTAAGAAATAACAATGGCCGAAGTTTTCACATCAAGAATCTTCTTTTATATTCTTATTCTATTTTAAAATTAAAAAAAGTCATAAGCATAACCATTATCATAATAAAAAAAAATGTGCAAATACAAAAAAGATTTTATGGATTGTGATTTATATTTACAAAAGTTTGAAACAAGATAAACAACTTTAAGAGTATCTTGTATAAATTTATGACAGTATAAATAATGTACAAAAGTCATCTTTCTTAACTTCACTATTTACCCATTTTTCTCTTCATTACATATTGCTTGACAACATACATATTACTTTATAATTATATTGATCACATCCTTTAATATTTCTCGTGGAAACAACTAATTTAAAAAAATGGTAAAATATTTTATAAAAATAATTGAGAAGTGATATTGACATGATAAAACAACATATAATGAAGAAAAGAAAACAGAGATAAGGTGAAATAAATTCTATTTGAAACAAGAAAAACAATACAATGAGTTAATGAAGCTTAAACAATAACATACATTTAAAGTTTTTATGACCATCTGATAATATTATTACTCGGTAGTAGAGTACAGCAGTATCGAGGTAACTATTAACATTCATTATGTTTTAATAAGAAAAATGCATAGAAATAATTATTACTGTAATTAATAAGTATTTAAAGTAATTATCCTATAAATGCAAAGTTAAATAAGTATGAGCAAATAGATAGAGTAAAATAATAAAATGTAAATATTTGCAAATAATATTGATCTTTAGACGTATTGCCATAAAATCGTGTTTTCATGTTGTTTGAAACCCATTAGCGAATACCAGCTGAGATATAACAAAAATATTTTACAATTGCAATTTATGTTTCCTTGAAATAGTTAATGCTAAATAAATAATATAACTCTTTTAGACGATGCTTGAAATTTTTTATAATGGTAAAAGCAATGTAACATTGTTGCGATTAGCAAGGATGGAAATAAAATAAATATAGTTCTTACAAATGCTATACATTAAGGTTCAATGAATTGCTTTGCACTGTAATCATTGAAGTAATCTATAAAAAAACGAAAGACTGGTAATTATAAACGACTATAAATATTTTAAACGTAATACAGACGCAAATAAAAATTCTTTTATGTCGAGAGAAATATATAACTATTATTTGTTACTCGATATCCATAAAAGCCAGCGGATGCTCGGCACAATTCTGTACACAAGCGCGTTACGATTATGCTCAAATAACGTCTAAATGTATGCAGACATTTCCATGAAGCAAATAAATGAGTATCTAACGGCGTTTAGTTAATTAACTTGGTTGGGTATTTGTAGCTGAGATTATATGAAACATTATAATTAATTAAAAGTGACACAGTAACCTAGATGAAAGAGATCGTGACAATGATTGCGTAAAATCTAAACGTAATATTTAATTTTTGCAACCAAATTAAATTCCAAAAGACCAAAAAGTTTCACTCGACATTTATTGATTCGCAAATCTATTAAACTTACCTAACTACAAGACAGTCACAAGAAAGGTTTTTTGGATTTAAAACTTTAAATTGGATCTTTGTAGCGTGAGAAAAGAAGGAGAGAAATACGAATAAGTGATGAATCTATATACCTATATAGAAACTCCGAAAAACTTGGTGGAAGAGACCAATTTATAAATTTAACGTACTTTCAACGAATAAAGTCAAAAGCAATTACTGAAACAACCACGAGTATCTTACAACTAGGTAGCTTACTCTCAGCTTCATTCTAATGAATTTTCTTCCTTCTCATAGATATAAAGTTTGTCAAGTTCAGAGTTTAACTGAGCATGATAATAAAAAAAAGTATAATAAGTCGAGTTGTTAAATTAAAAAGTTTTTTCTTCCTCTATCATATACTTTTCATAATGCTGTACGTCCAAAATCCAGTCCAGCTAATAATATCTTTTAGTAGTGCTAGTTAGTCCACTTAGAACGCCTCTAGGGATTTCAAAGCTACTCAGTGTGTATGTATGTACAGTTTAGTTATGGTTTATCCAACTATAATGAAACTACCTCTATCATGTGATTCAAAAAACGTGACATGTTTTTACAGCTTAATTGGAAGGAGTTATGATTTAATTTAATGCACTCACATAAAACTAACTAGATTCACATATCATCTCTAATGTCAATGTTTCATTGCCCATTTAATTTAATTTTTTCTAAACCGATTTTTTAAACAATTATTTTATTTACAAATTGAAAGACAACTGATTGTAAAAAAGCACATTCTATATCTTTAAAGTGGAAAATCAATTTTCAAATATATTTTTTTTATTCACCCAGAAATGCCAACTTGGGGATTTTTCCTCCAATTCTAGAGAGATAAAATGCAGAATGGAATCTTTTGGGGGATTTTTAATTTTTAAGAATAATTTTAGAGACATTTTGGGAATATCTGAAATTATATTCGATTTCAAATAATCGATTTTCTTACCGTTATCTCGCAACCCTAGTCTAACACATGAAGCTCTGTTGGTAATAAAATTTCTATAGACCTAAATCCATATATTTTCTCATAATTACAAGAATCTTTGTTTTTTTTATCCTTTATTACAATCGCGTGCATAACTAAAGAATATATACACTTGGTTTTTGTAATTGGAATACAATTCGACTTGCTGAAACAATGGCAACCATTTTGCTGTAAAAATTCACGAGTCTAGTATTTTTTTTTTTTTTTTTAATAACAATAATAAGTGGTTGTTAGTAGTTACTTCACATGTGTTTTCGACGTCTGTGAAGTTGGCGTAATTTATTTATCTTCAGACATATGAGAATCAGCACAAAAAATAACCAATTCAATTGGCAAATAAAAAATCAAAGCAAAATAATTGTGAAAAAACTAGTCTAATAAATAATTGATTAAATCTTAAAATGTTGATAATATTGAATAGTTTGTTCAAAGAATCAGATAACAAAAGGAAGTGACCTGATACAAGGGTTAAATTGGATTTATCTTCCACTCGATCAAGAATCACATCCGCTTTGAATCAAAACAGGATATCATTGAAACGTGCTTTGAATCATTGTTTTAGAAAGACCTTTAATAAATCCTCTACTCTACCTACTATTTTATTACTCAACTTGTAAATTGTACGTAAAACGCAAGTTTTTGTGTTATTTTTTTTAAACACGAGCTTTTAAAGTCGGCCAAATTTACTCCAAACTCATAAATAGTTATCGTTAGTTCGGGAAATCACAAGATTTATTCCAATGATAAAACAGATATATTTAATTTTACTTTTATCCTATTCAGCGGAAGCAAATCACTACGCCCTTGTTCGTGATGCGGAACTATTAATTTTTTTTCAATCTCCTTCGAGTTATAATTTGGGTCAGACTCGACGTGTTTTGTAGATCATCTATCCTCATTATTCTCTTTCCTGCTGATTCTTGTAGTGGGTGGGACCTCCTTGCCTATACAAGAAAGACATTCTAAATGTTAGCTAAGTAAACGGAGATAATTACCAAGCGTAAATAAAATCCCCAAGGTGATCAATCTAAGAATTTTCTTCATGAGCTTTACGAAAAACTCAATAGCAAATTACTCATCAATCTAGGACGTTGTTGTAGTTTTTTGTTTGATAGAAAATCATTTTGAAAATTTTTAAGATGAATCCAAGAGTATGAGAAGACTAAATATATTTAAATTAGTTCTAATTGATAAGTACTTAAGAATGAATGACTTAAATTGTCGCTTTAAATTTTGCTACGGAATTTACGTAACGAACAAGGGCACAGAGTACTTGGAAATCTGTGGAAAATGATATTCTATAGAAACAATGTGATGTTATAATATTATATTACACGGAAAATGATGAAATATGACAAGAGGTAGAGGTTTAAAATAAAATTATATTATCTCTCTGAAAGGCAAAGAGATACACAATGTTGCTGTTAGAAACACTGAAGCCTTCATTCTTATCCGACCTCGACATGTCAACATTCTCGTTAGAAACATTTTCAATGGGGCAAGTAAACGAGATAACAAATAACTCAATCTTTATTCACAACATTACAAGTAAAACTAAACATTCCAAGGAGTAAATACTGCGAGAATGTTGTTAGTCTTGTAAGTATTATCATTTAGTTTCATTGAGGAAAATAAGATAAAAGTGGAAGTCAAACTGGTGTTGGTTGATGATGATAGTAATAAGGACAAAAATGTCACGGACCACTTGTGAAATAGCCATGTCAATTGTTATTTCCAACTCTTAGTGGTTTTACTTTTCACGATAATTACAGAGAAGGAAAAAATTTGATAGAAAGTAACAAAACCACATTTTCACACTCATTGAGAATATATCCAGTTGGATATACTCAACTTTGAGATTCAGAATCCACAGGAAGTGCTTTTGCTTGTAAATTCTTTTAAGGTTTAATCCTGAACTGCTGTTTGATTAAATTCTTTTCCAGAGTGATGGTTTTACAACACTTTTGACCTACTTTACAATTTCTCGATGTTAGAAATGAAGAGAAATAAGCCAACAGAGTGACGAGAAATTTTTTATGATGGAAAAAAAATAAGACGAATAATTTATTACTGAATATACAATGGAAATAAAAGATCCAGTAAGTTAAACAATAGCATAACGTATCTACTGTTCTCTTAGATCATTAGACTCTATGATACATGCCATGGGAAAATGTTGTAATTGTTAGTTTTCTGGATAGTAATCTCTGGTACAAGAGACCTATTTACTAGTGTACATTTCTTTCTCCAGAGTAATTTGAGTTTCACAAGTAAATTGTGGAAATTGCCATTGCCGTAACAAATCAATTCAGATGCACAATTTAAATTCATTGAACATTATACTCTGCTGAGTCAAGTATATGCATCAATTAAAGCTGTCTCTGACATCACTTGTAGTCAATTACATACGTATATACAGATCAGTTACTGGATTGATATTATTGCATTTATGTACAGAGAGATATCGAGATAATTATTTTGATAATATTGAAGAATATCTGTCACAGTGAAGCAGAAATTACATAATAAAATAAAGTAATTCTGCTTTCCAACGAAATTTGGGCTTACAAAAAAGTTCTTGGTTGAACACAGGTCATCTGTTCCCTCCTAATTATCGATAAATCATTGTACTTGTATATAGGTGCTCATTTACTTATTTTCTTGGCCATCTTTTTTTTTCTTGTGCTATCTTTCTTTACTAATAATAGTGTTATTACTAAAAGGAATAATTAGTTTCGTTTCCTAACAGTAATTGTTGAAAATAAAATTTAAAAAATGCATTAGTTTCTAGGTAACAATCATTTTATAAGTTTCAATTGGTTTTTATTTCTCTAGAGTTGAAACAACTTTGGTTATCCACAAGGTGAGGGCACGTGGTCGAAGAGTTGAAAAAATTTGTTGCATCTATTACATTATCGGTGAGTACTCTTTAGACTAGAAGAAGTGCAAGAGAGAGAAAGAAGCTTTGCAAAACTACAGCCCTATGAGTGTGCTCCTGTTTCCTTTACGAGAAACTCTTCGCCAGAGAGTTTCAAGAGTGCATTCGAAAGTGGATTCATGTCAACGGAAAAATGAGAGGTCGAGCATCCAGCTAGATGGAAGATATTTCTATCGTAGTGCCCCTTGAACTTGCATTTCTCTATTCATCTTTTCGAAATTATTTTTTTTTATTCTACAACTTTTTTTTCTTTTAATTTATCTAATAATTTTCAAGCATCATATTGCATTTTATTTCAATATCATCAACAACGCTACAAAAAATAAGAGCTTTTGTATTTATAAGAAGAAACAAATTAATACAATACAGGTATGGAGTTTTGAAAATTCCGTTTAGAAGCTATCAATCAGTATTCCAGTCTAAAGTATTGATAATGATAACTCAGTGTACCTTCTTTAAAATACCAATGAATGTTTTTATCAATAAATATTGATGCTTTAGTTGCAAAGAATACGATGCACTAGAGTCGATGATTTGCAGAGAAAATAAGATGTAGTTTAGAAGTAATTCAAGCGTCAATGAAGAGGAACCAGAAGGTGCATTGTGCACATAACTATTAACGGTATACAATCGGCAAATGGGCCCGTTTACTTCTGACAAGCAGACCAAGCTAATTAGACAATAACGGCTACACAGTTGTATTTATGACCGTCGCGATCTACTGCTCCCTCGAGGCACGACTTCTTTTGCATTGCACGCCTTGCAAGTTAAGCCACTCCCTATCTTGAAGGCAACATCAAGAACAGACTAGTTGATCGACTCGTTGTTTTTCCAGAGTCGACCCACAAACGAGCGAGAAGAAAAAGTAAGAGGACGATCGAAAAAGAAGACTTCACGACTCCCTCGGGAATCCTATAAATGTGCCGGCGTCGAAGAATCTGGATTCAATTACCGGGTAAACCTCGAGAGCTATTAAGATTCGTTCAAACGTGTAATTACGTGTAACCATGAAATCTGTCTCAATAGAAAGAATCTGTGACGAATTATTTATTCACTCTTTTCTTATTCAATATTTGAAAACAAAATTCAAATAATCAATAATTGAATCATTCAACTTCATTCCTTTGAATATTTAATTTAATTTAATTAACTTCCGATTAGGAAGTTGCAGTAATGAAATCGATTTTTGAAATTCGTAATTTTATCATATCTTTATGTTTTGATACATCTAAAAACATATTGATAAATTATTGTTGTTAATGATTTTATGTAATCTAGAATAATTATATATTGTTTATTCGTTAATTAAAATTCGTTACAAACAATTTAAAAAAATCAACAATAAATATTATAAATATATAAAATATAGATAGATTTAATTTTATAAAATTGTAACAATAAAAACATAGGCTATGAGCGCACCCAGACTCATTTTTGAACTTTGAGATAAAAAAGAAATGAATTTATTCCATTGCTGACATTTCTTAATGAACAAAAAAATAATCTATTTTTAAAAATTTTAAACTCTTAACTGACGTTTATTTAATTTCTATTAATTTTTCTGTAGCAAAAAAAATTTCCTTAATTGAGAGAAAAAATTCTACTTGAATGAATGAATTATAAATACAACATTTATAATGAAAAGAAATGTAAATGTCTTCTAACAAGATCTTTGAAGCAGGAATGAGTTATAATTTTAAAATGAAGCCCAATAAAAATATCAGTTTTTTCTTTTGAGTTCTCTAAGCTTTCTCGTAAAACTCTGCCCTTTGAGTTTTATCCAGTACATATTGTCTGTGTAAATGTGAAAGAAACGAAGCCAGGTGATTCTGTGCTATTAACCCCCAGTGTGACTCGTAAAAGTGTGCGCAAGAAGGCGAGCAGTAAAGCCGCTAAAAGCCTCGTTACGTGAATAAATGCGCATAGAAGTTGAACGAAGACTTTACTCGACATTGGGTGGTCTTAAATTTTCTTTCCACTTCAAAATATGTAGAAACGTCTGTCTTTCTGTGTTCCTTAGCTTGAAGAATTATTAGAACTCTAGTTGGCATATTTTTTACCGTAAAATACTATGCTGATCAACACAATTTAAAGTGCAAAAAAAAATAAAATTAAAAAAATACTACTGAATAAGTTTCACGCAAATTTACAGCTGCATTTTTTTTTAATGAAGCTGAGTAGAAAGACGAGTGGAAGAAGGATGAAAGAGTGTGGGTGAAACTTTTACGTGGAGAATCGTTATTTTCTCATGAATGCTCCAAGAACGCGTTCCATTTTAAAATCACTGAGAAAAAAGAGACGGGATGGGAAAGCATTTAAAGTAAGGGCGTTTTCACTGGTTTGCCTCTTATGAATATTAAAATCGTAATGATCAAGAGGGTGAAAGTCGGTGCTGATAGAACGACGACAGAGGGAAGCAAAATACTCATAAGGGAGCTCCTAAAGGGCTCGTGATGGTGAATGAAGATGCGGCTGGGAAAATATGCGAGTATAGTAACAGCAAGAATGAACGATGGTAAGAAATGAGGGAATAGAATAGAAGATAACAGGGAGTTGGAGATGGAGAAGAAGCAAAAAGATCTAAAACATTTACGTAAGAATCTACTTTGTATTCCTTGGGCGTTAAATTCTTTAAAATAATCGTTACTCCAAACTTACTTGTATTAAATGTATATTCTAAATAACATTTCTTCTATTCTTATCGGATATTCACAGCAAATGCATGAAGTGATCGTATGGACGGGATTTGGCACAAGTGATACCACCTTGGAAAGCCATAGGAGATTGAGTGCTAGGATTTGGGAGAAACTTGTGCTTTCAAGTGAGACGGACTGGTAGAGGATCATCCTCTTGACTCTTCGACGTGACAGTTGCAGCTTACCAACACTCTTTCATGCTCTTCAGTCGCACCAATTCTTTCATACTTTTCTTTATGCTATTCTTATCTCACCAGACTAGCCTCACGCTCCTTTTCAATTGTAAATTTATTCGACCACTCTTTTTTTTCATCTCTTACATACTTATCTAAATATAGGTTACGTTGATAAATTATTTCCTTTCTCACATTTGTAGTGATGATTTGAGGGAAAATAAGGTTAATACGGAAGATAGAAAAGTAGTTGAATAAGAAGTTAAATAAATTTTAGAGTACACGCGTAATATTGTGATGATCATAATTTTCTATCTGGGAAAGTAATGATGAATTTTGTTCATACTCCGACATCACGTGATGAGAAAAAGAATTAAAGAGAATATAAGGAAGTGATAAGAAAACGGCAACACTTTTATGTGTCTAGAGGTTATATCTGAATTGGAAAAACGTTTACACTCAAGACTAAGGAAATTGAGTGAAGAAAATTTGAAAAGTTTTTAGAGAACAGTTTCAAAAGCGTTCTTAACAAAAAGTGTTAGAATATAGACACACGCAGTAAGCTCAGACTTTTCGTTCTCTGTTAATTCAATTACATTTCCTTGGTCTCCGACAGTTAGAAGTGATCTTGTTACAAACTCGGTCTTTCACCTTCTCTTTCTTCTTAAAAAGTCGTTGTACTTTACGAACCCTAGAGACAGGTTATACAACCTAAACTTTCCAAACAACCTTTTCTTTTTTCCTTCTATATAAAATTTATATTGAAGAAACTTTTCTCCTTGTCGCGTCACTGACATTTCTTGGTTTCCAAAGCTTTCCTGGCTGGATTGGTTACATAATTTACGATTCGCGGTTCAATGAATACTGTTTCTTCGATCAGAGCTTACAAAAATGTTTCTGATCAAATGTTATTACAGACATGATTGAAATTCTTTCATTGATAAAATATAGATGTGTTTATTCAATACATAAAGTCAAGTCAAACTATTTCATCAACATTTTTCAGTGAAATTAGATTTCTAGGAAATTTGTTTTCCAGATTTATATTATTTTCACATTATATGAAAAGTTAAAAAATGGTTAATTATGTAATGGAGTTACTTTTTTACCAATTACGAAATGACTTTAAAAGTAAAGTGTTTCAACCATCCTCAATTTCTTCTGAAAATCTACAGGTGAAACTTGGGAATATGCTAGTTATATACTTCGAAGTAAGTTATAAGAACACTCTCAGAGGGTTTATATAACTCTTTACTATCATGAAGTCTCTTGATAATCAATGAAGTTGAACTAAATCTCAATGTAATGAAGTAGTAAGAACAGCTTTAAGTGTTTTACTAATGTCTATTAAATTATTACCAAGCATGAATTAGACATTTTCAACTGTGAGGTCAGTTTAATATTCCCAAAATGATGATTACTCTGAAACTTATATCTCCTGGGTAGCAATTACTCATTTATAGCAATAAAAAAAACGTTTAAAAATGAGTAATGTATAAGGGAAATTTTTTTTCACTGTTGACAAGAGATGTACAATGTATCTCTAGTAACCGTTAAATTCAAATCAGTTGCGTTATAATGGTCATGGTATGTTGCAATCAGTAAGGACGCGTAAGGCAACTGATTGGGGTGACTAGACATGGAGAAGCTGATGCGTGGGTGAAGGGGAACTTCAGCAACATATATACCTAGCGGTTGTCTTTCATGCTGCATCTACATGGAGAATCGACGCCAACGGCATGATGTGCCTATCACAAGGAAAGATTTTACCATGAGTAGGGTGTCGAGTTATCAATGGAGACTTGCTCAAGTTTACCGTTAACTTACCCCAGCCAACGAGATGAAGAGAGAGAGAGATGAAATAGTGCGTTGTACAATGTGATTGATGGTTCCCAAGTGCACGTACGAGTCTCGAAATCTCTAGAGTAGTAAATTAGCTATGGCAACTCAATGCAATTTCGACATCTGGTTGTTTGGTTATATTATAATAAAATTATGGATAACTGACTGCATTAGCACGCACACAATACATGTCAGAGAAATGCAAATACGATGTTATCGAGAGATTTGTATGACTCCGGAAACGAATTATCTACCCAAAGCCAGATGCACTGAAGTGGTTGGTTATAGATCAGAACAAATCGTTACCGTTAACCTACCTAGTCACCTGGGCCCACGCACCAACCCATCGTTATTGTAGACCAGATATAACGTCATTATATGGAAGGATGTTATGATCTCTGGTACCACAGAGCACGTGCTGCTGTTGATGTTGTATGTATTCAGTGAGAGAAATGGCTCGTCTAGCGGTGGTCAGTGACAAACGACACAATAAGTACGGATGTGAGCTTACATTTGTGCTATGTTACGTATATAGCCCACCTGGACACAAGCATACATGGGATTCAGTTGGCATGAAAATCATTCACTTGAAGATGGACGGACGCCAAGCGAGAACTTGCTGGAATTCTAACAAATGAAATACATGCAAGCTTGGGAAATACTTGGAAGATCTTGAGATGAGAACAATAGACATTTAACAAATTTTAACAACAATCTAGCTATCATTATTCCCAAGGTTTGTAAGAAAATTATGAAAATAAATGTCTTCAAGCAGTCAAAAAACATTGTGTAATTAATGAATTTAAAATCTCATGCAATTATTTTATTTTTCATTACATTTGTTGTCTAGAAAACTTGAGAATACATGAGACATTAAGTGGTCCGTCTAGTATTTCTTGTCTCAAGTGAGGGCAGGGTTAACGAGCTGCATCTTTTTTAGGTGTATCAGAGACAAGAATCCATTCAGTTGTATGATGTGATACAGTTAGATGTGTGTAAAAGTACTTTGATAACATCAAACAAACTTCAGATTTGTATTAATCAAAAGGAAAAAAGTCATCTGACATAAATCAGATGTAAAACATACAGTCAAGTTACTTCAACTATTTATCAAGATCAATGAAGCTGAAGTCTCTATTTTGGAATATTTTATCATCAACTTTTAATGAAGCAAATAAATCAGATATTAACAGCTATTGAAATATTTATCTATCTAGTATGCATGGGAACAAGTTGGCTCTGTTTCTATATTTTCGTCTTTCATGATTCAAAGTCTAGCAAGAGCCTTTAGTGAAAGATCTCCTTTCATCTACACTGCAGTTGTTAACCTGGACCTTTACAGCGGTACACATGGTAACCTCCTGCGAAGCACCATCGTTTCGTTACGGCGGTGCGCACTGACGTATGCGGAATGTTAATTTATTAAGTGCCAGGATCCATAGTAGCCCCGTTGGAGAAACGAGGTATGGGCTCGCTGTTCTCTAACTGCCACAAGTACCGCTGCTGGGCAAACGTAAGTACTCTATAGAGCTGAGTTCTCTCTTGTGCTTCCTATTGCTCTTCAGCAGATTGCTCCAACTTGTAGGGGCTAATAGGCATTCTCAAAGCATCAAAATTGTAAGCTCCCTTTTCATACTCGTATATAAGTTTCAGCAGAACATACTGAATAATTATCCATACATAAGCATGAATCTATAGATCCTAGGAAGTTTCAGTAAAAATGTTATTCCAAAAGAACTTTAGAAGCTCATTATGGTGCTAATGATGATTATAGTCGTTTAAAAGTAAAATATATTATAACCATTTAGCAAAATGGTTTCTTTTGAGATAAAAGTATTGAAATGATTCCACTTTAATTTTTCCAATAAATAAGAATCTTTTTATTTGGAGTAATTATTGATGTTCATTTGGAACAACGGAAATCCGGTGGTATAATTTTTCGATTGAAAGGAAAGGATTTAACGACAAAAACGAGCATGGTTTCTAGAGAGAAGAAAAAAAATCAACTCCAATGTTTCAATGTGATACTAGAAAAAGGCGGAGACGTTGTACCATTGAGTCTAACGAGAGATGGGGAAATAGAATCGAGGATTCTTTGGTTCCGATTCCTTGTATAGTTTGCCAAAAGAATCTTAACAGAATACTGTTCGTCCTTTTACTTGCATAAAATTTACCGTACCTCTAGCAGTAGTACTTACTTCTTGATAAAGAGATTTTTATTTTTCTCTTAATATATTACCAAGTAAATAATTACACTTTGGCTAGAGAGTGAAAATACCTTTTATAAATTTTTTATCAACAGAAATAATCTGCTATATGTTATCGTATTTTTACATGGATTAACTTAATGCCATAATCACTCGGGTAGACTGAGTGAAAAATAAAATAAAACACCAAAGACGTTCATAACGGCAGGTGGAGTATATAAAACAAATGAGTTAACTGTATGGTGTAGATATAGTTGTATAAATCTACTGTGTATTAAGTATGAACTAACGTTATCATATAATAGCTCTTTTGCATCCATTTGAATTTAAATTTTCTCTCTACTTCCTCCCATGAAAATTGTCCACTTCAATGTCAAATGTTTGACTACCAATTAATCAGGTTAATTGTTTTGAATGTAAATTTTTTAATTAATTCTTTTATTTTCATAGCTAATATTAACTTATTAATTCACCATAAGATTTGTAAATAGACTTGAAAAAAATTTCAATTACTAAATTGTTTATGGATGAAAAAGATGTGAAAAATTGAAACTTCATTCTGGTGAAGCAGCACTAGTCAATTTCTATCAGAGTGACGTAGAAATTTGGAATGTAATCTCGAAAGTCATGAAAATTTTATGAGTAAAATGAAAGGCCTGAGGGCATCAAGTCAACTTATGTTGCACTATCATCCCTCGACAGTGGACGTTAATTGCGGTCGGTGCGAAATACCACCTCGAGCAGGAAGACTTAACGAGTCATCAACCTGTGTGTAGAGAATCGCAAGAAAGAGCTAGTAAAGAGCACTATACATGTACGATTGCCTTTGGTACACTACCGTTACATTCTATGCACGCACGTTAATGCATTGATCAAACGATATAGCCAGATCATCTTTGAATATTTCTATCATAACAACTCTGCTATTTGCATCAGAAATTCACCTGTTAAAATCATATAATGATAATAACGTTGATGATGATGATGATGATGATGATAATAATGATGTGAGTACGAAAAATATCCATTTGCTAATTTAAGTATCATTTATTTTTAAACTCTAGTTACTGAAAGAACATATTTTAGAATTCATATTCATCACACAAATGAAATGTTGGTTAGTAGAATGAATGCACTATTCACCATGTTCTCATGTTGGAACTGAATGCTAATGAAACTTTTAAACCCCAACTACGTTGGAAAGTACAAAACGTGACGTTGTCAATGTACTGTGCTAAATTTTCAATTATGAATCACAAAATTACCGCTCATTTCATCTTCGAAACTAATAATAAAACTCGTCTTGAATAGAGTAGAATTAGAGAGCCTAGGTCAATGGGTTACTGAGCAGCTCCAAGAGTGTTAACTTTGAAATGCGTGCGTTTCTAAGTTTTTTATCTGAGATTAGCATTAATCCTAGGATTTCAAATGACAGATCAATTTTTTATGGTTTCTGATTATTGATATCTGTGACAAATTGTCAAATAATTTAACCATAAGAGTCATTTAGTCCAGTTGTTGATCCCACTAGTAACCACATTGAGAGCTCAGCATGTGAACAACCATCAGAGCTATCAAAAAAGCCTTAAACAAAGATAGAAGAGGCTAATTATAATATCAATATCATATTAAATTAATTAGCGTCACATTCCAGATTCCCTGGAGAACGCTTAACATCAACATTGCCAAGATTAATTATCCTACTACTTGTGGTTGTCCACTTTTCAATGCTTAACACTAGTCTTTTCTTTTTCCACTACTTGCTTACTCTCAGTCAGTTTACAGACATGAAATTACGATGCTGGACACCGGTCCGCCAACGATCGTATGCTGGATCAGATAAAATGAATAGAACTTCTCTCTTCGTTTTTCCCTATCTTTTCACTAAAAAACTCGATGGATAATCCCTTGCAAGGGTACATAAGAAACTCATACTAGTGCATCTATATTTTCTTGTAGTTATTTTTTGGTTTATAAAGCTAAGGATTTTAATACATGTAATACTTTTTATGAATAAAAGATTCAATTATAGATGGTCGTAGATGCGATAATATCAGGATTAAAATTTCTCATAAAGATATTTTATTATTTATAAGGTTAAAAAAGTTTTATTAATCTAGATTGCTTTGGTGTGGTATAAAAAGTCAGTGGTAATTTGTATTTAAGAGTAATAGCTTCATAATAAAGTAGTTAACTTTCATTTTATCTATCATAAGATTGTTATGTAATTTATTAATTTTAGACATTCTTGTTTACTATGATATTAAAAATTCCTAGGCTTAGACTATGTAGGCGAATGAATATACACGTGATAGCATTTAAACGACTCTCATGCAAGTGAAAAGACTATTTGATTACGTTGCAGGAAATTGCAACGGACGAATGAAAACAGTGAGTGGTCGACAAACACTGAATACAAACAGATACAAGTTATAATCATCAGTAGAACACGTTTTTTCGCTATACCTTTTTTTTTATTTCCTCTTACATTGACTACCTACAAAATCTCTCATATTCTGCATTTGTACCTAAAACAACTACTTGACACGAAATTTCCGTTATAAACACTAGTGTTATCTGAACATTTTCTATTTATCTACCTATACAAATTAAATACTTTTCATCAGTTTTTACATACTAACTTAAGTGCATGCTATTTTTTGCTATTTCATTCAAGTACTTCTTACTTACATGCTAAAAGGAAAATTTATTCTTTCTATTTAATATCTCTTAGGGATTTTTTTTTAAGATATAAATCAATGTTTAAACTAAATCGTGAATGACCTATTTCCAGCTAAAAATTACATAAGGAAATAAAACAAGACAAAACAGTATTTATGTAAATGGGTACCCCGTTATAGTATTAAATTATAGATATATTATTAGCTTTAAATTTACATCGCTTGATATTTAAATGAGAGGTTTTGTAAAGCCGGAATTTGTTGGGAGTGATACAATATAGGATTATGGTTACTCGCTAGAAACAGGATGAAATAAAGGAAGACTGAGAAAGCAGGAGATTTCAGTAATAATACTAATCATGAAAACAATTCTCTTATACTTAATTAAGATTAACACAAATGAATAAAATGATTTAAATTTCGTTCGAAAGATGATTGATTTTCTTTTTGGAAGCATGAGTTAATTTATTGTAACTATGTGAAACATGCACCTGATTTAATGCTTGACACGCAACGAAGATCACTAACTTGATCCTGAAACCACGGGAGTAAAAGAGAAAGCTCACTCGCGCGTACAAATCGCTTACATCCATGCTATTGCGCTGTGTATGTACATGTTGGGAAAGAGATTTAATATTAACGAAATATCGAAAAATTAATATAATAGCGATGCAATTAAATTTATTAAAAATAATTTAATCAGTTATTGAATATTAACAAATATTTTTATTCAATGAAAAAATGCGTTTCATCTTTGAAAAATTACTCCTAATTTTGGATTAATTAATTGAGTTAATCATTCAGTTTAATATTAATTGTACAAAATGCAGATCAAAAAATTGTTCATCTATGATTTTTATAATTTTTATATAAAATTTATGTATGACCAATTTAAATATAATTCTCATAAAATTTTTTTTATTAAGGAGATTAGGATTAAATTTTCCGAAAAATGATGATTAAATTTAATGCTAATATGCCATTTTAGTGTTTCAATATTATTTTTAATTTTCTGTCCAGTACATAATCGGTTAGGTTGTTTGGAGTCATTGTCCTTTTATAAAATCCAAGATGACTTATCGTATATTATTGCGACATAGTACAGCCTCCCTCCCTTATTTAATATAAAAATTACATATGTTTTTTGTTATCTCTTTTCGAAATTCCATTCCAATGTTCTTTTGGGACAGAATGTATGTTATCAAAAAATTGTTTTTTAAAAATATTCGTAGCAGAAAGTATATCTCAAAATGAAGATAAAAATTGTCCCTTGAATGCAAAAAAAATTAAAATTTGTACAGTTGCTGATTATTGTTAGAAATTTTTTATTGAAGGTATGTATATATATTTTAGTTTTAGAAAATAACATAAATCTTGAGTCGTGATATAATTAATTAACAGTGGTAGACAAACAGACACTATTTCTTCTTCTAGATTTATGAACTACAAGACTATGAACAATTATGATTAATCGCATCAACAACATTCTTCATCCAAGTTGGCAAGTTGCTTTTAACGTCCGGCTTTGGCTGGACACAAGCAGGAAAACTGTCTTGAGCAGAATCCGCTTCCGGGTTTCTTGCAGTAAGAGTTTTGTCTCCTCAGTCACCCTTATCCATGTTCTTACCAAAGAGTACTTCAGAGAAACAATGCAGTCACTCAGGAAACATAAGTCCAAAAGTTTCAGCGTTGACGTTACTTTGGGTGGTAACTGAATACAATACCAAAAGGTATTTGGTGGCTTTGCAACTTAGTTATGGCGTTAGTTACTAAGTTCTGAGCATTTAACTAGTATTATGCACTTTACAATCTTAAAGTTTCAGTATTAACTTGAAATCTTTCATTACAACAATTTATTATTAAATATATGAATTTAACTTTGTGTCGTAATTTTCGGAGGATAACTTAATTAACTTGATCAAATAATAACAATCACTTCTCTATTTTAATCTTACTCTAAAACAAACGAAGTCGAAATCAGCCATAGGTTACCAGAAAAACATTGTTTCCTTATACTTTCAGGAAAATTTTAACCATCTCGCTTTTTTAATAAAAGTGGGTTCATCGGAAAAATTAATTTTTAAATTAAAAAAAAATTTAACGTGGCTGGCTTTTTAGCCAGGAAAAGAAGAAATGTCAGAAGGAAACAAAACCACAGTTGGTTTATTTTTGTAAAGTTTCAAACTGCTTTAAATAAATTGATAATATTTTTAAAACTAATATTCAGTTTAGTTATAAAAATAATTGAAAAATGATGATGATTATTATTCTGGAGAATACAAAGCTATTATTTTATCAGTTAATTCTTCAGATCTAATCAAAGTTATCCAAACAGAGAATTTATGCCAATAACCAACTGTTAAGATAAGCTTAAGTTTGATCTAATAGCTTGGAAACTTTCAAGTTTCGTATATCTTTAACTGACTCGCTCAACTCGGTAGAATATCTTCTGAAGTCGATTCTGTAAGTTGAGTAATTTTAAGGTATTATATCAACAGTCAGGATATATACTTATCGAATGGATGATTCTACTGAAAACAACGATCGATCAACAATCGAAAATCATTCTATCTCTCTCTACGAATCTCTTCGATACAATTTATAATCATATTAACTATCAGATAAATCTACAAATAAATATTTATGAAAAATGTATTGTTATCTTTGGCTGATATATAATTCAATGCTCTTTACACAATCAGGTCTAAATGAGATGTAAGATTATATAGAAATTCCACATACATATTTCAGATTATTATCGAAGAATACCAGAGACAGAAAAAATGTTTTTATTAAAGTACGTATTACCCACTTATTCCAGAATGAATTGAACGAAGGCGTTTTTATTCTATTGGCAATAACTTTAATTCTCAGAGAAAATAATACGACGAATTTCTGGCCCAATTACCTTCTTTCTCAAATAAACCAAGTGCACTGAGAGAATTTTCTTTGAAAGATTAATCACAGTGTGAGGGTCAAATTTACCCAGATATTTCTATTTTTATTTTCATGCATTTAAAGGATACTTTTTACCGCCATTTTGGGTCAAGTTCTCTGTTATAAATATTTTTTTAAGTCGTGTATACATGTAGATATTTATTTTAACTTTACAACGATCCGATAAAATAAATAATTATTATATTAATAAGATAAACATTCACGAGCATTATAATTATTTTATTATTCAAAGATTTAGATATATCGTGGCAATGTATTGTAATAACAATGAGCCAGACTGCAAACACATAGTCACTAAAAATTATCTGATTACGTTCGAAGTATGAGAAATATGTTACAATGAATACTTGACCAATACCTGGTCCATTAAAATTTGTTATTATCTCCTAATTTTAATCCTAAGCTTGGCAATCGTTCAATTACATACGAGTTATTTTTTTTTACAGTCAGCAAAAGCCTAGGCCTTCAATTTATCTGAAAAGCTGAAGATATTTTTTATTAGAGAAATTTCACTAATCCTGCTTTATAAAATTTACCTTCGTGTTCTACAATTATTCATACGCGTGATTAATAAAATTTCCCCGACTCCAAAAGTGTTAAAAAGTTCATCCAAAATAAGGGGTGATTTTTTGAAGAAAATTTTCTCTGTGTAGAATAAAATGTTTGGTGAAAAAAATTCGTGGAATGGCTTCAATTATGGTTAACTCTATTTTCCAGGTTGTTGAAATAGCTCATTTAAAGCTTTTTGTAATTGTCTCTTTTTTGTACAAGACATTAAAAAAGCTTTTATATATATTTCAACACTGAAATGCCTTCCAACAGGTTCAGTTTACTGTACCATCATTAACCCTTTCATAAAGATTTTTATTTGGCTTTGTACTATTTGTCTAAAGTTCATAGATTACTTTTGTTTGTCTCACTAATTACTGAAGCATTCATGTACAGGAAAAGCACGACACTAATGTTTCTGTTTTTAATCAAAATAATGGGATAATATGCTGTAAATAATTCTGAGAAAAAAAATTGTTGCAACTAATTGGTATTTATACGATTAGATTTATTGTTAAATAAAATCTTTCATGACTTACAGTAAAATTGTTATTGCGTGTTTTATGTACTAATTGTAAACATTAGTGAAACAGAAACGTGTTCGTGTGTTCTAGAAAAAAAAATATCCTGTCATCACAGCCATTTTTTTTAATTCTCACATTCGACGAAAAGCAAAACAATAATTCTTGTGCACGACACAAAGTAGTGATTCAGATCATCGTGAAAATTTTAACTCGCGTGGCGTAAAGTTGTTCATTTTTCTTCAAAGGTGCGTTAATAGAGGTATAACAGTATTCATTGCAAAGTACGTAATATTGTTTCCACATAAATGCATAAGTACAATACATCATTAAACCAGTGCCGTGTGCACTACCAGAAATAGACCGTGACCGAGTGCTGAAAAGACAATTCCCGGAAGGTAAAAATAAAAAAATACTTTGAGGATAGAATTCAGAGGTCGATGCATACTGAATCGCCAGTCAAACAACTATTTTATTATTGTTATGAATATAGATGATTTAGATGGTAGAAGTTTCAATTAGAATCGAACAATGAAAACTTGGTATCCTTCCTTCTTATCTACTTCCCATTAGGAAGTTATTATAATGGAGTCGATTTTATAAATTCGTTATTCTATCATACCTTTGCATTTTAAGACATTTAAAAGTATATTAGAAGATCTAAAAATAAATGTACGAACGTACGTAAAATTGTCCATACGCATAATTGAAGGTAAGTACAGGACTCATTTTTTATTTTGAAAATTTCTCTCAAAATTTCTCAAACTCGATGGTTCCAGATATATCTATACATCTATGCTTTGGAGCTTAGAGATAAAATATTTCTCATTTAAATGCTGTGGAAAGGCGCAAGTAGGAACAAGCCCCAGGGATGAATTAGAAAAGACGAGGATGCTTTATTCCTTGGATGCAACCTTATAAATTGTAAAAGACATCCAATTAGTATGGGAAATTGCACATTCTTCACCAGAAAAACTACTACTGTAGAAATTCACTCTTTACAATTACTTATGATATTTATAATTAAAAATAAATAGTGATGACATTTGTAAATTGAATAAAATATTTTCAATTCTTTTTTATAAATTAATTATTATCAAAATCAATTCCATTTAAATTAATTTACATATCCAAATTTCGATAAATCATAATAAATAATAATTAAAATAATTATGTACACAATTGCAATTTTCAATTTTGTAAGCCAGAAGTAAATAATAAATTAAATTTTTTACAACCAGTTATTCCTAATAATTATTCAATCATGTGGACTGAAATTGAAATATCATTATCGAATCTTCGTTAAATAATAATAATTATTATCAATTAAAATCAACAATAACTACGAAATTTATTTGCTATATGCAATTAATTGAATGACTTCATTATAAATCAAATTATTGGGTTCATAAAATCATCTTCTTTTTTTTTCAACTGAAAAATAAACAAGTAACAGAGTTGATTACATAAACAGGGATGTCAACTAAAATAAAAAACAGTATTGTTGTATCAGTCAATTAGAAAATTCCACACAGCTTGGGAAAGCAAGAGACTGCATATAATTAATTTACAAGAAGTAAAGCATTAGCAGATAACGATAATGATTAGTTTATCAGCTAATTAGAAGTTGGACATAACGAAATATTGAAGTTGTTATCAGACTAGGGACTTGATTGCCAGTTATTGGCATTGTTGGTGTGCAATCACTAACCATGTTTTACGCCCAACGCGCGCAAAACCGTTCTCTGATTACAGTCCTCGTTCCTTGTTTACACTATTGCCAAGTAAACTTACAACGGTATCGTACTCTAGAACATGAGTAAAACATTTCAATAATACCTAGTGAAACAAAGCTGTTTCAGTTTAACAATCAAAACATTTTATATCATTTTACAGTATATTATACATGAAAAAGAGTATGATTGAAAACTAATTATTCACGAGAATAATGTTCATGAAACGATTGAAAATGTAATTGAAGTTTAATTATATATCGAAATTAATAAATTTAATTATCATTTAATAACATTTTGGAGATATTTTCTATTAAACATGATCAATATATCATGCAGCTGGGTTTAAATATGATAATTTTATATGATATCATTTTTTGCAGTGGTTCATTAAAATGATATCAAAATATTTTTAAGTCATAATTTTTAAAATTATTATTTATAAAAGATCAAAAAGTTATTCATAAGTACCATATACTATAGCTTTTGAGTCCTAAAATAAATCCTGAATAATCCCATATAGAAAAAAATATATTTTATTTTAAAAATATGTTTTTTTTTGCATGCTGCATATTTTTATTTCCAGCCACATCAGGACTTATTAACGATCTCACAAAAGAAACTAATTTTTTCGAACGTTTATTGTATAGATAAAAAGAAGAATAATCGAGTTTAAATGAACATGCAAAGAGACAAAATTAACTTTCGCTAGAGAAGGATGTCGTACCCGTACGTGTTTGCATTGCTGCTTCATCGAATGTAAAAGTGAGGTAAACTTAATGTCATGGGAATCACGAAAGACTGATTCAGGCTTGGGCGCCGTTTCGACTCGCTTGGCTGGTCTGGTAAGACTGCTTGAACTTTCATCGTTATTATTCTTCCGTATGCAAGAGACAGATGCGAAAAAAGAAAGAGAAATTTCAATCTAACGCTTCGATGCTTCGGATATCATCAATTGAGCATAGATAATCTTTTTGTCTATTCTACAAGTTCTTTATTTTTTATTGTACATTACCGTTCACTGTGTGATCAATTGTACATTTCTCACGAACCTCACCTCTATTTGAAGTTACTTTTAATGTTATAATCAAATTTATGCTTAAATTCAACGTAAATTAAAATTTATTCATCTGATGGGAGCTTTTTTTATTTGAAGAGAAACGAAAAAAAAAAGAGAGAATTAAAGTAGATAATGGAGTTCAATCAAGAACAAATTATTCTCTGTTACACGAAATCTGACCTTTTCTCAATTCTCGTAAAAGGTCACTTTAACGAGGCCATGAGCAAGATCGATAATCAACGAGACTCTTGATTGTTATACGAGCTGACAATGCCACTGCCACAGATGCCAACTATCTGATCGTGCTAAGAAATATTGTAATAAATAAATCCATCGTGAAACAACATCATGGTTTTATTAATCGATGCTATTAGTTTGATATGACACCACAATGTGAGCATAAATTGACTGTCCACCTATCATTTTTCGCATAAAACTATCAAGATTCGTGACCAACAACTAATCCACCTCCTTTCCTACCAGATCAACAATTTATCCCTTAAACCAATGGTCGTGTTTACCCTATTCATGAAAAATTCATAAAATTTTTGCTTTCACTTTAGTTTCTCTCCTTATGAAATATGCATTAGTAAAAAAAGACGAAGAATATTTCTTTGATATTTTTCGTTTATAAATAATACTTGTATTTTAATTTTCATGTCATAAATTGAAATTTAATGATTTAAACAACATGGATATGATATTATTTCAGTGGATTAAATGAATAAATTACCTTCAGATATTATTTTCCTTTAATCTTGAAATATTCGAGTATTATTCAGCAAATATCTATTATCGTGATAAATTTAGTGAGGAATCCAATTGTGTCCACCTTTCTTTATATGCATAGTTTTGTAATGAGATTATAATATCCATAGACAATATTCTGTTTTCACGCGTATAATTTTCACTCGGATAATCAGCGTATAACAATTTCTATCTCTATTTAGTAATCGATCTTGACAATGCTTAAATATCTAGTGTCACAATGACAGTGCTGATATATCAGACTCGTGGTCGCAATTCGCGGTTGTGTCACATTCGATTTTAGCCACGGACGTCAACCCCAATGTGGCAAACCGTATGGAAACTTAAATCCCGGACGTGCATGAACGATTTATCATGTCTCAATACAGAATACACAATTTTGCATTATCAGAAAAGCTAATGTGATTTAAATGATTAGATGATTAACCACATAATGCATTATTCAAAATAGGTAAATTAGCTTCATTTCTTTCTTGAATATTATTCAAATATGTACTTGACTTATTTTTATTTTTTCTTAGCGGTTTCCTGCTTCTCTTTGTAACAGAACGATTGTTCAATTTGTTCACAGACCAGATCTGCTTCACCCACTTCGCTCTCGAACCGCAAAGTAATCTTTAAGTTTTTGTACACCAATGAATGTCTTTGTCGACCGTTATAATGTGCTCTGTAGCTTATCAGTTATTCTTTAAACAAAGGAAATGTCGAGGTGTAATGATTATTTAATGATCATAAACTATTCCCACTAGCATTACCCGTAAGGCATTCGGCCAGTATAAAATCTGCAGTAAAAACTTTACGATTTCGGTCTAAAGAATTTGGTGATGATTTTTCTATGAGATTACTGTGAAAAAAAATTTTAAAATACTTATTATTCATAGTTCAGTTCATGAATAAGTAGCAAAAAAGAATTTTACTACCGCTAGTTCTATGGCTCATCTTCTTTTTCAATTCTGCAATGGTGCAGATAAGAAATGAAAAAAAAAAAGAGAGAATATAATTCTGCATATCGAACTATTTTTCCTATTCAGAATCAATTTCTTTATACAATATACTCGAATGGACGTATTTGAGTACCAGAAATTCAATCAAACTGGGGAAATCATTCTTATTATTCATATGCTAGATATTCTTAGATTTGGAACGACAAAAGATGGTGATAATTGAAATTGAGTGAAACTGAAATGATATCTATTTACAGCTATTCAAATAATATCGGATCTCAAAAATAGCAATCACATAACATTAATTGAAAATTATTTTAATGATCTATAATCAGAGATCCCTGGAATATAATGATATCCAGATTATTTGATACTACACTGACGGAAAAATTTAGTGTGAACAAGTAATAATTTTTTTAACCGATAAAATAGAAATTTTGAATAGTTGCAATTAATTATTTGTTCAGATTGACATGTGAACATTGTTATAGATTCAGTTCTGATGATTATTTGAAATAATAAAGAAGTAGTTCGTTGGAAAAATACATTTTCATTGTGCTTGATTATTTTGAATAAAATTATATGAGTATTGGTTTATTCCACTCGGGAAAATTTTAAATTTAACTTAAAGTATTTCAAAATAGAATAATTTATTTGATTGACATTTAAGTCATTTTAAATGCACTTAAAAGTGCTTACACAATGCTAGTTGAATAAGTGACTTTATATAAAACCGATATGAATGCATAGAAAATGAACATTATCATTAGTAAAGTAATGTTCTGTTAAATTGAGTAATTTTTTTTTTAAGATTCATGGTGTCTTAGAAAGTACCCGTATAAAAAAATTTCGAGAACAATTTTTTTTTCTGCTAATAACTCAGGATCTATGAGGCCTATATAGAGAGTGCGCATACCAATGAATTCGTGAGAATGGGATCTTTTTATTAGACTAGTTAAAATTATAATATTAATAATAATTCATGCAAAAATTAGAGCAAATTCCCGTTTTACCCCATTTTAGGGGTGAAAAAATTAATTTTTCAAATGTTTGACCTGATTCCGCATTTCTACGCATTGAGACGAAGAGAATGAGTGGTCGAACTTGAAAATCGGATAACTTTGATTTTTCGACCCCAAAAAATGGCAAGTGGTACCCCTTTCCATTTTTTTAGGCCAAAAAATAAAGGTACTCCGATTTTCATGTTCGACCACTCATTCTCTTCGTCTCAATGCGTAGAAATGCGGAATCGGGGCACCGATCAAGAAAATTCACTTTAACACCCTTAAAAACGGGTTACACTAAATACAAATTATGGATTATCATCCCCTTGACTTTAAACCCTTATAACTCATGAACGGATGTTTCAATAATTAATTTTAGGGACGTTTTGAAAAGCTAAAAATCTAAGCTTAATATACATATCTATAAAAAATATTTAAAAAATTTCTTTCACCCTTAAAATCACTAAAATATAAAAAAAAATCACATTTTTTTGGGAAGTTGCCAACTATTTTGGCCATTTTGAGGGTGAAAGAAATTTTTTAATTGCTTTTTATGGATAGAAATCTCTAGCTTAGATTCTAAAGTTTCTAAGCAGCCCTCAAAAATCATTTTTCGATGAATTGTTCGAGAGTTATAGAGGTCCAAAGGTCAGAGTAGATGATTTTTTAAAAACTCATCTACGCGACCTTTGGACCTCTATAACTCTGATACAATTCATCGAAAAATGATTTTTGAGGGCTGCTTAGAAACTTTAGAATCTAAGCTAGAGATTTCTATCCATAAAAAGCAATTAAAAAATTTCTTTCACCCTCAAAATGGCCAAAATAGTTGGCAACTTCCCAAAAAAATGTGATTTTTTTTTATATTTTAGTGATTTTAAGGGTGAAAGAAATTTTTTAAATATTTTTTATAGATATGTATATTAAGCTTAGATTTTTAGCTTTTCAAAACGTCCCTAAAATTAATTATTGAAACATCCGTTCATGAGTTATAAGGGTTTAAAGTCAAGGGGATGATAATCCATAATTTGTATTTAGTGTAACCCGTTTTTAAGGGTGTTAAAGTGAATTTTCTTGATCGGTGCCCCGATTCCGCATTTCTACGCATTGAGACGAAGAGAATGAGTGGTCGAACATGAAAATCGGAGTACCTTTATTTTTTGGCCTAAAAAAATGGAAAGGGGTACCACTTGCCATTTTTTGGGGTCGAAAAATCAAAGTTATCCGATTTTCAAGTTCGACCACTCATTCTCTTCGTCTCAATGCGTAGAAATGCGGAATCAGGTCAAACATTTGAAAAATTAATTTTTTCACCCCTAAAATGGGGTAAAACGGGAATTTGCTCTAATTTTTGCATGAATTTTGCGACAATCATGATTTTAATTATATCGAATTTCTTCCTCTCGTCGAGATCTTTCATTTGAGTCCTCAATCAACCCCATAGCATCATTAGCATAGAAGTTATGAGCATTTTTATATCTTACAGTTTCTCACCAATATATCATTATTCCATGAATTTTATTATGTATATTGTTTTTGCAATTAAAAAACGGTTCAAGTACGTTTGGAATAGAGATAAAAAAATTTACTAAAAGTGTACTTGCAATTGATGACATGTAATTACATTAATTTCATCAAGAAATTTTTTTTTCAAAAACATCGAAATTTATCAGCTACTTTTTCAATAAAGAGCAACTGGGAATGCCATTTCATGATAAAACGTAGAATTAAAATGAATCAGGAGACGACCGAGTGATATTAAAAAATCTGTCGTCGACAGGTCGTCGTTGAAAAATAATTCCCTTCGTTCATTTTACTAATCCACCGTTTTCACAGAAATGGTGCAAAAGATAGAAATGAGATTAAACTATCTGAAATTGAATTAAATATATATATATATATATATCTCATAGTATAAGCTAGGGTAATTGATTATTTTGGTAGATGAATGAATCGAATTATAAATTATTTGCAATAAAAGATATGCAACCAATTGCATTTAAAATATAACCAATTATTCATGATTAATATTCAAATCCATGTGATACAAGTACAGGAAGAGTCACAATTGAATGTGTCCAGACAATAAATACGGATTTTAAAAAGATTTATACATTTATAAATTCGCATTGTTTCATTGCCAGGTCATTGACAGGCGGTTGGGAAACAGAAAAAATAGTCATTAATTTTTTTTTCTTTTCAATACTCATAACAACAAGTACGTGCTATTTATTATAGCAATCCGCTGATTGTCCTCATTCAATGACAACGGTTATGAGGATATTAATATCCTTGACATTTACGAGGATGCAATGTTTCTATCTTGAAATTATTATCTCGAATATTGGCGAGCACAATAATGAAATATAGACCGAGCTTTACATTTTTTTGTTTACTCAGTTATGAAATTATATTTTTTTAATGCAGCATATCATTTATAAGAAATAATAAAACATTTTTTTTCTTCCTTTTCACGAAATAAAAATTCAATCAATTTTATCCTTCAATACTTTGGAATTAAATTATAAATATATTAAATAATTTAATTCATAAATTAATGTTAAATTATTTTCGATTTTAAATGATACATTTTATTTGCATTGATTGTTACTATAATTAAATTTCTTTTTTTCAATTCAATGAATTAAAAATATAAAACAATTTAAATGAAATGAAAAAACTTATTAACTGAGGAAAAAAGAAATAATAAAAAACGAGTGAAAAACTCTAGGATAGTCAGATGTTCTTAATTAAACAACTGTCACAATCCACAAGGTTTTTATTCTTTGGTTAAAAAAATTTATCCCCCATACCTTTAGTTGGTAAAATGCAGACAAATACCAAGAACTCTTCCTGGTCTTTACTTTTATTGTATCTTGGTGGTTTTAAATGTACGTATGTATACATGTTATTTCAACCAGTGTTGTGTTGAAAGAAAATAGGTTAGAAATCTTATACATATGTAGTTAGTAGAGAGACCAAACGACTGTTCGTGCTAACCATCAAATTAAAAATGATGATGCTATAGTAATGCTGGAGTAGAGCTATTTGATAAGATGAAAAATCTTAATACCTTTGAGCGAATCCTTCACATTCATATTCAGTATGGTAATTTCAGCTGATGGGTATAAAATAATACTGAAATAATTGTAAAATCACCAACGGAATAAAAAATATTCCAACCATAACGTTGATGTTCATATCACGCTATTTATGATGTTGAAAAGTTGAAGAGTAACCCTAGTAGATACTCACTCAATTCGCTCTTAATTGTATAAAGATCTGAAAAATAATTTAGCATGGTTCTGATACGTAATAACATAATTTAATAAATGCTTGTATTTTGAGAAGCCCCTCAACAGTGCCTTGACAAAATTTTTACCAAGGAAATAATAATATCAAACAATTAATTATCAATGACACCTTTTTTCGAACAGAAGGAATGGTAGTGCTAAAGCACAAACAAGTTTTTATTTTTATTCTCATTTGAATATTACTAACTTGATTTCTCTTCCTAAACTATCTCCCCTGCATTGATCACAGTTCTAATGGAGCAAAATATGCAAAAGCAAAAAATAGAAAAGAAATCTTGCATGAATCGTTGAGTAAGTAAACATTGTTCAACAAATGTATTCCAAAGAGATACAAAAAGATAACGAAAGTTTTTTTTCTTTTTTTTTTTGTTCAACTGTCTAGGGTTTTGTTGAAGAATTATTGACTCTAACTCTCCCACGCAATGGATCCCCGAAGATTTCTCCCGGAAAAAGCGCATTCTGTCTGTTTCTATCTGAAAAACGACTAGTGAAAAGTAGACAAATGCATGGTATAAATACACTGGCATGAACTTGGGAACGGTAGCAGTTGAAGCTCTGACATAAAATAGACATCCGAAGGTACACAAAAAATATAATAAAAAATGCTTAACGTAGGATACAAAAAAAAAATAAATATAAAAACAACCCCCGCCTCTCTTCTGTTTGAGAGACGAGGTAGAAAACATCGGGAGAGAACCGATGAAATTTAGTGAGCCGTTAGCGCGCGACATTTTGGCCAGCTGGTCGCGTGTAACAGATTGCTCTCTCGGTGCTAGAATGGTTCGTTGGCCCTAACCTTGTGCGCCAGTTAGCAGTGCGAAAAACTACCTCTGGGTCGCTACACAAGTTAACCAAACGAGCCATGCTGAATAATGTTCTTTCAATCATATTTTTCCTCTGAATATTTCGAAATACTCAACAATACATCATTATAAAAATAGACTAATAAATAATGAGCTTCCGTTCAACAGAATGTAATTAAGTTTTTTGTTCATTTACATTCACAAAAGTCTCTGCTTCATAACTTTACTTTTTTACATCAACATTGCGTGGATTGAAAAACCTTTATTTGGTGAAAATAAAAAAAAAACAGATGCCAAAAAAAAAGTGTTTTATTAGAGCAGAAAAGAGAAAGTCAGAAAGTTTTACACTGATAGAAGAGATTTGTGATGGTAAAGGAGACTTTTTAATTGTTAACAAATATTTTGTAATCATTAAAAAACATTGATTTTAACAATTAAAGAATCATTTTTAAATAATAATAAATCTCTTCCATGAGTGTAAGGAAAAATGATATAAAAAGTTACTCAATGAAATTGAACGAAATTCAAAAGTATTGTGTCACTTGGAATCAGAACAAGGCTTGGCATCACCAGATCGAGAAGTCTCTCGGATGTAGCCGTAGGTGTATTATATAGCTTGTCTTATACTCGACTTTAATAACTCTCCGGGACATATGTAGTACGAAAAATCTTCATCGCAATGTGAGTTTGCATACTAAGCGTAAAAATAACTGGGAACACGGAAGTAAAAGGTCTTCACATCATACCGTTTATGATTTATATGCATCATAAGGTAAGCGCAAAGAAAATTGGAAGTGGCCTGCTTTTCTCGCATTGATACTTAATACTTAATAATTGAAACTAACTTGAAAGCGCAACATAAAAGCCTTTCAATATAGTAATTATGGGATTATTCTGTAGCACGCAACACACGTGTATTTGCAACAGCTCTCATCGAGTAACTAGCTAACTATCGATTCAATACTAATTGTTGGAATGCTGCCCGTTGAATCATTCACTTTTTTCTCTTTTTCTACACCTCGCTTCTCTTTCGAATCTTCATTATCATAATTACTTACCAAGGCGATATACTTTATTAAGATGGAAACTGGGTGAGGAATTATGTTGAACTTGATTTCATGATTGCCTAACAATTATTTAGATTCATTTTTTCCTTTCAATGAATATTTAAATTTTGTTGCATTCAACTTATAAATTATCTTTTCAAATCATATACACATACATACTATGTAGAAAGTTGTTTGATAGATTTTAAAAGAATAGAGAAAAAAATCATTGCTATTTTGATTACCAATATGAGGATGCCAAACTCCCTTAATAGCGAAAAAAAAAATATGGAATATTGATATTGTTTTTGTGATGTTTTTTAAAAGTTCACTCTTTTATGGGATTATATATAGAGACAGGAATATATTTGTATGGACTGCGATAAGAGAAGAGCAATGTACGAGATGGAAAACGAATCTGGCATAAGCCCGAGAGACATTTGAAAAATATTTAACGGAAGTCCGAGTGCTTTTGTACATGCACAACAATTACATGGAAAGAAGGATAAAAAGGATGAAGATGGGAGAAATAAGAGAGAATAACGGCGAGTTTAAAGAGGAAAAAGAGCATGACCACGAGTCAAATGGCGACGGGATGTCTCGACCGGGCACTAGATATAATAACGAGTGGTCCAAGAGTGGATAAAAGCGGTCGACATGGCACTAAAACGTCGTAATAACGCACTACTATAACTGTCGAGTGTAGTGTAATACCTTTACTTAGGTCCTGCAATAAACGGCAATTATATTTTACAACAGTCAACTTCACATGAAAGAAAAACAAGACTTTGTAGTGAGCTTTGACTTTTCCAGTTATCTTCCGGTAATTTTGATTTTTCAACTTTTCTAGAACAGAAAAGATTCTTAAAGCAGGAAACCTTCAAAAAATTTAATTACAGTCTGCTATGAAACCTTACTTAAACACAAAATCCAACATTATTTACATTTTCTCTACAATATAAATAAATTTTAAATCAATTATTTATTTTTCAAGCCTTTGACAATCCAACAGTCTTAATATTAATTAACTTTTAAACACACATCGTTTCAATGACAATAATTATCATTACCAAGTGTAAAACGTTGTGTTTGAAAGTTAATTAATACTAAGGCTGGATTGGCAACGGCTTGAAAAGTAAACAATAAATTATAAATATTACTATTAGATATAAACAAAGTTTGAGTAATTAAATGAAAGTGCTAAAAACAATAACTGTGATCAAAAGTACGGAGGAGAGAATTCAAGAAGAAGGCAATATAACGTGTCAGAAGCTGCAAGTGGCTTGGCAGATTGGTACAACGGCGGATCGCAATTAAAGTTGACGACAGTGGATTTATGAAAATAGCTGTTCTCCACGATATTTATTATCCAGAAAATCCACGTTTCCGGGGTTCGAGAAAAGAGCCATATCAGGCTATATGAAACATCAGTATAGTTAAAGATTAAAACAGAATCCTGAGACAAATAAAAAGATGAGCTTTGGAAGCTGGTGAATTACGAAAGTTCTTTAAACCCAAGCACCATCGACTGTCATCTTTCTCGTATTACGCAACTATTTCTCAGTTTTCCTTCCGGCAGCAAGCTCTTAACCAACCGGTTGTAAAATATCCTCCCGAAGATAATTTTTCTCTCGCAAATTAGACTCGAAGTCATAGAAACGTGGCTATAGTGGCCTCTCCGACACTCATAACGTTAGAGTTAGTAAGAATTATCGACTGGCGATACCACGATGCACAACTGAGTTGTGAAAATATCATCGTTAACTACATAAAATGGTAATATATCTATTTAAAAAAAGATAAAACCCCCAGTGTTGCCTACAGGAAGGATGATTCGTGCAGTTTGCCACCTTCAACGTTGACATAAATGCAAGTTTTGCCAGTAAATAATGACTCTGTGCATAAAGAAAAACATTCAAACATCAGAGTTTAGCTCTTGTCAAATGATTCAACTGAATCATGGTTCACATATGATTTCGATGAACCGTTACCTCATACTTATTTATGTAATTGAATACTTCCATATGTATACACTGAAAATATCACTTAAAAAACCGTTTTAATTATTTCCACCAACATCTGTAATATATCATCAACTTCAGCTATTGATTCTATGCAGCATTTCATTTATGCTGCAATGACTATTTGTGCAAAAATTTAAATATTATTAAACACTACTGATTCTTAATTTATAGCCAATAACACATCTTCATTAACTCAACATCATTTATAATATTCGAGATAATAATTTAGATGATTTTTGGGTAGAGGTGATTATTTCGAACTTCCCATCGATCGATTTTATATTTTTTATAAAAATTTCAATTTGTTATAAACAAAAAAAAACTCAAAGATGAAAAAATTATACCCAGATTCATTTCAAAAATCTGTAAATGAAATAAATATTTGTATAAAAACTAGATGAAGTTGGAATTGAAATTTGTAAAGGTATTTTTTAAAAAGAAATCTTGGTATTTTTTAAAAAGAAAGAATATTGTGGAGGTAATATTTGTTAGTAAAGGAAGCAAATAATGGAAAAAATAAATAAATGTATTGAAGTATGAAATAACTAGGGAAATCATCTATGAAAATTGACATGTACCACATCATTTATATTCATAAAAAAATATTCAAGTTTATAGCGAATCTGATGCATCTGTGTAATGTGCAAACATTTACTCAGTGTGAATATTTCGTATTGAGATTTCCCAGGGGAAAATTGAGAATTCAGTTATCCAAATTTCTTTGATAAACATTTGACGTATACATGTATATAGTTACAGAAGATTTTTATCGTTTACAAAGCAGTATGTTAGTATAGTTAAATTTGATTCGTTCGTGTTGTATGTCAACATGGCAATATAAATTTATTCTTTGGTTTCTTTGTAATCACGATTGTAATTTTTTTTTCATTCTATTTTTATAAAAGAGAGGAATAAAATGAAGAAGAAAGTACTTTATAACTGAGGAGAGAAGGACCAATGAAAGATTCAAGGCCTCACTGTCAGGTGAAGACAGAATCGTCATTAAGACTAGAAAGCATCTGCGCTACTCCAGCTGTTCATCTCTGTACTGCTCTCGGTGCTCTCATCATTCTCTCTGTATGCGTGAGATGAGCTACGAGGTGGCATTCCATGCGGCAGACTATTCAGAGTCTTGACTCAACCACAGAATCGTGACGGAAACTCATCAGTCGTGCGAAAATTCGTAGGGGTGAGATCTCGCGCTTAAAGTCGTCTTGAGGAAAAAGAAAGCAAAGTGTCTGTTGTGGGAGTGAGGAAAACCGCGCCTTGCTTTATAACATTTGCCTTTTTTTCGTTACTTTTTCATTCCATTCTTTGTCTTTCTTTTCTTCGCCATGATGACAATTGTAAAAGTTGGCAAGCATCATGTCTACAAGTGAGAAAACGCTAAGCAAGCATCCCTGCTTATCGTGGGAAAATCCAACATTTCACAATGTTTTGTTTCAAATCTTATCATGACTATTTTATTTATCATTTATACTTTTACCTTATCATCGCTTTTTGCATGTTCCACTATAAGAAATTAGGGAATGGTGGGTTCGTTAATGATTATTTCATTTTATCATTTATTTTTTTCGTAAGTTTATTATTTTACATCTGGAATTTACTCTCTTTTGTTTGAATATAAACATTCCCTGTAATTGAAACATTTAATCTGCGTGTAATTATCATAATTTAATTTTTTTATAAATAAAATATTGCATACCTTAGATTTGAACTGTGTCACAACCAAAATAAAATACTTTGTTTCAATAATTTCAATATTCACCAAATTGTTTTCAACGATACATCTTTTCCTTCATCAAAATTATCGATTATTCCGCAATGTCTATAAAAGCAAATTATTTTTAACCATTAAATTGTATTAACACTAGTAAATAAGTTTAAAAAGCATTATCGACTTCGATTTTGTAATTCGATTCACTAAGACACATTTCAACAACAGCCACCGACCCTTTATTACTTCACTAGGTATAGTACCGTAAATTGTATTAAAAAAATACTTTTCAGTGGGTTATTCACACCTCGTATTAAGCTTGAATTCATAACTCAACTGTACACCGTCTGCAATATGCTCCACACAGCAACGGATAAATATGATCGGATATTCGGCCGGTGGTTCTCTACAAAAAGCCTTTTCCGGAACGCGAGTTTTTATTGCGTCGATCCATCGAATTTTGTTGGACTACGTGCACACATACACACGCTACTCTTAACTACCATCATATAGAGCTTCAGAAAATGAGCATTCGCGAAAAAAAACGATCGATACAAAAAAAAAAAATAAAATAAAATACAAGTCACACGTGTGTAACGATTATTCTTGCTAAAGCGAGGACTGCTGTGAATAGGAGGTAAAAAATTTCTAATAAAATTAAAATGAGCGAATTACCTTCTACCTTTATAAAATGTCTTTTAAATTTTTGTTTTTCACTAAAATAAAAAATTTTATTCAACGAAAGTGATTAAAAGCTCATTATTCATTATTATTGATACGCTTCTTTTAGTTTATAACGTTTAGTATTAATTATGAAAAAATTTAATCAATCATGGCCAAAGATTTATGAATATTTCCTTCATCTTTCTCGAAAAAATAGTCCAGTCCTGGTGCAATTAAAAATAAGGCCAATGAAAAATCTCATTATACCAATCAATTCCGAGAAGATATAAAATATTTTTTTAAAATATTGTGATTAAAATTACACCAGGACTGGATAAATAATAATCCGTGGTATACAACTTCTACACTTCCGCAATTTAGTAATTTATTCAAAAATAACGTGATAATAAGCCAATCGATCATACACGATACCTGTGTGCACATTTTTTCAATGTCATTGCAAGTAAAAGATTCTGAAAAAATTTAAGATCGCGTGTTCTTTTCTGACGGTATACCCTACAGACAAAGTTGATTTCTCCGGGGGGACATCTTCTAACGGATGTTGCCCCCCTGCTTTCAAACCATCAGAGGAAAACCCGCCATCAGCTGTGTCACTTCCGGGTAACCCCTGCGGCTTTTCACCTCTGCTTCTACTTAGACGACAGCAACGACGACTGGCACCCCCGAGAGCCATTCAAGGCGAATGTCAACCAATTTGTTTCACCGAGCTACGTTCTCATTCTACTGCTTCTCAATGACATCATTCACAAAACTTTAATATTACTTCTTTATCAAATAATTTAACATTTACTTCACTGCTCACTACGCTCTTATTCACTTAATTGAACCAATAATTATTTTCTTTTTCACCTCTATCAATAATCACAAAGATTCAACTGTTTGCTAAAAAAAAAATATTCAATGTAAACATACATTTGTATATTTATAACACGTCGTGTTTATTTAATAAAATAACGATTTTAATATAAGCGAAATTGAATGCAAGCAGTGTATATTATTGACAAGCATTGGTTTTATTTATGTGGAAGGATGTTACATCATTCTGAATAAGCAAATGCTTTCATAAGTGAATTACAAAATTTCTTCATAAGCGGAGCGTCGAGAAAATTTGCTGATATAACAAAGATAATAAAATCCTTTTTTTTAATGACTTATTCTGTATCGTTATCGAATTCAATCACTCTCTATATTTGGACTGAAAAAGCTATTTTTATTTATACACTCAAGAGGAGGAAGTGTAAAGCTATAAATTCTGGAGTGTATACAAACCAGTTGCGATTTAACCGATTTTAGATAAGCATCTCGATCATTTTGTTCGGGTTATTTACATACAAACTGGTATATTTCCTATGCGACTTGCAATAAATATTATGAATGTGATGATTTTGCATTCAATCATCAAAGAGATTTCTGATAATTAACAGCTCGTTTTTAATTATAAACTTATAATATATTCCTAATCAATTGACCTATAGACATATAATTTATCGGCAGACGATAAAATCTGAATGATTTAAAGTATCCAATTATACATATTATACATGTTCTTCAATATCAAAATTAATTGTCCCATAAGTCTTTGAATATTGAAATATTGAGTTGAAAAACATTTTCTTTACTGAAAAAATATAATTACGCATGAATAATAACGATTTTTTAGTAACTTACCTTTCAGAGCAGCTTAGAATACCGACGTGATAAGAAAAATGTTGATAGCTTTAAAGAAATTATTTTTTTCTTCTAATTTTAATTGTAAGAATGAAATTTTTGAAAATGTTAAACTATCATCTTATTTATAAAAGTAAAAATATTCAAACAAGAAATTGAGCGTGAACAAATGCTCATAAAATCACTTCTGAAAGGTTAGAAAAAATTTATTCCTTAAATAACATCGGTTTGTTTTTTTTAATAATAATCTAATAAAAACATAGAGTGTCATGTAGGACAGTTTTCTTCCTTACTTAATTACAAGTAGCATCATTAGATTATTACAGGCAGAATTATCTTAAATTATAGCCTTTAGACTTCTTGAGTTCATGCTACTTTGTTCTACAAAGTTCACAATGTAATATCTTCTCACTTGTAATTATTTACAGCATTAAAAACATTATTCAGTACATCTCATTACTGTTGTTATTCAATGGCCTACATTTTTTCTGCAACACATCTTGTCAGTCTTTTTTATCTGAATGCATTGTTCTTTCTTTTTATTGATTATCATATGGGTTCAGAGCGACTATCATATAATTATTGATCATTAGCACTATTTATAAGTATTTTTTTTTAATTTATAAAAAATCTAATTTCGTTGAAACGTCAAAGTGGGATGGATTTTCTTCCAAACAATACGCAAATTGAAATAGTACTCTGGCAAAGATGATTTGAAGGAACAGAGGAAAGATCAACGGTACAAACGACTCTTCTGTTCATGACATTTATTCCACGAATCTCTTTGCGATGCAAAGTCTCGGTCGTTGACGCGCCTTAAGCGGAAAACGAGCGTATGGAATATTTAAAGATATTTCTTTGATGGACGGTAGTCAGGAGGTAGAGACGGCTCTCGACATTGGACGAGTGGATTCAAAGGAGAGACAGCTTGGCGTAAATGGAGAGACTGGTATTTGAGGAAAAAAGGGTATCTTGGAGGGTGGAAAAAATTGAAGACTTGCTCGGTATCATGTCGATTCAAAGACTCGTCGGAATATAACTCTAACATTCCATTTCCGTTTACTTCCGTTGTGTTATATGTCGTGCAGATTTCAAAACACTGTTTGATGAATATACATCAAGCTTTCGAAAAATAGGGGGAAAATAGGCAACCTTTTACCTCACTGTACTTTTCAGGAAATTGCATTTTTTTTTTTTGCATCAATCAACGAGATAGAATGACAGGTGATTCATTCTAGAATTAAAATGTAAGTAGAAGTGAAAGTTGTAGCAGCATGTTTTTTGATTAATTTTCATTACAATTAAATGAATTTTTATGTTTCTAGCAAACTAGATAATTTTTTTTTCATTTTTTTTTTTGTAGACTTTTATGCACGGTAAATTTTATTCATAAAATACTTTTAACAGAGAAGAATGCTGTGTTGTTTCAATTCAAATATTATTTGCCTGATTGAAATTCGATCGAACGAAATAATAGGAATGAATCAATATATAAAATTTTCAAACAAATCCTATCAAAACTTTCCGTGAATTTTTTTATTTTTTTATTTATCCAACCAACAGTAAAACATTTTTAGTTTTTGATAAAGTAAGAATTTAATGTAGCAGCACTCTGTAACTACTTATTTGGTTCTACAGAAGATGAACTTGGTCTATATAGAAGAGAGTGGTTAAAGCTCGATGAAATTTTGTACTTTGAAAACTTCTGCTTACTTCCATGTTTGCCTCTGTTGTTTTCAACTTGTGTGGAACCCCATTATGTATTAGATACAACATAAGCTCTGCTCTAATAGAGCTTTTATTTTTTTAAAGTAACGCCTTTTACTCTTTTATTGTCTCAAACTGAATGTCGTTGTGTTTTCTCGCACGTGTTCACGCACTAAACTTTAGAGATGAGAAAAAGCGAGTCAAACTTTTCCTCTTTAGATACTTTAACATCCCTCGTTCTCAGTGTCGTCAATTTTAAATTGTACGAGTTTTATCAACTGCGTTAATGGCTTGGCAAGTTTCGGAAAATTGAAAACCACGAATAAATGTGCAAGTTATGTAATCGAAAATGATAAAAGGTGAAAATCACTAGAAATTTTATTTAAATCCTCCATTTTGTATTGTTATTTTTAACCTGCCATTAGGAAGTTATTTTAATGGATTCAATTTTGAAAATTTGTAATTTTATTACATTTTTACGTTTTAAGACATTTAAAAACATATTAGAAGGTCTAAAAATAACTGTACGTACGTAAAATTATGCGTACGTATATCCAGTTTTTTTTTTCATTTTTGATGCCCAGATCTATTTTATTTTGTTAAATTTATTTATTAATAAAGAAATGACTTCTCACCATATTTGTTTAATATATTTTTTTTAGAATTTTTAGTGAAGTATATTTATGGCATAATATATAATATAAACGTCAGCTTCCTTCTTTAGAATGAATAGTAAAAACCTCGTTAGTAATTTTTTTGGCAAGTGTGTATAGTGCTATTCATGTTTTAGCGAATAAATTTCGTAGACAAGCAAAGTGCTAGTGAACGAGAAGAGTATCCGAGAAGTGATATACGTGCACATATAACCCTCCCCTCCCTTCCACCAACAGATATCTATGTGGCAGATTTAGGTCACGTCAATTTGCAGCTTTAGCAAACGTATGGCGCCGGGTAGAAAGATCGAAGCGCCAGTTTTGTGTGTAAGTGTCTATGCTGTTACTATCCAAGTGATAAACGATTCAGTGAGACGACTTTCCTAATCTGTAAATGATTAATTGACTCACGTTTTAATGCTTTCCAGGAATGTACTTCATTACAAAAAGAAAATAAGATACTTTGCTTTCGAAATTTCCAACTGAAATGATAGAGATTATGTTTTCTTTAGCATTTATTATTATTCTCAACACTTGAAAACACTCTTAAGTAATTTATTTTTAAGCTTCAAACATACATCTATCGCACTCCTCTAAAGACAAAATGTTTTCACTAATATTTCGCAAAGTATCGCGTAGTAAAAACGGAAAAACAAGAAGCCACAGCTGCGTCACGTAGCTCGTAAAACCAAAAGTAATTTAACGATCGCACGAGACACCTGCCTTGACTTGTCTCACAACTATGCTCCTTTTAATAGAGCATTGAAATACTAGGTATAATAGATAGTAAGTTTTTAATATCATCATAAATATTCTACTGATATATTTGCGTAACCTATGGCTCAATAGTCAAGACAACTTGCAAACTTAATTAAATATATTTCCAACATTTTCCTACAACTTTATTATTTCCTTTTATCGTCATTTATTTTCAGGTTAAGTAAATTTGAAAGTTCTACCTCAATAAAATCGTCATAAGACTCGAAAAAAAAATATCATTGTGGTTCCGAACTGCTTTCCCACTGACTTGCATAATTTCACCTGAAACCTCGACAATGTAGTCTATTGAATGTTCTTGTTCTTTGTCGTTACGAGAGTGAGTCTCTTAGAAACCCACGCATGCATTCAGATTGATGAAAAGCGCACACTTGTTGCATATCATCGTATAAGCACGAGTATTTCATAAAATCTTAATGGGAATAGTTCTATATTAGATATTTAATATTTCACATGTTTTACCTCTGAAAAAAATTCATTTCCTTTATTGACAAAGCGAAGAAATTTCGATAATGATATTTATTTATGAAAATGAATTTAGAAATAAAATACTGTAAGAAAATTTCTGTTAATTTTATTACTGTGAACAATTAACAAACAACAATAGTAACAATAATTTATTAATAATTAATTGTTATTAATTAAAACACTTTATACTATTTATATTGTTAACATAATGATTTTTTTGTAAATCTTAAGCTACAAAGAGTAAAATATTATGAATCAAGGAAAACATAAGGAAATTATTTATGTGTAAAGTTTTTATCAGAGCAATTAGTGAATATTAATGAGCTACAATTAGATTATAATAATTCTTGATATGTTCTACAAGAGTTTAATATGAAACTTTAATCTATCAGACTGCTTCAAAGATATCTACAAATTAATGTAATGACAAAAGTAATATATTTATTCTTGTTTGATTATTTTCTATATCACGATTATTTATCGATTAACAAGTGCACTCGATAATTAAAAAATACATTAATGCCATTTATTTTCTATAAAAAAAACTTGACGCTATCATATACTACTTGAGGTACGTAGTCATGAGATAACGATATTGACAAAAAGAGTCGAGAAAAAGTAACGAATGTTGTTTTTACAATTTTATAATGTGTGACAGGTGGTAGGAAAAAATTTCCTTGTCCATTATTTGCAATAATTTAGTGTCACGATCACTTTCGAATTCTCATCACGGTCAATGATCAAGTAGGTATCAATATATAAAAGCTCTGAATTGATATTCATTCAGAACAAATTAATAAGGTGTTATCGAGTTGTCTGATCGGAAGCAATGCGATTACCAAATAGCACAGTCGAATCGTTAGTAAGATAAAACCGGTTCCAAGTGTATTATGTATGCACGCCATTTAGTCGACACTTTGCCTGCACAATGTTGCGTTAGTCGGTTGAAGAATGCGACGAGGTGGAGGTGAAATCAGTTATCTAATACCTAATATCTAGTACTGTTTTTTTTTATCGTTTTTAAATTTAGAAATAATCGATCTTTACAACTCGAAATAAATAACAAATTTTATCGCATGACTGCTAAATTGAATTTATACGGGCTCAATTCTCAATTACGGTTGAGTAGAATGAACTGAAAATTGAATCAGGCACTGAAAACAAAATGACAATAGCCCTGGTCAAATTCTACATTTCAAATACTCTCGGAAACTCATTGTACTGTATCGCATGTTACAGATTTAAATCATTGCTGGCAGACCACTCTCACGTCATGCATTGTTGTATGCTGATTTGCGTATAAAATGACATTTAGCAGAAAAAATTTTTTAAATATAAGCTGTAGAGTATTATTTGTTTTTTATTAATAACAACTTGGAAGTATTTAAGATGATTAAATACACACTGTAAATTAAAGTGTGTTCAAAATGAACATACATAAACGAGTTTAATGTTAACTACCATAAGCAAACTATACTGTAGGAGTCTTGTAGTTGTTTTATACACACTTCAAGATGTGTTAAAATCGATAAAATGTTCATTCCATTACTAAAAACCGCATTGAAATAAAACACTACAATTTACAGTGAGCTATTCAAGATAATTGAGTACAATAACAATGCATTCTTTTAATAAATTATTTTTTTTATTAGTTGAGAAAATATTACTTGTTAACATTAAATTTTTTTTTCAGTGTGTTAATATCAAATAATGTTAAAAGATATAAATGTGTTAAAAAGAAAGAAAATATACAGAAGTCTATTTTATAATGAGTAAAAACGTATGTGTTTTACAGAATTGAATTTCTATTGAATGATATGTAATTTGCATGTGTAGAAGAAGAATTAAATGCGAACACCATATTCGCATGTGTGCGAACGTGGAAACATGCTCGACTGTGCATGAGAGGAACTTTCACTGAACATTATTAGATACGCGTTGGAATGCGACTACCGTAACTCACAAGCCGTGGCGGCAGCTCTTTCGATCGCAACTCGAACTCGCGTAAAATTGCATAATCGATTTCATACCCACCTACTACCAGCGAACAATTATCGTCATAATATTCTTATGAGGATGAAAATTAAGATTTTACGTAGCGTTTATAGCACATCTGAATTCATCAGCACGTTTTGTATTTTCAATTTAAAATGGAAAGTTTATCTGTAATTGTGATTACACTTAGTGCACCACGAATGTGTAATATATGTTTCACATCAGTAGAAAATTAATGTGAATTCGTAAAACAATGTAAAGCTTGCGTAATAAAAACAACTTGATCTCTTTCTCTGTGGTGACTGGAGAAAAGGGAAACGTCAGGTGGGATATTTTTTATGTTGAATGAAAAACAAGAATATCTAAGACAGGTATCGACCAACGAACAAGACGTACATCCTACTCGCCAAGCCGTTACTACCAAGGTAAGTCGTCTTACGTCAAGTCACTGACATATCGCTCCAGCATGATCGTCAGAGACTATCCTGTTTGACATGGCGAAACATGAGACTAAGAGAAAATATATAGCGTACGCAAGTTCGCGCGAGCCAAACACTATCAACCTCTCTATTGCTTTCAGAAAAGTAGTCGATAAAGACTAACTGTCTACGATAGCTTACGATGGATCGATACTTGCTATTTGCGACTAAACCACCACTCTATCTATTGCAAATTCTTTGCTTATAAAGTTACTTATTGAAATTTTTTACGTTAAAGAATTTCAAATATACCAGCTACAAAGTATAATAAAACCACCAAGTCGAACGAATCTATGCTAAAAAAAATAAGTGAAAATAAATAATGGCAATTTTGTTTACCTTCAACACTTGAGTTATTACATCAATGACAAATCAATTTAAAAGAAACATCTACGTAACAAGAATTTTTAATTATTATGTATCTATTACATTATATTATTTTTCAAATGTCATGTGGAAAAAAAGTATTCTATATTTTTTGTTAAAATAAATAAACAATTAATTACTTCAAAAAAAAATTTCAGGTAATTAAACGCTGTAAATTTAAATGTTTAGTTTCTAAACATTTAAAGTGATCCCAATTTTAAACCCTATAACCAAAATGTAGTTACTTTTTACACAAATTTCAATCACTTCTTAATGTTATATAATTTATTTATTAATTAAAATATACTATTGGTTTCGCAAACTGAGTATAAAGTATTAATGCAACTTCATTTAAATAATAGTTAATAGACATTCATATTATTTATATATACAATTAGTATTTACGTTTAACATTAACATGTTGATGACGAGAACTCACCAGTTTATTCCTTAATAAAAATCTCTTACCGCACCTAAAGAATTTTTTACTTAAAAAATCGACAGACTTTCGCTTTTAGGAACATTTTTTTGTGGATTATGGAAAATTTTTAGTAATTATACACTGTCACTTCGAATTTTTTGAAAAAATGAAATGAAGCCTCCTATATTGACTGGACTGATATAGTTTGGAACAAAATCTCCAACGTATTAAAATACTGTAATATGAAAGACATTGTTTTTGATGATTTTAGACTTCAATTTTGATAAACAAAGATATTTTTTTATTTTCCCTGAATCAGTGATTTTAAGCACACGACTTTTTGGAATGACAGCGACGATAGATGTTGATAAAGTTGAAAAAAGGGAATTTGAAAGTGAAACAAAATCGTAAGAAATAAGTTAGAGGGAACAAGAGCGAAGGTCAGGGCAATCGAAGGTATGGAGGATGATTATGTTGAGTATGGGAGTAAGGAATCTCCGCAGCGGGATGTATGTAGCCTCTCGGCGTTTCGTATTAACTTTTGCGGTCGAGAAAAAGTCAGGAGGGTAATATTTGTATTCACCTTGGTGCAGACGCGTTGGAAACGAGATGAAAGGGAACGCGCGCGGCGTTGTTGGTAGAGAAAAGATACCAAGGAGGTGAGAGAGAAGGAGGGGGAAACGAATAAGAAAAGAAACTACGATACACCTCCGGCTTTCTCGGACGCGTGATGATGTGGAGCATCAAGAGGCCATGGTATTCTGCATCATCTATCTTCGTACTGCGTGTATACACGCGAGAGTCTAATGTACACTGCTCTTAACGTGGCGCTGATTGCACCTGCTGCTTATGCGATTTGAAGGCCACAAGACTAGTTGGGTATCAATTGATAGGCCTCACTTGACTACCTTTCAACGCAATATCTTCTGTGACCAAGTTCCTTAACCTGACGATTATATACCCATGCACTTATCGACAGATCCCAATCGATTAACCACCGACCCTCAAGGCGTGAAAAGAAAACCCACATGACATGAAGATCGATCGTCTTGAAATAATACGTCCTCCATACGTGTAATTGTTTTTTTTCCCTACCTTTTCAAGTGACAGAAAACTTTTTTCAACGCAGGAAAAATATGCCTTCACATGCCTGATCATACCGGCAGTCAGACTACTTACTTATCTTTAAATTACGACAGAAATAAAGTTGCCTTGAAGAAAGTAAACAAACCAAAAGTTTCTCGCTAACTCGAGATTAAATTCAAGATATTTTGGAACGCAAATGTACTAACTTTCTAGCATAAACTCACTGAGAAATGATTCAACTTATTTTAAGAGAGATAAATACAGGAATGTTACTGAATAATGATGATATTTGTATCCATTTTTAGAGATGGGCACATTCATCGTTTCAAGATGTATATTAATCCATCAATTTGGTCATTTAAATGTATAGTCAATTATAAACTTGATGTTATAAGATTGTATGTAAATTAGCATTTGGTTTGTTTGACCGTGTGACGTACACTGACTTGCACCCTGAAGTCACGTCGGTCACGACTCCACTGAGACATTGGCTTTCATCTCTCTTTGAGAAACTAAATTCGCGTATTACTACAACGCTAACTCGTCTCTGGCGTACGAGAGCGTTGAGTCAATATTTGCAAATGTTAAATAGGATGGTATAGTACTGAATGGATAAGATGCAAACGGAGCTTGCGTTTAAGGAAGAGAAATTGGTCTACTGACTAGTGAATTTGCATCTCTAAGATTATTTTTCTTTTCAAACTCATTGAAATTCAATTATCTTGTGAATTAATATTTCGAATAAATAAAGATGATATATTTGATGAAATAAAGAAGATATTCTTTTTTATTGATAAAGGTAATGAAGTATGATTGATGAAGAGTCCATTTTATCCAATAATTGTTTTTAAATTCGATTCACTTACATCAAAAGAAGATGAAAAGAAATAAGCAAATCAATTGATTGGAAACTATTTTTATTTCTCAATTATTTTATAATAAAGAAAGCGAATGGTAAGTTAATATCACCTACAAGTGATGGTTTATATATGTGAAGTAACTTATACTACTTCTATTCTTCACACTACTTAACTGAAATCGTATCTTCCGGATGACCTCAAAGAAATAAAAGCGAATTGTGTTAAAACACTGCTTTGAAGGTTTCTAGCGTCATGTCAGACCAAACGCTCGTTGCACTCCTTTTATCCACAGAAAATAAAAGAAATCGTTAAAGAACTTTTGAACTTAAACTGTACTCTTTTGTAGAAAAAAGAAAAAAAAATAATCAAAGAAAACTAAAAGAGTTTAATCGAAGAGATTATCAAGAGCATTTGTCTCATACACTTTTAATCTCGTAAAAAATAATTACAACAATTAATCCAAGAACAAATGGTACTTGTCAAAGATGAATTTAGTTCAATACTTTTTTGTTTTTTAATCAATAAAAAATACAAGTATTAAAATCAATAAAGTTGTTGTGAATTCATGAATATTTTTTTTTTTCTCTCTCTTTTTTAATAAGAAAATAGACAAAGTTGGATAGTAACTGTATTGATTTTTATATATACGAGAATATAATGAAGAAAAGAGTGGATTTAAAAAGCATAGAAAAAAATAGGTGAAACAAATATGAAAGATTGTGCATATAGTGATGTTCTTTAGTGAGTATTCTCGCAATACCCTCACTTTTAAACAAGTAGAACTAAAGCTGGCCAAGGCAAACTCTATAGCCGACAGCTTAGCACAACATTTGCCAAGTTTTGAGATAAAAGAAATGGAGAAAGAGTTTGAAAAAATGCAAAACGATAATAAAACTCAACGCGTAATGAGAAGAGAAAGATGTGTAGATATTGTCTAAAAAAATTAACGATATGAAAAATAAGAGAGAGAGAGAGAAAGAGTTGGCGAAGCGATACAGTCTATCAGAGCATAAATATCATCGACTGGGTAGGTAACGGAAAAATATTGTACAAACGCGATGCTCGTTATGGAAAATAATTCGAGCGTGGATTTCGATCCACGGAAGTAACTGCGCAGTATAACTATCTGTTGGCAGTAGACCGGGATAAATCTCAAACCGATATTATAACGTCTGCAAGCGTTGAGTCTATCGCTAAGCACATCGATTCAAGTTAGATACGAGAAAAGAGTAGTAACTCGAAAGTACTTGCATAAACGATGCTCCCCCGGTGGTTCGGACTTATCTGTATTGCTGGATAACATCTGACATGTAAGAGCAACTCGATGATTCGTATGTGTAAAATAAAACGCGAGAACTTCTCTATACTTGCTAACGTTCTAAAGTGCTTTCATTTTCGCTGTAAAAGCATTCAACACTTCTCGTGAATACTAAATAAAGTCAAGTCTTAAATATACAACCATAGTATTCTACATAAATATTTTAAAATAAACTATTCAGTTTTTCAACGTTTTTTCTAGAAGTTTGAATTAATTTAACAAATAAATGCATCCTTCATAATACTATTTAAAAAATTATAGCTTAGTGATGAAAAATTTTTCATCACTACGTCAATTAATTCATTTAAATATTTAATGCATTTTTTTCATCTCCATGATGCTTTTTTTTTCTTTAGATAATTATGTAAAATGCTTCAATAAATTGTCACGTAATATTGTAAAGATAGAGTAATAAATTTTATCGGAATGTTTCATGATAAATCATTTAAAATAGTTCGATATATCAAATACAAGAAAAGTAATGTAAGGAGGGGATTTTTTTCGTTCAAACGAGTCTCTTTGAAGATGTTTTTAATGTCTTTTTTAATATGTCACAAAGTTGAATATACAAAAAGGAAATAAGACAAAAAAAAAACAGTCCGAGGTCGTAGTATGACCCTGACTTCCCTTTGTCTGTTCAGCACGTCTGTTACTACTACCTCGATCGATCACAGACATACCCAGAGAATTAAATATTTCACGTCGAGATGACTCATTACTCGTGACTTATTTATTTATTCATTTTTTTTCTCTTTTTATGTGATCTATTAGATAGTGATAAAAAATGCAAAAACATTACAACGAATAACAAGTTGAATAAAAAGTTGGAAACATTTGATACACATACAGATGCAATCGAAATTCCTCGAACGATTTTCATCTTAATCAGATTGATAGTAATAAAGTTGAAGTCTCGTGTCACTGTCAGCCTTGGCCTCTTTACTCTGAGTGAGTTAAGCATGTAAGTAAATGCCAGGATTTGCAGTATGCATAAAAAAACTTGTGATCAGTAGTTGATCTGCTAAATTACCACACTGAGAGAATTTTCTTTGAATAATTAACCACAGTGTGAGAGTAAAATTTACCTACACATTTCTATTTTAATTTTGATGCATTTAAAATATACTTTGTACCGCCATTTTGGGTCAAGTTTTCTGTTATAAATATTTTTTTTAAGTCCTGTATACATGTAAATATTTATTTTAACTTTAAAACTATCTGATAAAATTAATAATTATTATATTAATAGCTTAGACGTTCAATTTATCTGAAAAACTGGATATTTTTTTATTAGAAAAATTTTATTAAACCTGTTTCTCAAATTTACCTTTATACGTGTGATTGGTAAAATTTCCCCGATTTCGGTAATTTTTCAAAAAAAAATTTCCTCATAAATAACCAGTCATTTTTCAATGCTCCGAATGACCTTCAATTTTTTGCAAACATCTTTAAGATACATCATTCCTATCTCGAGCTAATGGGATACATAATGCATCTGTCTTGAGTATTTTCATTCCTAAAGATATCACACTCGTAAATAGTCCTTTCAAAATGATACAAAATACATACAATTATCCTTTTTTTCCAGCTTATATTAGTCTATCTAAAGTGTGTGGTTGAATCACTCTTATTCAAAGATCACGTCGTAAATATCAATGAGAGTAAAGGGGTTTTTGAGAGGTACGTTCGATGGATGCATTCACCACAAGATGGAATGGTGTGGCAAAATATACAGAAGCATGTTGCATCAAGAATGCACTTGAGGAGGGAGTGCGTAGGTTGCTTTAAAGGTGTTTTGTGCCTGATTGCGTGCCCAGTGTATAATCAAGTAACTCGTGTGTGCTGAAAGGCGGAAGAAGGGTGAAATGCATAAAGGAATCAACTCATAGTTAAGAAAGAGAGAGAAGGAAATTTCCGGACAAGTTTATAAGTGGCATAATACACCTGCCAACTTGCTCTCCATACGTTCACTCCTAGTCTGATTATGCAGTCGTGTTTCCTTCTAATTGCCTATTCGACCTACATCCTTTCATGATAAGATGTCCCAGACGAGTGATTAAATCCTTTTTTTTTTTTAAATTCTTCGAAGCTTTTAAGAATAAGACATCATCGATTTGCTCCATTTAATGGACGATTAGTCATCTTGTTGATTTTTTTTCCTTCATTATACTCTCCTACAATTAGACATATCTCTTAATTGTATAACACTAAGAGCAATAAAATCATTCCGTTATCCACTATTATGATGATCTTATGTAAAATGTCATTGAATAATTATTGTTTTATAAAAAAAAAATGTATTTAAATTGAATTGACTCTTTTTTGCATGTTAGCTAAGATAATCATCAATCATGAGATGATAGTGATCATATTTGTTTTGATATTACAGAAAAGATATATGTTATAAAAATAAGAATGATGTTCAATTAAAATTCACACTAATCTATTGAAAAGATCTACTGTACGAGTTTTATTCATATTATGCTGATAAAAAATTCATCATCTAGTTCAAATGAGCTATCAGGTTTAATTAAAATGATCATCATTTATAGATGTAATGAAAAATGGTAATTTTTTGTTTGCATAATGTAATTTTTATGTTATTTACGCAAGATGAGATAGAATTGAAAATGATTACATGCTGACTTTTTGATAGCAACTATTTACTGATTGTAGAAGCTAATTATTTGTAATTATGTTCTGCGATAAATCAAGCACTCAGGGATAATAGGAAGGTTCTCAACGATATGTCAAGGGGTTGCTATCAGTAAAGGCTTGGAAAGGAGATCACATGTGTTTCTCTTACACTCAGGGTGTCTCTAATTTACTTCTGTCGCTTGTACATTACCAACATTCATGTTGTCAACTCTTCTAACTTTGGAATATATCTCACATGGAACCACGTTGAAACATTGGACTACCTAAAACTTTATCTCTACTCTCGACAAATTAAACAGACAACTATACACCTGAGCTTGTCAAAAATTTCATCACTTTCGTTATATTCACTGATGTATCTTCAATGACACTAACATGCAGTCATTATCCAAGAGTTTAATTGATTTATAACCTTTGATTAATCAATTTTAATAAAGTTTTTTTCTTTTATTGAGACAAAAAGAAATGAATAAATTAAAGAGTACATAAATTTCAAATAAAACTAATCGTAAAATATCTCTAACGGAAATTATAGCTAAGTGTTAAACCTTGAGAGTGAATATAACTTGAGCTCACCACACTGATATTATGTTGGTTGCATTAGAAGAGTAGTAAAGTAGACATGCTTTGGTTCAGGTGTCGACAGATAGCTAGACAAGTGGTAAAATTTTAGTACTACATGAAACAAGGTTACATCAAAGGTAATTTTATGGGTGTAAAATAAGTATTCAGAACTGAAGATCTAGCTTCATTCATAAAAGGACAAAATACACCCGCATGAGAAACCTGTATGTACAGCTTTACAAGCTGGAAGTTGTAAATTATTTTTCCCTGACATTTTCTAAGGCTTTATTTCCAACTGTCGATTAGACACATTATAAACTGATGCAATCAGCGATTCTAATGTTTAAACTTGACAACCAAGTATAAAAACATCCATATTTTGTTGAGGACGATTTACGATTTTTCTTATCTTTCATTGTTTTATGAGTAGCTTACAAAAGTTATAAATCAAACGAGTTAATTTAAAGCTGATAAAAAAGTATGATATTTTTTAATAAGAAATATATCGTTTTTGCAACCACAATAATACCATGTTTTGCTTAGATAAAAATTCTTCCAAGGTATTTAGTATCAACTTAATTGTTAACTGCTAATAAATATTCACACTGTAATTTTGCTGATATTTTCCATAAATGTTTGGTTATGCAATAAATGTAAAGATAGTCTAAATCATCAACATATGACTTAAAAAAAGTCAAAATATTTTGTGGTTTAACCTTAGTTCACTGGTGAATTTACGATGCTGTTATATTGTAGTCCGCAGAAACCTTGAGTACTAACTTTCAATTTCTAAATTCATCACGCAGGAGGTGAGTAAGTAAAAGTATGAAAAGGATCGTAAAACGCAAAATAACGCACCACAAAAGTACATCATTGGAGTTTTAGAATAACGACATCATACATAAAGAAGGTAGAATGTATTGCTGGTATGGTAACCATAATATGCCCTGAAGGACTTGGTATTTCCAGTTTTCAAACATGTGTCATCCTTCATATGACGTTGGTTTGTTGGTTCAGCGGTGGTGTATTTACGTGTACGTTAGGAACTAATCCACCCCAGACTCGTACGCAGATTAAGCTTGTCTGAAATGCGCGATTAGCCCGATTTACGCTCCAAGCGTGCTAGAGTTGCCGTGCAAATTGACTGCGACCGATCTTCAGGTATTTGCCTTTCGGGTATGAACACCCACTCCTTCAATTATGACGCTGAAAGCCGACGTCACTCTTGTTTAGCTACGAGTACTTGTCGGTACCTTCAAAGCTGTTTTTCACCAACCATCTCTCTTCCTCAAACATGTCTAATGTTTTTTCCTAGATGTCTTACTCATAAATAATCTCTTAAACTTTTGATGCTTGGGAAAATATTAAGAAACATAGGGAAATGATAAATTTTAGTCATCTTGTTTATCGGAGTGGCTGCGAATAGTAAAGCTAAAGTGTCATAAAACTTGTTCGTGCAGTGACTTATGAATTTTTCAGTAGAAGCTCCTGGCAAGAAGAGAGTTTACTCGATCATGCAATCTAGACTTCTTCATAGTAGGTTTCATCATATCCAAGTTATCCAAGCATGAGTCAAGTATATAAAATCAAAAATGACGTACACAGGAAGTCAAGGTATATCTTGTCCAACATTTTGTTATTTGCATGATCGCATATTTTTATCATATTTAATAAATCACTTGGAATCAATTTAATATCATAATTATCATTCCCCACGATTATCTATCCTCTATGTGTGTCGTACATAATATCATGCATTCGATTCCTTCTCTATCCCGAGAATTCAATTAGTTTAATCGCTTCGCAGAAACATATATTACTCTATTGTGTTGATTCATCTCGCGCAACCTTAAAACATACATGGAAAAATATTAAAGATATATTATTACGGTAATACACTTACTAGAAGTTAGATTTATAATAATAATCTTTTCAGAGAGATTGGAAATATTTTAAAATATACCGTATATTCACAAATAACTTCTATCAAATTTATTTTTAAATTAACTTCGATTCAAATGACAAAAGATCACGAAAATGGCAAATGTAGAAACTCGATACTGAAATAGCAGACAACGAAAGGAATAAAAAAAAGTGGAACAAAGAAGTTCAAAAACATGAATCGGAAGTGTCTATAATATCATCACATAAGCCTACATGATCTAGCGCAAGAGCTTGAGACTCACGTGCTCTTTTATGCTGCACATGACGTTACCTCATGCACGCGATTGCCTAATGCTTAATGTAACTTGGAGAACGGGCAATTTGCGGTAAATCACTTCCCTCGAAGCTCTGCTGCACCTTCTATCTTTTTCCCTTACTTCTCTATTTTGCTTCTTATTTCTATTTCACTCCAACTTCAAGTCTTCCAGCGAATCTGACACACATCTTTTACGTAATAGATTCGAGTCGCGATCGGCAGTACCAAGTTACCGAGTCAATGAGCTCAGACGTTCCCGATTATATCGATACTTCACTCGCTGCAGTCTTAACTCAATTCTGACCCGACAACTATTGACTTTCACGCCTCGATAAAACCATCCTAGATTGATCGAAACTCGAAAAGCTTTTACGACTTTTACATCAGCTTTGTCTTAGAGATAATGTCATTTTATGGAATAACAACGTAAGTTCGTAATGTGAATTATAATATGGTATGATTTAAGACAACTCTGACCTTTCTATTGTTCTTGTAATCAGCTTAATTCATGAGCTTATTACATTTCATGACTTCTTGCTACTTAATCTTCAGAACTTATGTATTTAATGTTTGCTCTTTTCATCAGGTATAGCTAAATTTCAGTGTTTAGATATCATTTAGTTATTTATGACTTCACGAGTGGTGTGGAAAGTTGGAAACTTTTTAAATAAAAAATGATAGATGATAGACACTTTATCGCTCAAATTGAAAAATAAAATACCGTGAACCAAAAAGAATTTATTATTCATGAAATATAATGTATGCATAAAATTTTTTTTCGAAATTGATTCACTTTGGAGTTGATTTTATTCTAGAAATGTAAATATTTCTTTAGTGAAAATTATTATTTCTAAAATATAAAATGAAATATTTTATTGAATTTAATTATCATAGTATTCTATTTCAATGCACTTGATGAGTTTTAATATTTAATTAACATTGTAGTAACTTTTTAAACAATTCCAAGTGTATTAAAAGTGACTACAATGTTCTATTTAAAATAATCGAGTTTAATAAAAATGTATTTTATTTAATAAATTATTTTTTTATTATTTTAAATAATCATGAGAACTGAATTTATCAGAATGTTACTATGTCAAAAAAATATTTTATTGCGACTATTTAAAATTTTTATTACATTGGTTGAAAAAAATATTACTTGTTCGTAGTGAATGTTTTTCTCAGTGTATATAATTGAGAAATAGGCTCATTAGTAATATTGTAACATTTTTAATACCACTACCCACATCTCCAATTAACTTTAGTCAATTTACCGAAGCCTGTTTATTTACTATTAGTGTGAGAAAATTTCTCATCACGCGATTATCTGATGTTGTGAAGAGAGACGACATCAGTGACGAGTTAATTTCACATTCGTTCATCTTAATAGAATGGTGTAGTCATGCGTGTAAAGAAGGTATATTCAATCTCTAATAAAACCATGTCCAAATCATAAGAATTACAGCACACATTATGCTGCATTTAATGTTCGGTTTTAAACTTAGTGGTAATTTCCATGTTTAATTTGCATGAATTTAAACATTTGCTAGGAAATATACAGCATTGTTGGAAAGCGTTTGGAAAGATATGTAACTTTATTAACGAATTTTTTTTTGCAACGAGACATGAGAAAATCCTAGTGGCTTAGAATTAAAATCGGTACTGCCACACCCTCACAACTAAACGTGCAATCTGATAAATATGTAGTACAACTATACGTTGGACTAAACAGAATTTCTTGCGAATTAATTCTCCCTGTACACCTCACATTCTCAGCGAATTACCCGAAGAGAGCTTAACCAAGAGAGAAAGAGAGAGAAATCGTTTCCCGCGAGATTCCAATTACGTTGCGGCGTCACGATTTTATTGGCTCCGGTTTCGTCCGATTATCGCAAGAGCATTGCCCTCTCTCATTCTATTCTCTTTTATTATACAGTCGGCCCCACGGTTACGTCGTCTCGTCGCGTTATACGAGAGCGCATGGTACCTATATTGGCAAAAGAATAAAGTGAGATGACCGATTCCCACAATGGTTCACGTGCGACCACGAGAATCGTTACGGGTCGTCGATCCAGAGTATTTTTACGCTCCGATGGATCCGACTAAACCAAAATCATCACCGTCAATATATCTATAAGTACGGGCTATAAATATCATTTTGATTTACGCGTGAGATAAACAGTATCTTAAACTATCGTGTTTCTTGATTACTATCGTGAATCTGAGACGGTGAAAAGTTAATTGAACCAACCTAGCTAAGCCATTTATCATCATTCATCATCATAACGTCACAAGTATTCGAATATTATACATTATACTAATGCGGAATTATGACAGAAAGGACATTTAAAAGTTTGTTTGCTAAAAGTTCAGATAAGCAAAAATATTTGAGGGTCTAAATTAAACAGATTCTCCATCAAGATAAATACTCGCCTTTTTTTTTTATTTCACAGGTATGGAAACAAACATGATAAAGTCCACAAAATTATAAAATCATGATCAACATTAGAATTATTACTTGGTATTATTAAAATAATATTTTTTTAATTTTAGCATCGATTTATTGAATTATTTATTTAATGCATTAAAAATTATCAACATTCGTTAATATATTTGTTAATTCGATGATGTATGTTTTGTCTTCGTGTCCCACTTTACCCCACGTTCCCCTAATCAACATCGAATAGTGAATAATCTTTATTTCTATACCATAAGAAGCTTTTAGTTTAGAGTGACGAATTATTTATGTATGAATTGTTCCACATTTAAATCATCAAAAAAACGTGGTATTATTTTCAATCTTTGTGTTTTGATGGAAATACAGAAATAAGATAAACACATGAAATGAAATGAATACCCCTACATTTTTATCCCTCTTCAATGTTCATCTGCTAACTCACACATATCAAGTCCGTTGGATTTGAAATGCATTCAATACGATCCGAAATCATCTCTACATATTTTTGAATATACACTAGAATGAATAGCAAACTGATAATTTACAAGAGAAAAAAAGAGGAAATTTCGTCCGGATATCTTTTGAGTTGACCAACATTTTATATTTTGTTATTTTTAAAATCCTTTGAAAGGCACGGTTCTCTTAATCAGGATGTCGAATATGTGCCTTTATACGGTGGTTGTGCACAGCCTTTTCCTATTCGGATTTACACTCGCTAATTAAATGAAAACCGCTATGGTTTGCAACAGCCACAAGTACCAAGTTGAGAGTGCTATCGTCAAATTATATACAAAAGAAAGAAAAAAATGAGTAAAAGAGCTATAAAAGCAAACGACGCAATCGACAATGCAAATTAATTATACGGCTAATTAAGCGTAATTTTTAAAATTTATCGGCAACAATAAATAAGGTAAATAAATCTCAAGGTATAGATAAAAATCGTATTTCTTTTTAGTGAGAATAGTACGGAACTAAAATGTGAAAAGAAATAAACTCCTGAGGGATTAATTTAGTCGCCTTTTTGGATAACGAGATTGCTCTTGAGTCCTCGAGAGTATTCTCGTGCCGACGGGGGCTATTGTACACGTTCGTGCGGCCTATGGACGTCACGCTCGCTTAATCTGCATAACCCCATAGAGATCCGTTAGACCGAAAGTAGCGGGCGGATCGCCGTAAGAGCGTTCGGCCGTTACCAATGTGCTGAGAGAGGGTCGTGGAGAGGCGTGGAGCCGACCCCAAGCTAAAGGGAAGTTTGAAAAAATACAAGAAATAAACGATCGCGTGTGCGCATGCGCATCTTTATAAAAAAAATTTCAATATTGCTACTGGCATAAAACCAGTCCTGCCTTCTTGCCGTTTACCAACTTTTTATGATTCACTCTAAAATTGTTTTTTTTTCATTCTTTTTTCGCACGTTTTCATTGCAATAATTTTTTATTGATATTAACATGATCCGCGGATATAACCAAGACATTCCGTGATTCTCTTGGATCCCGTACAAGGCGACAAAGAGATGTTTAGAGCTGTATAACTCGTTAACTCAAGGTTATACGCGCATTCTTATTATTGCGACCACGCCGGGGGGGAATTACCCCTGAAGAGAAGTGAAAAAAAATCACAGGGAGATCGCGAGCGACGGCACACGCGAGTTATGCATTGCGCGCGCGCAAAGTAACCTTGAGAGAAGTTGGGTTGGATCAGTGTGATGAAGAGGGGAGAGATATACCCAGAGAGTTGTCTTGCTCTCTCTCAGACTCCGGCGACAGAGAATGCAGCAGTTGCGGGTGCAGGTGCCTCAGGAGAGGCGGCGAGCCATTAACCTACAGACGTGCGACCTTATTATCGCCTATCTTGCCTTGTCTCATGAAAGAAAACGAAAGGATCACGGGTGTGGTGTAAAACCCAATAACTTATTCATCAACCATCTTAATTAATTAAACTTTTAATCATAAATTTCCTGATAGAGTTGGAAGAAGCGTCCATCTTTTTTTATCTTTTGATAGACCGCGGTAAAGTTGACTCAATATTTAAAATTTCCTATACGTAATTCTTAATCAAAAGCTAATTAATTGAGAAGATAAATAAGTTATGATTAAGAATAAAACTTTTATTTCATTAAATAAAATAAATAATTAAATCAGAATATTTTTAATTCTATTTTCAACTTTTATAAAGTCTGTTTTAATTTAATGAAATGAATAAATTATTTACCACCTTTCTATTCTTATTAGTACAAATGATTTAATTATTCTTAGAGCCACTATTGTGTTTTATTCATTCTGTAAAATGGTTGGAGAGAAGAAAAAAAATTTCCCTGAATCAGAAAGGACTTGGAGATTTTTTAGTACTCTCACACGTAGTTGATAAATCATGCTACAAGTAGAGTAGGATCAATGCGACGATTGCAGTTCCTCCTACGGAATTGAAATCTCCTCGTTCAGGGAACACCAAGCCTCTTTACATTCATAAATCGTGCAAGAGGATAGTGTGCACAATTCCATTTCGCCGATTCCTGTTACCGGATCAGATTGAAATTGCACACCAGATTTTCTTGTCTATTTTCTTTTAGGATCGAATTGCTTTTAACAAACTTTATATATTTCTATTTTTTTCTTCCATCGGCTTAAGTATAATATTTTTATTTCAATTGGAATCCGTCGAATGGGAGGCGCATAAAAACATGTCGGTAATGAGGATAAATTTTTCAAAGCCTCTATGCCATACCGTGCAATTGTAGATTTTTTATAATGATTTAATATAATTATTATCAGCTTGATGTGTGATTAGACTGATGCAAATCCATGAGAAAGAAGTTTTATCGAAGTGGTCGGTTAATAAATTTATTTCTTTTATTTTTTGTAAAGAAGTAATAACTCATTAGTGATACATTAAAACTCAAAAAGTTTATTAAGTTAAAAATACTTATTGATTCAATAGTGTAAATATAGTTTTTTCTTATAATACTTCTTATACGGAAGTTTAATGAATCATTTGCAAGTATTTGAAGCGTGAAGTGCTCGCAAAAACAAGAAACCGTTCGACTTGGAATCGAGTTAGGAGACCAGAGTTCTAGAGATTTACTTGGTGAAAGTAAAGCGCGTTGAAGCATTTACTTTAACTTGAACTTTAACTTGCCATCACCAATGATGTGACGAGTGTGTCCCGTTGGAGTTGTCAATTGTTGAAGAAAAAAAAGAAAAAAAGTGTCAGCTTCTCACTCCTGAGAACTTGAATTAACATAACATTAAATTAAATGTATACATAAATCAATGAATGACCGAGTTTGCAAGTAGCGGTAACTAATTAACTACAAACAATAGAAAACTTGAATTTTGTTTTTATTAATTCTTCTTCTTTTCTATTCATTCGTCATTAATGCCTTTTTTTTCATGGAGTTAATCTCAATTAAAATTCCGTTAAGTTTTAACATCAGCTGTCGTGGTACATTGACTTGAAATAATTCTTTTTTGTAGATGAAAGACAATATTATTAACACGAGAAGAAAAGGCGTATTTCATGCAGTTAATCGAAGATCAATCATAATTTATCATCAATCAAAGTCTCGATCAATTAAAGACCGTCTTATTTAATTCATGATGTTTTAAAAAATCAATTTCATTTTTTTTGCTAACATTTATCGAATTTTTTTCCACTCAGTAGAACATGCAAAAAAAAAATTTTTTTCTCACGCATTGATGAAGTAGTTAAAAAGATAATTATAAATGTTGTTTGATAAAAAAAAAATATTTTCGACAGTTTAATAGAGAAATTATTATCTCTATTTACATTCTCTTTATCACAAATACTTTAAATAATTTAGTGTTAAAAAAAGAAAAATGTTTAAAATTATCTTTTAAATAAGAATGTAACTATCTACCTATATTTGATGTATTTAGATTGAAATATTTTATGTACCGTTTTTTTCTTTAATTTCAATTTATTCAAACGGTTTTTCATCTGTCCCTTCACCTGACTCACTAGTCAAATTAGGTTTTTTTTCGGCAGCTAAAAATAATACTTGGAAGAAATACAAAATACGTCAATTCCCTAGAGTCAGAGATCCCTTCATCAAATATTCATCGAAAGTGCGAAGAAAATAAGATAAAAGTTTAGTATGAGCATATATTCTTCTCAGACACTTGGAACATGATTTATTTACATCTGAAGTATACCATTGACAAAATCCTTCGATAAGTATTAATATAACTGTAAAATAAAATGGATAAAATATTTTTCAACCATGAATTCTTTTTTTGTTTCTTTCACTATCGCAACCAAACTTTCATTTCAGCTTTCAAGTATAAAGTTTTCTTAAAATTCATTCTTCTCTTTCTCCGCCATTTTACATTCAAACTTGTGAAAATAATATGGTAACAAAAGTTCACATACCATGTATAGAAATAGAAAGCAAACTAAATTGAGATTAACTGAAATTTGTTTTCTCCGTATGTTATATGAGTGACTGCATAGTACATTAACTTAGCAAGAAAGCGATAAATTAAGACGGAATTACTATTTCAATAGCACAAAGTTCAGCAATTATCCATTTGCTTAATTCCACCTCTATCACGTACGTTCAAGTGAAACCCCCTTTAAACCAGCTTAGCAGATCCCATTTCATTGAATTCCCAGAAATAATTTATCACTAATTAAAGGTAACGGCAATCAAATTATTAATACGGAAAATTATGCTCATAAAACAGTTAATTTATCAATATAGAATACTTTCTATATTTGTTTACAGGAATTTTCATTATTTTATTCAACAGATAACTCGAAAGATAATAATAAATAAAATGGAACTTGTTCTTTAAAATAAAACCTATGTAATGTGTGATGAAATAGAAGTGATTGAAACAGCATATTATTGTGAACTTTAATAATCTTCAGTATGAAACATTTAGTGTAATAAAATATTAAAAAGTGACTGAAATCCTGAACCCTCGCAACAGTTCAACAGTTAACAAGACTTGGAAATCTGAGACAGAGGAATGAGCTTTTCTCTGTGATTTCGGATGAAAAAACTATAAATTAGTTTGGATCGTAACAAATAGTTGGAGTAAAATACAAGTGTTGATTTGGATTGTACATTTACAACAACTAATCAATCTGTCTATCTCCTTCGGTCTCACCCAAGTTAACTGAGGGTAGCTGACATATAGAGTGGAGTTTAATTACCGAGACCAAACGTGTTCGCAATGGCTGCGACCGTTAATCGAGTTCAATCGGGTTTGATTGAGCCACATCTCACTTTAAACAAATGTTTCATCAATCATCATATCAATCATGATTCCTAGTTTTTTTTAACGAAAAAAAATTCCGTGATTTATACGGCAAGTAATATATTTGTTTTTATAAAGGGAAAATGTGATTGGAGGAGAAAAAGTATCATTTAAAAATATGAAGATATTTTTCGAGAATTTATGTACGAGAAATTCTATAAATTCATGGGAAAAGAATAAAGCAAGTCGAGCAATCTCATCAAGTTATGCAGCATATGGTAATGGCGATTGCTCGTAGTTACTCTCGCTCTCATGTGGCACTCTTTCATGCAATCCCAAGAATCGATTAGATTGCAATGTGCCGACAAGTGAGAGCAGAAAATTTAAAAGCAACCGATGAGAAGTTGGACAGACTAGTGTTTTCTTTCTTTCTTCTTTTACCCTAGACTGGACTCAAAGAGACCAAGAGTGCAATTAAGTCTTGTGAAAGAGAAAAAAAAGATAATTTATATGCTAATAAACTGTTGGGGAAATTGGAAATATGACGCCTCTTGTATCGCATTTGCAAATTTTTCGCAGTGCTTTTTTTTTGCCATTTTTTAAGTCACTGTTGAAATAAGAAATTTTATTATTAACCTTATCCTTAAACTTTTTCCAAATTGAATTGCAAATTTTGATATTTAATACAGTTATTTTAAGAGCCTTCAGGATGAAAATAAAGAAAAAATTCAAATTAAATAAATCAATTTACTTTTCTATTCAAGATTACTCTTTAAATCATTCTTTTTTTATTGTCCAAAGAAAAGTGTAAAACACTTTTTTTTTTTAATTTCAAGTGAAATTTTAAATGAAATTTCTCGAAACTATTATCATAATCTAATATCGATTCAATTGACTGTTTCTCTCTTTTTTCTATTTTTTCTAATTTTCTGTGCTAATTTTTTATTTAAATTTTAACATTTTGGTAGAACGTTAATTAAGAAATAAAATTGCAGATTTGATTTATTTAATGGACGCTGTTCACAGTGGATTCTGTTTAATTGGATATTGGTTCAATTTAGTTTTATATTTTCATTCAAAAAGAAACACTCACTATAATTTTTATTCTATTCAATTCTTCATTTATAAACTTGAAAAAAAAAAAAAAATTAGTTTTATTTTAAATGCAAAATGTTTTTTTTTCTCTCCCCTATCAATAATCCTCATTAATGATATTGAGCATGTTTTCACACGAACATTAGTCTCATGTTAGAAATAATAGTCTGCTCTTCATTACCAAGAGATCATCCACATGTGAATTGGCGTCACATTCGAGGGTGACAAGACTGGTTGCGCAAATGCTGTTTCATCTCACGATCAATATTGACTGGTGAGATACAATATTGCGAAACTAAAAGCTGTCGAAATTTCAGAACAAGCACAAATATTAATCCATAGTTTGGCAGTAACCAGAAACGATTGATTAAATAAAACATGTTGACGAAATGATTGATGCTAAAATTATGAAAAACAATAAAATAGGTCTGGACTTACTTGGTGTCCAGACGACGAATTTTTCACTCATTTAAAGCCATTATTTTTATCATCTTTATAATAACTTCTTAATGGGAAGTCAAAAAAAAAAATTATGAAATCAACTGGTATGGTTATCAGATTTTAAACAAGAATCGATGCAAAAAAAAATTTAATTCTATCAACAGTATTTTATAAAGTACATCATAAATAATAATAACGTAGGTGATAAAAGATACTCATCAATTCACAAGTATATCAAAGAACTAGAGGTTGTCAGAGATGAATATCAATTTTAATTTATGCAAAGTAACCAGGAGTAACTTAATGGAATTCCGCACAACAAATTAAAGTAGAATTAAAAATAAATATTTATTTTCATTTCTGTGGGAATTTGAAGTTATTTTATAGAAAAAGATAAAAAAAAAGAGGAAGAAAAATAATTAATGAAGTTTATTAATCAACATAGTTAATGTGGTGAAGCTTAAATATATGATAAAGTTCGATCTAATTTTATTGAAAAAAATATCCAAACAAAGCGAGTGAGCTACGAGAACATGAAGTAGTTTCACAGAGCAGAGAAACTTAGTGAACTGTCATTAAAACTTGAAGTAAAACTATAAGCAACTAAGTTGACGATGAACCTGCGATATGAATCTTGTTACTAGGGGCTAGTTGCCGCCTTAAGCCAGTCCGTAACTTTGCTGGCATCAGGGGCTAATTAATCGAGCCGATAAGCTTGAGAAGGAGGAACGCAGGTGCGCACGATGACCTGTATTTAATTTATATCGGTTATTACAGAATATATTGATTAGATATAAGAAAATAATCATTACTATCATAATATTTATCTTTAGAAATTGTTTATATGTGAGTTCATTTTTAAATATTAATCGTAGTTTGCATAGCATTACCACTGGAATTCTATCTGACGTGAGTTTACCGATTAATTATGGAGATATTCCATGTTAATCACGTGCCGGTGGTCAGAGTCCGGTGATCTCATGCAGCTTTGTGGCATCAGAAGGTACATTCATGCAGGCCACAAACTCGTGGCCAGACACACCCCTATGACACCACACCATCCAGGTGTACACTTGCAAGTCAAATGTAATAACGCGCGTATTTCGAGTGCACTCTCGCGTAAGCCGCGGACATACCCACTAGCACAAAGACACTAAAACTTCAAGAGAATTTGAACGAGACTCCTCGCATATGTATCCACGTCACATGAATATTCTACCAAATGGACTTTTGTGCATACACTAGACTTCAAAGAAAAAAAAACTCATATACAAAATTGAAGCAATTCAAAGCATCTAAAATTATTTTCGCAGATTAAAAATTTCATGCTTTTCACATGAACAACAATTGTATCTCATCTAATGACCTAAAGAATTTTTTACAATTTTCTTTTTCAAACATTTTCAGTTTAATTTTCTTTTAAAAACAAAATTATCAACTATTTGGGTGGAAAAATTCACCAGGTGTGTACTAAAAATTCGAGTGATATAAAATTTTATATTCTCGTTATCGAGATTGAAATAAACGGAAATGTCATCGTTAAGAAAAGTAATACTTTTTTACACTGAAGCTTTGAATTAAATAATAAAGTCCAATTGCAATGAAAAATAATTGCATATAATATAAAAATAAATAGATCAATAAAAAAAAATAATAATTTAGCGTTTATATAATCATAAATAATATTATTTATCAAACAATATTACAGGTATAAAAAAAATCATAAAAATGGTGATAAAATAATAATAAGAGGAAACAGCATAAATCGAATATAAAGTAAAACAAGTTACGCTAAAGATCCCGCGAGCTATCGTAAATATAACTATGAAGGAGTGATATAAAAAGTAAAGATATTTATTTCCTTAAGAAACTACTACTTTCATTTATTTCTGGAATTTTTTATTGTTTCTTATTGCAAGGTGAAAATCTATGGAATTTTTAAGTAGAAAACCAACTTTGCTATATAAAAACTTTTCCATACTCGTGTACAAGATCAGATGAAGAATCCAAGTGACACTCTACCGTTACAAACAAAATATTACTAGTCAAAAAGAACCGAAACTTTGAATTTTATGTTTGAAATTTTATTCTTCAACAATAAAGAATAAATGTAGCATGAACATTTATTTTTACTACCCATTCGTACGAAATACTGTCACGAAAATTTTTTTATTATTTATATTTTCTATCTTTTTAATAAACAATTGTGGTTTTTTAATTCATTATTCTTAGATTTGTATTAATAAATGATCACGAGTTAAAATATAGGTATTTTTCGAAATAATTTAAAAGCACATCAAGAATATTAAGGATTTGACAAAAAAATTTTTTAGGTCCTCGTTCGGTATTTTTTTAGTATTATTAATAAATTCTTCTGTATATGCATAAATAATATGACCAAAAGTTCAAGATTTATTTGCATTTATTTAAAATACTAAGTTGAAAGAAAAAAACCATGGAAGAAAGTGATCTTAATAAGTATTGGAGAGACAATGAGTTTGAATTAATTCAATATTATTCTTTATCACTGCTCTTCTTGTAGCTATTTGCGTGGCAGAAGTGATCTAAAAGGACTCAAACAAGTATCTATATTTCGATTTGGAATTAAAGAAGGTTATATTACCAGTTAATTGACATTGAAAATATCTTTAAAAATAAACATTAATATTAATATATACATTTTATCTAATTACTTTCATTCAGCTCGATAGTTATAATTTTATTGCCCTACAAAATGAACATAACTGACTATCCACTCAATTAAATATCACATCACAACAATTTCAAATCATTTTTCAGCTATTAACTGTCTCTTGTGCTCCCAATGAACATTTTGTGCCTTAATAAGATTAATTAGACCTCGTGACCTCACATTATTTTATCACAGGAGCCGATACGAATGTGAATTCACCTCGGGAAAGCATTTTAACGTCAATCATACGACAGATATTACATTATCGTGTATGTAATGTTAATCGATAATCGCGTGCCGTGAAGCCACGTGAATATATAGAGAACACGAAAATGGTCAGTAATTTCTAGTCTGAAACACAGGATTTCCAAGAGAAATTCTCGGCACGATTATAGGTACTAATTACAATATATACACACATATGTATGTCGAATTTGTTCGATTTCCGTCGACAGTGACAGTACTTTGTAATATTGCACATCCAACATTCCCCGGATATTAATGCTTTATCTAGATTTGAGTGCTTCACATTAATCAGTTACTTATTTATGGAACATCAATGACAAATTATCAGTGAATCATAAAATATTTAAATTAGCTTCCAATTGATGATAAACCTCAACACTACTTAAACTATTTATTTTTTCCTCTTCAAATGAGTGTTTAACTGATAGAAACACAGTTCTAACGGGAGATTTTTAATCGGAGGCAGTGAAACCGGCTTAAGAAGCTTTCAAACTGTCATGCCATATTATAAATAAATGTCTCGATGAATAACTAATGCATTGATTGTCGCCCCGTTAATCTCACCGTTAGATAAATTTGGACGAATCTCAAAAGTTTCTGAATTTGTTTGAAAAAAAATAAAATAAAACCGTCCAGGTGGTTCTCATAACCATATCCGTTTCGTGTGGTTTGTGGTTTAGTATAAAACTTGAATGAAAATGAACTAGAGCATACACTGAATATGAACATACATCAATTTTAGTTTACTCGAATAATATATAATTTATGAAAAAAAATTTTTTAATTGTAATAACTCATAAGTTAGAAAAATAAAAACATTGAATGAAAAAAGTAACGGATAAAAGCTATGTCTCGACAAAATCAATAATGGAGATGCTAAAAAAAGGTATGAAGATGCTGTGAGTTAAGAATATAGATATACGGGGATCATAAGAGAGTAAGTAAAGTAAAAGGATGGGCAGTTTGCAATTTACCAACGCTCTCCAAGAACCACGTCCCTTACCGTTGCGGCCTATCTAGTCGTGGCAAGGACGTACAAGGGGAGAGTAAACAGAAAAGATAATGGTTGATCATTACTCACACCTAGGTCCGCACCAGAACCACCAGCACACCGCTTACCTGAAACAACAGAAAATAATTACGTTAGTTGGCTAACTCGCTTTCGGAGTAATTGCTTCTACAAGAGCACAGCTATCTGGAGACTTTGGTTTATATTAAAAACGATCGAGGTTTCTATTTGTCAATGGAACGTATTTTTTTTATCTCATAAAGTAGAGATGAGCTTCAATATTTCATTATCAAAAAATAATTAACAATCAGCAAATGATATAAAAGAAGAAAAGGAGAAGAGTATTTATGATGAAGACATCTTGAAGCTAAATTTAAAGTTCAGTTTTAACTTCAAAATATTCTATTCCTTGATGTTCCAATTGCAACCTATAGTTTCATTCCATTTTGGGAATCATTAATCTCATTGAAGATTTTGCTTAATAAAATCAAAACTTCTTTTAATATAACTCATAATAAATTTTTATAACATTGTTTAAATGGCATGGGTAAATTTTTGAGGTTCAAAATAAATTTTGCAAGATCCATTTTCAACCTCAACTTTGTTGAAGCAGACGTGCCAACAGAATTGAAGTCGAAAATAAGCTTAGATTATTGATGTAGTGATGTAATTTGAATTTCAACTTCAAAGTTGTAATTGAAGACTTTGAAGTTGAACAAATATTTTAAGGTCTGTCTCGGGATGTAGATTTTTGAATAGAAGTAATCGTAGTTAAGGCCACGATAATCATCTTTCTGTAGAAAATAAAGTGTTGAAACACCTAAAATTTCGCAATGCACATGCAGGTAGTTATGATTGCTAAGATATAATTTAGTGGCAGGAACTCATCGTGGTTCTCTTTTAAATTAAGCACGAACGCGCTACTTGGCGAATTGTCCATGACTAACAGGTCATTCCGTGGATAATGACTGAGGGATTATTTTCGTCAAAAGACGACATGCTAGTCTGACTAATACCCGTATTACCTACTTACGCACTCCCATGAATATTTTTTTCTCCAACTTCTCATTTCAGTTAAACATTATTTTCTTTCGAATGAGTATGTCAGCTATGCTGTAATGATAACCAAAATGAATGTACTTGTAATGTGAACTTGATTTATAAATTAATCAGAGACGAAGGGAATGGCTGGGGTGTAATTTATCATGCGTGATAAAGTATATTGAATAGTTTTCGGGGGATAAGATGGAAAGAAACGACAGTTGTAGCCTCTAGCGTGACAATCACGATAGGTGTGGGGTCTAGAATTCTCGTGAGAGATGAGACCGAGTTGTGTCGTTAAACGAGACTAGACGATCAAGCACAAGCCAACAAGAGCGATCTATCTTCGTTGAAATACCGCTACTTGTTTAACTTGTTTGTCTCTACGGACGGATAACAACTGGACCAGCCCAAACTCGACGAGATTTTATTTCGATTGAACATCTCTATGGTCTGACCTTTTTGCAGTCCCATTTCCTAGGGTGCCTAGGGTCTTTCAAGCAACGGTCACTCACAGTCGAGATACCTCCTCGGGCCTTTCGCATACGTAACGGTTTCGATAATTCGTACTCTCTCTCTACGCGGTTACGTACGCTTGACCCTCTACACTCGATTCGGCCACCTTTGGTCAACTTGGCAATTCTTACAGCACTCACCGCGCAACGTTCAGTGATCATTATACCTGTAGGCATCACAAGAGAGTCAGCTTCACTCGGCTCTACTGTCACGGACCAGTCACGATGCGTTCCTTCAAAATAATACGTTGCCGATCGTCCATCGACGCTGACAGCACCGGTAGACGTTGTGCCAGTATATTGTAGAGTCCAACAGGAGAACTCTATGGCACTTAGAACTAGACGTTAGTGGGTCATTGCAGTCTGTACATCCACACTTTTCTTCGTGCCTGGGAAATATATTCTGTTTTCTCCAACAATTCAAAAGCCACGGATTCAACCTCTGCACCATTGCATCGTTGAAGCAAGTAACAAGCGTCCTTGCTCAAGAATTTTCATACTGGATAAGTGCCAACACTCTGGTAATGTGTGGTTTTTCTTCTTAGAATGTAACTCTACTGTGTCACTGAGTAAAAAAGGTATCTTATAAATATCCAAACTACCACACGATGCCACGTGCTTCTTTACGATCACTGCTTATTGATCCAGTCACAGCATAAAATGCCATTGGATTTGCAGTCCTCGAATTCCATCAGGAATAAATATGTTTGAAGGAAATCCATTACATACATTGGAAAAATATCTGCTAATATGACTCTGCTATAATATTTTCATTTTATTGAAATATGAGGGAAAAAGATTTTCTATCAAATTTTTTCAGTAGAATGAAAATTGGATAATGCAATAGAGTTCAATTAATAGAAACATATGTTGAATATACGTAAATAGAAAGTTAAAATTTATTAAAAATTCCACAGATGTATCACAGCAGAAATTATGTTTTTCAACTTATCAACACACTGAGAAAAAAATTTACAGCAAATAAGTAATATTTTTTTTCATTAATAAAATTAAAATTTTTAAAAATTGTAATTAAATATTTTTTTGGAATGAACATAATAACATTTCGATAGATTCAGTTCTAATAACTATTTAAAATAATAAAAAAAAATTCATTGAAAAAATACATTTTATTTTGTGCTCAATTATTTTAAATAAAAATTATATAAGTATTAGTTTATTTTAATAGTTTTTTTAATAGTTTTAATTATTTTTTTTAATAGTTAAAATTTGATTTATTAACTGTTAAAAAATATTTATTAACAATAAAAAAGCTTTCTTCATCACTACAAATCTCTTGTATCAATGTATTTTATTGCAAATATTTCAAATTCTTTTTATTGATTGAATGAACTTTTTTTCACAGTGAAAATTTTTTCCTCAATGTGCTTATTCAATGATTCTAGTACATTTTTTTGGATCCACATACATAGGTATATCTTTGAAGTAATTCCCTGCTATTATTGGATAACTACTTTTTGCATTTTATTGGCAAATGAAAAACAAAGAGTTGAAACAATAATGTATTCGTGCATGATATATCATATATGAACTAGAGCATAGCATACAGGCTACATATTTTGATTGGTTGGTTTCATTTATGATACAATTTTTTTTTTTCGTCTAATCCATATTTTCTTTTCCAATACTCATATAATTCAATGCCAAGTCAAGTGAAGTCTATCCTTTTGTTACATTCTATTTTCCTGTAAACATTCTATTCACTATTATTAATAACAAATAGAGACTTTTGATTTGCTGTGAATACCCAGTTCAAAGAAATTCTCTAAACATGCTAAACAATAGAAATATTCATGTCACTCATTGCTCTACAATAATATCAGTAAAACGTCTACACACTGATATTTGTAGTTACTAATAGTGCAGTTATGATGTCAGCAATGTCCTCCGGAAGTTGAACACTCCAACAGACAGCTTACAAATCCTGTGTATCATGTGCTATAGGTAAAGAAACTTTGTAGGTAGCGATTGAGAAGGAGCAAGAGCTCGGTGAACATTGACAACAAACTTTTCCGGTTGACGTGTATGAATCTATATATTTGAGTGAGACTTGTCAATATATACTACTTTATATCAGAATAGCACGCCATCAATACCCATTCAATTGAATAACTTTGAATAGCAAACTTAAATGAAAATTAATCAAGTGCAATAGTCTTAGGATTTAATATAATAATAATGCAAATATAAAGTGTACAGACACTTGAAAAATGTCTTACAACATCAAACGAATAAAAATAAATGAAATTGTCGGATAAATTAAGTAAGATTATCGAAGGTTCTGAACAAAACCTGATAGAAGTCGTTTATCACTTAGAAACGAAAGTGCTTGAGGCAATTCTCTGAGCGCCGTTGTAATTTGAAAACATTAAATAAGGCTCTTAAGATACTATCTCATTCAGTTGTTGCAGTTAATTCATTTTTGCTGGCCTGGTTTTTCTAACCTGAGAGCATCTGCGTATCGGGATTAGCTGATGAGGACGAAGACTATACATTCCACTACAAGACTGAGTGCTCTTTGCCACCTGGCAGTATTACATAGTCCTGAGGTTCCCGACTTTTACGAGCACACCCGTATTAGCTGATTCTGAACCGTTAATCCAAAAGGAACGTTAAAGAGTCATCAGTTCACGAGTAGTCTCGAGAGAGAAAAAGATGCTCACATATGTGGGTATCGTTGGAAGACGATGAGGGCGTTGATGGTTAACATTTATTGTCGTTTAATCAAATACTGCCAATATCTAACTGGTGTTTATTGTAAATTCCTGTACACATGATCGCGTACTATGTACTGGCTGCTAAACCGTGTAGATTATTAACAATCATTGTCTATTATGTATGATTAAACAAATGAATGAAAATACGTTTAAATTAACCTAGACTGTATTGACCAGTATGTTTAAATGAAATGAACAATACCAGACATGTTCAAAAACTAACATAAAAGATAAAGACAGAGAGAAATAATGTTTAGCAAGCGCGAATAACTTTCGATGTACTGATTTTGCATATGCATAATCAAATACGTTTGTAATTCCTGTTTGTAGAATAATAGAATTGCTGGTATTTAACACAAGCCATTCAACAGAACTCCGCTTATGCAAATGTAATTAGTTCTCAAATCGTGACAGATTTATTTTGTAATCACATCAACTAATTAATTATCAGATCATTTGATTTTGATTATATTGATCTTTTTCAACTTACGAAAGCAATGAAAATTCAATCAAAGGTAGTATACATTGATTTAATGGATAACGATTTATGTTCGAATTCTCTGATGTTAACATTTTGTATGGGTATTTTCGAATAAACTCATTCACTGCAATTATTAATTATATGAGAATATATTTAATTATCGAAAATATAACATGTACTTGATCGGTATTTTTATCTCGCTGTTAAAAACACTCGTAACTATCCTCCAGGCATATTTTCATTTCAACTGCTACACAGACCAATACACACACAATACACTAGCAGACAAAATTCACCCTGAAGTCAATAAGCAAAAATTTACTTTCCACCGAACTTTCAACTACACAGAGTACTATCAGTGATGGAGAATTTTTTTTTGAAAAAAAAAAATAGTGGAAAATATTTTAGAACATAATGAAGCTGTAGATTTATGATTGTTTTATCCATTCAGATTTAATTACATTGATACATTTCATTTCAATTTTAATGAAATACATATGTATTAATAATCAAAATGTTATTATTATTTTCACTAAATGTTAAATTGATATACTATAACAATGAGTTGCAATTAAATTCACATGGAATGATCGAAATAAAGCATTTTGTGTATTGAATAGGATGTGATATACTGATATACTACACGGCATAAATGGTATCGGATATTTTTATTTTTTTTGAGGTTATTCATGCGATTCTCTATACTTTCCTATACCAAATTGAGACACCATTTATGGAGCGTAGTCTAGAAGAGATTTTTAATAGTAAAAAAAGGTTTTTAACAGTTAAAAAAATTTTTTTAACAGTTACTAAGTTTTCTTGGTTGTGAAGAAATATAATGGAACCAATACAATCCATATTTTATTGTGGATATAGTGAATCACATGTATAACCTCAAAAAAAAATAAAAATCATTGTTATGGAATATTTTCTTAATTGTTGAAAAACATTGATTTTAACAACTAATAAATCGTTTCTGAATAGTGATAAATTTGTTTTGTCAGCGTATCACTTTTGACGAAAATGTTGAGTAATTTTCTGCTGAGGAATGAAAGGAGTAAAAAAGGTGGAATGTTGGATTGGTATGAAAGTTGATATTTAAAATGTTGGTATATCTCAGAAGATTTAGAGTGTAAATGGCAAACGCTCGCTCTCTTCAGTTAATTCGACGGTGGTATGCAATAACACTGGTATGTCTTACATGTACAGCAGCACATGAAGAGAATTCAGGATAATTCATTCTAGTAGCAATGTAGTTACAAACATAGAAGGTTATGTCTCAAGTTAGTTCCGCACACACTATTGGCATTTCCGCGGCTATTTCCTAGGCAATCTCCATCTCACTAATCAGGTTCTAGTTTGCAACGGAAGTTCACCCTTATTGAAGCTATTCCATGGGGCTTTTGATTAAGTTCATCATCTCATCTCTAAACTGATTTACAAAACTTTTGTAATACTGAGAAAAAATCTCTTTATAAGCAGTAGCAAAAAAGAAAAGTTATTGCACTGGTATTGTTTTTTTTTCTACCTCTAAAACTTGATTAATTGAAAAATATAGCCAAGTATCTATATGTAGTTGGAGCTACAATTCAATAGACTGAAGTTGAAAATAGATTACAGAGTACAATATATATTTCTAGGATAAGGTAAAAATAAGATGTATGAAAATTTTTGCAAAACATAATATCTAGTGAAGTCAATAATTTGACAAATATAGAAAACATAAATTTTTTATTTTAAATATTTGCAGTAGTGTGTTTATTTTACGTGACTAGATCAATCTTTTCGTTTCAATTTTTTTATACGTCACACGTACGCCATCTTGCTTATATTGCAAGTTACAAGTTTGCTCGAGGGAAAATACTTCTCGTCCCAACCAACAAATCCCCCAAGTTTCAACTGCACGATTGCTAGTGACAGCTGACGGCATTATTATACTACTGCAACTCCAATAATAAGTTATAAAATCTAAAAAACTATCGTCAATACAAAAGATATTGGATATTGTATATATTTAGATGATAAAATAATATCATTTAATAACACAAAATATTGGGAAATAATTTAAAACAGTATATCGTGTTGACTGAGACTGATAAAATTTGACGATCGATCAGATTATCATACAAAGCTGCATAAGTATCAATAAATAATAATGATTGTATCTGATTATCAACATACCTCTGATTTCCCAGGACTACAAAACCTATAGAGTCGTGTACGAATAGCGATGCAACTGTAATCGAAACACAATTGTGCAGAGGCGGGTGCTCAGGTATTGTATTTGACGTTACGAGAGCTGGAGAGAACACCTTCTATAATCCGGGCGATCAATCGATTTAATATAATGCAAATTCCCACGGCCCATGATGCTCGTTGAGTTGGCATCGAACTGTAGAAATCGCAGCAACATAGCTAATCGGTTAATACCCTCTCGTATGGTGTTAAAGTACCACTAGTCCCTTTTCTCAATCTCCCTTCTCTTTATTGTTGGGATAAAGATAAAAGCCGCAGCATCAAGTTGATTCCGATTTATCTTTAATTGCAAAACGTCAAGAATTTGATCGCGCCAGAAAGATATGTACCTATAATTTACCGGCATTACTCTGGCACGCGGGGCTAAAGTGCTCCTGGTTCAATCAATGTCAAGGAATCTTGCACGCGCTGCTTGTACACTCAGCTTTGACCAGCTCGCGTGCTGAATGTTCATGGACAAGAAGGTCCGCTACTCTTTGCTCCTAACCGAGTAGATGCAAACCACTCAATTATGGTATACACTGTGTGCACGAAGATCAAACTGTGTCTTTCGGTTTGACTATATTCGTACCAGTCATTCCCTTAGTAGCAATTCAGATCCCTTTGCGACCAATGATCAACAAGATGCCATGTCCTCCAGGGAGATATAAGCCAGAGATATTTCCTTTTGCCTACCGGCCTTCGCTTGTGCCAATATTATTTGCCCGCCAGTTATGGATTCTCGTTTCCACTGATCACTGCAGTAAACACGCTGATTTTAAAAATATAAGGATTACATAGGGGTTACCATCTTGATGATTATCACGTCATGGATAGCATGACGATAACATCAAAGCCTCAAAGCCTCGTACAAATATCACTGAATAAAACGTTGAATTTACTGCTTTTTTTTGCTCTGATAATAAGAGCTCAGTTACATCTGTTCCCTACTCATTATGTCATACATATTGAATGACTCCTTGTATGAGGTAATGAGACATAATTAAATTCATATGTCAACACATCATACCAGTAAAAGTCCTTGCAAAAAGTATGTAATAAGATGAGCAAGAGTAGAACCAACAGGATAATAATAAGGTTTTACTGAAGAAATTAAACGATTTGCTGGATAAGTATCGATAAGAGTCTTCTTAATGGTATCCGGTGTACCCTTATAGAGGCTAAGCTAAAACCTGCTTCCGATGACCTGTAGTTAACGCCATATATCGAATCGTAAGTTCAGGAAATTGAACCATCTTGTCTAGACTTCCTTTACCCATCGTTATAAACCTTTTACTTTACTTCTCTCATTTTATTCTGATGCACATCAAGTTGCGAATGGTGAAAAAATGATGGCGTACAAAGAAAAATAGAGCTTGAGTTTAAATTTTTTTTTGTTTTTTAACACTGAACTGTAATTTTATTCAAAAGTATAAAATAATTTTTAATTATTTGCGAGTATTTGAAAAAAAAGTAAAAAAATAGATTTAAATAAACGTATGAAACTTGATAATTATTACGGAAATAGTGTCTACAGTAGAAGTGTTAAATTTTTGTCAGCATGTATCTAAATAGCATGAACACGAATATAAACATATGAGAAAATAGGTGTTTATGAGTACAGTGAACATAGTGAAGTTATTTTACTGGTTGCATTGTCGTGCTTCCTAAGGTTGACCTGCATTAATGTAAAAGCTTGTTGTAGAAGCGCATGCCAGTTGGCAATCTATCTCAGAAGCTGTCCCGTCGGCGGAATAATGATAATTATCACTACTGCTACAACAAAAAAGTTTCTGGGCCAAGTCCAAGTCCGATGACTAACTGGTATTGTACATTATTATCATTTCGTTGGTTTTATTTGATAGTTAATGATACTTTTATGACAAAAAATGACAAGGAATGGGGAAAAGTTTTCAATTGTGCAATAAAATATATAATGAAAAAGGAGTTAAACAATAATGATATAGAATAAAGGAAAAATAATGTATGAGAAACGACAGCCGGTAGCAATCATTCATGAAGGACCGGGCCTGTAGATAAACTGCAGGCAATCAGGCAGTGTAATTTTCTCCCTGAGCCCGCGTTGATAAAATACCACTGGTCTAGATCAATAACGCAACCGTCCACCGGGAAATTAATTAATCTTCACCGTCGCTCTGTGTGATCGTCAGGAAAATTAATTAATACGACTAAAGTAATTAGCGCTCTCTTCCCGACATGGATATGCGTAATGGTGCTTTTGCGCGAGCGTTATCATCCATGGAGTTTCTATTCTCCGATGACGATGAGACGAATAAATTGAACTGCTCCGTGATATATCGCACAAGTGCAATTAAAACGACTGGCGACATTAATTCTCCCTATCTTCTCCATCAGGGTTAATGCCTACTGTGATTAGTTCACTGAGTCTCAAGTAAAGGCATTTATCATTCATAATCAGTAGAAAATAATATGTCGGAGATAACATGTAGTGCGAAACAAAAAAATTTTCACGACAAAAAATATTTATGACACAGCATACTGTTGATAGGCACAGTGCCAACAATACCTGACTACGCGTCACTATACTATATGCTTTTCATTCGAATTGCTTCCAAATAAATATAATCACATCTTAGAGTTATTTACTAAATTTGTTGATCTGCATTCAGTCTTCTATCTTTTTGTCTCTAAATTTTTCAATAGTCACACTATTTTTTTTTTATTTCTGCTGCATTCCCAAGTAATAATAAATAGGCCTAAAGTGCGCTCAAAATAAAAAAAAGCCCAATAAAGACCCGATTGAAGCCTAATCTTAAATTAGAAATATTTTCAGTGTCCAAAAGAAGCTCAATACACCCCTAAAATAAACTAAGGGGTCCATTGTGGGCCTAAAAAATATTTTTGAGCTTTAATTGGGTCCATTGTGGGCCTAAAAAATATTTTTAAGCTTTAATTGGGTCCATTGTGGGCCTAAAAATATTTTTGAGCTTTAATTGGGTCCATTGTGGGCCTCAAAAATATTTTTGACCTTTAATTGGGTCCATTGTGGGCCTAAAAAATCTTTTTGAGCTTTAATTGGGTCCATTGTGGGCCTCAAAAATATTTTTGAGCTTTAATTGGGCTTCTTTTAAATGCGCCCAAATACTAATAATTACTACTCAGGATATTTTTTTTATTTTTTGAAGATGCATTACTAATTTTTGACGAATTCATCCATTTAGACTATTGTAAAAAGCTCTAGCAAAGAAAATTAGATTTGCTTTATCATTTTGTTTGTTTGATATTCAATTAAAAAATTTATTTTCTAAATTAGAAAAATTATTCTATGGTTATTATTATTAGTGAGAGTATGAATCATTAACGGTTTATTTAGTGCACAAAGTATACAAGAAACCTAGTGGGAGTCGTTCATGAGTTAAAGTTGTATGAAAAGCTTCAGTGAAGTAGAGAAGTACCTTTAGAAAATAAGGGAAACTCTTGCATAATGTTGAGCAAAGCAAACATCATTATAATTATTAACAATATCATGTCATGTTAGCTTTATTATTACGTCCTGTGAACTTTGATTGAAAGCTTGTGTACGCCGTTTTATGTCATAATGTTCATTTTAATGGAGTCAAGAGACGTATGTCTATAAGCTTCATTATCATGAATAAAACCACATCCTTGGAATCTAACCTTTCATATATAATAAATCATTGATGTTCATTGCAGAAAAAAATTTTTTTCGCTATAAATGTAAATTTTTATATCATATCTCATATTCCATCTAAGTTTGAATGGAAATTTACAAAAAAAATACTAAATTATTAATTTATTGAAAATATTATTTCATCTTTTTTATAAATAGACTTTAAAAAAAAATTTATGTTCAAGATACAAAATCAAAATGATTCCATTTTATCAATAAATTAATTTTTTCGCATGAAAAGTATTTTTATGAGTCTTTGATATTCTAGTAAAAAGTAGTCTGATTAATTTTTATCAAAAGAAATGGATTTTTAAATATAGATTCTGAGTGAAAATAATATGAAGTAAGTTATTTTCAAGAGTTTAATAGAATAAAAAACCTTGGTACCTTGACAGAATTGATAAAAACAAACGATAATTACAAAATCATTTTCAAGTATTGTCGCCTGTAATGACATTCACCGATTGAAGTGTTATTGAGGAAAAAAAGAGCATAAAAGAAATTATTACGTTATTTTATAGCTTTGCAGAGGCACGTTTCAGGCGAGACGACAACGTTGAAAATTCTTGAGTACAAAACTGCTGACGAAAACACGCTAAAGCATTTACGAGTGTTCGCTAAGATTGTAAGAAGCTCCGCCTTCGAGCATTAGACTGAAATGTCGTTTCTTTCTGTACCTGAACAGAAAATGGTACAAAGTTTTATATATATATATATATAAAAATATCCTGTAGGATAATTGGAAAAGGGTCTTTTTTCAAGAAGGATCGTAAACGATCGTCCTCTTTCGATTGTTCTTATTTTCAATTGACGCTTGAGGCATTTTCCAAACGTTCTCTCAATCAAGAACTCTCGAATCAGACCACACGCATCGACCACCCTCTTTGAAGCACTCTTACTTTCACTAAGGCGATCGAGAAAAACGTGTTCTATTCCCTTTGCCTGAGTGATTTTACTTTGAGAATGCAAACTCAAGTAATTACCAGTATAGATGCATGAACCACTCGACAAGTCAGCTTGTTGTGAATGTGCGATAAAGACTTTTTGTTCGAGTATAATGATTAGTACAAAAATGATAGTTTTAATTAAGACTTTTATGTAATAACTTGATGCTTCTTGAATTTATCGTTACTCTATAAATGAAAATCATCAGAGTGACATTCATGAATGATCATAAAAATTAACTACCATTTAATAGATTCACTGACTCAAGGGTAAGTGATATATCAAAGAGACATTTTTTAAAATCAATATTTCAAGCCATCATTATTATTATATAAGAATTTTAATTACATCTTATACGGCCTTTATATCAACTAAGAAGGCTAAAAATATCAGAAGTAATGAGGTATATAATGAAGTCAATTTTATTTAAAGTAGTTTGGGTCGTCATCAGACCATCTATTTTTTTCTAAAGTTTAAATAACGTACTAAAGATTATCTAAATAGTACTATAATTAATTACAATAATTAAATCAGTTTTATAACAGTTAATAAAATATAATATTCAATTACAAACAAAAATAATTTTTTTAACACATTTAATGCATTGAAAAACTATAAATGTCATAATTAATCATTAATATCTTGTAATAATGATCCTTGACATGCATTTTTTTTTAAATTAATAAATTCTCCAAACTTTGAGCTTATTTTTTATGCATTACCATATTGTAAAATAATTGTATGTCCCCATCTATACATGTTCTGAATTTATTTTTTATATTTTGGTCATACTGCAATAAAGATTTGTTAATTTTAAATGATAAAAATATCCATTGAGATTAAATACTGGTTATAATTAATTAATGCACATGTTTTAAACCCATTTTTAATTAGATAAAATAAACGGAATATGTGTATCCATAATATTATCTTGTGGTCTGTATATGCTAATATAAAATAATAAAAGTATAAAACTCTGTACTTATATGTGATGCAGAAAATATGAAGGAATTTTTTTAACATTATTACATTATGTTTTTGCTGGTTTAGTGTAAACTCACCGTTATACAGAAGGTACTTAATATAACCAGGCTCTCGTATATAGAGTTTACCCAAACACAAACGATCCATCAATATTGACTTCCGCTTCATCTTCACAGCAGAGAGCCATTTAGATTCTAACTTATGCCATGCATTTATGAACGAAAATTCCTTAGTTGGGCTTTTATTGTATCGACATAAAAATAGTAAGATCATAAAAAAGTCACCACTTTAAATATCAAGTAGATAAAAAGTAAGAGCTTGTGAAGAAGAAATTTCTCCAATAAGTAAACCTTTAATAAAACTTATAGGTGAAAGAAGGTGAATAAAAACATGTAAGTAGCTCTTGTTGGTAATTTTTATATCCAACGATAGTTCAATTATAGCAACTTCTACCTATTTATTTAACAAATTCTTAATTGAATGTTGGTACTATCTACATTGTAATCTCTCACGAAATGCCTACAAACACGCATAGGCAATAATCATGATTGTTTAGGATGCCTTGCAGGATGTTTATTAAATCTGAGTAATCCTAGAACACCTACAATGTTGCAGCATATCCTAGTTTCGTATGGCCCAACAATATTTGTTTATCGTGTTTATGAAAGTTAATGGCATTCGCCTGGAGCGAAAACGTATAATTGGATGTCCAGAGGATCACCGAGCAAAGCCTTAATGGCCTTCCGAAGGTGTGGTTATTACGGCAGAATGTAATATTATGGTGGTCATGATGTCGTTCGGACACCCTGGAGATATCCAACGGCGCTAACGCGAATTTAGTCAAGATATTGCTCGAGTGAAATTGGCTTGAACGAGAAGACCCCCTGCCATCCTGACATCTTCTCTATACCCATTAGATACACATGCTTCATGGATGCTCCTGCTTGCTACAATTACTATTACGTTGTTACACCAGATACCGCCTGGTATCTATTTCAGTTCATAGTCACTCCATTAGACACCTCCAATTGCTTTTTCGTGCAATTGAATTTGTATTGAGGATGTTACATTTGTACATATCAGTCTTGACTGTACTGTTCATTGTTAATGTGATATCGACACAAACAAATCCTCTGCCTTCTTCATAAAATAATTATATTTAAACTCATTATCATCGTGATTAAAATTTTTATTACTTCTTTTATGATACTACTGGCTGAGTATAAATTAGATTGATGCCTTTTTACGTTTAATATCTCTGAGAATTCAATTAATAACAAGCTTCTTGAAAAAACAATATGATTAATGTTTATCAGTTAATTTTATTGAAGGAAAAAAAAATAAAGATTCACTACGACAAATGTTGTAGTCTCTAGAGTTATCAATGAGACTTGTAATGAGTATCTATGATGTCAACATAATGACTTATTTTCGAGCATAAAAAAAAAATTAAAACCACAAATAGCACATATTTCACCAATCTTACACTTCATTCAAGGGTCTTAAGGTCATGAACTTTAGCAGACAAGTTTTACGACTTTGGAGCTATAAAGTCTATAGGTTATCGGCATTAATAAACACCCAACGTCGAACTTTGTCGTCACCTTTTAATGCCGTCACGTTTAACGACGTGACGTTCGAGACTTCGTGACTACTGAGATACCATCTTTCTTTCATGCATTGAGGAAATGGTTATTAAAGCTTCATACATAGCCGATAATTCGAGGATATAATTAAATCTATAAATAAAATATGCAATTATCTTTTGTTATTTGATGATAATAAATCTAGACAGGAGAGAGTTGGAAACATTACGATACTTTTGATCCAAACGAAGTAAAATAATATCAAAAACCCTCGTAATGATGTAATGACATAATTTAATAAATGCTTCTATTGAACAATACTCCCCTAAAACAGAGTAACATTAGAATAATAAATAAAATAAAATTTATCATTATTTTTTTTTAGGTTGTTAATTTACTTAATGCAATACAAAACAATTTTAAACTCTTAACTTTTAAAATTTTAAACAGAAATTTTTTTAATTACTTTTTAAATTAATTTTTCAAATGCGATGTTTTTACAAAGAAGTATTGTTGAAGTTAATGATTAAATACACTCCTTTTTTACCGATAGAAATCGAGGCAATTCCAAGGCTCTAAACAGTCCCTCGATTTTGCCGTTAAAGTGCCTTTCCAGTAATTTAAAAGCTAGAAAGCTCCTCGACAAAATTTCTACTAGGGAAAGTCTAGTGATTTAAGGGTAGATGACTGGCTCATGTAAAGTTGTTATTAAATTTCTAGTAAAAATTAATCACCCTATCTCGTGAAAGCTGCATGTTCATTATTTAGAAATGATTAATATTATTGATATTTTTCGAAGAACTTCATTTAAAAAATTTATGATAGAATTAAAATGCTTGAACTAGTCAGTGTTTCCGGAACAAGTTAAACAGTTTTAAGTTTATTCGTACTCTAATTGCATATTTATACCGTGACTCTGAGTCACGATGGTTTACATGATTATGCTCATTCATGATCTAGTTCGAAGCAATTATTAATTCAATGCATACAAAAATACCAGATATCAATAAATAAATTGTTCATTCTTTTCAATTACATAAATGGAATTTTAATGTGATGATATGGATTTTTAATATTGTGTTTGTATATGGAAAAAGGTTTTTCATGATTAAAGAAAAACGTTTGAACTACTTTTTCATGAAAAAATCAATTACGAAAAGGCTTTTCACACTTTTTCTTGTTTAGTTACTATTTATTTATATTCCCATGAGAAAAATGTACACAAGCCACTCCTGACCAATTAACATCATTTTTGCTATATTACAAATACAGATCGTTCACTTCCTCAGGGTCACATAAAAAAATTAATTGCAATGAATAACTACTAAATAGACATCATTTGCAACAAAGTAAAACATATAAATGTAAGGATCCCGTAAGTGTCGATCGAGATAGCACCTTTGAGAGGATGTTACTGAAATACTTTGCTCCAAAGCAAGTTCCGGAAATACACTTACTTTTAGTATACAATTACATTGATGATAATACAAATTAAATTCTCACTAGTATTTATCAAAACTACAGTTTCGTTAACTTGACTCTTTTTCCAAGTGTGTATATATATATTTACACTGACACGTTTCAATTTATACAAGTTAACATCACATATACACGCAACAATGACTTTATGTACTTGGAACAAGTTCACATAGAGGCAATAGGACTCTAACAAGTAGAAAGGGTTGTAATATGTATCGAACAGAATCATGACCTATTCTTTCTTTTCATGCTACTCACTCGTTGCTCGCTACTGTTGATACCATTTATCTAACTGTTCGTGACATTTTACGAGAGAAAGGTTCCGTAAATAATGTCAACTTCACTTTCAATTGGTAAAATTGAAAGATAGATACTTATTTTATTTTTGGCTAAGTAATTAACGTTTTGTTCACAGTAATTAAACACTTTCATTTCATTCTGTCTAATTCAGATGATGAATTATCCAAGTTTAATAATATTATGTTACAACTAGTACTATTGTTGCCAATAACACCATTTATCGTAATTAATTTTTTTTATTCTAGTTGGAAAAAATAATCAAATGATTTAAAGGTGGAATTTTTTTTAAGAATGCTGAGATTAAGGGAAACCGATGAAAAATAGTATTATGTTAAAAACGAATATTTTATTAACCTATTTAAAAGATGAATACTTTTTTATCTACAAAAAATTTTACAACATTCCCTTGTGTTTAGTTTATTAAATATTTATAATTAAAAATGGACAGAATTAATGGGAGTGAATTACAAACATATGGTTTTCATTTGGAAATAAATTATTAAACCTCAGTTAAAAAATTGATTAGTAGTATTGTAGATAGTTAAAGTTTGTGTTTTGAATAATTTACAGCTTTTTCTATTTTTCATCTCTGTCTTTCATGTTAAACATACTCGACTCATATTTCCATTGATTATTACAAAGAAATTTAATAACATTAATTAATATTTCATTGATAAATTATGTAAACAGACTTTTTTGCCATTTAATATTTAATTTCTAACTCGTAAATCCTTTTACTATTTTTTATAGTACTTCAATTGAAATTAATTTTTTTTAAACATTCTTTTTTAATGCATTAGAATTGAAGATTGTTAGAAAATAAAACATTCACTTAAATAAAATAATTAATTATTAATGATAATTTTAATCTAAACTCTCCTTGAAAATAGGCATTGATCTTTTTTTTTATATGGCCCGGAGCGATCGAAATGCCTTAAAAAGAAAACAACGAACAGAGTCAAGAGGTTATTACTTGAAGCAAAGGTGACGGAGGACATGAGATAAAGAGGAAAGCAGTGACTTAAACTATCAGTGACGATGAAGCTACACTAGCGCGTATGTAGAACGTACGAATAGCTGTACACGATAGTTATTATAAGTAAGATCTGTAGCCATATACGATAACTGTGCCGTTCTCCAGTTATACGTGCCGCCTTGACTGCAGCGAAGAGCTCACAGCACCTCCCGAGCCTACCATATACATGTGCATGATGCTGCGGCACACATGGTACAGAAGAGAGAGCATAAGTATATGCTCCAAGCCATACATATTTATGTAGTATAGCGTCTATCTCTCGTCTCAACTACCCTCATCCTTATTACACTACTTTTCAAATATCTAACGCATCTTCGCTCCATTTTGCTTATCTATTACCTTGTTCGACCGATTTTTCATTTATGGAAATTGACGAAAATAAAAAAAAAATGCCCTTCTTTTAGTTGGAGATAAACATGTGAGTTCGCATCACCAACATGCTGACGTTAGATGTAAATACTAACTGTATACAGAAATAATGTGAGTGTATATTAATTATTATTTAAATTAAATTGCATTAATACTTTGTACTGAATTTGTGGAATCTATGGTGTACAGGGTGTCCAATAGAAATGTGTGAAAACTAATCAATTGAATTTTCAAATTTTGGTACGACAATTAATTTAAAAATTCAAAAAAACCATTGTTATTTTATAATTTTAATTTTTCACTCCTATCAGCAGTTCCTATGACTGACTAAAAAATTTTTATCGTGATGAATTTTGAGGATATTCTATTCTCTCCTTCGCAAACTAGGTCAGATTCAAACTCAAGAGTTAAGATACAACTGCACTATTTAAGAAAATTAACTGTCCCAGGAGCTTTACATTCATTTATTCTATTTAATTCATTTGTCTCTTTTCATTAAATTCATTATACTTGTTTATTATCAGGAAGAGATGACAATTTTATAGAGATCGAGGTTATTTGTATTTTAATATATGTATTTACTGAAGATTGAAGGATCGATTTATATATAGTCTTACTGGTTCCTGAAGTGGGTAGACCGGATTGGATGAAACAAAAATTGAAGAAGTCTCTGATATTCTCATGTTATTTATGATGTCATAGACCTAGATAATATCTTTTGGATATGAGTAAATAAAAAATAGCAACGATAATGATACACAATATTTGCTATCATATTTTTTGAATTTATTATCGGTTATATCGTGAGAAGAATGGGGAAATCATTTTAGAAAGAGAAAGCAAATGAGTGTCGTTGAATGTTCCTTAACACTCCATTAATTTTATTAGAAATCTTTCGAGAGCATCGACTCTTTCACTTGATCTCTAACAATTGCACAAATATTCATAACAACGTAATACTTGGAATAATCTCATTTTTATGTCGGGAAATTGCCAGCAATAAAGAATGAGTTCATATTATGGATGGAGAGATGAAAGTCTAAAATAATAACAATATTTTTATTATGATAATTGCATTAAAAATCATAAATAATATTTTTATGGAGCAATAAATAAATTTGACCTTCATGTCGAGTATTATTTTACTTAGTAATATTCATATTTAATTTTTTTGTTCAATGTAAATTTATATACACTTATTCAGATTCTTTAATTCAGAAGTATATTAATAAATAATACCTTTCAAAAGTCCTAAATTTTATTCAACTCAAATGTTTACTATTTTTTATCAATTTCTTTTATTTAATGACAAATTAAAAGACTGAATGAATGTCGTGTCAAAATATTTCAGAACAAATTATTTTCGCTAGAGATCTCAAATTAAATTAGACTAATTGTAATTTTAACATATTGATTGTATAATGAAATAATAAAATCACATAATTAAAATTTTGCCATTACAAACTATTACGAAATATTCACCAGTGGATTCTATTAAAGTGCTTCATATGTAATAAATGTTATGTGATACTAAAATAAATGATATTTAAATAATTCAAATTTCAAAAATGAACATTTTGAATGGTTTGATAGAATTTCCAATTACAGACGATTCAGTTACGATTGATGACATGTCATGCTTTAGTAGACGAACTGAATACCAGGATGAAGAGTGGTTTAAAAAATGTCAAAGTGCTCATATAAGATATTAATGTCAATTAGCATCAATGAATAGGAAGATCAAAGCTGTTACTAAACAAGGCTTCTATTGAATTGATTTGAAATATAATTCCCGCTTGCAGGATTATGCATGTAAATTCGTGACAAATGAATGGCAAATTAAATTTGAAGTTAATATACAGTCGATGTTGCACTAAAAAATGCTGGAAATTAAATTTCATAAGACCAGAACAACTTGATGGATTTTTAAATTTATGTAAAGATTATATAATAAATAATTTTAATAAATTAAATGAATATTTAATTTTGTTTAAATGCCATTTTCTATATTTATTTTACTCTTAACTGAAAGATTTGAACTTATTCTAAAGCTAATTTAGAGTGAATACAAAGCTTTTAATAAAATACATTAATTCCCAAATGAATAATGATCAAAAGTCTGGAAATATTACCGTCATCAACCATTTATTCTTATCAATACATAAAGAGTATGATTAAATAATTTCCAATAATCATGTTTTTTTTTTTAGCACACATCCATGCAATTGTTTCTGTTTGAAGTATTGAAAAAGCTATTCATAAACGTGTATTAAAAAAAAAAAAAAAACAACATATTGCATACGTTACGATGACTCCGCATGAAAATAGGGGAAATGGCTTGAATCAGGAAACAGCAATGGTTCACATATGAACATCATACAATGAAAGAGAGCGAACGTTTTAATTTTATGCCGAGTCATTTGATTCTCATTCACGTTCTCTCGACTTTATTTCACCTACTTCATTTTTTTTCTCCCCAACTCAAACGAGTCAGCTATTCCGTAAATTGTGCTGATGTAAATCCAGACAATTTCACTCTGACATAAGTAACATTTTTTAGTATTTTTAATATCGATGAAGCCTTTTTTTTATTTTTATTCAATACTTCTTTGACACTTCCTTCATGAATAATAAATTCAACTGTCGTAATAATTGGAAATAAAAAGAAATAATTAAATACTTCTGTTGGCATGTAAATGAACGACAAAGAGTGTTTTAAAATCAATTAATTATAAATGATGAATAGAAGGAGCCTGGTTAGTTAAATGATATGAATGCTTAGGTATAAATTCTATAACTGTATCTAAAATGCAAGCACCTTGTTTATTTATTTGAATGCATTTCCGATGCTTAGTGTTATGCGATAAACACGATGCACACGACACGTGACTTAACCTCAAATATAGTGGCGCCACTGAGAGCACATTTTTTGGGGCTTAAAGTAACTGAGAAAATTACGGATTCTCACAATAAAAAATCACGCGTTACTATTCAAAGCGTGAATTCATCTTGATGGAACTGAGTGAGAGAGAAACAGGTTTTAGGTGCTCAACAAGCATGCTTGAAAGTGGTCTCGCGACTCCTAGAAGTACGTGCGTCCGGCGTAGGCGGTGAACGAAATTCAATGTCGGCACTGGAACGCACATGGAATACTTTAAGAGATGAGACTGTCACATTTGTGTCCTTTCTTTTTTTATTAGTGAAGAAAACAATTGTTATATAAATAAGACTATCAAAAAATGGTTTAATGTTGGCATTGATGGGCTCACAGTTGGCAATCCTTTTTTTTAATTGATCTGAAAGATCACATTTCTATAAGAGAAAAAAAAGATTCTTTTACCACATGGTTTAGGAGAAATAATTACTGGAAGTGATACAAAAATACACGAGCTCTTATAACTATCTTTATTTAATTTTACCGGAAGTTAATGATTTAAAAATGATATACACACGCTAAGTAGAAACTTTTTTAATATATTTTAGAAAAATAAAAAAAAATCATTGCTATTTTAATTACCAATATGTGGATGACAAACTACCTGAAGAATTTTTAAAACGAAAAAAAAAAAAATCAGAAAAATAAATATGACATAAGATACTTCTAAATTACATGCGATTAAATGCAAAATTAGAAACTCGAGCCGAGATTTTCTTTCTCTCTGGGAATATCAGAAGCCAAAAAGGATCAGTGCCAAAAGTATTATTCCACATACTATGATTACTTTAAATCACCCTTAGTTTTTAATAACAGAAAAAATGATAAACATATGTTAACTCTAGTAAACCCGATATTAAATTTTTATAATCATCTAAATGTATCAGAAGTAATTATCTGGATTATTTAATAACAAATATTTTTCTATTTTTATTCCACCAAGAGATAAATCAATGGCAAAAAGAATATTACATCTGTTAGATAAAATAAATTATAAAGTTGGGAAAATGAGCGATAATGGAATGAAACGTGGCAGTCACGTAGCTTTAAAAGAAAAATAAAATTAAAAAAAAAATGTAACGTCCGAGATGGTAGAGAGAAGATTTCTTATGAGCTTTTATACACAGGCTCTTTTCTAGATCTAATTAATGCTGACATGTTAATGAAGATATTCGTGAAGTTTACCGGATATTGCTGTAGTTTGTAAATTACACAAGTGTATACAATTAACTAAATGCTCACTATTTCAGCTCTGCCAAAATGTGTTTAACTACATTAACTTTATACACTTGCTTCTTTTCCGCTCACCCCTTTTACTTTTATCCCCCGATAAATTTATACTACGCTTGAGCCAAGAATTCTCTGCAATGCGCCTATGTTTACTTTTGGCTCGACGTCACTATTTAATTAACTCGTCGATACATATGTATCTTATTCTTTCGCATCCAATCCCACTTGTATTCTATGACCGAATCCACCATTTCTCTTGCCAAGTTTACAAATCTATTTCATAGTTTAACATTTATTTTTTCTACCTACTTGTCTGGTCTTTGTTTTCATTTTTTTCTACAACAAGTTTTCAGTATTCTCTAGAGCTTTAGTTACCGATTGTCGAATCGGAGCAATTTTCAAGTGGAAACACTGGGGATAACGAGAATAAAAATGTGTCATCTAAAGGTCAGTCTAGTCAACAACTGTTTGGCACCGTGTGTTCGATCTTCTACATGTGAATGGTGATTGGTACATACATATAAGCGCCTGCTTGGATTAATCACAAGCATATGCTGCTGGTAGTAAGCGAAAAGCCGATTTTCAACATGAAATAACTATTCTCTGTGGTCGAAGGACATACTGTCAAGCTGTTTATCACACTTGCTTCTACCAATATCATATGGTTTTCCTTCCTTTGATATGAGAATTATAAATACACACTCTCACAAATGGAATACTTAATGAACTACATTGGTTGAAGAGATTTGTATTTTAAGAATTAATAAATTATTTTTCAACAGTAGTAAATTTCTTCTATCAGTGTAGGGATAAAGATTAAAACCTATTATTATTCTTGTTCTTAAAAATAATTATCCGTTACTTGATATTCAAATTTTTCTACTCTTATTTCATTCATTTCTTTTACTAGAAGAATATTGAATTTACGTATTGAAAAAATTAGCATGAATGAACGCGAAACAAAACGACATTCTTAATTCTAGACTAGCATTGTGAAGCGACATTTCATGCAAAACAGTCACGAACGGATTAAAAGCTACCGGAATAAAATGGTTGCTAAGATTACCTACCCTCCAAGCAGAGCACGGATTCAAACGAAAAGCAAAACGAAATTGCCAAGTACTTCTCATAACTTAGAGAACCTTTACTTCTAACTTGTGAAAATGATCGTTAATCTCCCAAGCATTCCTTCTCTCATAACTTTTCCCTGCTTATCCTTCATTTCCCCCAAATTTTCATCAAATCGAGTTTTCTGTCTTCACAAAACAACAGCCATTACCGTGGCTGACATTTAAATGAATAAAAATTCATCAACTTCCAAACAAATGACATTTAAATTTTACGAATATAAATTAATACCCACAAAAGGATCAGATGCGTTTATATGTTGGGTTGACGAATATGTAAAATTAACATGACCACGTGAGAGTAAACATACTGGGTACATCTGTATGAACTGAACACGAGTGATGAATGCTCACTTGACATTAACATGTAGTAATAATTAATGTACTAAATTATTTTGTCAACTAAAAGATCAATCGTTTATCATTTCTACATTAAATATTTTTTGGCAAGCATAATAATAAAATTTATACCAAAGTATTTTAGGGATAAAAAGTATTGAAAAGTGAAGAAATAATGTGAAAAGAACAATAATGTGTCAAGATTACAGAAAATCATGAATTTTCTTTTAGACGCACCCGGAAGGATACACTAGACTTGCCCAACAGGATCTCAAAATGAACTTTGACGTAACTAGAGCAAAATAAAACTCTTGAAGCACTTTCGTGCCAAAAGATCGTTGGTTTGGAGCTTTGAACATAAAGTAGAACAAGAGTTTTGTAAGCTTAAGAATAAAGAAAAGAACATTGACTATCGGGATACATCGTTGTTGCTTTGAACATACTTAGTAGTGTATCAGAAAAAAATGCAATCAACTTTTATCAATGACAAATACTTTACCTTTTAATTATTCACCATCTGAATTCTTTGTACAACATTATTATTAACTTCCCACTAATAAATGATTATAATGAGGTCGATTTTGGAAATTCTTATATTGTTTATAACAATTTAAATTTGTTATAAACAAAAAAAATTAAACGATGAAAAAATTACGGATTCCAATGAATGGAAAATTCGTCATCAGAACACAAAGTAAGCCCGGATTCTTTTTTTTTTTTTTTTAATTTTAAAATTTAGAAAAAAAATTTAAACTTTACACTTGTAATTAATTTTTTAAATATTTTATATAACAAACATTAACAAAAAAAAAAAAAAAAAGATCAAAAAATACTTTACTTCACATAGAATCTACTAGATAATAATTACCAAAGTTCCAGACTTTATTTTAATATCTGAATATCAGGTTTGCTGTTGGATTTAAAAAAAATAATAACGATAAGCACATCATAAATTTGAGTTAATTAAAATTTTCGAGAAAGGGGATAAAGATATAAAATAAAAAAAACAGTAATCAAGTTATATAAACAGTATGCTTTATTTCAGTGTACTCTTTTTTTTTATACTGGCTGAGAGAAGAGTCTAAACATGAAATAAGTAAAAAAACACGAACGTCGAACCGCAATGAATAATTCCACCAACAAGACAGTCTCGCTTGCTCCCGAAACACTTGCAGCTTAGTGTGCCGAAAACCTCGCTCGCATTTGCAAATAATTTCTTATACATATATTTTATATAAATACTACGGGGCCAAGATCGAAGTCGCGATGAATTCGCTCATGGTCCATTTACACATCAATCATTTTATCTTAAATTATTCTTTTCTATTTATTATTTTTGTTTATTCCATAATTTAATTAATTATTTTTTTTTTTTTTTTGCATCACTTACATTTACAATAATTTGATCAGTGCGACGGCAAACATCACTAATGATTTCGCAAAAAAATTTTCCCATCTTTTCAGCATGTATTACTCTTTCCTGTCTCTTTGACTTTGCAATAAGTGCCCTTGTTAACTGTTTATTTAATGATGATTATACTTGCAAAGTGGTGGACACAGACCCAAACACAAGAGAAAGAAAGGTAATGTGTTTTATCGGTGCATACTACAATTTGCTTGGGTCATTGTAATTATTTAACGCACCAAATATGGCAAAACATTCGCCATATTAAATCGAGGTCAACGTTGAAAAAGGAGAAAAAGAAAAATTCAAGTATAAATGTAAAGATCCCAAAGACAAGAGACGCCCGGTTGTTACGAAACATTGGGCACCTTTAGCACAACCAGTAGACGTTGCAAATCAGATTCAATATCATTTTAATTTACAACCAAGAGCTGTGAGAAAAAATAAACATCATTTCTCAGTTAAATCAATTCGCTTCGGGAGTTGGTAATATTTTCTCTCTTTCTCCTATTGCACCGTTGTGTTTTACATTACACTATACAGACTATCACAATCACTTATCGCAATTACAAAACAAAAGAAAACTACAATATGTCTAAAAATAAAAATAGAAACAATCTAGTTTTCATTTGTAAAATACATTTCACATAGTCCAATCATCATCAGCTTTCTTATTACACATTGTGTGGGTCGTTTTACTTGAGAAAAGGTGAGGAAAAAAAATATGCGAACGATCAGTGTCGCTATCCGACACTTATTAGCGTAGCATAGGAAAACGGCCACGTTGAGAGTGCGAGCAATCAAGTGGAGAAAGAGTCGCCAGGATTTTATTTAGCGTATAGACACGGCCAAGTATAATCTCGCCTGGGGCCGCCGTCAACGGAGGCCCAAGTGATTAATCATTGAGTGTGCCTTGAGCACAAATAAAACGAACAAACGAAAGAACTTCCCCTTCCGTTTACGCCTATCGGCATTTAGCGAAAGAGAAGAGAAAAATAAAAGGGAAAGATTCACCCTCTGATGGCTTTCATTTTACTTCTCTTTTGCACTGTCTTCCTGCGTAATCGCTTTCTGTTTTTTTCTTTCATTTTGATTCTTAAAGTTCTGTAAAAACATTCTTAACGACTGTCCAATTTCAGCAAAAACCAAAGACATTCAGAGAGAGTTCTTAGTATTTATTTATATTTTTTCCTTAGATTTATTATATCTCATATTTTTGCTTCAAATAAAGAAACGAAGACGCATGAAGATTGTATAAATGCAAAAAAACGAGCGGCGAATCGTAATGAAATTCTTGATCAGTGCAAGTATTCATAGTACCTTCGAACAAAGCTAATATTTATATTTACACACATATACGATCTAAATTAAAACTTACAGAGTGTTCATTCATGTCAATAGTCTAAAACATCAATCTCCCACGATTATTTATCGCGGGTTATCGACAAAGCGACGACGAGATCGCACAGCGAATTATTAAGTCGAGCTTAGTCACAAAAAATTTAATTAACACAGTCTGTAGATTAACAAATAATTTTTATATTCTCCATTTATCACTCAATTATTTTTTATCTCACATCGAAAAATGTCATTTTCGAACTTAAAATATATTTATATACATCAACACGGTAATTCAAATAATTACACATAGAGGAAAAAAAAAGTATATAATTAAAGATGAATGAGAAAGGTTTGAAAGCCGAAGAGGGACTTGAGTACGAATCGATTTCATCTCGCAATAACTCGTATATGTGTCTCGATATATCTTTAACAGTTGCGGTTAATCGAAATGCCAGAAACGTTCGACAGATGGTCATACTGACAGTTAAAAAAAAGAAATTTCAAAATGATGAAATAAAAAGAAAAAGTATCACGATCAATCGATTGTAATTAGGTGAAGTAAGATAAGTGTAACTGAACACCAAGTTGATCGTAAAAGATCGCGTTCGATAGTATCAATCAATCGACAAATGTAGATACGAATCCAAGAATAATAGATATCAAGAAGACATGCAATAGCTGCCTGTCGTACAAATTGACAGACAAGATATCTGATTTTCTTTCATACTGTTTACAAATGAATGTATTCACATGAAAAGAGTTTGTGACAATAAAGATAATTTAAAATTTTTTCATCCAATATTATATTAATAAATATTTCATATCAATTTTATATGTATTAATAATAGCTGTTGATAAATGAATGAAAATAATTGAAAATAAAGTATGTGTATAATAAATAAAGGAAAGTAAATGAATAAACTAAAGGGTTGATAATGTCACATTCGAGCTATAATATTAAAATGCAACGGTGCAAATAATCACGTGGGCGAATTATAACAGTTTACCGACCCACGTCGATATGCCGGTGCCATTATTCAGGTTTTGAAGATAGGATAAAGGTCATCGGCATTGATGTTCTCCAAGCGTCAAGGGTTTCATGCCAGACTGAATAATAAAAGCCCGAAAATAATAATATTTATGCTCGAATACACTAGATAATAATATGTAAAATGTTATCCGATCAAGTAGTCGAAAGTTTTTGGCATTTTAATTTGTTTTTATTTACAAGAGATATATATATGGGTGTATATTGATTCGCAAGCGTTGAATGTTTTTTTTTATTTGACGTCGGTGGGATATTCAGAAAAATTGAATAGTCTTTTTTGTTCATCATCCGCCCAATAAAATAGAGAGATATGTGGGAAAGTGGAGCAGAAAGAAGAATGAAAGAAAGTTGTGGAGGATCATGAAGGGCAATTAGTGTGCAACGCTTGATGCGCTTGGGGCGGAAATGAGTTGCTACCATGAGTATTAAACGCGAAGCGGATATGGGGGCTCCCGGTTTTACAAGAGATTATCGATGAAGACAGCGCGTCATTTGAGAATTCATCTCATATCACGACGACATTTCATTTACCTTTAAGCATAAGTGCGACTTCGTCGTCGATTAATTGCTACGTTATACTAACGATCACACAAACTACATATCCGATACGTTAATTAAACGCCGGGTGTGGTGGACAAATGCTTTGATGACAACAACGATGAAGATGACGAAGAAATAAGGTGGCATCATGCATCTCATCTCATCATCTTCACTCTGATCAATTTTATCACGCAAATGACTAACACAGGATTTTAATATCTATAGACAATCTCACTTCCAGCGTTTCATTAATCCTTAGACATGACAGAGAAAAAATAAGAATAAAGGAACTCAAATTCCAGGAGCTAAAGTAACCAGAATTGTTACTCTTGTTCGTCAATTCCAACACGTACTTACTACGTGTACCGTTAGAAATAATTTTTATTTTTTTTAAAGTAGATTATCTATTGATTTAGTATCCATGCTTTTTGATTGACGAATTGTGAAACAATTTCTTGGTTGCAGTCTTGAACAAACTACCGCGTTTCTAACTCGAGGTAGCATCGAGCCTGAATCATTACAATTAAATATTTCGGTTATATTACCGACACGAGTCGACTTTCGCACATACACGTGTGAGAGTCCACCTGTTTTTATTTTCATTGCTGCTCAGACTTAACTTTCCTACTCCACGCTTCGACGGTTTTCCAATTTATATCTTCACCCCGATATCGATCTCGCTTTCATCACTCTCAATCTCTCTTTCACTCGTTCGTTCCTCCTTCCTACGTCATCTTTTCATTCATTCTTAATACACTTACACACATCACATACAGTTTAATTAAGTCTTTGACTGTTCACTCTTCAGCTTGCAGCAATGTACGAAAGTCCTGCTGCAATTTTGACTCGTGATAACTCCAAATGTCACTGTAGTCCTCGTTGTCATCAATAAATGGTGATTTATCTTCTTCCGGCTGAACTGCACTCGGTGAAGATGAAAAGAATTTAATCTCTAAATCACGATGACCATTGTGTGATGTTACAATTTCTGTAGAAACTTCAAGACTTTGACTACTGGATGCTGGATTAGCTAGAGCTGATAAACCAGATGCATTGATACCAAGTGATACGTATGAGGGACTGCCAGGCCATGAGCTTCGGCCTCTACCTATCTCTGTAGGTTGACCACGGTCACCAATTACTCCCACGTCTCGACTTGGTGTACTGATTTGCTCGCTAAAGTAACTTGATGGATCACTCCAGCTACGTCTTAGTAGAACACCACCGGTAGATTCAAGCCGTTCGTGACGTGTTGAACCAACTGGAATCTGATGGTGGTGATGATGATGATGGTGATGATGATGACCTCGTAAAGGATCGTCAACATCATAATATTCACCGTGTTCTTGGCATCCAAGAGTTGATCGTGATAGAAATAATGGTATTTGAGAAATCTGAACAAAATCATTGCCAGTACTAGTCGATGGTGGTGTTAAAAATGGCGAATAACCATCTTGATCAACATCCCAAATTAAACCAGAAGGATTACAATAACGACACTGACAAGAACCAGGATCATCGATAATATCCACTTTCTCACAGGTATCATAATTGTGAATGTAACGAGGCCCATTTTCATTGTGAATAGCTCGATTGATGGCATTGTTAACCGGATGACGATGGTGGTGATTACGATATCCCTTGGTAAGACCTGTCGTGCGAACCAGCACAGGTACTATATTCCGGTTGTCGTCGAGCACTTTCACTTGCGCGTGTCTATGCGCGTACCTCTGCCTCGTGTCTACAATCTCTTGCATTGGTGCTTGAGTTCTGCCGTAACTTTCCCTACAAACTGGTGGCCTCCGTTGAGCACGGTGAGCTGGTGGTTCGTACCTTGTTTCATAGCAAATCGGCACATATGGCTTTAGTGAAACGACACTCGACTGATCCGCTAGTCCAGAATTAGTCGTGACCGGTTGATCTTCTGGTTTTGAATTTTCCGGTGCAATAACATTAGTAGGCTTTCGATCCTTCTTTCTACGTTTTCTTGGTTTTATTATTCTTGGTAAACTATTTTCACAATTGTTGGAGCTTTCATCACTTGTAATGCTAAGTGAATCAATGTTTGCTATGCTGGTGCCTGAAGAGCTATCCAACTTGGCATTTTGACAGTCATTTTTCTGATTGATTTGTTGTTGTTGCGGCTGTGGTTGTTGTTGTTGCTGCTGATGCTGTTGTGGCTGACATTTTCTTGAAACTTCAGCTATTGTTTTCTGATTTCTGACAGGTGCACAACGTCCAATGGACATTGTATTATTGTTTACGTTACAAAAATTGTTAACATTAGCACTAGCAATGATGTTGGAATTAGAAATCTTTCCACGACTGTGATAGCGGCCGGCTAGAATAAGAGGAGCACCCTGAGTATGAATGGCTAAACGCGATAGGGGACTCCGACTCTGCAGGTGTGAGGAAACCTGCTGGTGAGTCTGCTGATGCTGCGACTCGACCGGCGAGTGCTGCTGTTGACAAGGCGATGGAGAGGATCGTTGATTATTTCTTCGTGGACTAGACGTCATGGAGATTAAAGGAGCACCTGTCCAAGTTCCATACTGACGTTGATCATTTCCCGTAGAATAATTATTTTGAGTATAACAATGTGAATTGTTACGCTGACTTGATTGTAACTCTTTTTTCACAATAGTTTTCTGTATATTATTGGGCCTCACTGTTGATGATATTAAACAACTACCAATATATCTCTCCACCTCCAGGCCGCCCTGAGAGGCACGGCTCATTTTACAATTTAAAACGATCACCAGAACATTAAAATATATTGAGGTAACCTGAATAATATCTCTACCTCAATTTTAACACTTGATACATCATTTCACCTCACAATCAAAAAACCTCTTTCAAATAATTCCACAAAAGTAATTGATTTAATCAAAAACATTCATCCCATATCGTGTGAAATCGTATCAATGATTGGTTTGTTGCGAAAAAAGTTGATAAATGTGAATGCGTCGGAACCGGGTCAACAAGAAAATCACGGAAATGCACAACTAAAATGGACTAAGTAGCTGTCCACCTTTCATAACCGCGGTCCGAGCGACACTAAAGTTCCTTTGCTCGCGCGCATCGACGCCGCCGTCGCTCAGCACTCTGCGACGTCGAGAACCCCACCACGATACTTTACCACCACCTCTTCATCTTCTCTGTCTGTCGCTCGTGCGCGTATTTTCCTCTTCCATAGACATCGCGCCGACATCCCCACCATTTTAGCTGATATCACATCGTCCTTTTCTCTTCATGAACTAAACTACGGAACCGCGAAACTTTGCCACGTCCGGTTCATACGATCAACGCGTTGTTCCTTCCGGTAAACGGCACAATTTTCCTCTGATTCTAAAACGATGCAAAACCCGCATCTAAATGAAATTGATATATACATCACAAGTTTATATTAATATGTCGCTTTGATAAAACTGTTAATTAAGATTAAGGTAATCAGATAAATTGTAAGAGAAAGGAACGAGTAAAGAGAAAGCGAGGAAAAAAGGAGGCTAGAGATCCAGGAGATATCTCGGATGATTGTGGCACCCCCGCATCTAGGTCATCGTCTCCTCAAAAGTGGGTCACGAGTCGTCGATCGCCGCTGGCGTACTTTGTACTTTACTTGCTGCCATGTCTCGACTCACAGTCGTCAGACTCCTCTTTACAATTATTCACTTGATAGTAAGACGTCTAAGCGTTCACTAAACTATTACTCGGCTTAATTTTCAAGTCACAAAATTAACTCTCACGGTTCAACACTCTAACATACATCAAGATGCTCGCGAGAATTAACACCTTAAGAATACTCCGGTAAATGTCAGCAACTCATTCTTTAGGTATAATACACTAGTACTTAAATCATCAATTAGATCATTGCGAAGATACATAATAGAAAATTTTCGACATTGATCAAGACTGATCTGATTAATTTGGAGTGATTGAGGTTTAGTCATTGAAGCAAATAATTATTTATCAAGCCGCGATGTTATACCGTTGAGACGAACTGAGAGAATAGCTTCCCTACACTCTGCACCATTCCAATGCATTATCTGCCCGTAATCTCTTGGTGTAATCCGAATTAGGTTGTACGGTACGCGTACATCCTCCCTTACGATAACACCACATAAATTGAAATTGCTGATAATACAGGATTCATTGCGTGAACACTATTATTGCCAAATAATGTTTGATTCTAAGTCATTCGAATATGTATACATAAACTGAGAAAATTATTTAGTAAATTTTACTATAAAAATTAACTCCAACCTATTTCTTTGCAAACAATTTATCTTAACATATCAATTTATTGTCATTGAAATAAATATTTAATAAATACCTACGTAATTGATAAAATAAAGAAATATTATTATCTTAATTCTCCTTTATTTTTTTTAATTCATACAAATTATATATAGTTTACCTTTTTTTTTTTAATTATTACTGAGAAAATGATACTTTTTGTTAGATTATGAAAGTAACTTTAAACTACTTAACCATTTAAAATAAATTTATATTCAATAATTCTTCGATACAATCTTCGACTTTCTTTTTAACTTCATGTCATCATTACAAGATAAATTGCAAACTATTTTTTTCACTGATTAGAGAATTGCAATTTATTTACAATTTTAAATGAGCAAAAAAAGATAAGAAAGAACTAAATAAGCAAGTGAAACTAGTAGTCGAAAGCGTAACTAAAAGAGTAACAGACGACGTAAAAAGAAAAGGAAATGTTTCATATATAAGTGATGGAACTGGTACTCATCAGAACAATGACATTCGTTACAGTCGTAAAATACCGTAATATTTTCAGAAAAATAATAGAAAAAGAAAATAGATGTAGTATTTGAGATGTCTATTCACAAAGAAAAACAGAAAGTTTACACTAGCGATACTGATTATTAGAATGTAGTTTTCTTCTAGGAAGATGTACATTAGGATGATTGGTAGTTGGTTTATAGGTGGAAATACTTCAATGGGAATATAATTGCATCAGCTTAGAAAATAAATAGGCAAAGTCAATATATTTTGAGATAAATAATATTTTCATATCATTATAGTCATTCTCCTAGACTTATTTTCGAAACTCTATTGATACTCTTATCAATGTAGAACGCGAGATTGAAAATTTTTAAGACTTACTGTCAACTAAATTCAAGCTTTAATCCAACTTTATAGATAACTCTAAGACTCCAACGATTTTCAGTTAATACTACTTTTTCGATGGATATCGTCACAAAATTAAATTCATTTTCAATCGTATGCCATCGAATTTCATCTAGTTATCAATGAAAAAGCCTTGCCAAATGCTACGAAAATTCTGTGCCAGACATCAGAATTTCAATGATTCCAAATTCAAAATAAATTGCATGTTTATTCTATTTAATTTACGTGATATTTTTTTTAGACTTATTCAACATTTCATCAAGTAGAATATTTAGCCAACTAATTGATGACAAATTAATCAGAGAAAAAAGGCTCAATTCGCTTGGCAAAGTCTAACAAAGGCGAGAACCTTACCTTAGGATAAGAAGGTTTATCTGAAGAACATGGTCCTACTGATCGTAAATTACACTTGACAATAGATAAATAGCCAAAGTTCACGATCCCAAAGTTACAACAACCACTCCAATTTCCAGTAGACAATTCCAATATCGGTTTCGGATGAAGCATAACCCGGTCAAGCTCTCTAGAGGTTTAATGTAAAACCAATTACCACAAAAAAATACTCTACTGTATTTTTTTTATGTGCATTTTACTGAAAGTTTGATATTTTCTATATCTAAACTTACATTCGTGCACATACTGAAATTTTTCTATACTGCAATGTAATTTCTTGACATACAGATGAATGCACTACAAATATTGAAATCTTGATTTTTATTTCATTTCTAGGAAAATTCAATTCGATACAGTGATTTTATTTTTATTATTTGAATAAAACTTTTTATAAGAACTGAAATTTATTTTTGATCAAAATGTCATCATATGTAGCGTCATTTTAAATATATACAGGATGTCCAATAGATATTTTTATACACATTTATTTTTTATAATTAATAATCATAACTTAAAAAAAAAGACTACTCTCTTCCACACGTTTTTATAGGACACTCTGTAAAAAAGTCCAATTTTATAAATTTTCTAAAAAAAAAATGATTTCGATGACTCAATTAAATTGATCTTTTGTCCCAAGTAAATGAAATAATTGATGATATTTTAAACCGTATAAAATAATCGACTGTGATAATTATTGTTCACTAAAAGCGAAATAAATTTTTTATCACAACTCCAAGTCATAAACGTTTATCATTTATTATCGATGAACATTTAGGTCGGAATTAAAATGTCATAAAAATAGGCAATTCAACAATATACATTATTTTGTCTCACAGAGTGAAACTAATTTATTTAATTGCTTTTTTACTTGTCAATCCCTGGGGATTTTCTACGGATGTGACTGGAACAAAGTCGTGAAACCTGCGGCTGTAAAATCAGTCGTCCGCGCGAACAAGTCAAGCGACAAGAACGCGAAAAGAAGAGAGAGAGAGAAAACAAATCGCCAGAAGGTGAAATATAGACAGAGGGGAAATCGAACTAAGAGTGAAATGGCATTGTTCGACCATAAAGTTTACGGAAGTCACGCGGGGCGCAATATCCGAGTGGCTCTGGCAAAATTGCGATACGAGTTGGATACAGAGAGCTGAGCAAAAGAAAAAAGAATCAAGAAAGAAACAACTCAAGTCCATAGGAGGTTTGTGCTGCTCTGTGGGGGCTCGAGATGGCTAACACGAAATTGCATTGAGCCTTATGAGCTATGAGTGAGACAGAAAATATAGAAAGAGAGTTGCAGTTCAACGGGCGGTAGATGACATTCCCACGAGTTACTCTGTACACGTCCGATGCGCACTACGAACATGCAATCATACAAATTAATCAATTCTAACCAATCATCACTAAACTTTTACTCACTTTATTTTATTTACAAGCCTAGCAAACTTTTATTACTGTGATCAAACGAAACTTAAAGATAAATATAAAATAACAATGAATCACGCTTTCTACTTTTCAAAAAGTACTTGGAAATTCAATTATTATCATTACTTGATGTCATGAAATAATTAACTTGGCTCGTGATAGGAAAAATAACATCTTTCTACCGAGTATACATTTTCACATTTTACTCTCAAAATAAAAATAAATATTTAATCTTATCTGCTAATGTTATCAACAAGACAAATTGGTTAAAATTAGCACGATGTTCACATATTTTTTCTATAAGATAATAAAATGGTTCTTTTTAGTACATATCTTATCAGTAAATACCCTAGTTTATTTTATGCATCAATATAAAAGAGCTAAAATCATGAAAAAATGATTAGATTACAGAAAAAAAAACATATTTTATAAAATTATTTTTTTTTCAGTAAATTTTTCACTTATTTTTTGGAAAAAAAAATATCTTCATGCCATGAGATATTTTTATCTCGTGATATAATAAACCGTAAAAATGGATAAAAAAGTATTATAGTCTGAATAACTACCAAAATTATTATGCACTAATAATTTACAATAGATAGAAAGTGGAACAAAATTAAATTCAAGAGTTACTGAATAAGTGCAATTTTATGTATGTTTTTATTATTACTATCAAAAGTGACCAAATATACATCAATAATAGGTATTGTAATGATTATTCATACTTAAATAAGCCTTCATAATATTTATTGTGCAAATACTTCTTTGCATAATTATTAGAGCAAGAAAATACCCTATAAAATCATTTATAGATAATAAATATGTAAAGACTTATTGTACCGAGAAACAGCTTTTCATAGTATTGTAATGTTAGAAAGCAAGAGCTTGATTGTCGAGGTCGTTGAATATCCACTCGACAGAAGAGGAGAAATACGAGTTGGTCTCAACTCGGCGTTACCATCACAACTCATCTGCTAGTGCAAAAGCTGCCTAAGTGGGTCAGAATAGCCAGTAAAATGCTCTCTGACCAGACTTTAGTTGTAGATACAACTGCATATTGAATTTCAACGTTAGACCATGTATAGAGAAAATATATTCAACAACAAATACTGATCAACTCCAATGAAATAACTACATTCATGTCAAAGATGATAAACATTATCTAAATGGAATATTAATTCAACTATTTTCAATTGTCAATATTATTCTTCAAGAAAAATACATAGACATTAGACATCAATTTATTTATAACAAAATTTTATTTATATCTATCAAATATAATCATAATAATGATCATTTAATCAATTATATCCATTTTTAATTGTTCTTAAAACGTAAAGACACGATGAAATTAAAAATTAAAAAAATCGACCTCATTACAATTATTTCAAAGTGGGAAGTTGAAATAAAAATAGTTGAGATAAGTAATACAATATATTTTTTTTTTCTTTTAAACACTTTGACTCGATTTTTGACGTCTGAAAGAAAGCAATTATTAATCAGAGAAGCCTGCAAGTCTTGTGAGTGACTAAAAAGCTCAGAAGCAGAAAAACAGAAGTCGATGCAATTTTATTTTTCTGTTGAAAAGAAAAGAATGACATGCCTGCAGGGCTCTTAGAGCACTCTTGGGACTTGGATGCATTCAAGAAATTTTAATTATAAAGACGTCGATTAATTCAGACGGAAGATAGAAGAAGAGATGAAACAAGCGTAGAATTGTGGTATTCACCTCCCACATCTTCTTGTCTTTTCCCCTTTCCACCTCCCGTACGTATTTCCCCAGAGTAACCGCATGCTGAGTCTTCAACTTTTCGTATATCTGGCAGGCACATACAGGCAATACACTTGCTGTTCTCTTTCATATTCTTTTCTCTCTTAGTTTTGCGGATGTCGCTGGCTAATTCTGTTCACTACGATACACTAGAGCAGACCCCCGAAGAAACGGAAAATAAATAACGCCATTGCAAGCAATAAATAACAGTAGATTAAGCAATTTCATTAAACCGTCGAGTGTGAAAAAGAGAGAAAAACAAATCCAAGTTAGAGCTAGAGTCCAGTAAAAGTTTCACGTTTATAAGCAACCACTAGCAAAATTCACAAGCACATCCTGGATAGCTATAAGAGCCAGTAGTTAATAGCCCATCTCTATCACCTATATCCGTGCATTCTCTTTCTCCTTCTCTTATTTATCCCTCCATCTCTCTCTCTCTCTTCTCTACTGTTGTTTATCTGTTCATTTCGCGCGTGTTAATGGAAATTCGTTAGTGTGCGTTTTAATATCAGTCGCAGTAAAGCTTCGACTGTATCCTACTGCACCATAAGTCCTAGAAACTACGCAGGCTTAGCAGAAAGAGAGACAAATACTTGGAAAAAAAACGATAAAGATTTAAATTATTTAGCTGCAATGTGGCCGAGTGTGGGCGCAAAAAAGATTGTGAATTAAATGATCCTTTTATTGTGATTATTTTTCAAAAAATATTCATCCACACTGATAAAAGAGATTTGTGATCGTAAAGGAGGCTTCTTAAAGGTTAAGAAATATTTCGTAATAGTTAGAAAATCATATCTTGGTCCAAAATGGCTAGGTGGCGTTACTGAACGCCGATTTATTAGCTTTTAAAAAATATTTTTTGCAATAAAATAAGATTTATTCATTATAAAACTACTAATGTGTGTTTATAACCAAGACTTTTTCTATTATAAAATATTTATTAACAATTTAGAAGTATTAATTTTAACAATTAATAAATCGTTTTTTTATCGTAATAAATTTCAGTGCATTATTATCTTGGCATTAATAATTTTTTTTTTTTTATTTGGTAATAAGAAAGCATTAAAAGTTTCATTATTATTTTTTTATGCTCTAGTTTTAAAAATTTTATAAACTATCATAATCTAGGAATAAAATCGCAGTCTTCATGTGGGACATTAGAATTGTCATAAAAATATATCATCTCTACTTTCATACAGATGGATAATGAAAAATGTGAGAAGTACTGGGCGTAAAACATGCAATGTTACTACTCCCTAGTGCTTATTCTTCTACTTTTTCTTTTTATTCATACTTTCATCTCTATAGCACAACCATTACTCTCTCCAGAGATAGGATGCCCGGTTTTAATCAGTCGGCTTCACACCCCTTGACGTGAAAGCTAGGGTATTATGTCTTTCTAAAATACAAGAATTCATATACAAACTAGATGAACGTACGGTTGATTAATAGATCACTTCATCATACAGGATGTATACTCCAGTGATTTACAAGTAATTCATGAATTTAATTGTTGATTACTAATCAATATATATATATATATTTAGCTAACATCAACGTTCTACATCAAATGTAAAATACTATCTTCATCGAAATTATACTCTATTATATCATCCTTTATGTAGACTATTTTTTATATTGTTTACAAGTCATGAACTCAATCTTTCATGTACAAACATTCATACAACACAATATGGAAAAAAAATTATTGATAAATAGCCACAATCAACTCAACATACATCCATCAGGATTACTTATACTTTATCGTTACAATATCCACTGTACGTTGTTTTGAACATTAATCATTATTGCTGACGTGCATTTCAAAATACCAAAGAAGTAAAAGAGATCGGAAGAGTGTTAGTGACCGTATAGAAATCAGCTTTTAATCGCGTGTTCGATATCACGAAAAAGAGGGAAGAAAAATTCTCGTTTATTCACTTGGAAAATACACTCCACCTTACTTTTATATATATATACATATATTTTTCTTGTTCCTCTGAAATATTAATGTACACTTTCAAATAAAAATATTAAAATATTTTTTTTTTTCTATTTGCATACATAAAATATTACTGTTATATATTTTAATAAAAACTTTTTATCATTCATTTTTTTTTTTTTTATTCGCTTATTTAATTTACGAATTGATAAACGAGTTTACCAATTAATGCTTTCCATAAATGAATCTGAAAATATTTTTTCCCATCTATAAAAATTTTTTTTATTCAATTTATCATATCTGATTATTTTCATTTAATAATAGAGAATATAAATTATGTAATTATGTTGCATAAAGTCCATTTATTTTATTCTTATGTAATTGAAAAATAAAAAAATTCAGTCAGTCATAGGGACTGCTGATAGAAGTGAAAACTATAAAATAATAATAGTTGGTTTAAATTTTAAAATTAATTGTAGTCACAGATTTATTCTCTAATAAAAATTGTTTAATATGCTGAAAGAAATCTTCACTTCAAAAATTCATAATAATGGGGTTATTATATTATAAATAGTGAATTCTAAGTGTAAATAACAGCGGAATAATTTAAAAAATACGCTCTACTTCCCATTGAAAGCTATCAAGATAAACTTGTAACCCAATGGAAAATGGTTTTACTGTCAATTTTTCGAAGACTGAAATCTTCTCTCTAAGAATATGCACGCTGTATCTAAAGATTTAAGAAGGTGTTAAAATCTTTTGGGTCACCACACAGACTTTGAAAAAGGTAAAGAAAAGAGTAGCGACGAAGCAACAGGTTTTATATAAGCCCCTAGACGACGACAATACGAGGAACGAGTTGGAACGTTGAATCTCTTGCTCTATTGTGTTTCGAACTAACAATACAATTTGAAAGTAAACCTTACTATGAAAGTAATAAACTCAAAATTTTCAAGGAAAGTTTAATTTGAAAAAAAAAATATACACTTGATCAAATTGGTAATACATGTAACCAATAAAGTGACTATGTCGAATATTTTCAACACTGATTCACTTGACAGTTTTTATCTTCAATTAAGAAAATTTTTAATTCAATAAAAAAGAATGATATATCAAAGTGTTCCAGCCAATTTCAGTTATGAAAATATTTGTTTAGTGAAATTATATGAGCATTTTTCAAAAGTGAAGCTCTTTTAAACGAATCAAAATGGTAAACTCATATTGCAAGTGGTTTAAAGTTATTTTCAGAATACTTCTTTAATAAAAATCATGACTAAATAAATCACTTTATTTTACGTGGAGAGTAAAGTGAAAAGTTTTGTAAATAAGTTTCATAGAATTTTTTTTCAAATTAAACTCATAAAGTTATTATTGATTTTTTATTTATTTCAATTTTTACTTTAAAACTTGATTTTAATTCAAATATTATTGAAAAAAAACTTGACAGAATGAAATGCTAACTCTGAACACAAACTCATCATTTTTCAAAACCAGTTCATCCTTCTATAATGGTACAATTTATCTCAAAGGAGTTGCCTTAAACGATCTTTTCAGCAAACTCTTTTGTCTCTCAGAAGTTGATTGACATATTCAACAACAGTTAAGTATGAAAAATTCGTTTAAGGCATCTCATGACCTCATCTTAGGAATCGATAGATCAAGGTACATCCCCAGGATTTAGAACAGATCCCTGGGTATACAGAATTGATCACCTTGACGTACAGCTCGATAACGATGAGGACGAGATTCCCTTTAGGTAGAATGTCATCCTTGTCCCTATTGGAAATGTCACGCAAGAGGCTTGTGTATATCAAACTCTCTTAGTTCAATGGATGCTTTGAATCCTATGCGTATCGATGTCCTATCATTAGACTAAGAGTCGTGTCAACATACATGCTAGGAAACTTGATTACCATGTGTTGCATCTACCATTAATGCTAATTAACCTCTTCAAACGTGCATTTATTATCATTTTTATTAACTTCCCAGTAGGAAGTTATTGTAATGGAGTCGATTCGTAAAATTCATCATATCTTTACGTTTTGATCAATTTTAAAGCATATCAGAAGGTCTAAAAACGTTATAAATAAATTTATGTAATCAAACAATTGTTTATAACAATAGCAATTTCGCTGTTGTCAGGGCACAGAGTGGATCCAGATCCATTTTTAACATTACTCTTTTCATTCATTCCATCAATACTTGACTAGTAAAAAATTCTTAGCTCCAATTAAACTGTTCATGACGAATGAATGATGTAGAATATTAATGTCATTCCCAATCATGATCGACATTAAATGAAAATAATGACCAACGACATTTTGTCGTTGATATTGACCATTGATCACTCTCAACTGGAATATAGATGGGCATAACCTGGTTATTTATCGTGATTTTAAACGACTATGCACTATTGAGATATATTTAGAATAAAAATTACATCAGTGTTGGTCAGTTAGTTTAGGAGTTGTTGATGTTGGTGCACATTTACTTGCATCCTAAGATAGTTTGTCTTTCAAATTTATTTCCAAACAATTCTAAAATGTTTATAGTCGAGATTGTTTTGTAAAAATATTATCATCATTTTTCTTTTGTTTTTCAATTATCTAAGCTTCGTCATGGCAAGAACATAAAGCAAATGGATATGTATTTTTACACAAAATTGTGGTTAACGTGGATTCGTTAGAACAACCACTTTTGTTCATATCAATTAACACAAATCACGTGGTTAAACCACATCATCCTTGGAATAGCTCATCTCTCACTTTCATAAGAACATTTACTTCATACACGTGCCAGTGACCACGATTGAATAGGAAAGAATATTTACTATTACGTTAGATAATGAAAATATAAATGGAAGAATATAAAATAAATGTTATATAATGTTAATTGTCCATGAAAACGAATAAATATACACTTTCAAAGACAATATATACAAGTGGATCTCTTCACAACAACAAAGACAGTAGAGTGATTTTCAAACAGACATAAATGTGGTTAAAAACATCTTCGTGTGGCTGCTAAACTTACTTTGACACACGACGTATCTCGATTGAATCCCACAATTCCCCTGGTAAATGCTGCAAATTCTATGCCAATTATCTTTATCCAGAAGCTTAATTGTTAAACTTACTGATGAGATTTTAGGACATTGGAGATTTCACTAGTTAATGGAATAAATTTTTTTTTAAATGGATTATTAGCAAACTAAATTCCATAAATGGGATACAATACACGAGAAAACTTCCTAAATAAGCTTACCAACTGATAACAAACTACTATTTATATTTTTTTCAAACAACTTTCAACTTTAAAAAAGGCATCAACATCAAATTTAGTTATTCTGATGAAGAATGAGGGACATTTCATTCTCATTTGCTATGTTACCTTTTCAGTTATGGCAGCAGTTGATGACCAAAGTTAACAAAGACACCAGGATTGTTGACGTCAATGCATCTGAGAGAAGCATACAAAACAATTGACGGTGATATAACAAAATTCTCAGTAGAAATGTCTGTGTTATAGGAACATTGAGACTGTATGATGTCTGATACGAGAGAAAACTATCGGAAATTCCATCGAGTCTCAGACACGCTTTGAATGACTCGCAGATGTTGAAACCGGAAACTTGTAAGAAGAAGTCTTGAAGTAAGGCGAGAAAGACCAAGAAAACGATGACCACCAGAGCTAGTCGGCAGAAAGTTAGTTTCTTTGGAAACAAGTAAAATAGAGTTGATGAACGATATCAAGTTACATCAGCAAAGGTTTGAAGCAAACTTTATTCCTCCACATTGTAGAAATCCCAAAACATCTCTGGGTATTTTTCTGCTGGTCTCATGTGTATATGTGACAAAGTTTGTAAATATATTTTCCTTTTTCGAATTGGTTGGTTCACTGCACGCTAAACTTAACATCAATATATATGATAAAGCTCCAACACTCCCATCCCCGTGTAAATATACATGAACAACAGGAACATATTAAGACATTGGAGTATAAGACTGAATCTGACATATGGATTCGAAGCTATTATCAAGTTACCCTTGACGAATACCAAATTTTTTTATTATATTCTAAGTTGTCCTTCTGCATTCTAGTGAGGTTGGTAATATGCACAAGTACTTGGAGACAGAAAGAAAGAGACAAAGATCATAGAATCGTTGGAAGATGTTTTCCCATCGTTACCTCGAGCGATAAGTCACGTGTAGAACGACGATGGAATATCATACGGTGCCGCAACATTGCGTATAATACATATACCAAGTGCGCGTCGTACTATTCTCTCGTGTACCGATCCATCCAGAAGCGACCCCTCCGATCGGGCGCTACGTGATTTCAATACTGAACGTGATAAAACGAACAAGATATGAGGCAACGATGAAGGGAAAGAAAACGTGGGACTCTCAGACAAACACAGCAAAATATCTGCTTTTATATTTTCTTAAAAAGACCATGTGGCTTCTTCTCACGGTCTTTTAGTTTTGTGCATTGGTTCTAGGGTAAGAGAAATATGTCAAGCCGAGAGATAGTCCAGATACCCTGGACCAGAGGGTGGGCCATAGACATTAAATGCAGGCGTCCACCCAACCAGGCTGACTAAGCTGCACCCTTAGAGTTAATGGTCGTATGTTCTCGCCTCTTCACCGTATGTCTCTCAACTCTACAGTTCTCCAATAAACGTACATCGGTATTTTGTGACCACCATCTAAAGCCATCGCCAACTCAACCACTCCCTACGGCCGCCACTCAAGCCGCTCCTCGTTTCACCAATATCCCCTGTCAAGAGCAGCTATCGAACGATAAGCAATGTTACTTTTCGTCCAATCACTAGCAAGTCTATTCACTGAAACATAGACAAGGCTTCCTTCCTTGATTTGTTACAAGAATACCTACAAGGCTGATTTAATGACTAGACGGATATAGTACTCTAGAAGAAACCTAGTAATTATTTCAGTCTTCATATCTGTTTACAAATTATTCTAATTTTGCAAACAGTGAAATGATAATCTTACATGAAGAATAACTGAAATCCTCCCAGGTTTGATTCAGTGATATTTTTAATTTATTAGGAAAGATTTCAATGTCATGAAATACTAGTATGATATTGACTAAGTGACTTGCATTTTGATAATTAATATTAAGACTGTGGGATTGATGAAGGCTTGGCAAATAAATTTTAAATTCTAATTTTTTAGTAACTTTGCAAAAATCGTTATTTCGAATTTAGAAAAATATTCCATTGGGATTAGCTACCATAATCGATCAACCTAAAACTAATGACAATGATGACGTTTAATCAGAAAAATATAACGAGCAAATCTGACAAAAGTGGAGAAAGAATCAGACAGCTGCAATTCACGACAAGCAGCTGTGGTTAATCTAAATGATTGGAAAAAAGTCGATTCTCGTTTTTCAATAAAAAAAAAAAGAGACATATAAAACTGATAACCAAGCAAAATGATAATTTACTAAATATTTTTTTCGGAAAATAAGAATTGACCAAAGTTTATGAAGTACGATGGATTTTATAGTTTCAAATGGTCCACTAAATTCAATAATTTTTAATGACTAAAGTTTTAATAGACCAGCACAGATAGGTTATGTAATAATCATTAACTCACGTCATATAGGTATATATTTTTTTGTCCATAATGCAAATCTTTTTCCGATAACAATTTCATTGGAATATTTTCATAACAATTGCTTGTTTTATATTTTAAAAAGCCGTAAAAAACGATTTTTTGCTAGCAATATTGGGTCCCATCAACAGTGTATCATGTATTTACGAGTGCACATCACTCTATTGTTTGTGATGCAAGAAAGAAGACAAGAGACAGAGAGCAGGTTGCATGAACACATATCGAAACGTTGGCTGCACCGCCAAGCGTGTTGGCATTCGGCATTGCGCCGCATATTATCCAAGGATGCGCGAAACATTATTCCTATTTGGCAGTCAAAACACGGGTGTCTGTTGTTTGTTATTGTCGTCAACAGTTTTCATTCTTGCATGTTTTTCTCTGGATGACGAGAGGTAAAGGCATCATACAGACTGTAGACATAGTAAACCATATGGACACACATCAAGAGTTGGTTCTTTTCAAAGGGAAAGAAACATTTCCAAAATACCGCTACGTCAACGTCCTCGAGATCTCTTGGCCGTTTGAAATTCTACGAAAGTCAGTAAACACAAGGAACAAGAGAAGAAAGGTGTTCCGATATATACGTGACGAACAATTGAAGTAGATAATTTTTTGACTATTATTATGATTGTTACTTTGATCCAATGTGAGAGTTACTTGACGAACTGTCCGATTGATTTTAACTGATTTACCAACCGATTAAAATTAATGCTGAATTTAAGGTAGCATGGTCGAAATATAAAAATAAACTCAGAACAGTAAATCTATTATTATATTAAAGATAAACATCCAAATTAATTATTTGGCAAGTTTAAGAATGCTTTAACGTCTTTTATAATCAAAAATTAATGACAAAGTATTGTAGGCTTTGAATTGTCACAATAGGAAATTAATTTAATTATTTATCTCCAAATATTTAATTAAAACTGTTTAATTTTCCACTACTTAAAAGTAGGAATAAATTATTAAAAAGACCATAAATAATAGTATTAGAATTTTTGAAGAATAATTTAAAAATTTTAAACAAACTACTTTTAATAATTTAATCATTTAAAGTATCATTGAAAATTAAATAAATAAATCAGAATTTTTTTTCTGCTTTTAAAAGTCTTTCGCACATTACTGAAAGTTGCAATTCACTCTTTCACTAACAGAGAAAACTCAGTATACGTTAAATTTACAGCGAACAGTATGACGCGCATAAATTTTTCGAGCACTGCTCTTCCTCTTTCATAGGGAAGAAAATTTCCTTGGAGCAACTAAAAGACGTAAGAGAGGGGAAAAAATTTTTTTAGAAGAAGTAAAAACTTTAAAGCGACTCACGCTCAGACTACACGTCATCCAAACTCTCCTGCAGGTGCCCAAGGAAAAATATAAAAAAAAGTTGAAAAGTAAGTGCTTTGATACTAAAAGGTTCGTGAATAATTTCCGTATCCTGCAAAGTGATCACACCATCGATTTTTTTTTTTTTTTCAAATACACTCGAAATCTCGAAGTGATATATTATAGAAATAATAATTGAAATTCATTTAAATATGATACAGAATATTATTGATATCTTTTTCAATTTCATTAAAAATTTTCTCTAAAAGATAATAAAAATGGAAGAGTTTATTCCATAAAAATATTTATATAGAACGAGATAATCAATAATTAAAAAATATATTTTTATTTCTCACCGTCAATATTTCTCGAATCATCCACTCTAAAAAATTGTCACTTACCTGAAACATAAAAAAGAACAATAAATTAAAGATAAGAAGAAATTTTTTTCATCAATGATTAGACATAAAATATCTCTATCAATTGAATCACTGATTGCTGAACCCAACATTACTGTTTGTCTTCATATGTTTCACTTTCTTCAAGCATGCACTGCCAATCTCAAATGGGGAAGTATTTTATTTCAATGCACCTGAAGTGTTTTAAAATGACATGATTCAGTTGCTTATCGATAAGAAAGAAAAAAAAGGACATAAAATATTCTCCTGTAACAAATTAATCACTAAAGTTTATTGACTACATTTATCATAGAACTAGAATCATTGAAGTACTAACATCCTTTGATGTATATGCTCAATTACATTCACCACTTCAATCAAGGCTTTAATTGAACATGAACACAAACTTAGATTCTATTGAAATACGGGCTTTTGAATAGTTAACGATCGTTAACTATAAAGTAAATCCATCGATGATTCGAATCTAATGGATATGTTAATTCTGAAAGTACCAAACGATAATCCTCGAATATAATTGAGGATTAGATATTTTAAATCCAAATAGAGTATATCTCTTTTTCTCTACTTTATCAACACTTTATTTTATGTTTATTTGCTATGCAAAAATCTTTTGAGCATCAAAAATATATTCCCAAACCTTTTTTAGTAAGAAAAAAACTGATTCATCTTTCAATCATTTTTCAATTCATCATGTACTTCTTCTTTTTTTTTGAAAAAAATATTATTATACACGTGAAGGTTTTATCAATCAATGTGGATAACATTCTAGCTTCAGGAAATCTCAAAATAGAAAATACAAAGTCATAGTTTCCAACAACCTCTCAAAACCAACCAAGAATGAATATCCGGGAAATTCAAATGGTAAAAGCATTTGATACGAAATTCTGAATCAGTAAAGTAATGCATACAGAGCATGACGTATTCACATATTTAGGTAACATCACTAGTTACAGTTGACTGGTTGAAATGATTAAGCATTGTCTGATATTCCAATATCTTTTAGAATCTCCATTTTACACTTTTCTTGTCAGTCATAATGGTTGGTTGAATAACATGAAGAACCTCGATCAAAAGATAGCACCATTATTTTTTTGAACCCCACACACACCCAAGTGAAAATTACCATAGTTGATTAAATTAAAGCTACATTTTTTACTAGGCTACAACTGATACTCTAAAAAGAGCATGAAATTTTGCGGCATCCACCTCCTTTTTAACACAACCTTCATTCTAATGTCTCAACGAGACTTATCTGGATTCAAGGATTACTTGGAACCTTGCTAGGAGTTAATTACTTTGCTGTGGATGGAAAAAGAGAACGACTTAGCTGCGAAAAAATGATATTTTTTAGCGATAGATCTAGGAGTTTGATACATAATACATAGTGGATTATCTTATTTACAACAAATGTTAGCAGAAAAAAATTTATCTACAAACGAAACAACTTTAAACTCAATTCTAACTGTCTGAAAAGAATAAAGTATCAATAAAAAACAGTTTGTGTAAATTTTCTCCTTGGAATCATTTATAAATATAAACTGGAGCTCGCCAAAGAGATTAGAATAGCTGTGATATTTAATTAAGATTAAGATAAACAATTAAATTTATTCGTTGAAATTAATTTAAAGAAAAAAGAAAAGTAGAGCAAATACATCAATTAGCTAGAGAACAAATGAAAAATTTTTAAAAGAGTAATTTTGATGAAAAAAAATTATTTCCTTCATGTTTATTCAAATCAAAAAACAAACATACTTATCAAGTGGAAATACAAACAATTTAAAAACAGTAATTATTTTTTTCACAAATAACCGTTACCACAAGTGATTGATTCGCAAACCTGCAATCGAATAAACAATATGTATCCATGAATTCTCTTTCATATGGAGCACAAGTTTAATTGACGTTTCGTATCCACTATAAATAACTGCACAAACGGCAATTGGAAGTTGTGGTTATTTACTGCACATTTAGGATCCTCTCATAGTCTCCTAATTGAAAATCAGAATAGTGGGTACAATATCGTATCATTCAAGCTTCATAACTCAACTCATCAGGATTCAACGTTCAATTTAACCGACAAACCTTCATTATAATTTTATTGAAACGAATAAAACTTTAATTTGGTCAAATAGTAATAAAGAAAAAAAAATTCTATAAAATAAATTTTGTGACTGTTTTATAATTTTTTTTTTTCCTTTTTTTGGCTTAAGTAACTTAGCTGGTGAAACTCTGGTTCTTCTCAGAACTACAAGAAGCTTCATCGTATTTTTTCCAACTGAGTCTCGAAAGCACCTTCGAGACTACTATAAGGTAACTTTTACTAACTTATCTCACTTTTTGTATTTTTTGCTAATCCACAGAGGTATTTTATATTTACTAAAAATTATTAGAGTGTCTAAAGTAATTTAGAAAGTAGCAAAAACTAATTATCTTAAAGTACTTTGTATTTAAAAATTTACTATAAATAACAAGTATACTACCTACAATGACTTATTTCATTAAAATTAATTAATAAATGAAGAAAATATATATTAAACTTTGTTCCAATATTCATTTAGATTCAAGTCACTACATAGAATGTCAATTTGATAATTAAATTCTTTATCAATTGAGAACATTTAATATTAATAACAAAATATGATAATTACTGGGTCAATTCATCTATTCAAAGTAAATATTTTCACTGTTCTGGTCAATGTTTTTACAAACAGAGAATACAGTAATTGGAAAAATGACGACTAATATGCCTAAAATAATATCAAGAGCATTAATTAATGAAAATTGAATATTAATTTTTCTTTTCAAATAGACATAAATTATTCATGATTTTTTTATTTATCGAGAGAATATTTTTACTAACAAAAAAAATTTTTCAATTCATCTTTATAATCTGGCAATATTTTATATTTCTTTGCATACTAAATTTCATCTAAAGTATTATTAAACATAATATTGAGTAATAAAATATGATAGAAAATATTTTAAAATAAATTGAATAATTAATTAATAATTTTCGAATGTATTTTTTAATTTTACTCTACAAACTTTGTAGATTTTTTTTCTCCATGATTCAATTGAGATCAGGATAGGTAAAAAATTATTCAACCGATTAAAAATAATAATAATAATAAAAAATATTGATATTTAGGAATTACAAAGCTTGTCATGACCTGAAGAGGGTCATTGTTCTGACAGAGTCCCTGCATGATATGATGACAGTCTACATATATAGCACAAAAGTTTTTTTACGTTCTTATAAACCTGGTGGTTGTGTTGTAGGTGGTATAATGGTGTAGACGAGAGGACAGTTATTACAAGATGCAGCCACTGCTGGTGAAATAAATGCCACTCGTACCGAAGGAACACTCAAAAAAGAAATAGAAGAACGAGACAACTCAGGTCACTCTGAACCGTCTTTTTTTATGTCTTATTATATTCTGCAAACGTACAATAGCACAAAAGAGATGAAAAGTAATGAGAAACCGGTAGTGACGAAACCACAGCGTAAAATTTAACATTAAATTCGTTATGGAAGCAAAAGAAAATTTCAAAGTAATGTCACTGCTTGGGTATTTAATCCCCCTGCTGAGTAAGAAGATATTTGCGTCCTATTCTTTCAGGCAAACCAAGCAATGGAGACAAAAAATAATTAAAAAAGTTGAATAATTAAAAATAGAAAAAAAGGTTAAAACGTTAAGAAATGGAATACCATCAAAAAAAATTGTAATATGAGAATTTTTACACCTTCACTGTATTCATTTTTACAAAGAATTACCGTTCTTCTTAGGAGTCTTATTTCACGGTACACAGACTAGATGTAGGAAGGGAAAATAAAGATGCATTAGAAAGAATATAGTATAAAAGTTGGTTATGAAATGAAAATATAGAACGACTAAGAAAACTTGCTACTTTTACCAAGAAAATGAGAAGATAAACGAAGGATAAAGAATATGGACCATAATAATAACAAAGACAAGAGAGAGGAAAATCTTGTCTTTACGGATTGTGAACCAATAGAAATCTTCAACTTGATAATATCGCGGTTAGTAGGACAATCACCGGAGAAAGTTACCTTCTCATTTCCCTTCATTCTCCTTCTCTTCTGCTTGAAAATGATCGTGTCGCTCATGACCTCATTTTACCTCCAACCCATACCCCATCATATTTGTCTTAAAGAACCAATATTTAACTTTCAACTAATCTCGTGTGCGACAGCCAATTGATAAAGAAATCCGCTGATTAGCAGGATTATTAATAAAGTTCAATTAAATTAGACCAAGTTTCATTTCTTGTCTGGTTTCTTGATTTTTATGCCATGTTTTTAAATATCATAAACTCGTTTGGCATATGGATATAAGCGAGATCCAACAATTTCTAAATCTGGTACAGCCGCAGTCATGAATCTCTCGTTGGTCTAATTGGAAAAGTCTCAAACGTCGATAGTCATCCAAATTTCCAGGCACGTAGAGCGTTTGTTCTTAGAGAAAAATATAGTCGTAACTTGGCCCCAGAACTTGCATCTGAGAGGTAGGATTCTCTCACACGAGTCGTGACGGTATTCATGTTTCCAGATTAGAGAAAGGAAATGCTCACGTTTCCTCTTTATAATTCGTTGTGCCTTTTGGTCCATTTTAAATCATATAAAGTGTCAAATCATTTAAATATATAATAATAATCATTAAATAACAACTTTATAATTAATCATTTTAGCAAGCATAGATAAATTGACTGGTAAAAATTACTATAAAATTTTTTTCTTGCAGGGGGTAAAAAATATTCTAAATAATCATCTGTTAAATAATTTAAATTTAAAATCATATTAGCTGGATATTAACTTTACATTAATAAATAATTTTAGTAAGCATGGATTAATTTATGAGTATTTGATAATAAAAAAAAAATTGATAAATAATATTTCCACAAAAATGTATATGTTCTATAATAGAATTTGATGGTATTTATGGCTTATCATAAAAAAAGAATTACTACCACGTTAAATTTACTTGCGATTAATTAGATGTAAACGGGATTTGTTTTATACCCGTAGGCTGTTCTCATACTAAATGTACGTACACATATATAACTATATCTATATGTTATGATCGTATCTCGACGAATCGCACGCACCTGATCCTTGACATTGAGAGAACTTAACGATCACCGACCCCCGTTCGATACCGCGAGGTTATTTTTCTCGAGGGTCAGTGGGAAATAAAAGATTTCTCGAGCCGCCACACTACACTCTACGGTAATGAAATAAATCACAACAGCTGCGTGTAAACTACAACCTAAGATGTGAAGCAAAAGGCTACGAGATATTTTGTATTTCTGTTAACTATAAACTAAATGTCTGATCAATCACACAATTTATTTCTCCAGATTAAACAAGCAGAAATACTCGCTGAAGCAGAATTAATGAGAGGAACAAAAAATTCCAAGATATAATTTAGCAAACCAGACTTTAACGAATGACTAAAAAATTTTAATGTTTCATTAATAATATACTTTTGTCGGTTTATTTTGTAATATTGCATAACACTTGGAATTTTTGCTCATTAATTCATTTACATATGAGTATTCAAAAGTTTTTATGGAAATCAATCAACCTGAAAATGATGTTTCAAAATGTTGACTTCATTAGTAAAATTGTATTCTTCGATCAAAGATTATTTCATTCTTGATTATAATGTTCGCAAGGTAATTTGGCATTGACAGGCTCACAGTTGACAACTTTTTTTTTTTAATTTTTAAACACAACATTACATGAATTTTTTTTTATTGATTAATAGATAATCACAATCTGTTTTTTAGATAAACAAGAAAGTAATTATGATGTCTTCAATTTTTGGTAGGCATTTGTGAATATTGATGGCTCAGCAAACCTTTTGCTCTTTACTCTAGTAATATCTGAGGCAACATAACACGAGTGAATACAGAATGATGGCAAAATTATTATTATTATGTTTAAAAATATTAACATCAATAATAAAATCATCTTCGATCTAAGAATATCATTTTTCCAATGTTCTTTCTCTTTCTTTCCTGGATCATTATAAATATAAAAGCTTCGCGTGCTTCGAACAAATATAATTTAATTCACCTCATCGTATTAGAGAAAGTGAAATAATTATAAGAACGTAATAAAGTTGTTTCCATATTAGATGATATACTAAACAGTCATGAAATCTTTAATCTTAACTGCAGAATGTCGTGGACAAACTAATTGACAGATCTGATTTCTTCAATTTCTTCACTTCAAGTTACTTTTGCGGCTAGATATAAAAGGTAGAGAACCTTTGTAGCAGTCTAATCACACATTTCCGTCCAAGTAAGAGCGTTTTTTGTTCCGGTTATATATACCCAAGTGAACATAATGAAAGGACAGAACTCCCTTGTCGATTTCTTTGTTTCAGATCTCACTTTTTCTAGTTCTCCACTAAATGTGTGCCGTTTCAAAATAGCTCTATTGTTTTTTATTTCCATCTGAATGCTTATTAAGTGTAAGTTTAAATTCTTTGTCACGAGGCCTGTTGACAGATCATTCGTCACAGATGTTCATGATCTCATGATATCGATCTTGGAATTACCAATGATGAAATAATTGACCTTTGTTGGGAAAAATTATTCTTCCTACTCCATTGTTTGATAACGACATAATGGAAGACTATTGATAAGAAGAAGAAGAAAAAAAAACATAACAAAAACGTCATCTTGAGTATTTCTATTGTTGACTTAAAAAATTTCGTGAAAAGGTTGACGTACTTTAAAGCACTTAGAGAAACGTCTTGATGCTTCCTCAGCAAGAAAGTCACGTTCTTAGACTTCCGGTTCCATACTTGACACGTCCGTGGACATCTTCAAACATTCATCCTGTCTTTTGGATGACCTAGACTTGAATATCTCGTTTAAACAACTAGAGTATAACGATCGAAAGTTAGTTTGTTATGTACGACATCCTCTTAACAATTTCATTCAAGTACCATATCGGCAATAATAAATACAACTTTTGTAAGTAGGTACCCCATGAATTACAGAACAAATGACATCAGAAAGTGCATAGAGAAAATACTACAATGATCAAACGTATACAACAATGCACACTGTGACAACTCTGAGTTACAATATATATTCTCTTCAATGCAAACACACAACAAACGCGATTGAAATTTACGTAATCTTTCGGAATTCAACTATAGAACAACAACATAGTCAAAAGGTCAATACGTAAAGGTGTTTTTCTCTATTTTTCATGTTACATTCTATTGTGAAAATCTAATCGAATTTAGGCTTTTTGTCTTTCACTCTGCAACGTTTGCGTCCAATATTAACTTCATTTACCATACAATGTTACTATTACCGGAATTTTACCGAATGAAAACTACAAATAAATACCATTGTAAAACGAACATAAAATAGAGGAAGTGTATTTCTTTGTTTTTATTTAACGAAATATCATTGATAGGCATAGAATTTTTTTTTTTTATTCAGTGAACATATCTGTTTGCTATCAATATTCCTCATCACCAGAAATGACATTTTTCGGATGATTCAATTCTGGAAAAAAATAATTCTCAGCGAAATTAAATAACCAAATTGTTTATAATGATTTAACAAATTTCAGTAACGAGAGACTGGATTTTATTTGTTGGAGTATGAACAAAATTTATCATTACTTTATTTTATATAATGATTCGGTTACATGTTTATAGTTTATGCGACATGACACATAAAAGAATAAAATATATTATTATCAATTTCCCATTAGAAAGTTATTGTAATGGAGTCGATTTTTTAAAGTCGTAATTTTATTATATCATTACGTTTTGAGACATTTTAAATTAAAATGGTTTTAATTTATTGAATTATTATAACTATAATTATAATCGATAAAAATTACTAAAATGTTATAAATAACTTAATATGATTAAACAATTGTATATTGTTTATAATAATAGCAATGCGTTATAACCAAAAAAATTAAAAGATGACAAAATTATGGATTTCATTTTTTTTGTTTAATTAATTATTAAACTCATTTCTGCTGTAAGAATTTCCAATATTCTTTTTCTAAACGTGGGAAGAAATAATTGGTTTACGAGTATAAATTGGTTTGGATCGTGTAGTTGAGTTGAAAAATGATTACTAAAACTGTGGTATGTCAGAATCACAGTATCCGATCGACATCTGTAAGTTACAGAGCCACAAGGAGTAAAAGATCGATATGTATCTCAATTGAAGTGGATTCGTGATGGTATAAATGTATAAGCTGTAGACAAAAAATGACTCTCGCACCTGAGAAAGAACTAACGAGTACTGTTGGTGAGTTTACGAGCTGCGGAAGAATCGTAGTCCACGATTTACACCGGTCATTGGGTCAGGGCCGCGCGAACTTCCCATAAATAGAAGAATAGACGACGAATGAGTACACTCAACGCATTGGCTTTTGATAACCGAGTCACGAACGTAACCGCAACAAACGGAGTAACGACCGGTTGTAATTAGTTTCACGGCAATTTCCGATTGGACGTGATTTCCCGAACGATTCGTATCGAGTAATCGAACTCGAGCACGAGCAAACGAACGAGAAACGACAAAATTAAATGAACTAGCTGTTACTGTTGTTAATTCTTAAAGTTCGTTGTTCTAAAACAATGTACAATTAAATTAATTCTACTTTGTACAAGAACATTTGATATAATTATTATTTTAATCACATCTCACAAGATTTCAAAATGTTTATGACATTTTTGCTCTTTCTTTTCCTTCAGTACTGTTCATTCAATTATTTAAGTTTAAGTATTTTTAACTTCTTTGGTAATTACCAAACATTGGAGTAAATATGTAGATTAATATCTCTATTTAATCGACCATTAGTAAGCTTTTAATTACTGCTCGACGGTAAAGTGCAGTAATTAACATTGAAATATCAATTTAGAATCATTTATATCCAATCAATTGAATTTTATTGAAATTCCGGAATATATATTGCGCTCTGAAGAAGGTATGTTCATTTCTTATTACGATTTTCAGTCCTTGTTTTACAAAAGAATATCAGTTTTTAAAAAATTCGTTATTTTAAAATGAGTTTCTTAATAATGGTTAAATGCAGTAAATAAGGAAATTTAATTTAAAATTAATTCAATTGAGTTGAATAATTTTTTTTTAATTAATAAATCGAAATTTTGAATAGTTGCAATAAAATATTTTTAATTTAATTAAAAATTTAATTTTCATTCAACATAATTCTTTGAACAAATACATTTGTATTGTGCTCGATTGTTGTGAATAAAATTATTTTATTATCAATTATATATGTTTATTAATTTATTATTATTATTAATTATTATTTTAGAATTGGTTTATTCTAATGTTTCATTGGATTGATCATCATTTTTTAAGATCCATGATATTTTAGCAAGTTAAAATTAATCTAATGTCATTTATATTTAAAATCATCATTATTTTGAGTCAAGTATCAAAATACATTTCTTTAAATTCAATAAAATATTTTATCAAAAATATTTAAAAATTTTTTTAATTAATTAAACAAAGAGTTTTCCTGTCAGTATATCCTTCCTGTTGGCTAGCAAAAAATTGACAAACTCGTAGGAACAAAATTAAATGAACTAATTGGTCATAATTTTATGATAAAACTTACATTTCTTGTGCGTAGCATGTTCTGTTTATAATTATATAAACATAAATTAAAGTACAAATAAAATACTTTATAAACTACGTAATATGAATGACATATTATACTTTATCTTTAACTTTCTCAATTTAAATATTATAATCAAAAACATTTTTGTTGAATATATTTTTCATTAAAAATAAAAATCCCAATACTCAATATCAATTCAATAGAAGCTTAGATTTCACTTTGAAATTGATTTTAGAGTAATTAAAATATTGATTAAAAAAATTATAATTAATTTTAAACACCGTCGACATTTCGTTAGCAAAATTGTGTTGAATGGCCAAAGTAAATATTTTAATTAAAGAATGTTATGTAATTTCATGATTTACTCTATTTTACTCCAAAACTCAATGCATTATATTTACTGAACCAAAACGAGATATAAATATTCGAAATAATTTTATTATTCGATGACAATAATAATAAAAATATATATATTCATTCCAAACTTTAATAACACGAAGTCTATAAATTTTATAAAATAAATAATAAATAAAATAGAACTTTTATAAATCAAAATGAACAGTGAAACTCATTAAATGTTGTAATTAAAATATATGTTGAAAAATGTATTCATTATAGACTATGAAAGTTAAAGAGAACTGCAAACAACAAAGTTTCATCTAATATGACGACAGGCGGAAATTATACATTTTGGATTTACAATATACAAATATAGAGTTGATGTATGCACGACCACAAGCATACGAATCTCCAGAAGTGCATATTGCATATTTGGTGCAACACTGTGAACATATCCACTTCTAGAATTAGACTTAGCAATATCAGCTTTTGGTAGTGCGCGGATATTAGTCGCCGGAAACCACAGTAATGCGGCACCACTACCGCCAAACTTTCTGACCAAGTCTCGCATTACAATTTGCATTACTAATATTATACAGCCACCTTATATTTACAAATTTTATTCTTTCACTAACTCCGAAACTACATGAATATTATCTACAGCTGGACTTTAACTACGATTAACAGTTGAAAATATTCCAAAAATTACTAGTTACATTCTTTAACATATATCCCATCCAACAACCATTGATTAAGCAACACACGCAAATGCAACACTAATGAAAGATAACTATTAAAACTCGTTATGTACGGAATGTAAATTATTGATTTTGCATGATATTCGATTTTAATGAGAAATGTGTCAATTTTACATGTATTATTAAAAAGTACTTGTTAACTTTTTATTCGATTTAAACATTTTAAAATGAAGGCATGCTTTTATCTTTTAAGTATAGAGTGAATTCAATTTTCTAATTATTCACAACAAACCGTTGCTTAGATCGTAATTTATACTGTCTTTTATAATATATGAGATAGACTACCAAGTCATTCAAAGTAGTTAATCATAATCTATTTAAATCTCATTTAACAAACTGTGTTTAAAATTATTACTTAAGAATAATTGAAATTTAAAATTATTATTTATTGATTAAAATTTGAAAGTAATTTTTTTTTTGTTAAAATAATGTATCAAAATGTATCAAAAGTAATAAATGTTGTATACTCTAGCAACAAAAATTGAGTACTATAATTATTACATTTTCAAGTTTAAGATTATTGAGATTAACTTTTGAAAAGGTTAAAGAAAAGATGAAATACTAAGCTGAGATGAAGTAAGATAATTTAAATGAAACTATAGGTATCAGGAAGGGTGTTTACGGCTACAAAAGGTACAAAAATAAGACTGATAATGTATGATTTTACTTCGAACACTCCTTCGTAAGTAATCTCCAATAGTTCAGTACTGTATATTTTTATCGATTTTCCTTCGTAACAAAATTTCTACATCAAATAAATTTAAATTATTCAGGCATAAAAAACTTTTTTCAATTGTTTCTAGTTAAAATTAACACAAAAAGAAGGCATTGAATTATTTTTCTACAGAATACTACCGGAGATAACATTCATTTTGTTTTTCTAAGTAAATTAAGAGTAAAGCTTTAGCTTGGCTACTTGAATCAATTTCGTAGAGAAGGCTCTTGTATAAATACTACTTGCAGTCTCGAAGCATATAAGAAAGTAGAGGTTATGCAATTGACAAAGTTCGGTAAACCTAATTGAACAGAATGGCTGACCTTAATTGACAGGTAGCTACCGTTGAACAAAAGCACGCAAGAAACAGCTATAGAAAACTACATTAAACTTTCTTGAAATGGTTTACACTGAAGTTGAAGACATTAATAGTAAGACTTGAGACTTGTTAAATTCATTGAATGCAAAGCACAAGGGAAAATATTTCGGAAAACATTAATTTTATTAAACGTGCTCTGAGTTTTAATGAAAATATATGACTCATCATTTTGGTGGTTTTCAACTTGGCAAGACCAAATTTATTCCTCAGCAAAAATAAATAGAAGATAAAATTCCTTTAGTATCCTTTTAAAATATTTTGTGGGCGAATAATATTTCAATTTAGATTTTCTTGAAAATTTTCAACCTTTCACCTAAATTTATCAATGAACCACAAGGCATCGTCATTTCTCATTCCACCGCTTCTCTAATCAATTAGACAGATTTAAACAACAACACATCACGACCAAGTGCAATCTTGGAGGTTTTAGAAATTACCTCGCGGATAACCAGACTATTATTGTGATTTAAATTAAAACAACGGTTCGTTGCACCCGTTACAATAATTTGTGGGCCAGATGCAACAAGATAGTATGAGTAGGAAATGAACGAGAAAATATATCAGAAAAATTACTTTGTAGAAAAAAGGGAAGGACGTTAAAAAAAAAAATTCAAAGTAAAATGGGGCTACAGACGATAAACGGTTTGGAATATTATCATCATTAATCAACGAAGACGTTCTAAGTGGTCCGGTTTTTCCAATGTGAAATTCCCGGGGATTGTAAGGTCTAATGCGAAATTCATTTGAATTATCTTCAGCATAATGCAAAAGCTGGTGCCCTCACATTATAACTCAAATCTAAAGGAAACCCGAAGAACAACAAAACGTGGGAAAAAGTTAAGGCTGGTTAGTTTTGCTGAGATAAGAGTCTCGTTTATAATAGGACTAGAACTGCTGCTGTTGCCACCACCAACTCTACAACTGCCCACTATATCCATACATTTCTTGTCGAGTGTA